>NC_071667.1:68213125-68845000 GCF_028554725.1 Zeugodacus cucurbitae
GTATAAATTTTCTTGATTCAACTTATAACACTGAAGCTATAAAGAGTCAAGGTTAGATATTCGAAAAAAATCCTATATATCGAAAAATACTGCATCCCTTATAAATCATATAAACTTGAACGAAAAATTTTATACATCATTGAAAATTGTATACGAGAGGAAAATTTAGATTAAACATATTTCTGATTATTATTTTTAATCCTTTTTTCGAACTTTGAAGCCAAATATTTCGATTTGGAGGTTAACTTCGAAAATGGGAGAATAAACCTACTTTACTTATGACTCAATCTCCCGGAAAAAATTACTTAGATCCAATGACCTGAAAAAAATCGATTTTGCCGTATAGTGTTATCGATTAATATTCATTTTAAAATAAATTTTTAAGTAAATTAAAAATTTGCAATGTAACACAATTAGAACTGCATTTCCTGTACCATTTTCAACGTTTTGATATCTTTAAAAAATAAAGAATCAAAAAATAAATATTAATAATATTTAATTATAATAATATAATTTAATAATTTATAAATTATTTCAGTTTTATTTAACTCAATATATATAATAAAAAAAAATATTAATTAATCCTTATCACCAATAATAATACACTACCACAACCAATCTGGCAACGCTGCAACACGTAAATTGACTATACCAAAAAATGAGTTGAATGTTGGCAAAGAATTCACAAAAATGTTAAAAAGCGAAACGAACATGTATGACTGAATGTGTGCTTCATACACATTGCTCACGTGCAACAACAGCAATAACAACAAAAGAACACACGCTGTTGTCGGTTATTGTGCCCTGCATGAAAATGATGTTAGACGTATTGCAATGAGATTAATGCCCTGCGTTTGCGTTTGCCTCTCAATGCGTTTCAACTTCGAGCCGCTCTTTGCCACCACCAACATATGTATGTATGCATGTATGCATGTGTGTGTGTGTATTGCTGTGTAGAGCTCAGATAGCAAAGGTTTGTTGTCAGTGATTCCGGTTTTTTGATATTTGCTGTTAACGCTGCTAATCAAACGCAGTTATACAGATAGATGTGTGTCTAACAGGTAAAAATGTATACTTCTTTATAAATATATATTTGTGTGTGTGTGACTATTAAAGCTACCACGAAAGAAGGGAGGTGTGTATGTGTACAATTTAGAAAAAGCATTTCACTAAAGTTTAGAATTAAACTGCGATGAATTGTACGTGCAGAAAGAACTTTAGATACGTCAATATTGGAGTTAACATTAATGAAAGTCATGACAGGCCGCAGCGCCGGTCGCAAGAGATTGAGAGAAAGCAGAGCATGTCTACAAGCATACAAAGGTGGTATGTGTGGTGTACATTTCTGAAGTGGTAAAAAGTTATATTATACTTTTGCCGCTAGGTTAAATATACTACTCATAGCAAGCAAAACATTGTGAGAGTCAAATAAACAACACTAAAGTGTATAACAAATAATTTGAGCGGCACTGATGAAGATACAGAGAGAGAGTGAGAGAATGCGAGTGAGAGCGTGCTTGCGGCCGAAAGTCAGTACGACGACGACGTTGTTGTCGGTGCTGCGTATGGTTGTGGTGGAGGCTGATGTGATTATGGTAAACGATAAGAAACAACCCTTGACAATTTCACGGAGTATAAACATGAATCACGTAGAAATGGCAGGAGGAGGACTAGAAGGAAGTAGCACTCACCGATTCAGCCTGGCAGCCAGCATCGCTGTGCACTACTTTTTGGGTAGCAAGAAATGTCAAAAATAGAAGAAATCAGCCGAAAATAGGGCACATGGATAACCAATAATTTTTGTTATTTTTTTCTTTTTTTTTGGTATAAGGAAATGAGTTGTAATGTGTAATGTGAAAATTGAGAGTTGGTTTACTTGCATGAATTGCTTTTTGATTTGGGTGCTTTATTTTACTTTTTTTTATTTTTATCGATGGCATACTATTAAAACTTTTGTAAACAAAAACACAAGGAGAGGGGGGCGAAAAACACTTTTCCTGTTGAAGAAACTTAAACTTATGCATAAATTGATAATGTGACAAGCCGTATGTGGGAAACAGACAAAAGTAGACGGAAGAAGTCAATGAAAAAAACAAAAATAATTGTTTTTGTTGTTGTTGTAGGTGAAGGTGTTTAATTTTAATCGATTGGAAATCCGATATGACAAACTAAATTTGAAGTAGCAATAGCGGAAATGAGATGAAGGGCTGCCACAAAGGGGAAAATAAAATAAATAATTGAAAAAAAATTTATACAAAAAAAAGTGATAAAAAAAAGAAAAATATAAATAAAAAAAAAGGAAAAAATAAACAAAAAAAAGAAAAAAAAAAAATAAACAAAAAAAGAATAAAAAAAATACAAAAACAACAACAAGAAAAGCAAATAATTATAAGTATTTGTAAACACATTAAATACCTTAAAATATACACACCACTAAAGGGTAAGAAAAATCGAACAACAGGTCAATAACAAAAACAAAAAAAACCAACGAAAAAAAAACTCGAATGCCGACAGGCAGCACTTCAATTAATTTAACGACTTGCGAGTGCTTTATTGTACCACACTCTATACAAATAAATGCAACACTGACATTGCCGCGACATTAATGGCTCAGTGTTGGCGATAGATATGCGCGCGATTTTATCGGAAATTAAATAAACAAGTTTATTGAATAATTTTATGCAGCAAATCGAGCGTGAGAACTAAAGCGAAGAAAAGTGTGTGTAAAGCGAAGCAAGAATGAATGAATAGTCAATAAGGATTTGGTGACAGACACAATTATCACGTACAACTAACCGAGGCTGAACGGAAAGCGGCAAGAAATAAAAAAAAAAATAAAAATAAAAAAATGAAAAAAAAATATTGCCTTAGATGCTCGTATACAAATATGTATCTATGTGAGCGCCACGACGGCGTACACACCTTCTTTTCTTTCGTCGGCATGATGGACTGTGTGTCAACAAGCGCAACAACTACAACAACTCGCTCGTGTGTATCTAAATAACGTCAAAAGCCAACGCGCCATTCGATAGGCAATCGTATGAATATGCATACGAATGGCAGAATGGCATAACATGGCTGATTTCTTGCGGCTGAGCATCAAGCGTTTTGCTTGCTCATCGCGCGACGCCTCGCCTTGCCGTGCCTTGTGTGTGTGTCAAGTGAGTTGAATGTGCGCTCAGACGTAACCACATCTATTTAACAGCACAGCAAAGCACCACAAATCTGTCGATGCCATCTCGCCGAAATGTCAGCAAGTAAGACACGAGAGAGCGCATTTCGTGGGTCGTCAAAGGTACAAGAACAAAAACAACAAAAAGGCGAACGAAATAAAGATATGCAGCAAATGACAGCGGGAACAATGGTAAATAGGCGAATCGACGAAATCAGCGGTTGTGGCGTGTAAGATACGGGTTTCGCAGGTGTATAGCACATAAGTATACCTTTTTCTAGCAGCTAGTGGAGATCAAAGTAGTGAAGAAGTGTAAACTTATTTCTTATGTCTTTATCGCAGAAGAACAAAGAGCATTACTTTTCGTAATGATGCGGGACACTACGACGCAGTGGTTTACACATAGAAAGTATGGAATAACAAAGAACACTAAGTCTGGCTGAATTTGGTCGTAAATTTTAATAAGACTGAAACCCTGAGACCACTTCACAAGCAAAATCTAACGGTATTTCGTCACTGTCGATCCACTGTTTATCATCAGATACCAAGGAAGGTAAGGAACAGTCGAAATATTAACTTACAGTCGACAAACCCGCTTCCTAGAAGACGAAAATTGTACAATCGTCTGCAGAGGGATCACCGGGATCGACAAGCTGACAGGGCTCAATTATGACGAATTTCTGAGCAGTCATGGTGCCGAATTTTAGATGATCCGGATCTATTTGGCGAAAAAAGTGTTTGGCAACGCACCAACTCGGTCTACGCTTGCTCGGTCTCATGTTGTCCGAAAGGACAAAAACACTTCAGCTTTGAAAGTGTTTGATGCAGTACCCGCCGGTGGAAGGAGAGGAAGAGAAAGATCTCCACTCCGTTGGAAAGATCAGGTGGAGAGCGATCTGGTTTCACTTGCGTTTTCCAATTGGCGCCGAATTGCGAGAAAAATGGAAGAATGGCGTTCTATTATTGATTCGGTTAGAATCGAATAACGGTTTCTACGCCAATTACATACATAAATACATACAAACTCCAAAAATCTTTCCTCGGTCAGAAATTTGAATAGAAGTTAGTGCCACCTTGGAGAACTACTTTGAAGATCTCCAAATTTTCCTTTTTCTTTTATGCTTAAAACTTAACGCACCTCCTTGTACTTTATTATTATTATATTGTTTGAGTTTGGTGACTGCCAAAGTTCACCCGGGACGTATAGAGTCCTTCCATTGAAGAAAAGATATAAGGTATATAAGAAACAAATACTCTTATCTGGTTTTTCAAACAAATATTTTTAGAAAGCCTCCTTTCTTCATTTAAGAACTCAGCGTGTAGTAATCGATACTTCAACAACTTCCCCCTCCCACTTGACCACTGACCACACTGTGTGATAGATGCTCGGCAATTGTTCTTTTTTCGAACATTCACCGCAAACTCGTTCAATTTACGAATTTCAAGTAAATACACATCGATAAAGCAAAAATACGCGCAAACAACGTATTCAACAAAAGCGCCAACAATAGCAGGCAGCAGGCGCATCAGCATGCAATGCATAGTTAATGGAAAACTCAGCACCAGCGCCAGCACAGGTAGGAAAGACGTACGGCCAGTCAGCATTCGAGCAGAGTCAGCAAGTCCGACAGGCGAAGGATAGTGTTGAAGGACTTCAAGAGGCGATTGCCAAAGCCAAAGTGAGGCGCACACGTGCTGAAACACATCTGCCGCTTGAAACTGTTGTTGAAAATGACTATTGAAGTTTGTCCCCCCCACAGCTATCACCACCGCCTTCACCCACTCCTATGCCACCGTATGAGCAAGCATTGTGTGCTTAGTCAGCCAAACTAGTCAGCAGCCGCGCCACGACAGGGCACACACACTCGCTTAGCAGGACAGACAAAATCAAGATGGCGTGTGCAGAATGCTTTTTTCCTCGTCCCCCTGACTTTGAGGGGGAAAAAATCTTTTCTTTTAGAACGCATTGTGTCTGCCGCAGAGTATGGTTTGGAGTTGTGCTTGTGTTTGTGTTGTTTTTGTTTGGCTCGCTAGACACGTACGACAAATATGCCAGCCAGGATGTCACAGTGCCGCTGCCTCCGACAACAACAACAACACCAGCAGCAGCTGTTGATGCATGTTATTAAGCAAAGTTTTCCTTTGTCGCGCATTGCGTTGTTCGACTTCGCCTTTGCCGTCCGTTAGCTGCTAGGCAGTCAGGCTCTACTCTACTCTTCACGGTTGGTTTCGCATGCATGTTTCGTGTGGTTTTTGTGCATCTACCTATTAAAAAAGTGATTTTTTTTCACATACATACATATGTCCACATTTGAATGGTTGAAGGGGTGTGGGGCAACTTTTGGAGTGCAGTAACGTCAGTGGTTCTGATAGTACGTGCTCTGTGGTCGATAATATTCGCGTTGATTATGCCGACTCGGCACAAAGCTTCGCATATATACATAGGTACATAACTAAAAGCAATGAAAAAGTGAGGCTTTGGTTTGAATTGGGAGGGGTAGTTAGGATTTATTGGTAACTGACGGCAACTATTCTTGAAAGCTGTTGTTTAAGAGGGGGATCTAAAATTAGATTTGGATGTTTAATTGGAATAATATTTCTAATCAAAGAGCTAAGCTCAAATTATAGATGGATCCAAATATGGCGACTAAATTGGCGGCGCGATAACTTTTAAGAATTTCCACCAAAAAACCTGATGCAATCAGAATGGAATGTGACAGCGGGCTTTCATAGTGAAATATCGTTAATATTCTAGCTAAAAATCCGGCCGTTGACGAATATTTATTTAACGTAGACTCTTCAAGACTTTCAATTAGTATTATTTAAAGATCTTTCAAGGCGCCGGAAGGAACCTATGGTGGACCACAACACTTCCTTTGACTTGATTCTTTCGATTTTCGGTTATTTTTGGGACATCATTCGCTGGTGCATCTTCCGCAATGTTACAGAATACAGTTATATTGAACTACATTTCGATAAAGACGGCATATATGTATAATGATCTTCTCAATCTGGACGCGGTACGCTCAAGCGTGCTCTCAAAATTTACGAACCTCTGCTGTCTCTCAAAAGTATTTTAACGCTGAAGACTATCCGAAGTCCAGGTCAAAGTCTTCTAGGATCACAAAAATGGCAATCAAATGCGTTGTGTCGTCCTCTAAGATTTCAAAACCCTCAACTAAATGTCTTGAGTCACTCAACAATTTCAGTTCTCTCTTAAGAAGACAGTTGTGCGCTGATCAAGGTCTTCACGGATATCACAACCCCCAACCAAATGTCTTGTGTCACTCAAAAACTTGAGTTCGCTCTTAACTATACACCTCAAAACAATTTTACGACGTTAGACAAAAGTTTTTAAAATCCTTTTTTTCGAGATTTAAAATTTAAAAACGCCAGATGGCGCTTTGGTCGATAAAAATAATATTTATGACACAAATTGACTGATAGAAATGTACACCAAATGAAAATTTAGTACACTCATTGATTATGATTCATTAGATATTGAATACAAAAAAAAAAACAGGGTTGCATTTTTCGTTTGCCAACCAACAACTGTTAAATTAAATTATTTCATTATTGAAGCCCAAAAAAATATAGAAACGACACATAAAAGCGAAGCAACATATCTCAATAATGACTAACAAATTGTTAGTGTGCCCCACATGAAGAAGAGTGCTCTCCATTTAACACAACTAAGAAATAAATATATGAATGAACAAATGTGCGACTGCATGAGCATCGAGTACTCAACGAAGGACACATGCACCTGGTTATAAATAATGCACATAAATGTAAGAAATATTTTCAATAAATCCTATGAGGGTGCAGATAAATGCAGACAACTGAGGGAGAGTGTGTGCGAGGCAAAATTGAATTGAACTCGGAACTCAAAAGAGGAATTGCTGCCAAGAGAACATGACTATATACAACTAAACACATTTGTAAGCATTATGACACGTAATGCGGCACGTAACGTAGCGCTACGTAAGTACATACATGCAGCGACGCGCGCGGATGTACGGCTCACTGAAAAACTGGTGCATCTGTTGCAACAAGACATTGATGAATAAAATAGCGACAGTAGCTGACAAAACGAGCAACATGAGGCGCAGTTACCAAAGTGACGTGGAGTGATTTTGTTGCAAGCACATACAGACATACATATATACATACAAGCAGACATATGTATGTTGCTGTGAGTGAAGTGAGCGTGTGTGTTGCTGGTTGTGCCTGCGCTTTAAAAACAATAACTAAAAATAAATCTTTCGAAAATTTACGAGCAAAACGAGTACTTGTGCGATGACATTTGAATTGTGACAAGGCACACAGGCACTCACACTTATACATACATCACACAGTAGAAAGCGAAATATGTTATGACAATGGAGAAGCCAAAAACACTTCCTTCCATTACATGAAAGCGAACTTCCTTGAACGGCTGCGCCAACCACACCCCTCATCGACCCCACTCACACAAGACATGCAACAGCTTCTAGCTCATAAATAAAGTACTCTAGTCCGCACATACTCACACATTTATTGACATTAAGTCATTGCCGACTTACATAAATGCCAAAGAGATGAAGGGGGAGTGAGGTTGAAACGAAAGCAAAAAACAAAAAAAAATATATATAAAAATGAGAACATAAGAAAATACATAATAATAAAATGTAGAAAGCAGCTGAGGAAGAGAAGGAGAGCAGACGGTGAAAAAGGGAATTTCTAAGTAAGGAAACGAGAGCGAAAAGGGGAAAAACTTTTTAGAGCGCACTTAATTGAGTTCAAGTTCGATAGGAAAGCCTTTATCGTACAAGCAAATACCAACATACATACATTGAGTTCGGAAGATAATAATAATGCCATTGAGAGACAACACTTACAATACCGAAAATGGGGATGCCACTAGAAATGTGCGCACTTAGCTGTTGCAAGCGATTGGGGGACGATGGCTTTTAGCCTTTATTGCTCGAGTACAACATAAAAAGCTAGGAACAGTCATAAATATGTATGGTATCCATTTCTAAGCAGGTAAAAGTGTTATGAATGAATGAAATTAGGTTAGTTGGAAATCGATGCGCGTGGCTGGGTGTGCGCTTCTGTCTACGGGTGGCAACACTCGCTCACTCTACAAAGCTTAAGCTACACAGCATTGGGTGGCTTGGCTGGCTGATGTGGTCATCAGGCGTCGCTACAATGGCTTTGTTGACGTTGACGGTCACCATGCAACAATGTTTCGTTCGAAATGGAAAATAATTGTCAACACGTCACAAATGTTTGTGATTAATTGGTCATTTGTGCGGTGTGAGTAGTTAAGTATGTGTGTATATTATAGGTAAATTAGCCATTAATGATTGGCATATGCGCTAAAAGCATTTAGAAAAGATGTTATCGAAGGTCTACAATGTTATGAGTACAATAATGACATGTGTGGTAATTGTTTTTTTTTTTTTTGTTTTGTAGAAATGAGCAATTTCATAATTAATCGATTTTCTGTTGTTGGATGCAGTTTAGAAGGTACTGACAAACGAATTGGGGCACATTAACTGTATTTTTATATAAAATAATTGGAATTGTAGAGCAAACTGGAATGTGTAGCACTAATATGCAAGAAGACCTGAGTAAAATATATAGATATATTCAAAGCACAAACGATAATAATTATGGAATGCAATGAATGTATCGATTATTCGTGTATTTTATGTAGCTTTTAAAAATGATAAAAAATAGAAATAATTAGAATATTAAAAGTAGTGATATGCCAATTTTGAACATAATATCAATAGAGTTGCCACCGATCTATAAAAAAATGGAGGTCATTAATAACTAAATAAACTAATTTGTTATTAATAAAGTTTACTGTTACATATGTTAAAAAAAATATGAATAATTCACGTCAAAAATATTTTGGCCTAGGGTGGCCAATCAACTTTTGTAAAATTGTAATAACAAACTGTTTATTTTATATGTTTATCTTCTATATAAATCAATAATTATTTTTCAATTCGTAAACAATGAAAGTTCCTTTATTGAGTACCCTTAACAAAATATATAAAAAAATGCAAAAAAAAAAAAACAATATGCTGTCATTGAATGATATTAATGTTATGAATGTCCGGCATTCAATCATGGTAGACATAGATACGTCGGAATCTTGCTTAGAACTGATAGAATTTTAGTAATAAAGATATTCTGTATCATTCACGTTTGATTATTTTGAAGTAATTGGTGATTGGTGATATAATGGTGAATTTCATGTAAAAATCATTGTTTAAGTACCGGGATGCGCTGCGGGATTAAGTCATGATATTCAATCAAAGGGCGAATAAAAATGTACTGACAGGCGGAATTATATAATGAGATGCATTCAAAAGGCGATAACAAATATTAAAAAAGTAATTCAAAATGTATTTCAGTATGAATGAAACTGATATAGACAATTTGGAGCGATGAGTGGATACCGTGGCATAGACCATAAACTTAATGTAGCCCCACAGGAAATAGTCTAACGGCGTCAAACCGCATGTGCGAGACGGCCAATTGACTGGGCCATTTCGTGAGATCCATTTCGTCCAATCATCAAATTCAAGCAACAAATATTCGGTTATCATTGAGCGGTAGCGATTCCCATTCACAGTAACGTGCCGGTCTTGATTATTACGGAGAAAGTACAGCCTAATGTCGCCGCCGGCCTAAAAACCGCACCAAGCCGTAATTTTTTTCGGAATGTAATGGTGACTCATGGAGAACGTAGGGATTGCTGCCTGATCAAAAACGCATATTTTGCTCATTGACGAAGCCATCCAGCCAGAAATGAGCCTCATCCCTGAAGATGATTTTTCGATGAAAATCCGCATAATTTTCAAGTTGTTTCTCAGCCCAATTCACGAACATACGACGATTCTGGTGGTCAAGCGGCTTCAGTTCTAGTGTCAATTAGATCATTTAAGGATTTACGCCAAGATTTTTTCATAAAATTCGCCACAACGACGTCACAGAGAAGCCTACGAACCTAGAAGTGTGAGAGACTGATTTGGGTCTTCCTCAATTGATGCGCTGTCGGCAGTAATATTCTCGACACTACGGGCACTTCTTTGTCTCACTGGCACGAGAAGATTTTGTACTGTGCCTGTGGATTCAAATTTTTCCACTAGATGCTTAATTGTCAATCTGACAGGACGATTATGACGACTATAAATTGGACGTAGCGCTCTTAAAGTTGAGGCCACTGACTCCGAATTTATTACAGAAATTTTAATAATTTTGACTCGTTGTTGGATCACATATTATTCAATTATGGAATGGCAAATCTTACTGAAGAGAAATGTCAAAAGAGCGGGAAAATATGGCGTCGTTTCTGTCCCTATCGGTCTACTTTTATAACGTCCCTTTTAAAATCACTTTATTTTTCGTTAAAATAAAAATAATCGACATAATTTCAAAAATTTAGTATTAATTTAATAAATTGAGGTCAGTTTGTAGGCGGTACAATATATAATACAAAATGAATATACATTATTACTAAAATTATTCCATTAATTCCAACTGAAATGCTGTCATTATGCATCACTTTCATAAATAACTGACTATATGGATAACCAATATCACCAATATGCTCCACGTTAATGCTCTTAATTTTTATTGAACACTCCAAACACTTCTACCACAGTAGCCGCTGCCGTTAACGGTCGAAAAACAACCTTGCATTAACCAAATAACTATAATTAACTTGATTAGATGCGACGAAGGAGAAATAACACATTAAATAACACTTTGAATGCAGCTACCGGAATTATACTTATCGACAACCTTACGCCAAGGGCCGAAATACTTTAAAAACAAAAAAAAAAACGAAGCGGCAACCTAACAGTTATCGAACATCAATAAATAGTAGCCAACACAGTACAAATAGAATGACAACTAATGTCATGCCGTTTGCATGAAAACAATAAAAACAACTACTGTCAGCGCAGCAATGTTTACTCTTGGTATTTTTCGTATTTTTTTTCTTTCACTCGTACTTCAACTGGCAATAATGTATGTAAATTGATTTACAAGCATTACGAATGTGTGAAAAATATATAGGCTAATGCACAAACGAGAGAAGTGGATGCAAAGAAAAGGCAGGCAGACAGACAAGCATAAAGACATACATATGTGCGTTATGAGGGGGCGAAGATAGTCGATCGGTCGGCAGCACGTGTGCATAAATTACCAAGCTCCATGCACCACTTGGGAGTATTTATTTATTTGCCTACACACACACTAAACCGGCGAGTAGACAGACGCACTCATGGAATGTATACAATGGGTAAAAATATGTTAAATAAACACTTAACAGTATCGAACCGGCACATTAAATGGAGCGAAGTGAAGTGAGGTGAAGGGAAGGGGTTAAAAGTTTGGTTTGCTATTAAAATAACATTTGATGCATAAATAAACAGATAAACAATTGTATAATTTATATTGTGACTGCAAACAAGCGAGTGCCCAATTATATCCATGTGGTTGTTGTTGGCTGTTGGTCAATATGATTGTTTGGTTATTTTTAGATTTGTTTCCATATAAATAATTGCTTTATAAGTGTTTGACGTGTTGGCATTGGTTGTTTGCCACGCTTTTAGGCAATTTTTGTAGAGAAAAAATGTAAACTTCCGGCTTTCAAGCAGCACCATAATGACGTATAGTACAAGCATAAGCGTGACATTTCGAAGGTGAGAGATAAACATAATTATGCGCTCAGGAATCAAAGCAATTGAAGTAAGTGAAGCAAATCACTCGAAACACATCAAAAAAAGTCAGCGATATGTCTCTGATAAACCTAATTTAGTTGTATGTAAATATATATTGACAGTCATTCTTCAAACATTGTTCTTCGCAGGCGACCGCAAAAGTGTTATCGTCACACAATTCAAGTGCCTATACTGAGTATATGCAGCAAACGCACGTCTGCTTGATTTCGTATAAATAAAGATAAAAATCGATTTGGCGAGACAACTCTCAGACCCCACATATACTAGTAGGCGGCGGCAAGCAAATGCGTTTGTGACAATTGTCGCTTTAATGGTTATGAAAGGGTTAAAGCGAAAAAAACATTAGACTTTACATGGTATTTTAACGCAGTCAATTGAATAGTGAGTAATTTTTATTGGTTTATTGACAGGGTTTATTTTTTAGTTAGCGAACGAACAGACTTTTGGAGGCGGTTTCATGTGATGTACTGTGAAGCCGATATCTTCTATTAATAATAATAAATATTGAAAATACATAAATTACTCGAATACTATTTGTAAAATTTGGAAAAAAATTTATTTTGGGAAAAAATATTTTTTTTTTTTTAATTTTTTTTATACCAAAAATATTTGAATTTGCATATTTCTAAAAAATTAGAAAATTCCCAAAAAAAAAATATTTTTTGGAAAAAATTAAAAACATTCTAAAAAAAATATTTTTTAGAAAAAATAGAAAAATTCCATTTTTTTCTTCAAAAATTATTTTTGCTAAACATTTTCATCTAAAATTATGTTTTAATAAACATTTCAAAGAGAACACCTAATTTCACCCCCCTCACTTAAAATTCAAACCTAACGGTACTATTATTCATAGCTTCGAATTTGCATCTGAATGCGTCTGATAAAATATTGCATAAACCCGAGTTCTATGAAAAAACAACAAAATCTAAAAAATAACAAAAAAAAAATCACGAAAAAAGCTCGAATGTAATCAATTGAGCTTTGGCGCGACAAAGTACAGAGCGGTGGACAGACGAAGCAGGCAGACACCCACCACAACACCACAGGCGGCGAAAGAGTACAGTGTGGCCTACGAATGGAGGGCTCGGCCGGATAGCGACGGTGACTTTTACAATTATTTTGCAACATTTACGATTTATGCATGAAAATATTACATCGCGGAGGGGTGAGGGGTATGTGTTAGACTCGATGGTGCGTGTGTACTCGATGAAGTTCAATGAGTTGAATTGAGTGGACTGTTGTTGTTATTGTTGTTCTGTGTTGCATTTTACAAGTGCAATCAATAGCAAATGCGTTTCCTGCATCATCACCAACAACAACAGCAGCAGCAGCAATAAAAATAATTGCAACAACAACAACAGTAACAACAATTACGTGTAAAGTCAAGCGCAGCGACAAACGAAATCAACCCAAAACCGAGCCAATACAAACAATAAATTACCATACCACAAAGTGGCTGCTTGCTTTATGTATTTGTTATTGTCATTGCCCTCCACATAGCCACACCAATGGCGACATTTATGTACATTTCAATTTTGCATACATTTATACAAATATATATGTACATATGTATCTGGGTATGTCTGCTATGTATGTGTTGGCGCTCTGTGTCGGTGTGACAATGGGTCCACTGCCTTGGCTTTGCAACATGACCATGAACGCGTGTGTGATGCACGTTCGTTTGTTTGTATGTATGTGGGCGAGATGCAAAGCAGCTGTCCAGCCTTACTGCTACTCATTTGAACTGCATTTGTGTCGGCATAA
Source organism: Zeugodacus cucurbitae (assembly GCF_028554725.1). Classification (NCBI taxonomy): domain Eukaryota; kingdom Metazoa; phylum Arthropoda; class Insecta; order Diptera; family Tephritidae; genus Zeugodacus; species Zeugodacus cucurbitae. Next base: position 68,226,812 of record NC_071667.1, read on the forward strand.
CTGTATGTGTACGTGCATACATGCGCCCGGTAGGAAAAATTTGAAAATTTGAAAGCAATTAAGTGTTCCATTCCAGTGTTGCAATATATATACATATTCAAAATATATTTTCGATGAAATTATATAATACAGTTATCATGTTTCGCTTCTGTAGTCCAAGGTATGAATGTTTACAAAAGCTTTCAAGATTACTAGCGGATTCTATGAGAGATTAAATGCATCTTTTCAAGATTTTGACATTTTCTTGATTTTCTTAAGGTCATATTGATGATTATGGGTCTGATTATTTTTATTTTTCTCTATCATAACTGAAAATATCGTCCCCTCAATATAACAATAGCGTATGTGCTCATACGCCATTATTTTTTTATTGCATATTTAGAATCTCCATCATTGATTCTATGTCTGGTCAAAATTTTGTCAAATTCTACTTCCACAAAGTGGGTCAAAATGTCATTGGAAAAAATGGTGTATAATTTCATGTTCATGTTTTTTGTTCATGTTTTCTGATTTGACAAAAACATTAAACTCGATTTTCTCCAAACCCAAAAAAAAATTATAAGCTATTGTTATATTGAGGGGACGATATACTTATGTAAATATGTGTTCAAAAAATAACGGGAATCTTCGTTTAAAAAAAAATATTCGCCATTCCTTATTATGGACTTATGTCAGCGTTTATTTCTTCCAATCGTCGAAACACTTCTCAAAATCGTTTTTTGGCACAGCCTTTGGGTCTTTCAGCGATTTCATCTATACCTGTTTATAAAAAGGCACTTTTTATATTTTTAGAAATTGGAGAATGGAAAATTCACATGGCAAATTGGAGGCTGGCGCATCTTTACAGTAGTTTTTTTAGCCAAAAATTACGGGGGGAAAAGCAACGAAGTGTGAGCTTTTAACAAACGAAAATCACCAAGCTCATAAAAACACCACCTACTCTAGCGGCTGCTGCAGACAAAGTAAGCAATTAATAGAGCTGAAAATTTGTATTGTGATTCAGGGGCATGTAGATCAACATAATGCAAAAATAAAAAAAAAATGACTTTTGGACTTTCGAAATATCCCAGATATGCCATTTCAAATGCCAAATACAAATTACGCTACGAATTTCCAACAGGGTGTGTAGGTGCATAGTTATATGTAAGTACGTGCGAATACAAATACAAAATATGACTGCATTTATGCGCAACAACAAATTCAACTCTGTCTGCTGCACTAACTGTAAAATACTTTTATGTGATTTGAGCCGCAAACAAGCAACACAAACCCACACATACATACATATATACAGATAGATGCACTCAACCAAATCCGCCAATGCATGCGAGTTTATACAACATTAACATACATATATTTAGATGCATGTGTGTGTGTGTGCACTTGCACTCTGCCATTCTTTGTTTGTCTATCATCGTCATCATCACGGTGTTACAGTTCGTTGACTCTTCTACAACAACTACAACTACAACAATTGTTCAAGTAATGACAGCAGATACTATAATGTTTGGGCAAAGCATCACACGATTTGGAGGGGAGAGGGAGAAGAGGGAGCGGTGAGACCTACACAAACTCATACTCCAAGCGTCTGCAATAATGTTGTTTCACTTGCTTTTTGCAAATGAAAATTATGTAAAATGGTTAACTGTATTTTTTAGTGACACTTGAAATAGATTTTTATTGGCAACATTTTGTGTTTTTTAATTGCATGAAAATTAATTTTTAATTTCATACTTTTATGTACGACATGAAATTTATGGTGAAATTTATTGTTTAAAAGAAAAAAACTTTAGAGAGTTATTAAATTTGAATATGAAAATATTTTATTAGTAGAAGGAAAGAAAAATTGCATATGAAATCGAGAGTGAAAATATTAACATTTTCGTGATTTTAAAAATAAAACTTCGGGATCTCGAATTTTCGGAAACGTTATTGTTTTAATTCTGATAAAAAAAACATTTTTTTACAATTTTAAGGTTAGTTTGACTTAGACTCATTCAGTGAGTTCTTGACTTTCGGCGTTGTAATCTGGATGAAATCGATCAAAAAAGCTAAACTGATCTTCGTTTATTGAAAAAAAAACATAATTCAAATCTTATATAATTCGAAGAATCCTGAGTGAATTCGATATCATCAAATTTGAAAGGTCAAAACGGGTCCACCAAGTCAAAATCATCTACAATTCATTGAAGGATTTTGAACGATTTGATAAAATAAGAGTTTTAGATAGCTAAGACTGCAGAAAGCTCAATTGAAAGGAAGAACTTACTATTCTAACACGATCGTATACCCACTTCATTTTCGGAATCCATTAATCTATGGCATCTAAATAAGTACAACACCTTTCTCTTCTCTCCATTGAACGAGGCGTGTTAGCACTCAAAGCGACAATCGAGACACTGATCGACATTGTTGATGGCAATTTACCTTATATGACAACCACACAGTCACGTGATCAGGAAGACAATGGGAAATGTTAGACAAATCAAGGCATGAAAACACTGTGTGTGTGTGTGCGTTTGAAGATGAGAGCAAAAGTGGAGTTATCACGTAACCAACGTACGTACAGTAATTACATTGCAAACATTAACACTTGAGCGAAAAAAACAAAAACAACATAATATTATAATAAATACACATGAGTTGACAGACAGACGTCACAGGGCTCTGAGCCGACAGACCACAAATGTAACCATGTCTGTACATCCATACGAATGTTTGGATACTTTTTAATCACTGTGCAACGGCAGTCGGTGTCTGTCTGTCGCTCTGTCGTTAATTGCTTTTGATGCGCCAAATGTGTTGTTATTATTGCTGTTGTAGTTGTTGTTGTTTGCGTCGAGTTTTGCACTTATTATTTTTTCACGCTACTCATGTGGGAATCATATGTGGAAATCGCAAATATAATTTTGCCGTTGAATGGTGTATGTTGTGGTGTGAGCGAATTTCCCTTTGTACCAAAAGGCTTTGCTGGTTAATGATGCTTCAGTCTCATGTCTCAAGTGCTGTGATTTTCGCATCTTAATAGGACTTTTAATTTGCTCACTTACATTTCGTGTTTTTTTTGTACGCATTCATGTAGGCTGTGCGCTTCGTTTCACGCATATGACAATGTGACAATACTGGAGAGAGCAAATCGAGTGTGTAATAATTAGCATGGATTTCACGATTGTTTTCATATATTGTTGAGTTATATTATCCGCTAATTTATGCGGATTTATTTCATATATTTTTTCAAAATATATAATAAAAATTTTAATTTTTTTTATATTTGTTTCAAAAGTTTTATGATTGCGTGTGTTGCAAGTGAAAGGAATCCGCAATCAGCAATGGATCTGGTGAATGAGTATCTTTTATTATCAAATTTTAATAGCAGTTGAAAATTTGAAGTTTTGTTCAACAGTACTCCAGCCGCCTCGTTGATGATTACCAAGCCCCATTTTCAGCTACATGTTCTAAATCTTGTAAAAATATCGAAACCCAGCATTGCCTATCCGATGCGATTAGTTTAGTTAATGCTTTTTGTTGTTTTTCTATTTTACATCAACTACTGAATTTGCTGAAAATCATTTTATAAATACTTGTTTCCTAATTTAAAATCGTTTTAAGTAGTTGTTCTAAACGGCAATATAATTTGAAACTTTCAGATCATTTACTAATCAATGATGTCCGGTTCTAAACTGGGGCTTTATACGTAGTCTCCACGATATCTGTGAAGCATCCCTTATGCATTGAATACCGACTATATATTGCGAAATTTTGGTTTCCTTGGTCTCTTTTCATTTTTAATATCAATAACGATAGATCTAGATGGATATTGCATTTCATTGTTGTTTAGAAAACCACAAATCCTGAAAGATTCTGGATTTCAGAGTCAGAGGAATTTATAGACTAGTTAACCTACGAAAAATTCCCTCGAAATCAAGCCAGAATCACTCTTGCCAACAGGTGCTACTTTAGACTGAGTAGGCAATTGAAAAGTAAAGTCCTCTCTCGGTGAACCAAAATCAAATCTACAAGTCGCTTATCATTCCCGTCCTGCTTTATGGTGCAGAAGCTTGGACGATGTCAACATCAGATGAGACGACACTAGGAGTTTTCGAGAGGAAAATTTTGCACAAGATTTATGATCCTCAGAACATTGGCAAGGGCGAATACCGCAGACGATGGAACGATGAGCTGTACGAGTTATACGACGACATTGACATAGTTCAGCGAATAAAAAGACAGCGGCTACGCGGGCTAGGTCATGTTGTCCGAATGGACGAAAACGCTCCAGCTCTGAAAGTGTTCGATGCAGTACCCGCCGGAGGAAACCGAGAAAGGGGAAGACCTCCACTCCGTTGGAGGGACTAGGTGGAGATCGACCTGGTTACACTAGGAATCTCCAACTAGCGCCGAACAGCGAAGGAAAGAGAGGAGTGGCGCGCTCTAATCGATTCGGCTATAACCGGCTAAACGGTTCAACGCCAGTTACATACAGACATAACCTACGAAAAATTCCCTTACAAAGAAAGGAAGGAAGGTTTTTATGGTGTTAAGGCCACTTTTCAATGTTATTATTGGTTAAAGTATTTTCGACGACATCAAACACAATAATGAATTGACAGCAATGAAAATAAATTACTCTAGTTTGAGGGGAATGTTGTATATGGATAGTCTAAAATTCAGCTGAAGCTCTCCCTATTATTATTTAACGCTAGTCATTGCACCAACCCCACCACGAGCTAATCGAACACTATGTGAATGAAAACATCTGGCAACCCCAAATGATTGTAAAAAACTACACAGACAAAATTACGACTTCTTAAGAAGTGTGAAGAGTGGTTATGGGTGCATTTCAATCGATAGGATATTTTATGACCACAAAATAATGCAAACAGTTAGTCAGACAACCACAGCAGACACGTAAAATGCTCATTCAAGACGCTGAAACAACACATAAATTATTCAAAAGTAAAAATAAATGCGACGATATATGGAGATTGGAGGTGATTATAAGTACACAGCCAACGAAATAATGAAACGGGGGCACGTTTACTGCTGGCATGCCCAACAACAAATGGGTGTGTCTGGCAAACAAGGCCGGGCGTCTGCTGCTATGCAGCTACTGCAACAGCTACATTTGCGGCACGATGAGGTTGCACAAAACGCAATTACTATAATTGCAGGCGACTGGTATGGGGGCAGAGAGGTAAGTAGTCATAGAACGCCGAGGTTGCCTGTAATCAGACTGCTGGAAATTCTAGCTTGGCTGCAGCAACACGATTGAAATGCAATGCGTTGTGTAAGTTGCAAGCTACAAAATTGATAATTGCAACATAATTGACACTATGACGAGCTGCTGACGATGGCGAACGACCAGCAAGCAGGAGCCGCTGACGCTGAGCAGGCCTTTAGACAGGCAGGTAGACTGTGGACGAGCGGCTAATTTAGGAGGTATTTATGGTTTATATACATATAGTGTAAATTTCCTCCTGCATTTGTAGGTATGTACTTCTATGCAGTTATCCACACATGCCAATGCGTAATTTAGTTTTGACCTCTGTGATTAGCTGGAATTCGAAACAGCGCCTACAGTCATATGCACATATAAATCTAAGTATGTATGTATTGAGTAAACCTTACTCAGTTTATATAATAATAACGCAATTAGTTGGTATTTTGAAAATGCAATTTGAAATAAGCCAAAATCTGCGACAAGCTTAAATGCGAGAGCATACATGAGATTTCTTGATAAAAATGTCTTGATTAACATATTTCTGTACATACATATGTACTTTTGTATGCTTATAATATACAGAGATAAAAGATCTAAAAATAATCACGACAACATAATCTCCAAGCGAGCGTCTGCGTGTGCAAAATTCTACAATTTATTATATATCTACATAAATATTTTATAAATATTTTGCTTTAATTTAATGGTGTTATGATACAAGGTAGTGATGCTTTTATTTATTTATGTTTTTCTAAAATTATTTTTGATAAATGCATTTAAAACATATATTTTTTACGTCTTTGCAATTTTGCCAATTATTTTTAGGAGACAATTTTGATCAAAATTATTTATAATTATACCCTGAAAAGGGTATATTAAGTTTGTCACGAAGTTTGCAATACCCAGAAGGAAGCGTCGGAGGCTCTATAAAGTATATATATAAATGATCAGTATGTTGAACTAAGTCGATTTAGCCATGTCCGTCTGTCTGTCTGTATATATACGAACTAGTCCTTCAGTTTTTAAGATATTTTTTTTGGAATTTTGCAGATGTTATTTTCTCTTCAAGAAGCTGCTCATTTGTCGGAACTGCCGATATCGGACCACTATATCAAATAGCTGCCATACAAATTGAACGATCGGAATCAAGGGCTTGTATGGAAAACTTCCGCATTTTACTACATATCTTCACGAAATTTGGTGTGAGTTATTGTTCATAGAAATAATTTAATCTCTGAAAAAATTGTTCAGATCGGTTCACTATAGCATATAGCTGCCATACAAACTGAACGATCGGAATCAATGGTTTGTATGGAAAACTTCCGCATTTTACTACATATCTTCACGAAATTTGGTGTGAGTTATTGTTCATAGAAATAATTTAATCTCTGAAAAAATTGTTCAGATCGGTTCACTATAGCTTATAGCTGCCATACAAACTGAACGATCGGAATCAATGGTTTGTATGGAAAACTTCCGCATTTTACTACATATCTTTACGAAATTTGGTGTGAGTTATTGTTCATAGAAATAATTTAATCTCCGAAAAAATTGTTCAGATCGGTTCACTATAGCATATAGCTGTCATACAAACTGAACGATCGGAATCAAGGGCTTGTATGGAAAACTTCCGAATTTTACTACATATCTTCACGAAATTTGGTGTGAGTTATTGTTCATATAAATAATTTAATCTCCGAAAAAATTGTTCAGATCGGTTCACTATAGCATATAGCTGCCATACAAACCGAACGATCGGAATCAATGGCTTGTATGGAAATTTTTCGCATTTGACGTGGTATCTTCACGAAATTTGACATGGATTACTGCTTAAGGTAATAATATAATCTCCGAAGAAATTGTTCAGATCGGTTAACTATATAACCTTAATGTTTCTAGCAAACAACCCGGCTAAAAAGAATTAGTAAAATGTTTTCTTTTTTTGCTTACTTTTTCTTACGTCTTTAGATTTGCTTAAACACATAATTACTAAAAGAGATGCACCTGTGAAGGGTATATTAGCTTCGGTACAGCCGAAATTAACGTTTTTTCTTGTTATATTTGCTATTATATTAAATCAAAAGAAAATCCCAAGAGCAGCCATTCGATTATTCTATATGAAACAGAAGCATAACCTCTAAATTTTGGAATGGACTTATAACATGGTTTCATAGTATTATATTATTTTTCCATAGTAGCATATTTTATTTAAAAGTTTAAAACTCGATTGCGTCGAAATAAGTAATTAATTAGATTCTCCTTTCACTTCCGAAAACTTTAGACTGATATTAGCCACTCCAAACACAATATAATGAGCCGATCACTCTTTTGTTTCCATCAAGATGATTTTGTATTTTCACTCATAGATAAACCGTACTTCAGTACTCTCACTGACAGTGAATTATTGAAAGCCACTAAAAAGTATTCCCTGATTAAAAATATGGAGATTAATTAAAAAGCCTCCCTAAGAAGAGCGATAAATCGGCCTCGTGGTGTTCTGGATGACTAGATCACAAACGTAACATAAACTTCAACGGCGGAGACATCAACAGCTTCATAACATAAAAATAAATTACAGTTAATTCGGTAGATCTAAAGTGATATAGATTGTTTCAAACTGTTTGGGAAATGTCCGAATATATCCTAAGAACCGAGTGTCATTTACTGAAAATGGGAAATTAATAAACTAAGAACTGGAATCGGTGTGCAATTTCTATGAAAAAGTTCGTTAAAATATTCAGAAAAGTTGCATAAATAAACAAGTTTTTTCTTTAAAAGATCAAATCTACTTGACCATGAACTTAGATCCACTAACTTAAAACAAAGAGAGAGAGATAGAGTTTCCACTCTGCTATCACTACAGCATATTAATGAGACCTTCTTGAACAAAAATATCACTGTACACTATGGTTTCGCAGTCTTAATAAGTTAATATTGATACGTCTCTACTATCTCAATATCAGCAAAGAAACTAGTATCAAATTCCCCTAAAGTGGAAGAGAAATTAACTAATACTCGAAATACTCACTATAACAACAATAGAATGGCAAATTAAACCCAAGAGGGGGCCAAACCTGTATCTATGTAATGTATATGTTCGAATCAACAGTTGGCCAAATCATAAATCACTTTTTTGTACAACTTTTAGTACAATTTCCTATTGTTGTATGTGTAATGGCGAAAAAAAAACAAAGGTTTAACGAAATGCCGACTAAAGAAGTTCTTAAAAGCAACCGACATGACCTCAGGGCAGACAAGTCTGTGCCATGTGGGCTTTGTTGTATGTAGCTTTGTCTGTACAGATGTTTTTGTTTGTGGTGCCCCGGGTAGAGTTTAACTGTTGCTTTGTCTGTGCAGAGCACCTGCTGGCTTACAAAATTGTTATTTTTTAATTAATTAATAATTTTTTTTAACACAAAGATTAGTTAGGTTAGAATGGTATAGTTACTACATACTGAAAATTGCCTCTTTAGGTTCACACAGGCATTGTAATTATGAATGGCGACTTTCATTGATAATTTTTGTTGTATTTATATAGCAATTATATTTACGCCGGAAATATGCTTGTGTTAAGTATGAGTAAAACTGGTTTACTGGACTGAGTGCTGAAACTTGAAAAGCTTTACAAATGTATGTATAAAGCATGTATATTTGTATTTTAAATGAGAAATGCCAATAATTAAAATCTGCGCAGTCAAAAGATCAAAAGAATTTTGTGAAAGGATTTGGAGTGAAAAGATGAGAGATTTAACTTTGTGTCGCCAAGGGAATGACAAATAAATACCAACTCATTATGTACATAAAACATATTCTACTACATATATCTGCGTTACTACGTTTGTTGAGACATTTAAAAGGGTTTCTCAATATGTATGGCGGGTCAGTTGTAAGTATTTCTGTAAGTATTTCTGATGAGTTGAGCTTATTCGTTCAAAATTCGCGCATATATTGGGAGGACATCGGATATTGTTTTGAGAAATAACCGGATCTATCACCAGAATCTGACCGTATTTTTAAGTTAGCTAAGAACGAGGTCGACATAAACTCAAATTTTTGATGTCTTTTGAACGACACTTCCATAAATTATCCACATTTTTTAGACTAATTTAATTAAAAATATATATTTTCATTATTTGTATTAAATATCTATTGTTTGTTAAAAAAAGCTAATATACCCTTCACAAGTGCATTTCTTTTAATAACTACGTTTTTAAGCAAATCTAAAGACGTAAGAAAAAGTAAGTAAAAAAAAAAAGAAAACATTTTACTAATTCTTTTTAGACGGGTTGTTTGCTAGAAACATTAAGGTTATATAGTTAACCGATCTGAACAATTTCTTCGGAGATTATATTATTACCTTAAGCAGTAATCCATGTCAAATACGTGAAGATACCACGTCAAATGCGAAAAATTTTCCATACAAGCCATTGATTCCGATCGTTCGGTTTGTATGGCAGCTATATGCTATAGTGAACCGATCTGAACAATTTTTTCGGAGATTAAATTATTTCTATGAACAATAACTCACACCAAATTTCGTGAAGATATGTAGTAAAATGCGAAAAATTTCCCATACAAGCCATTGATTCCGATCGTTCGGTTTGTATGGCAGCTATATGCTATAGTGAACCGATCTGAACAATTTTTTCGGAGATTAAATTATTTCTATGAACAATAACTCACACCAAATTTCGTGATGATATGTAGTAAAATGCGGAAGTTTTCCATACAAGCCCTTGATTCCGATCGTTCAGTTTTTATGGCAGCTATATGCTATAGTGAACCGATCTGAACAATTTTTTCGGAGATTAAATTATTTCTATGAACAATAACTCACACCAAATTTCGTGATGATATGTAGTAAAATGCGGAAGTTTTCCATACAAGCCCTTGATTCCGATCGTTCAGTTTTTATGGCAGCTATATGCTATAGTGAACCGATCTGAACAATTTTTTCGGAGATTAAATTATTTCTATGAACAATAACTCACACCAAACTTCGTGATGATATGTAGTAAAATGCGGAAGTTTTCCATACAAGCCCTTGATTCCGATCGTTCAGTTTTTATGGCAGCTATATGCTATAGTGAACCGATCTGAACAATTTTTTCGGAGATTAAATTATTTCTATGAACAATAACTCACACCAAATTTCGTGATGATATGTAGTAAAATGCGGAAGTTTTCCATACAAGCCCTTGATTCCGATCGTTCAGTTTTTATGGCAGCTATATGCTATAGTGAACCGATCTGAACAATTTTTTCGGAGATTAAATTATTTCTATGAACAATAACTCACACCAAACTTCGTTAAGATATGTAGTAAAATGCGGAAGTTTTCCATACAAGCCCTTGATTCCGATCGTTCAGTTTGTATGGCAGCTATATGATATAGTGGTCCGATATCTGCAGTTCCGACAAATGAGCAGCTTCTTGAATAGAAAATAACATCTGCGAAATTTCAAAACGATATCTTAAAAACTGAAGGATTAGTTCGTATATATACAGACAGACAGACGGACGGACGGATGGCTAAATCGACTCAGTTCAGCATACTGATCATTTATATATATACTATATAGGGTCTCCGACGCTTCCTTCTGGGTGTTACAAAATTCGTGACAAACTTAATATATCCTGTTCAGGGTATAATTAGATTCTGTAAATCGGGCATCCAGTGAAATAGCTAACCCTTATAGAAGCCACTTGTAGAGTGGTTCATATGTTGAATTTAGTCACATATGAAGAGGTAAATTATATCTTATTCTTTCATATAATAATATTTATTTTTTACTCTCATCAGGATCACCCGGTATAGTTGATGATAATATACACAAATTTAGACAAGCGTGAGATTATTTGACGTTGCAACGAAGAAAGTTGTTTTGAACACAACTCTTCACAAAAAATAAAAACTGCCAAAATATCAGTCTGCCCCAAATGTCAACCCCTTTATATTTGCTAAGTGAAAACAAATTGAATGCTTGGCATTTGGATATCAAAGCGAAACTAAAACTCAAAAAGGTAAAAGGATATTAATTTGCACATGATAAAATATTACATAAAAAATATAGAAATGAATCTCCTGATGTCCACATGTATGTATGAATGTGTGCCAAGTAGACAGACACACGTGTAAGTGCTAAGAAGATTGCATGTGTTATTTGCGTCAAGTATTGGTGTGAGCGCGATAAAGGCGTTGTAATGTGCGACCAAGCGCAAGGCTTGTAATTAAACTGATAGACTGATGCCACAGGGAATCAGTTATATTGCCTTTACACACGCACACACTCTCAAACACACACACATGTAAAAGCATTTGAAGTGCGCCTTTTGAAGCTTCCTAGTTAACACTTCAAAATATGATAAACAAATAAATGAAAGAACTAACTAAGTACTAACCGACTGAATGTCTGCTCGTCGGCTTACTACCCCGCATGAATCAGTGTGCGGGTTTGTGTGTGTTTGAGCGCGTGAAAAGGGCCGTTATGTTTGGCTTAAACGTATGAACGCCCCTCAATGGTGGCTGGCTGGTTTATAGGCTAAAAGCGTCAAGTGTGTGTGTGCGCCACAGTTGGCGGAAGTTAGCAACCACAAAACGCGACCAGCATGTAGGTAAGCGCATACACCTCTATTGCCACAACAACGCGAACTAGGACCTACTGTTGTTGTTGTATTCACACTATCTGAGCACACAAAACGAGCAATTATTGTAGATTTGTGTGTAGAATGTGGGATTTGCTACTACTTCCATTACAGCAACAATAACAACAACACAAATTATTCAGTTAGCGCTAATAGTATTCAGTGCTCAAATGCAATATTTACAAAGCTGCCCACACGGCGTGGCGTTCAACAGATACTAGCAACACCCAACAACAACAACAACAACATCCAGTTATATAGTTGTAAATATGTAAGTATCTGAGTAAGCTGCTTGTTTCTGTTACCATTCCGACGCTTTGAGTGTGAAACTTTGCCAGCAGCAAAATGCTAAAGTCACTGAATGAGTGAATGAATGAATGATTTTTTGTTGTTGTTGTTATATTGTATTGCATTAAAAATGTTTGTTGGTGTATGAAAACATTCATACAACCAAGTATGATTGTTTGTCGCCCAACTGTCTGTTTCTTTGGCACTGCCTTTGTTTTTGTTGTTATGTGATTCTTCTTTTGAATTTTTCATTTGTTGTAGTTATTGTTGTTGTTGTTGGCAAATTTGCGGCACATTTCCTTTTAGGGTATTCCCAACTTTTTTTTTTGCCCACTGCACTTTGCTTTCATGTGGTCCATTGCTCTGCTCCGCTTCCTTTTGTCAGTCAAAAAACACTTATTTGTGTTGTTGTTGTTGGTGGGATTACGTGCGGCTTTGGCTTTTAATTCACACCACTTGTAGCGAGCCGCCACTCACAATTGTTGGCCTCCTCTTGTCTCGTCAGCGTTGCAATACTCATGAGAGTCGTCGGTGTGCCGGGTGCGAAATTGTCGAAGCGAAAAACGTATAAAGTAACAACAACAAGCATAACAACAACAGTTGAAAAATAGCAATAGTCCCTCAAGTGCACTACAGAACTTTGCAGTTCAAGTGTGAAATAACGAAACTGCTCTCGATTGTGCATTAATTTTATGCATTAATGAGCTGCACAGTTTGCATTGAAGCGCAGTGGGCAGAGAGCGGGACGTCACAAGGAGACGTATTGCAAATTGTTTTTGTTATTCCTTCGCATCGAAAACTAAGTGGTTGGCCTTATGTTGTAACGGTTTGATAGTTGCGAAGAGGTTTTTTTATGTTTTAGATGGTGTTTTGATGTCCAATTTGTGGTGTGCTAAGTAAATGGTGCATTATTTGATGGTTTAATTGGCTGGATCACATTGAGGAAGAGAATTTCGACTTTTCGTAATGCAAATTTACTCCTCGAGGGAAGATTATTGCAGTAACACATTTACCTCATTTATTCATCATAATATTTGACTCAAGTTAATCCTTAAAGTCTGTCCGTTCCCATGAAGTCAGGTCTACGTAACTGGAACGGGTCCGACCAAGGACTGTTAACTCGACACCTTTCCTTAAAATAATTTAGGGAATGTTGTTTGAGCCGCTCAAAATGGCGAGACTTCTAGTGAGCTCGCTAAACGCTGGACAACGACAGTAGCGAGGTCTTGCTGGCCCGCGGTGGATATAAAACGGTCCTTCTAGCTGCTGTCGCTGAGGAACGCTCATCTTGCAGCAATCATTGGTGTGCTTACTGGTCACTGTACTATAGGTGACCGGTGAGAATAGGGTTCAGACGCTAGTTGCCAAATCTGTTTGAAGGAATGCGGGGAGAAATCATCAAATCAATTCCTCTTTCAATGTGTAGCATTCGCCAGACTAAGGTTAAACCACCTCTGTAGGCACATCTTCGGCGAATCCAGCGAAGTGACTGGAATCGACTTTACCCGGCTTAAGAATTTTAAGAACTTTATAAGAGTCCAAGCGCATTGTCGAATTCTGACGGTCTTCCGATACGTCAGAAGTATATGGGTTTCACAAAGGACTCCCTAGATTAAGGACAAGGAGATCTACCCCTTGACCTATCCTAACATTTGTGTCGCTACACCAACAATTCATAAATTCTCCTTCTCTCTATAGTTCAAAAATTTACTCTTTGGCTCTCGAAACCTGAAAACCTAGCCTTGTATCTACAGGTATTTAATTATCTTATTATCTACATTTGCCTTTAACATGAGGAAAGCCATTGTTGATAACCAATAATAATTTTTCTTAGCCATCGTAATAATTTTTTTACTTACAAATTTTTAAGTCATTACGAAGAGAAAATATGAATTAATTTACCTGAAAATAGAGAAAACAAAAATAAATTAATATTTATATTATTTATTTAAAAATACATATTTTACATATAAATAGAGCAAGATCTAGAACACCTATATACAACAAAATTATGGTTTAGTAATTATTGTTGCCTACATTTAGGCGATTAGCATTTTTTAAGTTTCGTTGTTATGGGGAACCAAAGGTGAAAGCACCGTGTTTATTATGGATATTATGGGCTATGAGAATTATACTGTTCTAATCCCAAAAGCGATTAGATAACAATATGTATCCAAAAACGAAAGAATAGACCACATTCAAGTATTTTCGTATGTCCAAAGCAAGAGCAATAGTAATTGATATGTTATACTTTGAGCCTCGTTAAATCACAAAAATAGATCTCTTGCGTGCTATTAAATTATGCCAGAGCATTGCCTGCGAAGGCGGCACGTAAGTGGAGCAAACGTAATACAAAACGAAGAAGTAGACAAAAAAGAATGCAGAGTTCAGTGTGCGATTGCCGAAATATTCACAAAATATATATTAGGTATATCTAGATTTATTGCAACACCACTCAGCGCTCACACTCTATTGCGCAATGGCAACTGTTTCATTAATCACAGCACACAATCTCTCGAAATACTACGCTCGCTTGGAAGTCAACATTTGGGAAAACAGCTGATGAAATGGCAAACAAGTTTATACAGAGCGCGATATCGGGTGATTTCGCCGTGCGATAGGCGATGGTGTTGTATCCAATGACCTTATGGTTGGCTACAATGCCAGCGCATGCGACGGACCATTATCAGCGAGTAATCAACACAACAGCGCTGCTGCCTGCCTTTCGGTCATCCTTCGCGGCGGTTTTGCGTCGCACCGACACTTCTGTTAGATTGTGTTCACATTACCGTAGGTCATCGGCCCCGAAATGAGCAACAATAAAATACAACTTCATATGTACAACAACAAGAAATCTTCATCAAGTTCGTAGTACAAGTGTTACCAATTTTGCTCGCCTTTATTTTTGGACTACTTTTTGGGGTTTCTTTGGCTGAAATGCCATTTGTTTTTTTTTTTTTTTCTGTGGTAAATTAAGTGTAATTAAATGCTGATGGAACTCCGTCGAAAAAAGAATCATATAAAGCGGATGTACATATAAACATATGGTAGAAGGTCAGTGGTGAGAATATATAAAAAATCTAATAAAGAGTTCGTTGAGAGCGGGATAGTAGTGACAGGGGCTCGCTTATATGTAACTAAAACATATAAAATTATGAAGAAAGTATATTAATAGCCGAAAATAGAGACCTGTTAATAAACTTCAGATAGTTAATCAGTAGTTTACTTCTTAATATGTGATTGAGTAAGAAATCAAGAACACATTCTCTTCTAAAATATGATAGATAAGTATTCAAAATTTAAATATTGGACAAATGTTAGTTATTTTTTATTTATGTGTCATTTGATGACGTTACAAAAGACACATGTTTTAACGTTTCTTCTCAGAGGATATTTTCCTTATGAGAACACTGAGTTCTACCGCTCTTGTTGATCTCTCAAATAACAATTCCGTAGCCGGTTCTGCGATACCGGGATTGACTCGGATTTTCGGATCCGACCAAGGGCTATTATTTCGGCGATATAGACCTGTTTGAATCGGTAAGTTTTAGATTTTTACCTCTCCTATAACTCATTGTCGAAACTTTAATAAATCTCATAGTAAAATTTAAGTATAATAGGGGGGACCAAAAGCTGAACGGTGATACAATTAAATATGTATTTTGACGTCTTGAAAGATTTTTGGAGTTAGTTTTGAGCTACGAATTGGGGATTACTCTTAATAAACGTTTGGGTAATTCTTAAGACTTCTTGTTCTTCTTATTGCGCCTCAAGCTCGGGTTTTAAGCCATTTCAAAGTTAAGTATCAAACACTGATCACAAACTCGGAGCTTAATTTACGAGATAATGTCAAAAAAGATAAGTTTTCAAAACAAAAATTGTCCATTAAGTTGAAAAATTTTGACTCAGAGGTCGCACTACGACTGTTTTCCACAAATAATGTCTGAGCGAGTTTCTCACCTTTTCTTTGTTAGATGAACTCAAGAACCCATCGGAATAGAGAAGGACCCATATCGTAATTTTCATCTTATCAAAAATACTCTGGAAAGCTCTCATAGACACCTATTCTATGGATGAGTAAGCGATAAATAAAGATTTTGTCGCTACTGCTCCTCAAACACACGATCAAAGAGGTGTCCATTGACTAAATTACCGAAACAAATGTTGCACCCTAATGCATTCATACAAGAATATTAACAATTTTGATGACCAACATCCAGCGGGATCACATCAGTTTATTAGCTGTGAGGCGTGTGTTTGAAACTCACACTGTAGACAAATGTACGAATGTCTCTAAACTAAAAGAAAAGGTTCTTAACCGCTACAAGACGCCACCAGAGCCAACACCAGTCGCGCGCAGTAAACATGAGACAAAAGACGTAAGACTTAAGACATAAAAACCGACGTTAAACTGACGAACTGGAGACCAAGCAGCGCGAATAAGTGGCCATCAAACGCACGCATAGATACTGGTTGGATAGCTGGAAATTATAGTCATAAGATGCGCGGCGAAATGGCGGCGAACAGACAAGACAATTTCAGCTACGGCTATTTGTAGAGCTAACAGTGCAGGGCCATTAAAGTTGTGTGCTCTATTTTCGGGTCTTAAAATTGGCTACAAAAAAAGAAAATAAAAAAAGACACTTTGAATGGCCACTGAGGCGGGGAGGAATGTGGTGAAAGAATGGCAAGGAGGGGCGATTAGCTTTTGTGCTTCTACGCCAAAAAACATGTATTGAGGGCATTAAAGGCGAGTCTTCAACAGAGTTATATAAGTTATATATGTTTGTATGTGTGTTTGAGTTTGACTCTGTGGCATTTGATGTGCCTTAATGGCAGCAAATAGCTGGCTTAAAAATAACTTTTTCGGTTAAAACAAAAGATGTGAATCTGGATTTATTTACGCTTAGTCGACCGCCACCAAAGCAATGGGAAGTGGAAAGCAAAACAAACAAATTACATACGTATGTAGCAACAACATGCGAGGGTATTTGAGAAGAAAATTAAATATATATCTACATATTCTATGCCTCTTCACTCACTTTGTCTATATGTTTAAGGCAGCTTTGATACCCAGCTCTGAGCTCGCATACATATATATGCATAATCAAGTGTATGTGAAGTTCAAATACCATATTTGTTGGTTATATCAATCTAATAACGGTATTAAAAGTAAAATGTTGCTTATAAAGCGTGCAAAGCATGTTGCTTGTATAAGCGACCTAAATGTGTAGTGAACTGCGAGCAAACGAACGAACGAGCGAGTGAGTGTGCTCATCACAAATACTTTTGAGGCAAATGCTGACGCACGAATACGCATTTGATGTGTACCTTGCAACATAATGTGGCACAAATATGTATTTCAAGTGTCAGTGGTGAACGTGGTTCAAAACGTTCATTTGACAGATACACATGTATGTAAAAACAAGATTTTTGTTATACAGATGTACAGATGTGCGTATGAGTGTGTATGACAGGTAGATGCAGAGTACAGAATTCTATATATAGCCACATATTCATCCGATTGTTAGTCTACCGCCTTTAACGCATGCAGCTTATAATATATTTACAGTTGCTTTGGCATTTATGACAATGTCAAACACTGTCACATATACATATACACATACAAGCACACTTTGTATTTGTCGACGGCAAATTAGCTGGAATTGCGCACTGATTTATGATGTTTGCTTTCGACTTTTTGTTGTTGTTGTCAACCAACAAACATACACACAAACATAGGTGCCAATCGGCTGGTCAGCGTAGCAGCAAATGAAGCGCGACTTCAACAAGTACATGTACATATAGATGTATGTATGTGTGTATGCATGTATGTATAGCCAACCATTCGTCCAAACCAACAACAACAACCCAGCTGACAGCCAATATTTATTTTGTTGACAATGCATTTGAAGTGGCATGCCAATGCAATTACAAGTGCGTTAAAAATGCCTCGCTTTTGGGACCTTCACGTCGCATGTCTTTGGACGCATTTCAGCATTTGTTTGCAGTAACATAAATTAAATTTTAAATACCGTATATATATATGCTTTTGGTAAATAGTAAATTCGCTTTGCCACAAATGGATGGCATGCAGCATTTTAAATAAACAGTTATTTTTGGCCCATCACAAGCAATTAAGGAAGTTGACCCTGGTATTTAAAAATATTGCTGAAGAAGAAAAGTCGCAGAGCTGTAGATCATTTTTCATATTGTAAAGTGTAACAAGATGGAAATTCATTGGAAATTTGCGACAAATCACAATCACGCCTACTTCTCATATAACACAATTGTGAAGTCCATCTGATTCGTTCACTTTACAATATATAGATTAAGCACTAGTGAAGATATGGGACCAAATTGTGCACAACTACTGCATTTCCAGTGTGACATCGTCCGTCTAAAAGTTGAAAGCGGCCCCAGATATCGAACATGAGGACCTTTGTGGCTACTTTTTTTTCGAAAATATCGGTAAATTTATTAATATATATATATTTAAGCACCATTGAAGATATCTTTTTATAGTGTGACATCGCCCATTTAAAAATAATAGAAATCGGAACATAAGATTTCAAGGCCCCAAATATCGAACATGAGGACCTCTGAGCTGGTGGTTAATTTTTTAATGAAAATATCGTTAAAACTCTCAGCTATTCTAAAGAAATTTAAGGGAGATGTTTTTCTTATAACTAATAGTGTGTCTCTGTGCCAAGAATGGTCAAAATCAGGTCAATACTGTCTTAGCCCTCATATATCTCATAAACGGATACTTTATGCCGTATATATCGCTTAATATGTGAGTTATCGTAACAAGATTAAATGAACATTAAATCTTGGACTACATTATATCCATTATCTTGGTGGCAAAAATTGTTGAAATCGGTCCAATAAATATCGCAGCTTCCATCCATATACTATAAATAATGAATTCGCAGATATTCATGTTGTCTTAATAAATTAAAAAAATAAATTGCGAGAGTATAAAATTTTCGATTACACCCAACTTAGCACTTACATATTTGTAGTTTGTAAGTAACTATCGTAAAGCTGCCACTTTTTCATATTTTTTGTACTTAAGTGTTAATAACACAAAAAAAGTCAGAAAAAGCCACCTGATTTCTAAAAAAGCCAGAATTCCCGCTTTTCCCAATTTCCGCAATTCTCAAATTTTTCCCGCAGTTAGCCTTCGAAAAAAGCCAGTTTTGACGGGAAAAAATCCAAATTGGCAGCACTGGCTGTGGTTCTCAAACTAACAAACTTGATGCAACTCCACACAAATATTTACTATCAATTGCATCTGATTCCCGTGACCACAATATTTGATAAAAAGTAGATCTGAGAATCTAGAACAATTGCAGAATTAGTTACACAGAAAGAGAAACCTGTTTCAGGAACAATATTTTTTCCAAAATTCAGAGAACTAAAATTCTCCCAAAACTCTTAAAGGAAAATAGATTCACAAGTCCCAAACAATAACAATTCTATTTACAGCAATAAATTATTTAATCGCAATTTCTTATATTTCTTTATTATATCTATCTCTCTGACGATCCCCCGATGTCTTCCTGAAACTCGTCAATTTCAAAACCAAAAACAAAACCAGCAACCAAAGTGTGACGAACACTTCATCACTGGCTTTGCCTTTGTCTGCGAAGAATTCCACAAGGATTACAAAAAATGCACAAATATTATACGTACAACAACAACAACAGATGGTAAAATCATATCCCTTTTGTATGAGCACTTTTCCTTTGTGAGACAAAGTGAAAGGACAAATGGCATGCCAAGTGCACTTTCCACCAATTTTCACTCAATGTGTGTGGCAATCTTTCTGGATACAAGTATACAATTCTTCATATATGTGCTCGCTCTGTGTTTGTCTAGATGTGTGTCCATTGAATGAAAATGCTCGCTGAAACAAATGAAATGGCTAGAAGCAGTCAAGAGTGAAACTTGTTCAAACTCTCAGCAGGTCTGCGGCAAAGAAACATTGAAAATAACAGTGAATTACGAAAGGAAATCAAGACAAAACGAAACATGGCTAAGAAAGTTTTGTACTCATACTAATGATGAATTTAGCTTGTTTGTGTGTGATGGCACCTAGAGAAAGTGGAGTTTATGAATTGTGGTTATAGTCAGTAGAAGTAAATAACAGTGATAAGGAGAGAACATTTAATCCAATCTGTGCCTATAAGTGTCTCGGAAATTCTTTTGACAGAAATCAGAACTGATAAACAGCAGCTTCACAGAGAATGGTCAAGAAATTTCTTTACATAACTTAATTGGAGAGATCTGCTTCATCTAATACCAGAAATCGATAGATTCAAACGATCTATCGAGGTAAACCGTTTTTAGCTATTCCGATGCCGATCTTCATCATTTCCAAGATTCCAAATAAGGGGTTTCAATATGAGCGACATAAAAACGGTTTGGGATATCAATTAAATTCTTTATTCCTGCGAGAGTATATTCGACTATGTATGGAATTCGATTTCTTTTGCATGATCACCACGGGCACCCTTGCCGAAGTCCAGGACCCAATTTTTTACGGTTTTCAAGCATAAATCGTCCGATACTGCTGCAATTTCACGTACGAAATTCGTTGATGTGGACCATAGACTTAACATAGCCCCACATGAAACAGTCTAATAGTGTCCAATCGCACGACCAAACTTGGTTTTCAATATGTTGATTGTGACATTCGCTATGTGGCTTGTGGCGCCGTTCTGTTTGAACCACATATTGTCCAAGTCTCCATATCATCAAATTCGGGCCAAAAACATTTGGTTATCATTGAGCGGTAGCCATTCCCATTCACAGTAACGTGCTGGTCTTAATCATCACGGAAAAAGTACGCCCCAATAACGCCACCGGTCCATAAACCGCACCAAACTGTGATTTTTTCGGGATGCAATGGTGACTCATGGAGTACGTGTGGATTGCTGCCAGACCAATAACGCATATTTTGTTTTTGGAGATGCCATTCAGACAGAAACGAACCTCATTGCTGAATATAGTTTTTCGATGAAAATCCGTAGTATTTTCAAGTTGTTGCTCAGCCCAATTAACGAACATACGACGATTCTGGTGATCAAGCGGCTTCAGTTCTTGCGTCAATTTGATCTTGTAAGGCGAAGATCTTTTTGCAAAATTCGCCATAACGACGTTACAGAGATGCCCAACGCTTGGGAACTTCATGTGAGAGACTGATTTGGGTCCTCCTCACCATCCCTCTCCTCCTTATATGCTGAACATAAGAACCATTATTATCAAGTTTTCAAAAACATTTGGCTTCATTTTAAGAACAAGATCCTGTTAGCGAAAAAATGTTGAGTTAAAATCAAATCTGGCTGACCCATGGAAGTTTTTAACAAAAACGGTTCAGTCGTACCTAAAGTATAAGTCGTTGACCAACCAGACTTTATAGAAGTTAAATGTTTTTCTCTTCATTATATTGCACAATATTATTTTCTCAGAGCATTAAGCTCAATAGTACAGCTTAAAAGTTATGTGTATTTGAACTGTGAGTCTGTGATGAAAATGTCAGGGTACATACCAACATATGTGAGTATAATAGTGATTAGTAGAGAAGAGTTAAGGTATGAGAATGTACATATGTACATTTGTATAACGGAAGAGCATTTTCCCAGGCACGCAGCAAACATATACACACATATAATGCATGCAGCTATGCGGACAGACAGTGCGACGAACGGACGGACAAGGTGAAGAGCATTGCGTCAGGTAGCATAAAAGCTAAAGCAAAATTTTAATGAAAAAGTTAAAAGCGAAGATATGTAGTATATAAAGTGGAAAAGCAAATGCAATAAACCAAACTCATAAGTACACAAGCAACAACAACTGCATACATAGATATATACACATATGAATATAAAGGCAGATTACACATGTCCAAATGTGCATAAGAGCAATATGCATGCATAACCAAATGTATGTATGTCAATGTGTGTGTGGGTATGTGGCATCCAGAGTGCAGACTGAAGCCGTTAGAGAGGCATTCATCCATAAAGTTGAAGAACGAAACAAAATATTCGCCAAGAGACAAAGAAATATCGCTGCTATGGCAACACTATGGATGCAGTACATAAGTATTTCCTCAATGGCAGTCATGGCTACGGAATGCAAGTGTGTGTGTGTCTGTATATATGTGTGGTTGTTAATACGGCGAAGGCACAGCGGGGCGCTGATGACTGACATATGAATATGTGCGTGTGTTGTTGCCACTGATGGACTGCCAGGCTCAGAAATTGTGCGCATGTTACCAAATATTCGGTGACTTGCACAACAGCAACAACAACAACAACAGAAAACGCCAGCTATTATTCACATTTCATTTAAGAGCAGCAGCGAGTGTGTTGGTGTGTGTGGCTTGCTGCATATTTATTTGTTGCCGCAGCAACGCACAGTGCATACCACAACAACAACTACTACTACAACAATAACAAAAACCACCACAACAAAAGCAACAACAACAACCGCTAACGAAATGTAAGTTTATACCGTCAACAATGGAGCTGAGAGTTCAATGAAGAAGTTGCTAGCGTGAGTCAGTGTGTGTGTGCGTGCGTGTGAGCTCCTACGCTTGTCGCAGTCTTCAGTCTTCGGCAAAAAACGCAACCTGATACATGAGAAATCTTAGCATAATGGACGGAATTATATGCAACGAGCCAACAAAACTCCAGAGGCAAGGGCAGTGCCTGTATTTGCAGCGAAAAACGGAGAGTGCAAGAAGCAATAAGAAACAGTCAAACCCAGGCTGGCTGCTGGGCTGCCTGGGCTACTGGTAGACAGACAGACAGTTGGGCCTGCAAAAAACCATGACAGCTGATAGACGAGAATCGAACGGAAAATACCACGCATAGCGACGATCCTGTGAAGGGTAAATGCAATTTTTTGCTGTTTTCTGTTTTATTTTTTTCTGAAAAGGAAATTAAAAATGAAAATTCCACAAGGCAACAGCAGCCTGTTTCTTCTGCACGCTATTGTTATTGCTTTTGTAGCGAGTTATTGCCTTTTGTTATCCCTACTGTAGTTTGAGCGATTATTTCAGCTATAACCAGAAGATACCAGAACAATAATCTTTCTCACGACTGTCTAATAGCGTTGGCAATTTTCGTCAGTGCCCAGCAACAGCTCAAATTGTCTTTATTTTTATGTATGTATGTCTCAAAAGTGGTAGGATTGCATAGAAACAGGTAATCAAGACTGTAGATGATGAAATAGTTGCTATTTGCCTAAAAGTAGGCAACAAAATATGTTAGGGCAGGGTTGTTCAGAGCAGGGCCATAATATTTCCCTTTCTATGATATATAAAAAGTTGACATTTATATAATAATGATAAAAAACAATTAGAATATTTAAAAATAAAAGTATTACGAAAAAATATAGCCTACATTTTGGCGTAAGGATGTAAAAGTAATCAAGTTTTCTAAGTAATATCTATCCAAATCACATGAAATGCCTTCCAACCTAGTTTGTACAGCCTTTGGTTTACTTACAAATGTATTTTAGTCAGGAAAAGACTGACTCAAAGGCCTTAAAGTCTTCTCGGATAACTATAAAAATTAAATTATACCCTTTATTTGAATTTATATGACCAAAACCCTGTAAAAGTGATTTGATAAAAATGTTAACCGGCACATAAACTAACGGTTAAGTTTTAAAAGTCACAAAAATATCCGAACTCAGTCTAGAAATTTAAATTATATATGAAATTTATATGAAACTTATAAAAATGATTTGGAAAATATGTTAACCGGCACATAAACTGGTGGTTAAATTTTATCAGTCCCAAAAAAGTTCCAATTTCAAACAAAAAATTAAAAAAACATATATAAAATGTACTTGAAAGAAGTTTCAACTGCCACATAAACCGTTGGTTAAACTTTAACAATTAAATAAAAATTTAAATTTCTACCGAAAAAAATAAATTTCAGAGATCAAACTTCTATGAAACCGGTAAGTCTTAACCTCAGATTTTTAACCCAGAATTGATTATTATTTCTCTGCTAGCAAATTCCAAAACTAGTCTAAAAAATAGCACAACTAACAAGAGTAAATATCCTATTAATCAACCAATATAATCTGCGCTCACTGTGACATGTGTCTCGCGCGCTCGGCTTTGTTTCGAGCACCACTCAGGCACTCGGTTGAGCTATTGCAACGGCTTGCCACGCTGAACGGAAGAGAACAACGCTCAACTGAGTGTCTGAGGCCTCTACAGCCACTTCAACTACAACATCCTGAGCGGCAACACAGACACACACATACAATTCTAGAACTTCCACGCTGCTGCACACTAATTCAAGCTGTTACCTCGCTGTTCGCATTATCCTTATGCATGTTGCATGCAACACAAATCTCTACAGTGTTGCGCCTTTGTGTGCGTATTTATAAATACAATTTACAACTTTATATAGTTCGCATTTCGAATTTCTTCGGTTCATTGTGCCTGCGGAGTTCAACGAATTCAATTTGAAGCACCCTTTGAAGGTAGCATACGGAGTGCACAAGCGGAGGTATGTAGTTGAGAGGCTATTCGCGCGCATGCTGGGGATTAGTGGAGTTGAGTAGAGTAGAGTAGAAGGAACAGCTGTCCTTTGAAATGTCTTTGATTTTCACTTCTCTTCACTTCTAAGGCGAAAGATCATTAGTTTGATTAATTTAGAGCAACGCCTTTTGTTGGTTTTTATTTAGGGGTGGCGTCGCTCAAAAGAAATATAAAAATAAAAATTGTAGAATTCTTTTGAATTGCAATGAAATTACTTTTAGCTGATTAAAATCTTGTTTACTACGAATAAATGTCTTCAAATGCGCACAATTTGGCCATAAAATATTTCCGCTTAAGCACTAAAATTTAAGTGAGCACATAAGCCCCGATTTGACACAGTGATTATCCGTCTTCTCTTGCATTCGTATACATACATTCACCGACAGCCTTGGTATGCAGCACAGCATGCCCTGGTAATCCCCTAACCTCAAGTCAATTTGCTTTGAATTCCAAAACTACCAATTTGATTACCGTATCAACAGTGGAGCGTGCAACATTAGCGCCAGGCACTCTTTGCCTTCATAAGCGTACATGTGCCAGACATAATAACA
This sequence comes from Zeugodacus cucurbitae, assembly GCF_028554725.1. Taxonomy (NCBI): domain Eukaryota; kingdom Metazoa; phylum Arthropoda; class Insecta; order Diptera; family Tephritidae; genus Zeugodacus; species Zeugodacus cucurbitae. Next base: position 68,252,088 of record NC_071667.1, read on the forward strand.
CCAGAGAGAAATGTGTAATTCCTTTGAAATGGCAACAAAATTATTGTCCCAAGTGTCACACGGAACCACTGAACTATAAAAATTTATTTTTATTTTTATTACAAAAATATCAAAACATTTCCTGGCGTGTCTGCCTTCATCTATGGATGTGTGTGTGTTTTGGCATTCAATTGTTGCGTGCAACAAAACTATCGGGTCACACGCAAACCGGCGCGAGCGTATTGCTGTGAATGGGAAAATGTATAAATGTATTTCAAATATTAAAAGAATTTTTACAGTTATGCATGCGCCATTAAACGCACAGCAAAAGTGTAAATGCTCACAAAGCAAAATGCACAAATATTTAAAGTTATATTGAGGGAATTATTTTTTTTTTTTAATTTTTGTGTTTTTATTGTGCATTTAAGCGCAAAAGTCACGCGGTTTTCAAATATTGGAAGTCGAGGGTATATAATTTCACTTTAATAATATAGTATTAATAAAGCAGTTAATTATAGTAGTACAACGGGATCGGAAAGTGTCTATATAGCGATGTGAAATTTCGAGGTTATGTTGACTTTATTTTTGTAAATATTTATATTTATAAATTAATTATATATTTGGCTCGTCATATTTATTTAAATACCAAAAATCTAACAAAGAAGAGAAAGTCGATAGAAGATTATAACACAAATAAGCTCAAAAGACAAAAAATCGAAAATTAAATTAAAATTTTCTAGTTTTCAAAATTTATTTATTTTTTTTTAATTGTCTAATAAAAACCCTCTTGTTAACCTGGACTGCAATAATATATACATATATTTAGTATCAAAATAATTGTGTTTCTGAAGTAAAGACTATGAAATAAAAGAGTTGATGCGAAAACGTTGCATATCCACAGGCGCTCGGTACTAAAAAGTGACCTTGAGGATTGTTTAAGTTATGGAGATCTAAATTTCATACAAATAGCGACTTTATAAAACTATATATGACAAATAGACTTCGATTCAAATGTTGCCAGATGTACAAACTATTTTTAAAGAAGAAAAATTAATATTTTTGTGTTAAATTATAAATATAATATATAACTCTATTGTTATTAATGAAATTACGACAAGAGCTAACATCTTACAAGAAAAATGTAAGAAGATGAGCTCCTAGATGTATGCTTTATGTACAGTATACTCTTGTTAATCATAGTAAAATTTAAAATAATTTTTTTTAAAACAATTTATATATTCTTCTATAAAAAGGACACCAAGAGATATGCTTTATTTATGGCATAATGCGATTAATACAGTTAAGAAAATAGGCTCCTAGAGGTAAGCTTCGTTTATAGTATAGGGGCTATACCGGTGTAATCCATGAAAAATTAGACAATTTCCGTAAATTTTTTTTTTAAGAAAGTGCTCGATCGAATGTTTCGAAGTTTTTTGGACATAGTAAGGTTATATTTTAAGAGTCATTGTACAGTAAATATATACAAGAATATTCAGTTTAAATTTTAAATAAATTTTGTCGTTTCGAGAAAACGCGTTTAAAGTTTTGACTATAACGGCTTATACCTGCGACCGGTCGCTCTTAAGAACGCTGCCATTCAAACACTATTCAAGATACTACCTTGCCGCTTTCACAGGATATTTTTGAAAGTATAAACCATCGAATGAGCAAAAAATAAAACAATCGATTTTTTGAAAATGTCCCACTGGGGCTATCCCTTAAGACAATAGACTCCTAAAGGTATGCCTCGTTTACAGAATAGTGCGCTTAAGGGATTAGATGGATTTCAAAATTAGAACTGTTTTTGTCTTAAATAGTGCAATCTGTTAAAAATATTATCTAAAAATATCAATCCGATTAAAAATCTAAGAGTTGTACCCTTTGGAAGTTCCGCTCACCAGGTCAAGTCAGATTCAATTTAAAATTTTAAACGCGTTTATCTCAAAACTCAATTTTTTAACTCGGGGATTTTGTTCAAATTTTGCATACATCTTTGGAATAACATTATCTAGTTAATGAAATAAGAACTTTTTTATTCGTGTTACAACTATTTTTTTCGAGTCAATATATGCCGAAAATTTTACCAAAAAAGTGTGTTTTTTCTTTGTATATCATTTGTTAGCAAGATTTATCCATTTACTATAGACAAATTTTTGATTTATTGATTTTAGATCAACCAATAAAGAGTTATAATGTTCACGCAAGAGCTTTTTATTCAACAAGTCATGCGAGACGGGTGTCAATGGCTGAATTTTCGGAGTTTTTAAATAAAAATTTCTCAAAATGCTGTTAGAATATCTTTGATACGCTGAATTGTTTAAATGAAATGTATGATTGTATATATTAAATACACATTATAAAAATACTCTTGTTTTCAGTCTTTGAAACCCATCCATCCCCTTAAGAAATTAAGGAAAACTATTCTTCTACAAAGTGGAATCCTAAAGGTATGCTTAATTTAAAGCACAATGGTTAAGAAAACAACCAATCGAATTAATGTCTAAATCCATACAAATGTATGACAATAAAGACCGCTGAGTCAGGATTGATTTTGCTACAGTAAGTGTAGGTAAATTATCTACGGTAAAAAAAAGTTTAGTTGGTAACGTAATTGTCGCAGTTCGAGTATCTTTTGAACAGTTTTCAGATTATTTTAGAACAATTTTTAGTATTAGTATTAGTATTATATTGCCAAAATGCATCAATAATGCAGCTGAAATTGGGGTAAACCACTTTTCAACAGCTTAAATATTGAAGGAAAGTGAATGGCGAACTTATTTCCAAAAAAAAAAAAAAACAAAACACTTGCACACCCTTCCACACACATATAAAATATTGGCATTCTAACTAAGTTACAACTGCATAACAGTTATCCATACTTAAGCAATCAATTACTGCCAGCACTTTCAGTTGCACACTTTGAAAATCAAATCAGAGAAAAAGGAGCAAAAAAAGTAAAGCCAAGCGCACGAGTTTGCAGCGAAATGGAGTGTGTGTGTGACTGAGAGTGGAGCAGCAGAGTGGCAGACCCACATTACTTTTAGGTTAATAGGACACAATACATAAAGAGTTTTGCAAAAGTTCACACTTTCCAAGTCGCATGGCATGCCAGGCGCTCGACAGCACAAACACATACAGAAAAGCATTGAGCACGCACGCTCACACACACACAGACAGTGAAGCAGTTAAGCCAAGCATGGCAGTAATGCAAGTAAAAACTCCTTAAAAGTAATAAAAGTCGAAAGGGAATCCCTTTAAAGCAGTCTTGCAGTGGCAAACTCGAAAAAAAAAACACAAAAGTTATTCACTCTGTGTATGTGTGTGTGTGTGTGTGTGTGTGTATAAGTTATGTATGGCAGTGTAGACTGTGACAAAGTTAGCAATAAATTTACTTTTGAGACACAAACACACACACACACATGCATACAGACACTCACATAAATATGCAGTCAGCCAGCAGTCTTGGGGTCGAAATGTAAGGCAAAGTCAAGTGAAGTGCTCGAAAAAAAGCATAAAAAGTGTAAAATATCAGTGGCAGCAAAGGACTTAAGTAAGTGGTAATAGTAATAATAATGAAAATTGCCAACAAAACGCATTGCATAATAACATTAACAGCAATAAAATGCACTGCGATAACAACATGACACGCAATTTACAAGCTGGAAGGCAGGCTGACAGACCAGCCGACAGACAGACAAATGGACTGAATTTTATATGCAAGTAACTCACTCACAGTGTTGTATTTATTAAGCGTAGCAGTGGTTTTTTATTATTATTGCATGCGCTTTGTACTTAAGAAACTTGCAGACAGACAGTGTCCAATGTCATTAACCCAGTGACCAAGCAACAAGAGCAATAATAACAACAACAAGTGCAGTTATAGTCACAGAAATGACAGGCCACAGACAATTTTCATGAGACGACTCATAAATTTGAATGATAAATAAAAAAATGAAATAAAAAAGAGAAAAATTAAAAAAACTAATAAATACATGATCTTAAAAAGGAAAAAAAGGAATTAATAAAATTAAATTAAAAATTACAAAATAAAAAAATAAAAAATATTTCTGATAAAAACAAGTAAGGCAAGGCTAAGTTCGGTTGAAACCGAACATTTTCTGCTCCGATTTATAAGGTATTAAACCCATCGTATTTTTGAAAAACCTATAATTAGCTATATGAGAGCTAGGGGAAGTTATTACCCGATTTTAACCATTTCTGGTACAGAGACACACTAGTAGAAGTAAAAGATTCCCTCTGAATTAAATTAAAGTATCTGAGAGATTTACCGATAATTTCTGTGAAAAATTACCCTTAGGCAATGAGTTCTTCACATTCGATATCAGGAGCATTGAAAAGTTATAGCCCGATCTCGGCGACTTTTCCACAAGTGAAGCCACAGATCATATACAGTATTTGTGTAAAACTTTATTCCGCTATCTTCATTGGTTCCTAATGTATATATTATAGTGAAGGAATCAGATGGAATTTGAAATTGAGTTATATGGGAAGTAGGCGTGGTTGTGAACCGATTTCACCCATTTTTGATTCGTGTCATTAGGGTGTCAAGAAGAGAATACGTACCGAATTTCATTGAAATCTGTCGAGTAGTTCATGAGATATGGTTTTTGACCCATAAGTGGGCGACGCCACGCCCATTTTCCATTTTCTAAAAAATCTGAGTGCTGCTTCCTTCTGCTATTTCTTCTGTAAAATTTAGTGTTTCTGATGTTTTTGTGGAAATATGTCCCTTCCTAGTGCGATCCTTTGTACTAAATTTTACCTTTATAACTTTATTTATGGCTTAGTTATGACACTTTATGTGTTTTCGGTTTTCGCCATTTTGTGGGCGTGGAAGTGGTCCGATTTCGCCTCTCATAAACAGACATACATCGGGATTTGAACCCCACTCGTCACCCTGATCACTTTGGTATATATAACTCTTTTAGTTTTGTGTGTAACATACAACAGTTATGTGAACCAAAATATTATATTCTCTTAGCAACTTTGTTGTGAGAATATAAAAAAGACAAAGAAAATACTAATATTAAAAAAGTAATAAAAAAAAAATTAAAAATAATTTTTATTAAAAAAGAAATTTTAATTTATAATATTTTTTTTTTTTTAATTTTAATTAAAAAAAAAATGTTTTTCTAAGTTAAATTATTTATTTTAGTTATAATATTTATAAACTTTTCTACACTTCTGACTAAATACTGATATACGAAAATAAAAAAAAAAAAAATAAAAAACAAAAAACACTTAAATAAATACCAACAAAACCGTTATCAGCATATTTGCTTAAGTAACGAGCCACTTAATGTACAACAAAGCGTGCATGCATCGGATAATCCAATTACTGTCAACTTGGTGTCATTTTTCATTGTGAGAACACGATACACTTGCACAAACAGATACACAAACACATACACATACATGGAAACATGCAAGAAATAAAATATATGAGCATATGATTTAGTACGATTGCAGAACGATTGCTTGGCGACGTGCGCGAGTTCAAGAAAATACGCGGTCTCTGGAAGTGCAACAACGGCGGCAAGGCAATGGAAATCATCAGTGGAGCTATTAAGCTACAGAAATGACTAACTAGGTATGTGTCTGCAGAAAATGATATGGGCAATCATATGATATACTCTGTATAGTTGGTATGTAGTATCTAGAGACAGTCACTGCCACTGTGCGCGCGGAAGCAGTTAAGTGGTGGGAAATTACTTGCGGGAAGAGTTAATTTTAGCTGAAAACGAGTAGCGGAATTGAGTCAGCGCACAAGTTCAGCGGCATATTTTTGTTTGTTGTCATTGTTGTTGTTGTTATTGCTGTTACAGTTGACTTGGCGAAATTGGGTCATGCTTGATGGAATTTTAGTGCTCTTTTATTGTTGCTTTGCGGTATTGCTGTTTCAGTAGCTTGTTTCAATGATTTTATGACTGGCAATTAAACAGCTGAGTTGATTGTTCTTGTAGAATAATCGCTTCTTAATTTTCAAAAAAAAGGAATAAACAAAAATGGAAATAATTCTTCGTAAGATCTCTTCATTACTGCCCACGCTTTATGATCATCTTTTTTTTCTCTCGTTCTATTCATTTCTCTCTATCTATCTCTCTCATGTCAATGACCACTTCGAATTTCTGTCCAAAGCGACTATTCCAAAACTAGCTGTAAAGAATACTTGGTACTTCTGAAGACTACCCTAAGTAACTACCTAAATTCCACCTTCTCTAAGTATAAATGGAAATTATATTATTAGTAAATATATTAACATACATTTCGGTAGGTACCATAAATCATTTTGGATATAATGAATTTTATAAAAAAAAAATTTAAACAACATCAATCGTCAGAAGTCAACGAAGGATCTTTTAGACCGAAGAGTTCTCAAATATGGTTCTAAACAACTTCGTATTCAAACCACAGCCAATACACTGCGATTTAATTTGGTCGTATCTCTTCGGTTTCGCTCGTGTAATGACAAAAGAACATCAATATACAAGGGAATACTCTAACCTAACCTAAATTAATATATATTTAGACAATTAGAGTTATTTGTTAGAAATTTGGTTGGCGGATAAACTTCTCGCTAGATGTCGCTGGAATCTATGTATTGAAAAAATCGTATTTATGACCCCTGGGAGTAGTTCTCATGATATATTATTTCGATTTGTATGAAAAAGTGACCTAGATGAGGCAAAATAACTCATAGAGTGTATCAAAATCACCAATTGCATAACCCAAAAAAATAAATATGATAGGAAACAAACAAAATATACCAATCACATATTCTCTCCGCCTTCCCATTGCCACCTTCCATTCTACGACCCACTTGTCTACAAATCAAACAAGCTTCAGTGAGTTTACATTCATCAGGCATCATTGAGTTTGGCTATAGATTTTTTTCCTATAGTTCTTATGCATCAGCAGATTTATGAAACGAATTAGAGGGCGAAGAGGACGACACGACGACAGGAATAACACACAAATTAAGTGTAAATGAAGGCATACAACGGCACTTAACAACGAAAACAAAAATAAATATTTCAAGAGTCACGGCGCACAATGACAATAACAACAGCACGGCAACAACATTAAATAGATGACAATGGCAACGTCGAGGATGCCGCACAATTTACAGTTAACGACGATGGCAACAAGAAGTGGCCACTTCAATAAATTGACTTACGTTGCAAAATCTGATTTCGTATGCTGTTTGCATATGACGGAGTACAAACAACAACACATACGATAACTGGCAGTGAGAGTTTGGAATACTCATATACCATAATAAGGAGCGATACAATGTGATTTGTTGCAAGCAGCTGAATCAATGATACTTGTGCAAATATTTACCATATGAATTTTTAATGGCGTGCAAAATGCCGAATTGCCAGTGGCAACGGCACACAACAAGGCAGTCAACAAGCCAGCCTCAAACAGGCAGAAGCAGTGGCAGGAAGAAAGGAAGGGTTGCATGTGTGATAGGTGCGGAAGTGATTTTGCTGAATTTTAAATGATTTGCCAAAATTTAATATACACACACGAGAGGTAGCAAAAATTAGCATATCAAATATGCTGAGGCAGCAGCCTGGCGTTGAGACAACACAAACCAGCGAAACAGTGAAAGTCCAGAGAGAAAAACAGCAATGTTATAAAGTGGCACCAGCAAGCAGCAAGTGTTATCAAAGCCTTGTGCAGCTGACTGACTGTTGTTGACTCTGCTGAGTCGAGTGCTGCAAGCAGAAGTCGAGTCTCAACAATTTAGGCAAACATTCGGTGAATGCTGGACGCAGTGGGTATTACGCCATCTCTAGGCGGCAGCGCGCTGTGTGCGCGCACGCATTCAAGTGTGATGAAATTGCACTCAGAAAGCAAGCAACTCCACAGGCGGTGGGCCGTGCACTCAAGCGACGTTGGCAACTAGCCACTCCTCTTACGTATGTACGAGGTAAGTCGTCTTGTGTAGCGTCGTCTAGGCAATTGTGCACTTTTTTTCTCTCATCCATTTTGCATTAATATATGCATATGCATTGAATTTCGATTGCGATTTTTTGCACTTATTTTTTTTGTTTGGAATTTCTTTTACGGTGCTTAAGCATAAAGCAACGTGAAATTCCAGCTGTGCAATTGTTAAAATGGAATTCTGTAGAAAATAAACAGGGTGAAACGCAGCACGCACATATTTGAAGGATATTTTATAAATTTTGAAAATATTTCATATTTAATTTTGCATTTAAAAAATAAGTCGATTAATTTTGTTCGATTTTTTATCGATATGTTTTCGATATTTTTTATTTTCGGCTATAATTGTTACTTAAACTGTAAGCACAATATATTTTCGATTGATTACATTCGATATTTCTCGATATGTTATCGATAATTCCTCATATATCGATAATTCACCAAATTATTATTAATTTATTTTAATATTATACTATAAGACTTTGTTCCAAAACTATATACCGATAATTTTAATCGATAATTATAGATTTAAAAAATGGTTATGTGTCCTTACAGACTCAAATTTGTCGAATTTTGATTTGATTTGAGATTATATTACGTAATACAATTAGTTCTGTTAGTGTTAGACCCATTTAAAAAATATCGTGAAAAAATGTTGCCTACATTTCGGCGTATTGGCTTTTGCTAACTGATAAGCCGAATTTTAATTCAATGGATCAAACTATGTCATATATATTTTACTCAGAATGTACATCAGAAATCAATTTTTTTGTTCTCAAAACGAAAAATCATCTAAACCATATTTTCAACAATGACCCCCAGAAAAATTCCATCAAAACCAATGAGTATAGAAAAAGTTCCCGCCATCACTTCCTATTCTTTATTGCCAATGTCAAAGTGTTGGCAGCAACAATGCTACCGGCAATAATTGCGGTCGATTACAACACGGTATTGATGTGGCTACAATAGTTGCGGCTCTTGTTGCCTTTGATTTACGTTTCTCCTTTGACTTTAGCATTGCTTTTCAACAGACTTTGTTCACTGCCGCTTTTGCGGTCTTTTGCTTTGGTTTTACCACAAAAGTATGCGAATTATGCACAGTTATTAGCGTTAACAATTTGCCGACTTTTGGCGCGACTTTGTGCGGCCTTGTCTGGCTAAAAAGTGAAAGATGCATTTGTGGTGGGGACAGTGTTCTGTGGGGAGTCAGGGTTCAGGGATAGCCGAAGATAATGGAAAGTTATACGGTGAGAGGTGTTAGAGTTTTACCTATGTTTCGAGTTAAAAATTTCATGAAACATTAAGAAGTGGAGTCCGATGTCCATGCCGGAGTATTATAAGAATCATTGTATAGCAATTCCCAGCTCCATTTATAGTATGTAGTAAAGTATATTATTATTGGTTTTATAAAGATGATCGAACTATGTAACGATAAAGTCACGTGCTGTGTGTTACAAAACTCTGGAGTAGTGATTTATAAGTCTACAGATTGTCTAACCTCGTGAAATGTGAGCTCTCATGCGCAGATTAAGATTAGGTAAGAAATAAAAAATTAGATTGCTATAAGTTAATGACCAAGGTCGCTTTGAAAAGCTCCAGTAGCATTCATTCCAACCTCTCCAACCTACAAACCTCAAGCAACCAAGTTCGTCACCACAAATCCTTCGCCAAAAGACTGACATTCAATACATTTCAAATAATCCACTGTGCAAAAAGGACTCCAAGGAAAATTGTGCCGTCAAACATACAGAAAGAAATCCTCTTCCGTGCTCGCTGAACGGTAAAAGCAACAAACAAATTGACGACCAAAGGTTTAAATACCATGTAGTTAGGGCAAGAAAAAAGTGGCAGCTGAAGCGAAGAGCGTAAAGCGTAAAAACTTAACTGTCGGCGTTTTGTTTCATTTTCAATTGAATGAAACTCATTTTTCTACACTTTTTATTGTTTGCTGGCGTTTTGCATTTTTCATTTCCACGTTCCGGCTGGTTTTTTTTCAGTGTTTGCTTTTTGTCGCTCGTTGGCTGGCTGGTTTGGTCTGTGGGCAAAAAAAATCTTTTTGTAGGACAATTCAAGTGGAAGTCGAAGGCTTTGCCAAGGCGGCACTCGCATGCAATCGCATTTCTGAGTAGCAGACGGCGGCTGACGATGTCCGACTACTGACGACGCGATTAACGACAACTCGACTCGACGACCAGCAAACAAACCAGTCCGCCAAACGACGAGTGAGGCGTGTGCGCACGGACTTTTTATGCGAACTTCATGGATATTCGAGTGTATAAGTGTGTGTGTTTGCTGGTAAGTGGCGGTAGGTAGCTGCTGACAGCTTTTGATTTTATAGTTTGGCATTTTTAATTATAATCGTATTGTAATAGCCAACAACAACAACAACGACGACCAGCAAGGAAGGCGGTTGCAATGTAAAAAGCGGGTTTTGTGCAATGAAGCATTTAATGTATGTGTATGGAGGAATCAAGAGTTGAAAAAAATCACACGAAATAATAATAATGCAAAGCGAAAGCAATACTGAAAAATCAGCATGAAATGTGAGCAGGAAAAAGTCACAGGGGGCTCGCCTCGCCAACAACACCAACAACAACAACAACAACAATGAAGCTAGCTGACGAGAATCCGCTTTTGTAGACAGCCGGGCATTGGCACTCAGCAGTTTTTGCTTAATGAATTCTGAACATGCACTTTTAGGCGTGAACAAATCCACGCCATGGGGAATACAACCACGCACACACACACACTTATGCCTTACCTATATTTGAATAAATGTTTGCATGTTTGCATGCCTGCTTGTTTGCTGAACTTCACTTTGACAAAAAAGGTGAAAATGAGGGTTGCTGCTGCATGAATTATCCGCAACATAGTAGCCGCGCTGACTTTTGGTGTTGTTGTTGTTCTATTCAGTGCAGGACAGTCAAAACGTTTAGTTGGGAATTTAAATGACTGATAATATCGTGATTTTGTGCGCACTTACGGAAATTGCCCAAGCATATATCACAACTATTAATTAATTACTCAACGATTTTTATTGGCATAATTGGTTGTTTAGTTAAAACTGTTCAATTATGAAAAAAAAATTTACGGTTTTGATATTATCATCATCGAGCAGTAATTGATACAGGGGGTGTGTTGAGACATGAGATTATACAGGACACAGAGCATAAACGGTGGATTTTCTATTAGTAGTTATTTATGAAAACAACTTTGAGACTATAAAAGTAACAAAATGGCTCTTTTTAAATGGCAAAAGTTACCGTTCACCCATTAATCATTCCTTGATAATCGCCGATGAAACCCGAGAGTTAGTACTTTAATACAGTTTCATGATGATTTCAACAATATTCATAATATACTTAACCTCTTCGATCACTGACTCTGAGTATCACTTTGCGATCACTTTATGATAAAGCTATCCTACAAAAGGCATTCTGGATGTTCACACATACATTTTAGAAACATCTACTATACATTTCTGGTACAGATCAGCTACGAGAGAGCTGGTCAGAGAGATTTTTATTGTTGCAATAGTTCATATCTTTGTTCAGTGTCCTTTCCGGTTTCCTCGACTTAAATTGAAACGAAGTCCTCAACATTGATATTTTTTATGTGTTTTTATGTAGTTTTGGAAAATTGATAGAGTTGGCTTATAGCCGTTTTAAATGTCTTTGGAAGCAATTCTCTTATTCGTGATGATGTAAGGTCAATTTTTAATTATTTGAACTAAGCTCGATTAAGGTACGCAGATCGCCCTTTCTGATCTTAGTTCAGGATCCTAATAATGATTGGGTAATTTTTTTAAACTTTTTTAATTTCCGCCTCACTAGTATACTAGCTTCTTCTTCTTCTGGACTGACGTAGAAACCGCTTACGCATCTCTCCGTGTGACAGTTTGGCGCCAATTGGTAACACCAAGTGAAGCCAGGTCATTTTCCACCTGGTCCTTCCATCGGAGTGGAGGTCTCCCTTTTCCTCTACCTCCTCCGCCGGGTATTGCATCGAAAACTTTCATAGTTGGAGCATTTTCGTCCATTCGAACAACATGACCTAGTCAGCGTAGCCGCTGTCTTTTTATTCGCTGATCTATTATACATATGTCAATGTCGTCGTATAAGTCATACAGCTCATCATTCCATCTTCTGCGGTATTGGCCGTTGCCAATGTTCAGAGGACCATAAATCTTCCGCAAAACCTTTCTCTCGAAAACTCCTAATGTCGCCTCATTGGATGTTGACATCGTCCACGCTTCTGCACCATAAAGTAGGACGGAAATGATGAGGGACTTGTAGAGTTTGGTTTTTGTTCGTCGAGAGAGGACTTTACTTTTCAATTGTCTACTCAGTCCAAAGTAGCACCTGTGGGCAAGAGCGATTCTGCGTTGGATTTCGAGGCTGAAATTGTTCGTGTTGTTGATGCTGGTTCCCAGGTATACGAAATTATCTACGACTTCGAAGTTATGGCTGTCAACAGTGACATGAAAACAAGACTGTTTGTTTGATGACTATCTCCTGTCATGTCGTCTTGTACCATTACCATTATATCTACTTATTGTCGAGCCGAGTTACAAAAGTAAGTTTTCAAGAGCTTTACACTATACATATATTTCTATATTTTATAGCTGTGCAATCTGCTTAGAAATACACCTTGTATCCTGCCATTTAGTAATACTAATACTAATCTCTTAATTAGGACATTAAATTAACAATTTCAGAATTTCTCAAGTTATGCTTCCTTTAGGGCCTTCGAATAGAGCAGAGTATGATTAATTACTTCTGACTCCTCCACTAACGATAAAAATACTTACAAGATTGTGACCCCCTACGAACGCATGATTGATTTGGTGGGAACTTTCTCTTCAGAAAATTGATTTAAATGCCCAAGAATGATGGATTTAGATGAGGACTAATGGATATGGATATGGTTATCAACTGGATGTAACCTAATTTTGATATTGAAACAATTAAAAATTTTCAGTGATTTGGGAAAAAAATGACTTTTGATCGTGGTGCCTAAAGAAAAAGTACCGTTCAGCGACATCTATGGTCAATTAGCTTTCGATTTTTGTTTGCCTAAAGATTTATTTTAAAGTAGCTTATCATTAATGAAGACAATTTTAGTCCTTTGAACCAAAATTTTCGAGACTTACTGAAGTTTTTGCTATTTCAAATAACTTTGAATTGGAAGCTCGTTCAAATAGAGAAAAAATATATCCAGATTACAATTGAAAATCAAAAAATCCATTACAGCTTAGATTGACTTAAACTTCTTCAAAATATTGCCACAATATTATTCCATCAATTATTTCAACGATGAACTCATTAGCATAGATATGTCAATAAAATCTCCTCAAGTTGCAATAGCTCTAAGAAACTTGTTATTCATAATTTGCTATAAGATACAGAGCTTTCACGTAAGAAAACAATATAATAGATATGTATGTATGTAGCCATTAACCTAACCCAACAAATAATAAAATAATGCTTGAGTGCTCATAGATTAGCAATGAATAAATGTATGTTGTGCAATTAAAAATCAATTTATAAGCGATTGCATTTTAATCACCCTCAACATGGTTAATACACACACACAACACATACACACACATGCATGTGAGAGATTTAATACAGCGCGCTGCAATGTTGCCACATTTCACTGCAATAAAGTGAATATTAATTAAAAAAAACCGTAAACCTGTGCAACGCAACTAACACAAATGCAAAGGCAAAGCATAAAGAAGAAAAAGTGCAAAACGGAATGTGGAAAACTATGAATGTGCTGCTGATAGAAAGCCAGCGACGGGCGAATGATTGCACAGAAATAACGAAAAATCAACAGAATGCATACTGAAAAAAAGCAAACAACAACAACAATAACAAATGCGATTACAGCAACAATAATAAATAGAACAACAAGCCCAGTAATAACAACAACAACAAATGACGCAAAGGTATACCACAAAGCCCGAAAAAAGGGGTGAAAAAATGACAAAACACTCTCATGAGAGCAAACAAATGCAGGCGGATAAAAAGCGCCAGGCCAACAACAACAACAATAAGAACAACAGCAAATTAATAGAGTAAAAGACAGCTGAAGCGGTCAACCCGAAATGCCAAATAGCGCGTCGAAAGCACGCCTACCTGACAATTACACAAATATCAAATGCCAAATGGTGGAATTGAACGCATATCCAACAAAGCTCAGCGTGGAAGTAACCCTTAATAAATAAAATTGCCTCGAGCAAAGTAGGCGAAAATGTGTACAAATCGAATCGATTAATTGAGTATGCGGCCGCACGCCACCCGCCGTGCCACTACCACGCAATGTGGCGGATAACGGTATTATACTTTTTTCGCAGCGCCTGATGCGTGCGGCGGCGGCGGCGACGGCGGCCAAACGCTAATAGTGTATCTATATTAAAAATCATACGATGCGAATGCGGTACAGCGCCGCCCCGCCTCACGCGAGAGACGCGGTAAACGCGCCGCATATGAAGGTACAGTAAGCAAGCAAGCATTCCAGCAATGCTGGCTGACTGACTGACGTATGCACTGGCACAAGAAATTAATGCTGCTCCTGCGCGTAATTAAAACAACAACAACAAGTGCAACAAAAACTATGCAAAAGTCAGCGCGCCCGTGTGTGTCTGTGTGACATAGAAAGTTCGAGTGCCACCGGATATAGTACCGTTAGCTGTGACCTGACAAACAAAATTAGTGGCATAACTGTATTAAAAATAATGAATAACGCGCATGTGGCAACGACGTGCGTCGCGTCAATGCGTGACGAAGTTGAAAAACACTGTTATGTTACAGTTGGGGAGCGGCGGCAATTGCGAGACACCTTGAACAGTTGATGTTGTTGTATGCGTTTATTTGCTGTTAGCAGAGACATCGTGGCTCGTCGCGTTAAGGATACGGCGGCGATAACGCGTCGTCGCGCGACACACATAAACACACTCGCATACATAAACAGTTATACGAGCTGCTATCAATCGTCATTAGCGACCGGCCGTGTGAAGGAAAACGCGCGCGCTCAAGTTTTTCTACACTCACGAAACGCACTTTTCTTGTATTTGAAAATCACGAAATTTTCTCCGAGTAAACTTAACTCGCGCCGCGCTGCCATACTCTCTTTGCACTTGCACTTTGTCGCACATACACTGCACTCTCTGTGCGTGCTCTCCGACGCTCTTTTGCTAGCTGCTGCTGGCCGTTAGACGAAAGGCGCTAGTCAAATTATATGGGTCCGGTTTGGCGTTGTGAGCGACCTTTCGGTTCGGTTAAAGCGCCTTGAAGGCGCTTTCCACTACTTGCCATTTAAGCGTCTGTAAATTGGGCTTTTCACACACAGACACACACACACACGCAAACGTGGATACATACAATAGTTAGATAGATACATATCTTGTCGGTGCGCTCAATGCCGTCGTTTTGATGGAAATTCTGAAATTCATAACGTTACGTGCGATGCAATGGCGACAGCCAACAACCCCTGAAAAACTTGCGATACACATTTATGTGGGTTGCCGCATACGCGCAAGACAAACAACGGTCAACACACACACACACACGCACAAACGCACGCACGTACGCGGTGTGAGTGTATGGCTTGCGCGCCTGCAAGTATGCAACGGCGTAGCTAAGAAATGTCGTAGGCGTTGTTGCTGTTGTTGTTGTTGTTGTAGTGGCAATTAGAAAAGGATGAATAATTTTGTTTTGCGCTCATCCATGGTGAGGTGAGTATAAATCATGGCAAAGGATACAAGTTTTATTCGATTAAAGTGGGTAACAAGTAGATAAATGGCATAATTTTGGTGAGTGCCACGCAATGAAGTGTCAGCCCAAATTGAGTTTGTCTTTGATATTAGGTTATGCTACATTTTAGTAGCGAAATGT
Organism: Zeugodacus cucurbitae; assembly: GCF_028554725.1. Taxonomy (NCBI): domain Eukaryota; kingdom Metazoa; phylum Arthropoda; class Insecta; order Diptera; family Tephritidae; genus Zeugodacus; species Zeugodacus cucurbitae. The sequence continues at coordinate 68,267,942 of NC_071667.1, forward strand.
AATTAACTGAAGTTTTTTAATGTGATTTTAGAAATCAAATATTCGTTTTCAAGATTTGAGATAAAATTTATTATTCGAGACTTATTATTTTTTGTTGGAAATAAAATATATTTTTGAAGCTGGAAAGTAATCAAAAGTTTGGTGTTGAGCGAAATTAATTTTAATAATAATATTTATAGTGATAGCCTAGAGTAGAATTGGGAAAGATCTTTACTATGGAAGTTAAGCTACGATTTTATAGAATAAGATAAAATCCTGAGAAAAGCTATTTTGACCTCTGACCTTGAAGAACAATTTGAATCGTATCTAGGCTCACACTATGGAAAAATGTGGCAATTTAGAGATTAGGTTTCGGGATTGGTTCCCGCAACGGAGATTATGACGACACAACTTGGGCTGGTGAAAGATCGGTTCTTTGTAATCCCAACGAAGCCAAGGCTTTTCAACCTCAGACCAGCGAAAGTTGGACAGGAGTTCATTATAATTGTGCTTATTGGAACAGCTAACAAAACCATTTTACTACGAAGTTCGGTCTCCTTCTGAGAGGTGTGTTATTCACTCTGACAGCAGAGCGGCAATACCGGCCTTAGATTCGATGCCAGTACGCTCTAAGCTAGTTAGCAGGTGTCTAATATCCTTATCAATAGCATCGAACTACATTGCAAGCCGACTTGCATGAATACCCGGTCACTGTAAAATCGCAGGAAACTGCAGCTGCAGACCAGCTTGCAAGAGAGGTTACCGTAGCAGCATTGACGTCGGAGTGGAAGCTGGTGGATACTCCGTGGTCGACATGCGCTAGAGATCTGGACAGACTGACTTCGAGGGAGCTCGCCAAACGCTGGACAACAACCAGAACATGTGCAGTAGCTAGGTCTTTCTGGTCCGCGGTGGATGGAAAACGGTCCTTCCAGCTGCTGTCGCTTAGACTCATCTTGTCGTAATCATTGGTGTGCTTACTGATCACTGTCCAATATGCACACAAGCGATGAGACTAGGGATCAAGCCAAATACCAGTTGCCAAAGATACTTGGAGGAAGGCGAAGAGGAATCACTTACTTCTTCAATGTACAACATTTGCCAGACTAAGGTTAAAACACCTCCGTAGGTATACCTTCGGTGAACCCAGCGAAGTGACTGTAATCGATATAAGCCGACTTAAGAATTTGTAATGGAGTTCAAGCATTTTGTCGAATCAATAGGATATTGGCGATCCGTCTGGAGTATTTGGGTCTCACAAAGGACAGTCGAAGCTGTCTAAGTGCGTCCCTCTGAAGTTGCGAAGATTTACGCCTTGACCTAACCTAATCTTTATACCGCTACAACAAGAACAGCAATAAATAAATTCTCTCTCTCTCTCTTTCTAGTTCAAAAATTTACTTCTCGGTTTGCGAAACCTAAAAACATACCCTCGTATATAAAGCCACTTATCTTATTATTATTTATAGTTGTCGTTAAAATGAGGAAAGCCACTATTCATAACCAATAATTTTTAACCATCGACATATTTTTTTACTTACAAATTGTAACGTCATTATGTAGAGAGAATATGAATTAATTTACCTGAAAATAGAGAAAGACAAAAATAATAATTAATTATGGAAATACTAGAGCTAGAACACTTATATACTAGGAAATCCAATATTTTGGTTTACAAATTATTAATGCTCAGAAGAAGTGTTTAGAGTCTTCATAGGTTACTTCATGTAATGAATCGAACAAATAACTGGTATAAATCTCATCCACATAATATCTTGCAATGAAATCAACAGGATTTGCAATCTGAAAATTTTGTTTTTATAAGAAAATGGCCAATAGAAGGCGCCCATAGTTCAAAACATGCGGGTGGTCTCCAACTAAACCTTTAGTCTTGTATAATTAAGATCTTGGATTCTTTTCGTGTTTCGAACTGGCACAGGCAGCTTTTGGTGGAAAGTTGCTATATGTTTCACCCGAATTCAAGCGATGCATTTAATGATATACCCTTCTCGCACCCAGGGTTGATATGGAATAGTAATAAGACTGTGAATAAGGTGATTGTCAAAGTTTCCCTTATCGAAATAAGCTGCTTTTGAATTCTATATCTTCTACTGAGTTCATTATAAGCAAAACGACCTTGAGACTATTGAGGAAGTAATCTCTTGAAAGTAGCGCATATTATTCCCCCGACGACACTGTGGCTCAGCATTAATTTTTTTTCTTCCTCATATCGAGTATTACGCGCTATTTTATTTGCGTAATTAATTTCGTATTTGATAATAATTGATGTAGATATTACTAATAAAACTATTTCTATTTCATTAGCACTTGTTGTTAAATATCATATCTTATCTGTGTTATTATCTCAACAAAATAGCTTATTTATCAAATTATACCACTTATACAATGGAATTACAACAAATAAATCGAGGACATTAGAACTAATGAGTAAATACCGCGCATACCATATTGAAATGCCATAGGAAATGCGAAGGCGAACTGAAAACGTTTTGACGAGCGATTATGCGAAGCATTTCGTAGTAAGCAAAGGCGTAATAAAATAAAGATTGCTGATAAGCCAAAAACCTCAAAACATGCTGAGAGAAAAAGGCAAAAAAACGAACTGGCAGACAGTACAGTACGTTGGCCGTGCCTCCCCTGCTGCCGCCGTGGACACAGTCGCCAAGCCTTATCAGCGACCACTCACGCGCACGCACACAGGTTGTTCTAGTAGCTTGGTGGTGGCTATTGCAAAACTCATATTCACACACACACACACACACACACCTTGGACAAAGAAAAACAATAACAACAACGCGCAATAAATTTCATTTCAGTTCAGTTCAACTCGACACTCTTTTCAACGTTGCTGATAAGAAATCAGTTTTACATGAATTTCGCTGTGTTATGACAGTGCAGGAGATTTTTTTCTATAAAAAATAGAAAAAAGTTTCCCAAGATAAAAGTGGTTTCATAGAATATTCAAATGCGAAGGGGAAATGCGTGCGGCAGGCAGCGTCTAAATAATGAGCAATTTATTGCCTCTTTAACTGTCGCAGTTGTTAAGTGACATGATTTTCAAGTCAAGTCTAACCATTAGCATGCTCCATCCAACGCACAAACACACAGGCACATACACGATATCGCCAATCTAACGCTGTCGATTTATCAGACTTGCTGACAATTGGCACGAGCATGAGACTGTCTCAGCAGCGCTTCTCGGTGGCACCACTTGGGAATTAAATGTAAGTAAGTGGGCACAAAAGCAGGTCAGGGACATTCCCATGAATGTAAGCGGAAGGCAGCACAGCGACGAGCGGATACTTGCAATAGTTTGCGATTTGCTTTTTGTCGTCTGCTTGAGTAGCTTGCGTGTGGTGTCTACGTGAGGTGTAGGAAATGCTAGAGAAGTGCTTGCCGTGTGTGCGATTTGTTAAGGATATTGGTGCAATGTTATGGTGATAATAATATGTGGGACGATTTTGTTGAAGTTTTTTCAATTCCCCAGTGACATTTTTTTATTTGTTTGGAGATATTAGAACTATATTTCTAAAACAGTACAGTAATATCACTCTGTTAATTAGGTCGATGGCACACTTATATAAGGATAGTTGGTTATTAGTTTGAACACTCAAGGATTTTGAGTGAGTAAGCTTCGTGAGAAGCTCAAAGCGGACTTTGTCAGCTCTTGTGGGTCTTTGCGGTATCATAAAGGACCTTTGACTTTAGCTGTCAAAGTGGAATCTCTTGTGGCTTGTCACAGGGATCTACAATATAACCTAAGCTAACCTAGCTTGAGCCAAGTTTTCTAATACGAGGACTGAAAAACTGGTACAACGAATTCAATCGTGGCCGACGCTCGCTCAAAGACGAATTCCGTGAAGGTCGTCCCAAAAACAGCCATTGTGCCAGAAAACATCGATGCCGTACGTGAACTGATAATGCAAGACCGTCATGTAACATACCTTCAGATAGAGGCATGCCTATGCATTTCTCCCACCAGCATACATTCGATATTGCATGAACACCTGACCGTAAAAAAAGTTTGTTCTCGTTGGATCCCGCACAATTTGACAATCGCTCAAAAAAAAGGCTCAAAAAAAGTGCTTCGAAAATTGGTTTGAGCGCATGCAAAAGTGTATAAATCTTGATGGAGAATATTTTGGAAAACAATAAAATCATTTTCGTTTATAAATATTCCTATTTTCATTATTAGGCCAGAAATATATATAGCAGTCCTCGTAGCCCCAACATTTGTTTGAATTCACTCTGCAACATTTGCAAATATCTAATCCTACCTAGAACAAATGAAAATGACTATCACATACCAGTTTCGACTATATTCTTATTATCTGTTGGTTCGAAGCAAGATTTGACGGAAGGAACCGCAGTTGACTACAAATAGTTTTCACATAAGAAATCTTTACGCTTTTACTAATGGTCTTCCACGTTTTCCAAACCGAGCTACGAGCTCTGAACTCGAGTTACCTTTAGTAAATATATTATGATCTATTCTCGGAGCTAATAAATGTTCAGAACACTAGTATCTCTGACTTTTAGAACCAAATTCGTTCGAGACAAGTTCGTTATTTATATATTATGGATCCGACCTTCCTCAACACTTGGGAACAGTAGAGAACACTTTGAAGTTCTCAAGAATACGTGCTTTTGGACTTATCAACGTGGACCTAAATTATATTTTTCTATGTTACATGACATACATATTGGTTTGTGGAGTCGACAAGCGAAGAACCAGTGAACTTCCGATCATGAAACTCTCAATGCTTGTGGAATAAATTATAGAGTACAGCTCTATTGGGACCAATTTCGTCGGGCTCAGCGAGGCCCTCAGAGGGCCCGCTGATATGGCCGTACCGTCTGCTTTAAATTTCGACTCGCTGATTAATTTTTTTCTGTGATAAAAATCTACATACTTCACATCTTATTAGGTTAGTTCAAAATATGAAAAATGTCTCAAATTAAAAAAAACGGTCTGATTTTGTGGCAGGGTTGTATTTTGCATGCGTTTTTTTTTTACTTGAAAACGAGTTTTTTCAGCTTTTTAGTAATATAATAGCTTTGAGTTGTTTGTTGGTAAGTATATTGATACCTCTCCTCCTATTTCTTTATAAGCCTACTTATTTGCTTATACTTAAGCCACAATAGACTATAAAGTCCAACAAAAGTACATCTTTATTATTTTGAGATATCTATGCAATAATATATTATATCAAAAACCCACTCAAGACTTAATTGAATGATCTTAAATCACCTTAACAAAAACAAAAAGCAACTTGAACTCAACAGCAATAAAATATTCGATCTTCTCTTTAAGACATTCATCCAATCATTAGCATTTTATACTGTCACACTTCGTTTGAAATATTTCTTTACATTGCACTTTGTATGATTTATTGGCAATTGTAGGTCAGGGTTGCATTGCAGCGACAGCAAAGGAAAAAACGCAACAAAAAAGCGACAGCAAAGCAAAGTGTAAAAAGCAACAACTATGCCAAAGTGTAAACACAAAAAAGGGGGGACTAATAGACAACATTTGCTGTCACAGCGTTATTGAATTAATATGCAAAAATATAGCAACAACAACAACAACAATGTTACTAAGCGTGGCATTAAAATGGCAACAACAACAAAGGCAGCAGCTATGGCGGCAAAATGAATATATTACATATAGATTGGCAAGCGCATATGAATGCGTTTGCATGCGGTGTTTAGCGCGTTGTTTGGCGCTTAAACCGCACAACAACACAACGCTGTGAGTATAGTTAGTCTCAAACGGCAGCTTAACGCTATTATTATTGATGTTGTCTGATGTGATGTGATGTGGCCCAGTGCCACTGATGCTCACTGCCAGCGCCGGCGAAATTGGCGTGCAAACAACACGCCATCAACCCAGCCAACTATCGAACGCTTAGCTATTTGCTTACACTCGTGTATACTTAGGCATACTCGTATGCAGCGCGGCACGCATGCACGCTATGCAAAATAGTTTTCCGACACGAACTGCGTTCGCGCAGCCAGTGAATTTGCTGAATTTGTTAAACGATTTGACATTAGCGGGCCAAGTGCATTGGCGGCAAATGATGTAATGCGATCTAACGTGAATGTGGGTACAGGGTGCGGCTTTTGATGTTCTTGGGTGAAATAATGAATTCAATTTTTGTGCATTTTTGGAATATTTGTTTCAAAAAAACTCACAAAACCGTCGATAATGGAACAACTTTATGGGGAAAAAGAGGATTAAATATAAGAATTTGAATACCAGGCTTTATCCAATATTATTAAGAAGCATAAAAACTTCTTGAAAACCACACTGGTGATTTAGTGGGTATATGAATGACATCATCAATGACGCTGGGTCCATTTTCAATCTATAAGTTGAAAGAAGAGATGGAAATCCATAAATGTAAATGTTAAGACAATATCCTTCGAAAAAATTTATGGAAAAGATCGAGATTCTTAACGCTTTCAGTAGACGAATGATCTACAAAAATATCGTTATTAATCTAAAGGGTTTTTGAGTAGGGTAGCTACAAAAGTAGACTGATAGGGACGCAATATTTTTCCCGCTCTTTTAAAATTTCTCTTCAGTAAGGTTTGCCATTTCATCATGGAAAGATATACGATCCAACAACAAGTCGAAATTGTTAAAATTTACTACCGAAATTCGGAGTGAGTGGTCTCAACTTTAAGTGTGCTACGTACTACGTAGCGATGAGTCGCATTTCTGGTTGAATGCCTTTATCAATAAGCAAAATATGCTTTATTGGTCAGGCACCCCTTCATGAGTCACCATTACATCCGAAAAGATTACGGTTTGGTGCGGTTTATGGGCCGGCGGCGTCATTGGGCCGTACTCCTTCCGTGATTGGATGATATTGGATGATATGGACTTGGACAATATGTGTATGTGAAAACCAAGTTTGATGAACGTGTTTTATCACGAAATGGTCCAGCCTCGGCCGAGCGATCTAACGCCGCTAGACTATTTCCTGTGGGTCTACGTCAAGTCTATGGCCTATGTCAACAAACCAGCGACGATTGATGAACTACGAATGAATATCGAACGTAAAATTGCAGAAGTATCGGCCGATTTATGCTTGAAAACTGGGGTGGTGGCCATGCAAAAGATTTAGAGTTCTATCAAAAAACGTTTGTAGTGCTCTTATTGAAGAACCCTTTATTACCTAGATCTTCCAACACACAATAAATTGTATAGTTCTATAGAATTTTCTTGACATTGAAGTTCAAAAAATCAATCAGAGACCAAAAACATTCCACTGTAGCAATTTCATTTTAAGCTCAGTATCTTTTCCATGAGATATTAGTGAACTGGATCTCTCTGTCAGTTCTTCAAAAGAAAGAACTCTGTGGGAAAATAAGTTCTAGCCCTTAAGAAGTGGAAGATGTAATTTCTTCTTTTCGAAAGGAATTTTATTAAAAAAAAAGTTTTATTTATTTTTATTTTTATTGAATGTCGTTGTTGGACTGAAGTTGTCATTGTGCTTATAATTATGTAGATATTTTATAATGACTTTGATATGACTCCTTTATCATAAAATTATTAAATATTTTCTACATTTTCATTATATATAATTTTATAATTTTCCATTAAAATATTTTTTAATTTTATTTAAAATATTTTATGCAATAAATTTATAATTGATTTCCTAATAAAAATGTCCTAAAAATTATATTCAATTAACTAACGAGCAACCCTTTAATTTAATAGGCGAGTGCAACTAACTAGCTGAAACAATTCGTCACCCGTCGCGCTTAGATGACTGCGCATATTTTAGTAAACACCTACGTTTTATGCCGTGAATTTGTTGTTTTCACGTTCGCATTCACGTGTAGAGACAACAAATGTGTACACTTTAACCGCTAACAATTTGAATAAATGAATTTTTTATGTGCAAACATCAGAGGAAATCGACGACTATGCGACAACACATTTTGTTGATAGGCTTTCCGATTAGTTGGTGTTGGTGTGCGAAAATGCTTTACAAATGTACGTACAAATGTGTGTTGTCGCGCAAATCAAATCAAAATGCCACCAACAACAACAACAAGAAAACAACAAATTGCGGAAATTCGCATGGAAACTTTGTCATTATTGGTTTTTCGGGTCGCTTAATGTCGTGCCGCAGCCGTCGCTAACTATTTTAGGCAGGTTTTGTTGGCCTGTATGCCTTTATCTATTTGTGTGTATGTATGAAATGCAGCAACAAATTCATCGTCGTTGCGGTTAAACGCGCGTGCCATGCGCGCCATACCGTGACGCAGCGCTATTAGAATGAACACCACGAATTAAATAATGGCGGGTGATACGAGGAGCTCCACGAGCTAATGGCTGTCTGGCTAATCGATTTACTAAATATGCGCCAGCTATTTGATTATTTACCCGGCCACAAACACTTTCATTGAAACGCCAAATTTGTGCGAGTCCAACGCCAAAGTTCAACGCTGACACTATGTGTAAGCATATTTTATGGTGGCCACCGGTGGCGGTGATAGCGGTGTTCGTTCGCGCGTGGGTGGCGTGTTGTCGAGACCTAGGCCAATGCATGCTAATTAACGCACAAACATATTCATGTACATACACAGTATGAAATTTAAATATTCAATATTTTGTTTTGTGATTTAAGTGTTCGAAGTCAACAACAACAACAGCCAGCGTTTCATTGCATTTTCTATTTATCACATATTGGAATATTTGTTTTATTGCACATGTCAGTTACGGTAATTAGCACGGCAGGCCTCACAAGTCTCACCAAATGCAACGATATGCATGTAAGGTAACAAAGACCTTGAGTAGGTGTGGCTCGTCATTACGTCACAACGATTTCCATGCAAACAAACCTGTCAACGAGTACGTCGTACAAACGTTTACGAGTAATCTTGTTCATACATGTTTATTTATTTGTGCTGCACTTCAACGAGTGACAGTTAATTTATGTAAGTGTCAATTACTAATCATTTACAAAGCTTTGCGAATTCCATATATTTGCCGCAATTTGTTTGCATAATCATTGTGTAGTGTATTATAAATACATATGCATGTGTGTTTGTGTGTGTTTACCAGCTGTGGTGTTGATAAGCAATTCGATTGCTAATCACAAACAGATGAATTCGGTTAATTAGGTGGAACAGCCAAAGCACATTGAGCTGCCTGGCACTTCGAATTTAATGCCATAATTGTGTGTTGACCCGACTAATGCATGCGTAGGAGCAATGTCTATAAATATATGCATGCATAACGGAAACACTTGCACATTGCACACTACATTAGTTATTTAGTGTTTATTAAATAATTTATTTGTGCATAATTAACACTTTTGACACATATTATTTGGCATTAAGTATGTGATAGCTGCAGTTAATATAACACTAATATATGCTTGTAGGTGTTTAAAATTAATTCAGCACAATTAAACAACACTTTAACACATAATTCAATTTTAAAGCATTCAACAATTGCCATTTACCGACTTACTTGTGCCAAGTTTGTGTTGTGTATGGTTAAGCGCAAGCGAAAAAAGTGCCAGACAAGCGGCACTGCTTGCAGTTCAAGGTTATCAATAGTCCATAAACATACATATAAGTTGAATAACTGAATTGTCATATTGCGGTGTGCAATTTTTTGTTTATTATTAAACGTTTGGTGTCTTTTAGCAAAATATTATTGAAGTAAATACTAAAAATATTAAAAAAAAATCACGTGTGCTGACAATATTCTATAAGTTGGAGCAATAATTTGTTATTATCGAATTAACAAGAAATTGATAATTAAATGATAGTTTATGTGAATTTAGACATCACTTCACAAGTGATAAGATAAAAAAATAAACTTCATAGTGGGGTTCCAAGAAAAGCTACGACTTTTGAGTGTATACAAGACAGTCAAGTATATTATAAAAAACCAAGTCAAGGAGCACTATTCTAAAATAATAGTTCTATTGACAACTACAACATCACATACAATGATTAACAGAACCATATAAACCATTGAAATTCTCCAACAATTGTGATCCGAAATGAAAACTCACAAGCTGTTTGACAATTTTTAGTAATCAGACCGACTTTATTTCGTATTTTCTTATTTATTTTCATTACAGATGACAAAAGTAAACTAATTCCGCTCTTGGTATATTATCGGAATCTATCCTACATCCCTGATAAAGATAGTTCATGAAGTGGACCTGGACCTCAATGCAATTACACTGAAGATTCTTAACAGCATCCTACAGCTAATCGTAAACCTTAATCCGTAGCAAAAATTTGTGTATATCTACAGTATATTCATATTTACAGAGACATTTTAACTCACAGCTCAACTTCTACCAAGCTGAATACACACAAAGCAAATCACCTTTACCAATTAATTACTAAGCTCTTCATATTGTTGTTGCTGCTATCAGTCGCGCAACTTCGACAAGTCAACGCTGTTTGACATTTCACAAGCAAAGTTCATTTCCCCAACAACTCATTTGTGGTTTAGCTGAACGTCCAGTTTGGAGGAGAAATAGCGAGAAAAACGCAAACAAAAACAAAAGACAAATACATATGAGAAAATATTAAATTATGTATCTCATAAAACGGATGTGTATGTATCCATTTTTAAGCATTATCCCCAAACACGGCGCAAACTTTTTGCTAGGGCATGGCAAATTTCTAAGAGAAAGAGTAGAAAACAGAGAACAACAATTAAAATAGCAGCCAGAGTTACCGGCATTTCACTGTCATTACAATTTCAACGCAACACAACAAACGAATGTGAAAAATTTACCGACAATACTACAAACAACGGCCGCAACAAGCTAAACCAAACAATGACACGGTGGATAAAATTCTGTGATATGTGTAGATAACTGTGATCTGTGCAATCTGTCTGGTTGTCGGCTAACAGGAATTGCTGGCAATGGTTTGGACAAAAACGGTAGTAGATATAGAAAAATAGCAAATAACGTTGCATAAAATATGTTAGCAAAAATGCTGATGTTCAGCAAGCGTGATGTCATATACATAAGATGTCAATTAGCTGGTGGTATAAGTGGTGGAAACTAAAAAAAAAGGGAATTTATCAAATTGTTATTGAAAAAGTTGGATTTATGTTGGACATTTGCATTTCCACAGCAGTTAATCGTAAAATAAAATGTAATATATCATTACTTATAATCAAAGAATAATTGTTTCGAAATACACACACTTCTAATATAATTGAAACTGAAGTTGTTCTTGAGATTGCCTCAGTTTTGATTTTTTTATTAATTTCACAATCTACTTTCCCGTTTATCAATTTCTGATTGCTCATTCGATTGGCGTTTAAATATTTACATCAGCACTTTCTCTTTCCAAAAATTGCCAAGCGGTCTTGACTACCTTTGCTGTTTATATTTATGTATTTTGTAGCTTAGAGAACTGGTATATTTAAATTTTATGACGCTGTAACTAAGCCAAAATATATAAATGTATCAATAGTCAATATTCTATTTAATAAAAGAAAGCAAATGAATATGCAAAAGTCAAAAGTAAAAACCCAGTAGTAGATGTATATGTAAATTAGATTTAAAGAGTTGCCCCATTTACATTTGTATATCAAGTATATTTGCACGTTATTTATGTTAATTAATTAATGTTAATTAACAAATATGTAATTTTAAATTTTAAAGCTACATCTTCTGAATTCCTGCATTAACATAATTTTCACCCCGATTTAAAAGGCTAAAGTTATGCCACAACAAAAACAACTGAGAACAACACGAGTTCGTAACATAAACAACTGCGTTTACTTTTACCATTTGTGGTGTGGTGTGACAGCATTATTTACCTTTCATACAACAATTCACCACACTTCATTCAGCAGCACTTCTCAGTGCATTTATTTTAGGCTATTTCTCATATTTGCTACCTGCATTCTTGCGAATAAATGGAATAATACAGTCGTCAGCTGCTAAGTGGTGGAAAACACAGATGTGGTGGAATTATATTGTGTTATTTGCTTTGCAATTAATTCACCTTCGCTTTGAATGTTTCACTATTTTAGAGTATTTTATGCAACCAATTAAATAAACAAACAAGTAAACATAAACATTGACATACCTGGTCGATCAAGCGACTGTCGTCGACTCATTGGCAATTCTTTTTAAATATTGCTGCAGAAAAATGACGATGACTACGAGTGTGAACTTCGCTGAATAGTTGTTATTGTATTGAGGTGTGTTATATTTACTTCATTTGAACTGACTTCTTGGGTATAGCATTCGTTGTTAGGTGTCAAAATTAATTACATACACATACATATATATTCAAGATTTACACATTTTCACAATTATTTGAAATGCACTGGGTGTCTATGATAATTTCACGTTTTGTAGCGCCAACAAACGTAAAGCAGACATGTGATAGCATATATATAAGTAAACCGAAAAGGTGCATAAGCGGGGAGGAGGCACACTCACACTTGTGTTGCGTATGGGCAGCATGCAGTGTTGCTGGAAGAAGGATACAGCGCGCGGTAGGGGAAACATGAAAAAATAAAACACTACGAGACCGAAATCACAGACGTTTTCCTTCGAATATTGCAGAACGAAGCACACGGCTATGGGAAACGTAAAGGCAAATACGATATTAACGGCGGCGAATAGAAATTATAATTTCGTTTCTTCTTCATTTTCTCAAATTGTGCTCTATGCGTTTAGCATACATTATAAACACTTTTATTATTCGTAAATACACCACTTTTTTATATTTTTAGCTAATATTTTCACTTTTTTCTTCTTAAATAAATTGTATGCAGTTGTTGCATCAATTACACAAAACGCGGTATGCAACCTTCGTTTCTTTTCGATGCCGTCGTTTTGTCGAAGACGAACAAAAGAAATTTGTATTTGTGTGGTGGAAATGTCATGTGTAGAAAATTTTTGGCAGTCCGTTTAAAGTGAATGGTTAAATTCGCCACACGACAACAACAATGTTCAATGTTCACAATGAAAACAAATTTACTTTGTCTAGTAGTTTTTTATGCATTTACACTTTACATTCGCATTCGTGATTTCTCAACGTAAATGATGGTGAAAAATCAAGGCGATGACGGTGATGGCTAGTGCGCATCGTACACTTTCCCGTCTCTTTTATGCATTTATTTCTATGATAGAGAAGAAAACCAAAGCAAACTGGCGCAAATAGTGTATTTTTCTGCAGTTTTACTAGTTATTTTCGATGCTCAAGAATTTCACTTTACTACACACAGTATATATTAATCGAATGCGGTAAACTTCACAATCTGTATTTTGGCGCTAAAATTTTAAGCGCTTTATGTTTGTTTATTATAATAAAAGCTATTTTATATAAATTTTACACTTGATTTTCGCCCAGACACACACTGCAAGACTATAGAAACGGGACAAGGAACTGCGGTGGGCACTTTTCACTAAAACACTTTTTATTACATTCCTGTGTTCACTTTATGCACAGTTTATGACACTACGCCAATAATGCGCACTTAGCTAGAGTTTATTGCATTTTTCTAATTAAAAATAGTTTATTAATTCACACAAAATCGTCAATCGTCGAGGAACGTCTTTCTAGTCGCCTTTCAACTCCGTGCCGTTGTGGCAGACTTAATGCTGCCACCTTTGGCTATAGTGAGGTGTGGTGGAAAGGATAAATGCAATTACATTTCATATTTGTTTTTGGAAGAAGCTAAAATGCACATATTTAATAAAATATCCAAATTCCATATAAAATCTAAAGTTTTATTAGTTAATTATTGAAATTAACTTATTTAAATTAGATTCATCAACTTTGCGGTAAAGTGGCAACGTCGTTATGAATGTACTGCGAAAGGCAGCAAGGTGAAAATGGATGGAGGAAATGTAGACAGATGTTGCAGAGATAAAGAGATGTCCAACTCTATTTTCATTGGAAGTGAGAGCGCACGGACAAACGTCAAAACCTACCAATCTTTGACAGTTGACTGGAATCAGTAGGTTTTGACGTTTCGCAATTGGGAAACTGGAACGGCCATATTGAAATGTTGCTAAAAAAATTATACGACAGAGACATTTTTAACCGCCGTGCAAGATTACTTATAAGAGCTTAAAACAATAAATATAAATGTAAACGCGAAATTTAAAAGAGGGTAAAGAAATTTTTTATGATATGCAGCATAGGGAAATTAATTTTTCATGGAAAATTGTAAAAAAATTATCAATTGTCAGTTGACAAGTGATAATTTTCCTTATTTATTAGTGAAAGTTCGAAAACAAGCAATTTTAACGTACCTTAATATCGCTAAAAGAAATTTAAATATGTAATTTTTATATTAAAAATACAGTATACAATTTTTTTTAACCGTAATAAATGTTGGGTATTTTAATTTAAAGGCCCAAAAATTTGTATTTTGTCTGGTCCGGCAATAATTCAAATTGTTATAAAAAACGCTTATTTTGAGGCGCTCTCACGCTGGAATAAGTTGGACATCCCTTTATCCCTGGATGTTGTCTCTTGTTTTGGGTCACATGAATGTAGTTGGCAATAGTGTGCAATTTTTGGTGATTCTGAGACATTTTTGAGTAATAACATAAACGCTCATATTCAAAATATGTATTCCAAACAAATATAATCTTTCTTTAATTTGTTTTCAATATTTATGGTTTAAACTAAAATCATATAAATTATTAGAACGTGCATATTGTATTCACAACCACATCTATTGTGAATGGGTTTGTTTACAGGCGTAAAAAGACCGGGAATTGTTGCAGCTAACTTCATGTTAAATAGTAGCTTCATTAAAAAGCTGTATCAAAACTTTATTTTAAAATTAAATTGATATATAATTGATAGAAATTAGCCGACATGGAGTTACGGCCTTTTAAAATCCTTCTTCTGGCAGAGAATACATTGATTTACACAAGTAACATTGAAGAACGTTTAGCCGACGTTTGCAATTGGGTTGAATATGATGTGCACTGATTAGGAAAAGTAAAAGGTTTAATTAATGTGTTTCTAATTTATACTTAAATTAAATTATTTCTGTTAATCATTTCAGAATAAATGGTGCTCAATAGAAAGGCGAACAACATCCAATTCTAGATTGATGCTTGTTAGAAATCAATTTAAGTAGATACCATAAAAGAATATTTAATACAGCAAAAGGGTTTATGAAAACCTGCGGCAGTTAAACAAATTTTAAAGAAAATAGTTGTCAAGTAATATATTCAGAAATCATAAATCATTTCAAATGCTTACCGAGTAGCGACATATTGTGAAAAAGTCCAGCTTCAAAAGGTTATTAGCTACTCTGGTGTTGATTTCAGCTTTATCATGCTTAAGATTTTTATATTTTTTTCGTTTCAGCACAGAAAAAGCTAGATTTTGTTAAAAAATTTAAAAAATGCGACTTTAAGTATTAAAAATAATATTAATAAGATAAATGATAAGCAAAACAAGATTATTTTCAAGTATTTTAAGCAATATTGATGAATTTATTGGATCTAATACCTACAAAATTTCCAAAAAGAACTCATGAACACTATTTTATGCAAATATTTTGGATTCAAGAGTTGCTGTTAGCTCAAGGTATGATAATTAACAAATTTATTGAATTGTCATGAATCGATTTTATATAAGGGGGAACAAAGGGATTATGATATATGTAATAATTGTTACATATCGGCAAATATTGAATTGTCATAAATCGATTTTATAAAAGGGAGAACAAACGGATTATGATATATGTAATAATTGTTACATATCGGCAAATCCATAAAAATTCTCAAAAATACCAGATAAGCATATATTATATCGAGTATTATTTAAAGTAATTTTGCAGGAATTATTTTATTACTCGCTGATAAAAAATAATCGCATGAATAACAACACAAATTTCAAATAACTTTACATATACCCGAACGCTCAGTACTATAACTCAGATTAGATGAAAAGAAAAGTTTATAGCCGCTTTGCATAATGCAGTGAATTTGCGTTGTTTTATAACATAGCCGAATTTGGCAGTCATAATTTCGTTGACCATTGGCAGCAATGACAACTCAAAACCTCAAGTGCATTGTTGTCGCCACATTAAAGGACCTATAGTGTTCAAGGTTTGCGCCAATGTAGGCAGGCAAGCTGCACTTTTGCTTTTTTAATGCCTTATTAGGCGACATTTGCATAATCGACGACATAGTAGCGCAGTCCACATCCAACACACAAACTGTCGTTTCGTAGCATGTATATATGTATGCATACCTGTAGGCGCACTTATGCAAATATGCAGGTTTATGTCGCCCCAATGCATTTACAAATTATGATAGTTGCTACCGGTTCCCGGTGGTATTCGATTTCCGCCTATTATACTTGGAAAACGTTGTGTGTATGCATCCAGCTGATGTCATAACTCTGCTGACACATGGTGGGGTCCCTGGGGATCAGTAAACTGTTGCAGTAAGCGCGTATGTGTATTTGGTATCATATAAGGCAACACAAAGTAGCCGATCATGAAGAGATATCGGGAAATGCAGTTTTTATGTGCCGACAAAAGAAATTTTTTTTTTTATTTTGAGGGCGATTTGTTGCGAAAAATGCATACATTTTTGTCTTTGAAACAATTAATTAATTTTCTGAAGAGTTTTTATATTAAAATTTTTATCGAGATCCAGCAAGTACTGGTTCTTATGGCCACGAACTTCTCTTATAATATTCTGTTATATAATAACGGTATTTTATCAGGTTTTATACTAATAACGGTAATCTTTAATTATCTCATGGAAAGTTGTTTAGTTGACGGGGCAAACTAATTGGTTGTCGCCAGCTGTCTTCACCCACAAAGGAAGCGAAACCGGAACCGCGTAAAGTGTCAATTTGTGCAACCAAATACAGTGAAAATAATTTCTAGCTAAATATCCGAATTCTTTATCTACGGGACTTTTTTATTAGTTTTAATAAGAACAGGACCAATTCCAAAGCTGACTGAAGGAACTTTCAGGAGCACCAAGAGGACTTTGGACCGACACGATGGAACGACCTACACATTTACCAACTCCCTTCCAGTGAATTACGTCCTTGGAACTAAACCACAATCTATTCATCGAGTTGTCTCTCGAAACCAGTTGTCTGACGAAACTGATTAATCTGCGATACAAATAAGGGACCTCTTTCGGTGTTCTACTTTTACCGTGTATCATGCGAGTTCTGACGTAGTATACATATTCTCCAGGCTAAATTAATCTATCCAATCAGTCGCTCTTACGTAACGACAGCAAAGTATCAAGCATATCGCTGTGATCTGATTATTATTATTATTTTTTGTTGTTTTTGTTTTTATTTCTTATCACCTACTGGTATAAACTGCAAGCAGCAGCGAGTCCGGACATTAATGCCACTGTCACGATACGTGACGTGTTGCACGTTGCCCGCGCAACGCCTGCATTCATAACTGACAGCCAGGTTGCTCCTCAAAAGCTGCAAGGCAAAAGCAAAAAAGAACTAAAGACGACACTGAGAATAAGCTGGGACATCTGTCAGTATGAATTCACATGATCACCATGATCAGCGCCGCGCTAGTGTCGGCACAATAATTCATTAAGGTAAGTGCGTGGAATCCTGCCGCACCATATAGAGTGGGACAAGTTGACGGTAAAAAAAAGAAGAATAAGAGTGGCTGAAGCAAATATAACTGGAGTTGAGTTCAAGTCATGAGTTTGTAGGTGTGTGTTAGTTTACCGTCGTGTGTCATCTTTGTCGCAGAGTCGCGTCGGATTTTGTATATTTATATCGTAGCAGGTTCTTTTTTTGTTATTATTGTGTTATACAGCTACTGTCTATTGCTTCTGTTGTCGGTGTTGATCGCCGTGATCCTCTTGTTAACACTTGTAATGCCACTAGTTGGACAACTGTCGATATTGTTGTTGAATTTTATTTGTTGCAACAAGTTGCATGGAGAGTAGAAGAATTTTGTTCAGCTAACGGTTGTTTGTAATAGTTTAAAATTCGAGAAGTTTTGCTGAAGCAGTTGTTATACACTACAGTTTGAAATTTTGCCAATATCGGACAACAACCACGCCCACTTTTTATATAAACCTATTTTGATATTTTTGAATCTTCAATAGGTAACTCGAATACTAATGAGTTTATCGAAAAAATACTTTGTAAAAATAGTTCTCCTGGCATGTGGCGACTCACATCATAAAAATTTCGAAATCGGTTTAAATTCCCCATGGGCGCCTCATATCGAATATAATCTTTTTGACCCGGTTAAGTTCAATTGTTATTGTTGTTGTAGAAGTAGAAAAACCCTGAAATAATTTACAAAAATATGGCGAAGTTGAGAGTCCCTGGTTGAGTAAGAATCCGGGTCCGTTCCGATACCGCAGACCCCACTGTCTTGGGAACTTCGAAATTTTACCTTCTCTAAATCGGTCTGGTGTGAGAGATCTTAATAAAATATGGTTATGGTATATGTTTTAATAGTACCTTGTCTTCCCCTTGTCATTCTCAGGATAAGCTGTCTTCTGACTCTTCTGTTGCTTTTGGAAAGTAAGCTGGTGTCAAAAATGGTCCCAATGTATCTAATAACTGTTAAAAAACTCGAAAAATTACCGAGATCCAAAGTTTTTATAATTTTTTTTGTAGAAATCTCAAAATTGTTCAAGCCTGCTATATGCTGTAATCTAGAGAAAATGTTCGGTTCCAACCGAACATGAACCACCTTACTTTTCTATTATTATTATCGATTAAATAACTCATAATCTAAAATTGGTTCGCATAGCCACATTTTTTGCCTCCTTGGGCTTACAACATGTTTGTAAACATATACATATGTATATAAACATGTATGTGTGTGTATATGTGTATTTATGAGCTTGTATCTTTTAATTAACTGCGTACGCTTCACTTTGTCATATCACTTTTTTGCTGCTACTGGTGTTGCAATTGCAATTAAATGTCGCTGCTCATTAAAGATAAGCAACATGTTGCGGCAACTCTTATGCATGTAGCTACAGCTAATACGATCGTGTGCAATCGCATGTAACTCACCATATATAGCTGGGATGGCGCGTTTTAATTGCTTCAAATCGGTGGAACGTCTAATTCAGTTGCTTCATTTGGCAAACTGGTTCGTTGTTGCACGGCAAATTGGAGTTGTGCTGTACGTTTTGTTGTTTGTTGCCTGGCTTCAATCAACACATGTGGCAAGTTGCAAAATGATGCGCATGCGGAAAGTGGCATTCATTGACGCGTTGGCATGTTTACAATGCATTACATGCATCGCTCCACCTCGCCTCGCTTTGCTTTGCCGGCCGGCCTGCTTGGCTGCTTGGCTGGTTGCCTACGTGCCACCTGCTGCACGCCTTACTGACTGACATCTGTAACACCTATGTTAAGTAGTGTGACAGCGGCTGCCATAAGTTTTAGTCAAGTTATTCATTTATTTTGGTTTTAACGCGTTGCAAAAATGTATTAATCACAACGGACCGACACAGTGCCGTTTGAAGGCCAAAACAAAGTTGTGCGGCAGGTGTTGCATAAAAGGCTGGAAAATCTTGTTCAAGTGAAGTCTAACACCATGGTGTTGTAATTGTAAAATTGCTGATGTCAATTGCGATTTGGTTTTTATTAGTTTTGGTTATCAATTAAATACTTTTATTCAGTGGGGATCAACTTTACGCTCAGTAATCCCGCGGAGTTTGAAAGTTATTGGTCGATTTAGGCGATTGTACTTATAGTATGCTGAGTGAGACTTAAGTAGTTTGGTTTTGTTGCATCCACTGACGAGGTGCCTTGAGATAGACTCTACACTCGCGAAGTTGAATCCCAGTCAATCGGTACCTGAAATTTGGGCATTTTTGGCATGAAAGCCTGAAAAAATAGCCCGACAATGTACTGATTCCTGAAGTAAATATTAGCGTAGTAGTTAGAGGAATCGATTTCCAGGACATTGATTCGATCCGAATTTCTCAGAATTTCAAAGATAATAGAGGTGTGTTCTTGGATAGAATGAGAAGATCGACCAGACTGCTCCTCATATATTGACTACCTTCTTTATCGTAATCCCTACTAATTTTAACTAATTTAAGGAGCTTAGGTTAGGTCTCACTTGGACAGTTAAATCGAGTACTTGACAATTCGCGTCCGTCAAGTTATTTTGTCTCACGGTATGTAATCTGGAAGTGGCCAGTAATGACTCTTATTATCACGGCCAGCTGAACTTTACTAAGAGCAAATAGCTCAGTGGATCTCCTGCGATCCACCTTAGTTAGGCCAGAATGATCTCGCAGTCGCACAGGTACGGGTCGATGTCCAACGCCTACCGTGCTCATTCAACGACCACTGATCCAATGCAGAGATGCATGTGGATAGTGAGACACCAGCTTGTTCAAACTCTGATGAGATTACAGTTTGGGTGCCCTTACACGCAAGCTCATCGGCTTTGCAGTTTCCAGCGATACCGCTATGGCCTCGGGTCCCAAACGAGTATTATATTACAGTAACTGGAAGCTACTGATAGAGAAGCCAAGCGAGCCGTCAGCGAGCACATGGCTAGGATTGCCGTTCTACTGTCCGAGTGAATGTTCACCTCCCTGACAGAGGTAGCACATCTGAATATTAAAATCTTTTTAATTTCGGATATAACAACGGGATCTTCAAACTGTCTTTTCAATGGTGGCAGAAGTCTGAGTACATGTGCTATTAATAAATTAGATATTTAAAAAATTTACGTGATTTTTTATTGTTGTTGTAGTCTTCTGAATTGAGGTTCCTTGAACAAAGCTACATCAGATGTCCTTCCAGTTACATAGGCCCGGCGATACAAATATTTGACCCCCTCAAAATGAATAATCAGATTTAGATCATGGGTTACTAATACGACAAAATACGATCGGCCCCTTGGCCGATCCAAAAATGGCGCTGCTTAGACTACGTATGTAAATTTGATAAGATATACTTTCCCCATCTCTCTCCCTGAGGATCTCCATTTACCTTTTGTAAAATTAAGTTACCAAAATTCCATTTTTGCAACCTAACTAAGTTGATTTCTTGGTACCAACAACAACATCAATCTTCAAACAAAAAAATAATAATAATTGATTGGAGAAATGTCAATCCAAAAATTTTGAGCACTCATCAATCCGACTGCCAAATCAAACCACATAATATAAATTCTGTAAGTCTTTCTTCTCCGCTGAAATGTTGCCAATTACGAAGTGTCCACACTGTCTGTCAACGGTGGGACAAGTAAAGATTCGGCGTGATATTCGGCACCCGCACTTTCCGAACTGAGCTGTCAATAATGGAGTTGACAATCAAACTAGTGCGATGCCAGCGCGTGACAGCACACTCTACAGTGGATCCAGCGGATAGACCACCTTGTGTTTGAGTGTGTGTGTGGCAGAGAGCGGTGGCGGCCGCTGTCAATTGCCAATTTCACAAATGTAATTGTTGAGCAGCCAAAAATGGTATTGGCCGCATTTGACCGCTTGACTTGTGGACAATTTTAGCGCAGGTGTCAAGTAAGCTCGAAATCTAGCAGTGTCCACAAGAGAAAAAAATGAAAATTTAGTGAAAATCTGTCACGACACTGCTGAGCTCAAGTGTAGATTATGCAAAAATTATGGAATTTTTTTGTTGTTTTTAGAAGTACAATGCATATTTGAGGAGGAGATGTTCTTAGATACGTAAGTGAAGTAAAAATTAAAGACTGGGAGTTTAAATAAATATGAATGTTGTACATAATGTTTTCATAATGAGAAAGTATTTAAGAGCCAAGCTTCATGGTGTTTCTACGGATTATTATTGAAGGATTCGTCTATGTGTCGCCTTGTGCCGAGAGCGAAATAAATACTAATATTTAACGGACGGACCTCTTCCGAACTTAAACTCGGTGTCAGGTGTCCGCCACGAAAAATATGATCGATGTGCAACCTCTTCAAATTTAATGGGGCAGGTTTATTATCATTCGAACGAACATTCTTACGCATTTATTTTTTAAAGATTATCTCTTTCAAATGTTGGCCGCGGTTACGTCTCACATGGTCCACCCGTTGAGTACAATTCTCGATAACTCGTTCGAACATTTCGACCGGCAGCTGGGGAATGACACGCATGATAATTTGCCCTAAGGACTGAATTGAAGCGGGATGGTCCGCATTAGACTTTTTAAATACAGGGAAAAGTCTAACGGCGTGATATCACACGATCGGCCAATCGACCGGCTCAAAACGTAAATTATCTGCTTACCGAAGTGTTCTCTCAATAAATCCATTGATTGATGAGAGGAGTGGGAAGTGGTCCCTTCTTGTTGAAACCATATGTCGCCGAGATCACGAGCTTCAGTTTCAGGCATTAAATAGTCTGTTATCATTACCCGATAACGGTCGCCATTGACGGTTGCATTCTACCGGCACCGAACCGACTCTCTACGTTCCTGAAACCTAGAAAGTGAGGATTCCATGGATAAGGTCATAGGCGAATCAAATGATGTTTGGGTCGAACCACTAATATCGAGAGCTTAACATCTACAGTTGATATCTTTAACAGAAGTACAGTCAGTCAGAAGTCCCATTGGAGTCTACCAAGTTCCAAAGCCCCCCATTTCATCTGCTCCAACTTACTGAGGGATCTCTTTCAGTCGTTCCGCCTTGCTTTGGAGCTCTTTCGTATTCAAAACGACTTTGAAACCTTCGACATCTTAACCCTGACAAAATTGGTCACTTCAGAGAAATTCGGCATATCTATAATTGATGCACGGCAATCGAATTTGAATATCGTTATTATTATTGCCACGAAATATGTAGACGAGTGTCACCACACATGGCAGCTGAGTTGCATGCTGCGTGCAAAATGTAAATTTTATCTGACACTTTTGACATTGCCAGAGCGCAGACTCAAACACATACTCGTAGACAGATTGCCACCACAGATAGCGTGTGGTGAGTGCAGGAAGCGTCTGCTTGTTATAACTGTTATCTGGTTGTCACCCACCGGCTGCGCAAGTGCAACGTAAGTAGTGTAATTGACATTGCCACCGGCGATAGCTGCTACTGCTGCTCGCGCTGGCCAATATTTGCCATACTGACTGCAGTTCCCTTTGTGCGACGGCGAGTCAGCGCGCTGAGCTTTTCAAAAGGCAATAGGCAATACACAGTCCGTGTCTGTGGCCGCAACTGCATTCCTCGTGGGAATATGCAATGAGCTATATGTGGGCCAACACATCAATACTTGGCGATTACTTCCCAGAATTACTTCAGCATTGTACGCGTTGCAACAAAAATGCAATGAATGCAGCAACAAGGCTGACATATGTGGCGGGAATGTGTGCGCCCATTTCCAATGTGTGCCACAAATGGTTTAATGAGTAAATTAATTCTTCGACGATTTATAAATTGGCGCAACTTAGTACGCGCTGCTCCCGTCTGCTGTCACACTGCTGCCACACTGCTGCTGCTGTTGCGTGCACTTGTTGACTTTAATCAGTAATAAAAAGTCAATTAACGCTTGAAAAACTGTATTGGAGTCCGTAATTGATTGGCCATACGTGGCTGCGAGTCGTGCTTGTGGGATTTGCTGTGTCACTTCTGTGTGTAAACGTAAAGATTCCAGCGCTGGCGGTGCTCAAAAAGGTGTCAATGTTCTTGAAACAGTGCGTATGAGCAAGTTGCATTATAATTACTGTATTTCCAAGTCGTCTGCTTTAGTTTTCCATATATTGCATAATATTAAGTGGCCGTAGTGGCCTAATGAGCTAAGAAACTTTAGAAAATATTAATTTTAATGAGGCACGTTTGATAGGTCAAAGTATTTATGCAGGTTTGGCATGTTTCTTTAATAATGCAACATTGCAACAGTAATGGCGGTGACACGGAGCTTTCGTCGTACATTTTTATCATCCAAGTTGGCTATTGAGGCTAGAAACATCAATAAAATCCATATTGGACGAAAAGAAGGAGATTCCGCCATAAAAATATAAGAGATTGATGGTAACTACGATTTCTAACATCCGTTAGAAAGTATGGATCCAATACATCATAAGTGGGATAAGAGCTATCTACGTTTCTCTTGTCATACCTTTTCTTTTGAACCTCTAAAATCCATAGTGCTTCCCGAATAATATGATCTACCCATTATGGATTTTCTCTAGTTTCGCGCTGTAAACTTGCGGCATTTTTGAACCCGTTCTCAAAAATTTGCTATCGGTCCGAAGCACTTAGCTTTGGACGCATGGTTTTTCAAGATCTCACACAAAATTTGCATCTCTCTTTTTAATTACTGATGTCTATAGCTTTAAATGCTTGTAGAACATGAACATCTTCTTTCATTAGCGAAATATGTCCTAAAATATGTCCAATCGAGAATTAGTTTTTTTGCATCCGGAGCTCGGATCTCTAAGCTGTACGAATTTTGTTGTGGTAGTTGTAGTAAAGTTATGTAGTAAATTGTTACCCAAGTACTGGAAATTTGATAGTTCTTGACCG
Organism: Zeugodacus cucurbitae; assembly: GCF_028554725.1. Taxonomy (NCBI): domain Eukaryota; kingdom Metazoa; phylum Arthropoda; class Insecta; order Diptera; family Tephritidae; genus Zeugodacus; species Zeugodacus cucurbitae. The sequence goes on from NC_071667.1 coordinate 68,292,412, forward strand.
AATCTAATTCCAAATTCATGCCACTTATAGGCTAGACAGACGGGAGAGTTAACCCCGATTAACTGCGCTTTTAATATGTAGTAAATTGTTACCCAAGTACTGAAAATTTGATAGTTCTTGATTAACTGCGCTTTTAATCAGTTCCAAATTTGCAGGTGACAGACGGCAGCAAAGCGAGTTATAAACTCCCATTAACAGCTGATTGGCAATAATATTTTCATTTTGGTAAAATAAAATTGGATAGAAAGATTTGAGGATTAAATGGGGGTTAGCAAATGGAGTTAACAGAGATAACTCTCGAATTAACACCGATTAAAGCAGTTAAACCGAATTAACGCCGCCGTCTGTCAGGGGTATTACGAACATATATCCGACTGTCGTGGAACCGGCTTCATGAGAACTCGGGATCTTCGTTTGTCGACTCGAAGAAGTGCAAGCCCACAAGAGGTTATTAATAATCATCCTAGTTACTCTTAAGGGAGGCACTTACGAACATCTCCTTTTGTCGACTGAGATATGCACCAGAGCCACAAGCCGTTATGAATACTTTGCCTTTAGAGTTACTCTTAAGGGAGACACTTACGAACTTAGATCCGACTGTCGTAGGAACGGCTTCATGGAAACTCGGGATCCACGTTTTTCGACTGAAAGAAGAAGAAGTAGATTATTAATTCTCACGTGTAGAGTTCCTCCTAAGGGAGACACTTACGTACTTCATGATAACTCGGAATCTCCTTTTTGCGACTCGAGAGAAGTACAAAGCCCACGAGAGATTTTTAATACTCACCCTTTAGAGTTACTCTTAAAGGAGACACTTACGAACATCTCCTTTTGTCGACTGAGATATGCACCAGAGCCACAAGTCGTAATTAACACTGACGTGTAGAGTTCCTGTTAAGGGAGACACGATCATAGATCTGACTGTCATGGGAACGGCTTTATGAGAACTCGAGACTTCCGCTTATCGACTGAGAGAAGTTCTGACTAATGATCTCTTCTTATCTGATATGATTCTTTGAATCGATTTTGAAGTCGTCTGTGCCTCAAGAAGGAGCATGTCTTACGTTGTACCTGTAATGATCACCGTTGATAATTCTAAAATCTTGGCCATATTCGTCTTTGACTCTGAACAAAAAAAAAGTGTGAAGAAAAGTCGAAAGAGCTTGAAGATTAAGATCAAATTTTTGCCAATAATTGTATACATTAGGAAGTAACGGTATTTAGTTGGGTCCCATTCTGGTATAATAACTAGATTTGCAGCTGCTTTATCAAATTTTAGGTTATTTGGACTATATTAAACATATGGAGTAGCTTCCCATATTTAAATTCGTCTCGGAACGAATGCGGCAGCAACAATGTGGCAAGTTAAGTGCAACAAAAACAACAAAGTATTAGTCGGAAACCTATTTCGATTTCATTTTGCACTTTGGGCACAACAAATAACGCTATATCCCCGCAGTAGTATAGCATAATGGTGGGTAATAAAAATAAGCGCAACAAAACGGAATCATTTATAATGTATGAATAACAACAATATTTACCGACAACATATCAACGGCAGCAATTCATTGCATAATTCTAAGGTAGCACAGCGACTGTGGCGAACCAAAGAGCACACACAGCCCACCAGAATGTACCGGGACTAGAAGTGTAGCAAGCAGCAAGCCCGCACTAAGTGTCGGTCGAAGCCGGTTCGCCGGTCAGGTCTGGCTGGCTGCCTGGGGACTGCGTGTGCTCATCCATCATCGACGTTGAGTGCGTCCAACTGTTCAAAGGACAGCCAACGATTACTCGGTGGCGGACACAAATATTCCACACATGCGAACCAGAGCGCTGACGTGGCTACAGCTGCTTTTGTTCTAGCGCTGCTTGGACTACTCGCTTGCTTGCTGTTGTTGTTGCTGCTGGTCTTGTTTGCGTCTTTTCTGCAACTCCATCTCCACACTTATGAGTTATGGCTGTGTACCGGCAGCAGTGGCCTTGTCATTAAAGCCAGCAAAGCGATCAACGCACACATGCATCAAGATCGAATTGCATCGCCACAATGTGTATAATATTTATTAAGCACGCTTGGCCTCGGCTATGCCATTATGTCGTCGACGTCGTCATCGTCATCGTCGTCTCAGTTGCTGTTAGTTGTTGCTTTGGTGGGAGGAGGGAAGGAGTTTCGTTGTTCAATATGTGGCGTGGTGGGTTCTCTCTCATACACCTTCCTTCCTGGTCCATCGTTTTGCAATTGTAATTGTGCAATTGTTGCAATGTGTTGTTGGTGTTGTATTGCTTACTTGTTGCCATGACCGGCGGACATGTTTGCATGTCAGTAGTGGAAATGACTTCCAGCCGTTCTGTCGTATGGTTATTCATATGTGTTGTTGTTGTGGAAACTTTGGAGCAAGTGTATACAACATGCGTCACTTCTGGTGGACCGTCGTCACACACCCGGTTCTAAGTCCATTATTGTGAAAGAACTACTAAATTATATACGTATTTAGAATCTAGGGTTTCCCGATTTCCGTTTGCTCTTTTAATTTTTTTTTTTCGAAAGAAATTTAAAGTATATTGCCTCTATATTCCAAAGTGAAACCTCTGGCTTCTGATTTCTTACTGGCCACTTATTTAAACATTTTCTATTCCGGTTCCAGGAATCAGGTCTATGAGCCGATATAGCCGAAACAGCGAATATAGTAGTGAAAATTCTTTGCAGATTTGTAGCAGGTTCAGGGCGCTTTGTCGACTGCTAATACCTAATCTAGGAGGAATCCTGGCTTCACATAGTATACTATGGGGAAACAGCCTTAGAACCTAACCTAACCGGTTAAGGTCTCCTTGAAAGGGCTGATGAGCTTTTTTACAAAAGAAATTATTATTTTACTTACCGGCACCTGGACCGGAAGTGGAGCGGAATGGTTATTATGCAAATTAGTTTAAAAAAATTTAACTTTTCCTCGAATGAAATTTGATCTCCCAGTTTACCTTGGTACAAAAGGCAGTCTATATTAGTCTAATCTAAGTTGTATGTATTATGTCTCAAACTTAACACTTTTCAACACAATTTGTATGCCGTATTCATAATATTTATATAATGAGAAAATTTAGTTTTGAAAGTATAATTGAACTACGTGGTAACCCCGAAATCGAAATACATATGCTTGAGCTCGTCTGCACAAATGCCTGCATGTCTAATATGCGAGTTTATTTTTATGTTAACTAAAATAACTCGCCAGTGTAGATCCCTATAGCTTCCTTGGTTGATATGCACTTTGCTGCCGCTTTTGTTGTTGTTGTTTCCTTAATGTTAGTAAAGCTGTTTGAGTACGAGTTTTCGTTCAGCGCTTCCTTAATCTGATGATTTATTTTGCCTTCATTCCAATTGCACGTAAATTGCATTTTTCATATTACTTAAAGACGCATTCATATTCGCACAAGTGGCTACATACAGATCTTCATACAATATATACCCATGAACATATATATCGGCATATATAGTATATATGTACATATATAGTTAAAAAATAGGTGCATTGAAGCATCAGTTGGGTGTTCAAATAAATTGAGCTGCATTGAGTTACCGTAACTGCAATGCGTTTACACACTCTCAGGTATACTCATGCACTTGAATATACATACAGGCATGTGCAAAATATTGAAGTGGAGGAGATTATGGGTATTAGAAGAGCACTTAGGAATTATTACATATTTTACTGTAAATAAATTGTTTGTGATTTTTTGAGTATTATACATATATGAAAATAAAATTACTATTAAGCCTCTTCTAAAATAACGGTACTTCATTGATTTGAGTAAGTGCCGTAATGATGATTTCAAGTAAAAGCTAAAATATATGTATTAATATCAGAACTATTAAGACAACTCAAATGGGAGATGAATTTTATGAGTAGCTTTTGTCGATCGAAAATACCTCCATTACAATTTTCTATCGCGGTGTGGTCGTTATTTGAAAATATATACTTTAGGTTTTTATCATCATCATCTCGGTGGTGATTTAAATTCACGGACTTCGGGGTTTCAGATAGGTTTTATCTCTCTACTAACTGTCGTACATAACCAAGATTAAATACTAGTACTTGGATCACTGATACTAAAAATATTTCGATCATAAAGGGTGATCCAAGGAGAGTACTTTTTTCAATTGTCTTTTTTTTTTGTCAGGACATGCGTGAGTCAAGTCAAGCTGTCATGTTATTTTTGTACAGTATTGTTTTGCATTTCATCATGAACTTATGCCTCATGTTATGACTGAACAACGTTTACAAATTGTTCAATGGCGACCGTTAGCGCTTCATGATAACCGTTTGGTTTCAACAAGATGGCGCCCCTTCTCACTCTTCCCATCAATCAATGGATTTATTGAGAAAACATTTCGGTGAGCAGATAATTTTTCATTTTGCGATATTTAAATTCTATTTTCATATTCGGACCATCCTTCTTCAATTCTGGCTTTGGAGGTCATGTGTGTCATTCGCCAGTTACTAATCGAAATGATCGAACGAGTCATCGAAAAATGAACTGAACGCCATCTGAGACATAGCCGAGTCCACCCTTTACATTATATATTTTCCCAAAGTTCCACCTAGGGAACACAGGACCTCTATAAACAATTTATAATATGGTTTATTTAAAGCTAAAAATTTGATTTGTCTCCAAGAATGACCTGATTTTTTCGCTTCTGTTTCAACTTGCCGGCTCCATGTATTGGTCTTCCTCGTTTGCGACTCCCTTGAGGATTCCACTCTAATGCTGTTCTTGCGATGTCTTTACATTAAGCGTCGATAATAGTGGTTCTGGGCGTCACGACTGAATATTAAACACATGCATGCAATGAGTCCTCGAGAGTGATACTAACTACCGCTTTGCATGTCCCGTCAAAACAGTACGTTTCTTGGGCTTTCTGTTAAATGACAATTAATTTAATCTTTCCCTCCAAACAGGGTCTAGGTAATCTTATAACTACTTCAGACACAACAGAACTGTTCATATCGTCTGATTAAATATACGTATACCATATCAGGAGACTTTGAAGATATTCTTCGAATAGATTACAATTAAATGTAAATTTTTAAAATAAAAGAGCTTTTTAAAGTTCCGTAGTGAAAGCTTTAAGCTCGAATTAAGTTTAAGCTCTGATTAAATACGATCCCAAAGATTTCAGTTAAACTAAATCTTTTCATTTTAAAAAGTACCGTTAGGGCAATTAGAGCAGCTATGGTGGTAACTTCCCCGTATTTAACTAAAATTTTAAATTTTTTGAGTTATGTCTTTCTTTAAGTTAACTCTATATATGTACCCTATATACGTAAATATCAATGTCATTGCAATACCATTTATCTATGCACCTCTCTTTAAGCCTCATTTGTACTCGACCACTTGCATACCAAAGCCCGCAGACTGTTTTCAAATAACAGTACCATTTTTCGCAGGCAAATGCTTGACATGAATTCCGCGCGTCATTGCTGCGCTTTCGATTGGGTAAAAGTGTTTGCTTTAAAGTTTTTCCCTCAACGCTAAATGGGCGCAACATCATTCAAGCGAAATGCCAAATTTGCGTGGCAACCCAAACGTCAAGGTCGGCGAGGTCTGAGCGCCGGCTGTGAGACTCGCCTGCATGTGTCGGAAAATTGGAAATTGAAACCGCTTTGAGTGACGCGTATTTAGTTGAAGTGATCTTAAGCGCATATATTTACATAAGGGGTTGAGCTCGTTAAAAGCGGCCATGAGAGTGGCAAGCAGGGGCTAAAGAGTGTGGAGTTCGTACGAAGTTAAATGTTTGTGTGTGTTTGTTGTTATTTTTGTGTGTTTTCTGCTTGTGAGAAAAGCGTATAATCATTGTTTGACCGCTGGCATGCTGACACAGTAACACGTGCAACATATTGCATTCGATTTGGTTCAAAACTTAAGTGCCACTTGGACATTTGCTAAGTAACTCGATGGCATTTCAGCAAAGTCATGGCAGAAAAGCAAGAAAAAATGCCGCTGAGTGCTGGCAAATAAATATGTATGTGTGTGCAGTTGTTGTATTCAAGGTTTCCAATTGCAATGTGTTGCAAGTGCAATTCATCGACTTTTACCCAAATTGTTGCAGTAAAAGTGTTGGTAAACATTGATCTATAATCTCGGCTTTTTTTGATTCTCATTTTCTATGATTCATTGTTCGCAATGTGTACTCAAAGATCTTGTGTTGCAAATTTAGATTTCACTTAACTTAATTTGGAATAATCAACACCGTTACAGCGAAAAGGCGCCACCGATGCGTATCGCTGCGGCAATTAATGTAACGCGGCCACAATGTTGATAAACATCAGCATGTTGATACACATTGATTTGTTGCATTTCGCAGTCGCAGTCGATTGTGAATTTTCCGTTTAATACGCGCTTAACGGAGTTGTACGTTAAATTACAACAACAACAAAAACGCATTGTCGTAAATGATTTGAAAAAAAAAAACAACAACAACAACATGAGCACAGTTAGCAGCACAGCAACATAGCACTGATGTGTTGCAATTTAAACGACAACAACATTTCACAACAAATGTTGCACACACATATGTATGTGCGTGTAGTAGTTGTTGTTGTAATCTACCATTGAGGCGTCTAATTCTCAACGTTGTTCGCAAGTCCACACATTTTTTTTTTTTGGTTTTATTGTTGTTTTTGTACTTTTTGTACTACTAGTGGTCAGTTGTTGTTAACTTTGTTATGCTTGCGTTGTTACTTACCTCCTGCGATTGTGCGGAATTTCTCAATTTCGCACATTTTCACACTCGCACATTTCGTCGAAGTCGCGTCCGCGTCCGTGGCCGAGGTGCGAAGCGCGCTTGTCGAACAAGCGTGTAAGCATCTCATTCGATTGACCCACTTCGTTAAGAGGCAGCCAAGCACAATCATTTTCATACGCTACACGCTGGCAACAAGCACTCATATACATACATATATAATATATGTATGTGTGTATGTTGCAGCTTTGCTGACGTTGCAAATGTGTGCGAATTTATTGGAAATCACACTCCACTCCACTTTTTCTTCTACTTCACTTGAGTTTCTGTCTCGCGTCTGCTGTCGACAGTTTTTCATTTTAATGAGCTTCAACTTGGTCTTGTCTGTATTTGTGTTGTCAAATATTTTATTTCAATGCTTCAATTAAAAGTGTTTTGCTGACAGTTTTGTTGTATTTGCATGGAAAATGCGTTATGAATGGAAATCAGTTAACGGCATTTCGAACATGAAACGGAAATCGTAATTTTGCCTTACATTTTAACTAATCCAGATGGAGATTTGGGATTTTAGTTAGACGATACAAAAGGTAAAGGCTGTTAACTGTAAGCTGCCATGAAATGTGGAGTGAATTAGTCCATTTTAAGTTATCAGAAACCGTAATTATTTATTTAAATTAAGTAAAGCTTTGTTAAGTTATGTTCAGTTCATTTAGGCTAAGTTTTAGAGCTTACACCAATTTAACCAACCAAAGTTGGTTAAGTTAAGCTAAGTTACGTTAAGTACTACGTAAGAGATTAACCATATATAATTAAGTCGAAATCCATGGCAGGATCATTCTTGCCAACAGGTGCTACTATGGACTGAGTAGGCAATTAAAAAGTAATGTTCTCTCTCGGCGAACCAAAATCAAACTCTATAAGTCGCTCATTATTCCCGTCCTAATTTATGCGTCAGAAGCGTGGACGATGTTAACATCCAACGAGAAGAATACCGCAGACGATGGATCGATGAGCTGTATGACTTCTACCACAACATTGACATATGTATAATAGTTCAGCGAATAAAAAGACAGCGGCTATGCTGGCTAAGCCATGTTGTCCCCATGGACGAAAACGCTCCAGCTTTGAAAGTGTTAGATGCAGTAACCGACGGAGGAATCAGAGGAACAGGAAGGCCTCCACTCCGTTGGAAAGATCAGGTGGAGAGCAACCTGGTAATTTTTGGGATTTCCTACTGACGCCGCACTGCGAGGGAAACAGAGGAATGGCGTGCTATTATCGATTCGGCTATAATCGGCTAAACGGTTCCTACGCCAATTACATACATATATACAATTAAGTAGATGATTTAGGCAAAACAATCAACCATGAAACTATGTAAGTTGGCTAACTTAAATTACCTAAAGATCATTTTGATAAATACTCCTAACGAATCGAAAGACACTCACGAATCGACAAAGCGCTTGGACTCTATTACAAAGTTCTTAAGCCGGCTAATCTCGATTCCAGTTAACTTCCCTGTTCGCAGTTCATCGAAGGCGTGCCTACCGAGGTTTTTTAAGCTTAGTCTGGCGAATGTTGGAAAACTTTGGTAACTTGCGTCTTTCTTAATCCCTAATCTCACCGCATGTGTACCTATTAGACAATGGCCAGTAAGCACACCTATGATTGCGGCAAGAAGAACCTTTCTAAGAGACAGCAGCGCGAAGGACCGTTTTAGGTCCTCCGCGCAGCAGAAAAACCTCACAACTGCACATGTGCTGATTGTTGTAAAGCACTTAATAAGTGAGCTTAAGTTCTACTAAGTTGTACTAAGTCGTATTAAGTTATTATTAACTACTTTCCGCAGTGATCGCAAATATTAAATATTGGGCTCTGAGTGGTGTTTCGTCGCATAGAAGTTTCGATGTTCCACTTTGTCAGGATTTCTTTAGTTGTTTTTGATCTAGTCTGAATTGGGAGTTTGCCGAATATGAGCCATAAATGTATCAGTTTTCTCGGTGATCGTCAAAACCGATATACATATGCCCTTAGTGCAGGTGTTTAGGTGACGCATGGTTCGAAGATGAGTAAATTTAGACTCCCATAATGTGTTATGACTATGACATATAAATTGGATCCAATAATTGTTTACAGTTAGTTCAAGTAAAGGGTCTGCTAAGGGTGTGATACGAATTAGTTTTTGGAAAAATGTATACTTTAAGGCTCAACCCACGCAGGATTAGTCAAGACGTTTTTTCTTTTCTGATACGTTCCATAGCTTCATATGTGACAACCCACACCGAACAAGACAACACACACAGACAAAATTTCGATCAAATCGGTCTAAACTTTTAGAAAGAGTTGAGTGTGACATACACATATAGAGGAGACTTTTATATATAAACTAGCAGACCGCTCCGGCTTCGAAAGTAAAATGAGGAAAATTCGAACATGAAATGATATTTTATTTGCAATGAGCTAAGACTTTATTATGACATCTAGTCTTTGATGTCTGTTGTCTTTCTCTCTTATTATGAACGCGTTGGGAACGCTCAGAGTTCGACGCCATAGTGCCCTAGAGCTTGTATATTTCTAATATTTTCTTCTTCAAGCCGCTGCACAAGCACCGTACTCGACTCTCAAGTGCGTACTTGGCAGGTTTTGAAATTTTGTTCCGCAAGCAGCTTCGAGCGTTCGTTAATCGACTCTCTGGCACACGATTGCGATGCGAAGAGAATGATTTGCAGGACGATTTTCAGTTTGAGATTAAGATTCTCCATCACGGAGTGTTTTTGATACCCTCACCTGGGAACTATTTCCAGAAAGTTGAGATTCTAGCAATAAATATAGCCTATGTTACTCGGGGTGAATGTAGCTTTCCAATGGTAAAATAAGTTTTGAAATCGACACAGTAGTTTTTGAATTTATTCAATACAAACATACATACAAATCTTTCCTCTTTATAATAGTAGTATAGAACTATAGATTCACATTTCTTGAACTTTTTTGTACATTATTTTATTTATATTTTATTCTGCAGTCAGCATAAGTTTCTGCTTATTTTTACCATATTTTTTCCTTAAATTAAATACAAGATTGATTGTCTGCCTAATATATGCCATTAAAAAAATACAAAAATAATCAAAATGCTAATATTTTAATTTCGTACAACTTCGGGGCGCAATTCAAAAGTTCAAAAGCAACAAAAAACACTACTAAATGGCAAACAATTTTACACACTCCATAACCATATTTTACGTGGTTACTCACTCGCTGCTCATTGAAAGCGCACGACAAATCGCCAGAAGTAGCTGCGATCCTTTATGACTTAACTGACGGGAAAAAAGTGATTTTCGCCAACAGCTATACCAATATATATGTATATATAAGAGTATGGGTAATGGCTAAAAGTGCTGTACAATTTCGACAAAGCAACAAAACAACTTTCTAGCGGGCGCTAGAGCTAGCTTAGTGTGGAGCGCTGAGAATGCGAGCGCCGTGCTGATTGAAAGTTCAGTCAATATATTTGCGACGGAGTAATAATTTAGACGGGGTTGGCGAAATCGCATTTATATATATATATGTATACATATAGGTGCTTGTATGTTTGTTGTTGTGTTTAGAGTGGAGTTGCAGTGCAACAACACTGCTAACCCATTGCCACAGGATGTTTGTGTCGATTAAGTTGTCGGTCGGTTGCATAATCTCGTGATTAATTTTAAGCGAGAATTTCTTCATATTTAATGCTTTTGGACAACATAACCACACGTTGATAGAGTGTGCACTGGTGAGTTGACTAAGTTGACGGCGATGGCGTCGGCGCTGGTGGTGTGGTGGCAGCGGTTGAGAGGCGTAATGGCAGTGGCATTGGCTTTTGTGGCATAAAACTAGGCGATGCTCGCCAATCAATTATACCCACATGCTGATGCAGTTATTAAATCAAAACACACACACATGTATGTATGTGAATCCATATACACACATACATATGAGCTCATGCATTTGCGCCTCTTCAGAGTCAGATTGCAAGAGTGGGCTGACAATCCCACTCTAGCTCTGTATATGTGTGTGAATGTCTATCTATGAATATGAAAATATATGTTTGTATGTACATATGTCTTTATTGTTGTTGCGTTGCAATTTCGCTTTGTTATTACATGACATTTTATGATATAATTCAATTAAAGTTATTTATGTGTTCAGTTTATATTGACTGCCATATATAATAGTTAATGTCCATAATAAAGTGAATTGAAAAGTTGTGCTTTTGGCGTTACATTGGAAATATATATACTATATACTCTTATCTATAACTATATGAGTGGCAAAACGGCGATACAACGGTAAATACGCTTTCGATGGCGAGACTTTTATTAATTGCGCTCAGTTGACTCCCGTTGTATATACTATATTTACACCTGCATGTGACGATTATATATGTATTTAAGTGTTTATGGAAAGTCTCCTGGACATACATACATATGTATGCTTGTAGTTGTATATTCTCAACTTGTTTCCAACATTAGGTTAGGAGTAAAACCAATTAGTCAAATCAGTGGAGTTGAGCAATCGACCACTTATTTGTTGAACATGGCGGTTAAATAACGGGTTTTAATCAGCTATAAAAGTAATCTATTAAAATGGAAAATTATTTATATATATATATATATTATTAAATATTTATTATTAAAATATTCTGTTGAATAGGCTATTTTACTAAATTCTAAGTGTTTAATACCAAATTCACTAAATTACCTCTAACAACAAGTAATTTTCAAATTGAACTTTCCATCGTAGAAAAACCAACTGCTGCTGATATTAGCTAAAATTGCAGAGAGCACTGTAGATTAAAGCTCGACTATGTAATCTTTTCACGGTTTTATATTGAAAATCTTAAAAAAAAAATTCGCAGAATCACTCTATTGAACATCATAAAATCGGCTTCATTTTGAGGTGTATTCTGACGAAAGATTTATTTCATTATTTCTGTACATCGAGAGATAGCAGAAAGCAAAGTTTCAGCATCACTGCTAAATTTTGATTGATTGCTCAGTCGAAAGCCAAAGAAGTTTTTACATTAGATTTTTATCGCTTTCAATGCAGGTACCAAGATAGACAAATTTTATGTTTTAAGTCTCAATATCTTCTTAAAAGTTGTCTCAGTAAGGCAAAGTAGATTATACATTTTTTTCAGTTCTCTAGTCGCAATACTGTTCATCACAAATTGGTAAAAAATTGAAAATCTTAATTAGAGGAGTTCTTCGAAGTATGTAGTAGTCAAAGAACCTCTCCATTTTAATTTATTTCATTAGAAAAAGATATTTTGGCGCCTAAAGACTACAAACCTTTCCAGTCAGCAGTTTGAGTCAAACTACAGTTGATTTTCCATAACTCGAACGTCTATAACTCGAAGTTCTCCATAACTTGAGGTCAAACTTGGCAATAAAGTCAAACAAACTACCTTCCGTAACTCGGAAGTCTGTCTAATTCGAAGTTTTTTTGTGAATTATGGTGATTCGTGTTAGGGAAGTTCAACTGCAGTTCACGAACCTTCATTCCAACATAAACTGTTTTTCCGCAAAAATCTACATACTTTCAAGATGATCTCTTAGAAGGTCCAAGTTAAAGGCATGTTGTTCCCACGATAGTCAGTTATACGTAACCGGACCGCATCTAAATATTTATCCGGCCAAGTATAAAAAAATGGCATTTTAAAAAGCTAAGGTCAAGGCAGCAGCATTCCTCAAAATTATTTGTTTTATACCTCTACAACAACAAAAATGACCCCTCGTACTTAAAATATCGTAATTATAGTAGCCCCCCCCCCCCCTATGCCGGTTTTGGAAAAGTATCTTAACTTTAAAATGTTTGTAATCTAATTAGATGATAGTTAGGCTTGAAAATATCGAATTTACGTTTTTTCATGTTGGAGACTAAGTTTAAATATCGTAACCCATAGCTTTTATTGTGGGCCAAGTCAAATATTTGAATTATATCCTATACTATAGAGAACATCTGGGCTTAAGGGGCTATACCAGTGTGACATTTTCAAAAAATCGATTTTTCTTATTTTTAAAAGCAGTTAGCATAGTCGAAACATTAAATGCGTTTTTCTCGAATCGACATATCTCAAAACGGCTGACATCATAACTCAACGATCAGAAATTGACCGATCGACTTCAAATTTAAACTGAATGTTTTTGAATATATTTACTATACAACGACCTATGGTTTTTTTGATTTGTTGAAAATTGTATATTTGGCATTAAAAAAACGACCATGTTTTACCTAAAAAAACGAAATTTCTTTCAAAACTACGCCATTTTGTTAGTTTTTATATATTTTTTAAAAATCGTAGGTCATTGTATAGGTAATATCTTCGACTTTAATACCATTTTTGAATCTTTTTGTTTCAGCTACTCATTCGGCCGGAATCATGTCAGCAGTTGGGGAACTTTTTTTTTTGGTACCTCCCAAAACAGCACATAACACCGTTATTTTTCAATATTTTGTAAAAATAATTTTAAAATATAGGTGAAAATATAACTTATTATGTCCAAAAAAACTTCGAAACATTCGATCGAGTACTTTCTTTAAAAAAAAATCACGAAAATCGCCTAAAATTTTTCATGGGTTACATTGGCATAGCCCTAGCTGTCTCTATATAAAATACCTACAATAGATAGCAGATTATGTTCAGTATAAATTTCCATTTATAGCCGAAATCTCTAAAGATAATATCCATACACATGTATAAAAGAAAATCGAGTTTTGTTATTGAATATTTCTTACAAGAAACTCACTTTCATTCCAATATTGAATTTTCCTCAATTATTTTCTCACAACTTCGATTATTTATAAGCGTTATTAATAAATTGGCGTTTATAATATTATAATTACAAAGAAAATTAATGAATCTTCTACGGAATTCGCTGCGGCAGGTGCTTCCGAAAATATCAAAAATGTTAATTTGCCTATTAGAGATTGATTTGGCGGTAATTATGATTGATGAAAGTTGCAAGAAAATTGTGCACCATAAAAATCTAAAATTTCTTACACTTTCACTGGCGTTGAGAACGGTTAATTTGTATTTTTTTTGTTTTTTGAAGAAGAAAATTCTCTTATATGAAAAAAATAAAATGCTAACAGTAGTGCATTCTTCGGTTGTTTTGGGTAATAAATGAATTTTTTTTATTATATTCTGATTTTACATAAATTAATCGGCTTGAAACAAAAGCATTTAACATAACAATATGTCACATATTTTATTTCAAATTTATGCGATTTGTATTTAACCACTATTTTATGGTGTTAAAACAAGAATAAAACCAATAAAATAAAAGGCGCACAAAGGTAATGTCAAAACAAAGCTACCGCGTTTACGAACGAAATTTGAATTTTTAATAATTATTACGATTTTTAAAACTATGTTAATAGCTACAAATACAAACACACACATACACGTGCAGTTAAGTAGGTGTGTGTATGGATTAGTGAAATGCCATTTGCATTGAAAGACACTAATTTAGTAGCAGATAAGTTAATTAAAGTGGCACCTATAGCTGCTTAATTTGAATAAATCTTTAAGCGAGACGGTAAATGCTTTGAATATACTATGAATAAATACATAAGCATGTGTGTGTGTGTTTGCGTGCGCTTGGGGCGACTAAACGCTACAAAACATAACATTACTGTCGCATTAATCACACCGACTCAATAAAAGCAACATCAAATAAACTAACTGGATAAGCCGACAAATGTCCCAATGTGTACAGATGAGCTAACGGGGTTTGTGTGTTGTTGGACAAATGGCATTTTGAAAACTATAATATAATGTATTCAAAGATGTTCGCTTATCTGAGAATTTGATGACTACATTAACTTAACATAAATTTAACTGGGCAATCAGATTAGGTGGGATTAGAAATGCTGCTTTGAAAGGTTCACAATATGGTTTGAAAGGTTGACCTGTGTATTTTGAGATCAAGATCGCAGAATTTAGCGAATTCTAATTATGAGTATATTTAAAATATCCAGTCTTTTTAACATAACCGCAACAGGTTACCATTAGAAGACGATGAAGAAATGTTGCTTTAGCTACTTACCTATCTTACAAACCTTTAACTAGTATGCATTCACTTATTTTCTTTAATAGTCAATGAACCCACTACTTAGATTAGGTTAGGTTGTAAGGCTGCTTCCCAAAGGGAGACAGAGCAGACTATGTGAAGCCAGGATTCCTCCTAGATTAGGTATTAGCAGTCAACTATGCGCCCTGAACCTACTACAAATCTGCAGAGATTTTTAACTTCTATATTCGCTATTTCGCGAGTCTGCTCTAAAAAGTGAGATCCAAGAAATCGCTTTCTTGGTCTCGCAAAGGCGGGACATTCCAGAAGAAAGTGATAAGACGCTTTCATCCTCCTCCATGCAGCTTCGTCCGGTAAGATTTTTAACCTTACAGCGTGGGTCCCGATGGGGCAATGGCCAGTAAGAACCCCTACGACTAAGGAAAGATAAGGGAGAAAAGTTCGGTAGACCTACCGCGGTTTACCTTAGGCCAGAAGGATCTTGCGACTACGCAACCACTACTTTGTAACATTAGTTCTTAGACGCAGTTCTTCTCTAAGTAGTCTCTAGTTTTAAAACTTAGAATAACTTCGGCGTCAAAATTTGTAGTAATTATATTGATAATATTAATATTTGATTATGTTAAACATCTCAGAAAAACTAGATTCACGCCATTAAGGCGTTATTTTTGAGCATTTTTTTAAAGAAAGTACTGGGTGGAATGTTTCGAAGCTTTTTGGATATAATAAGGTATATTTATAGTTATATTTTAAGATTTTTTTTACAAAAATATTGAAAAAATAACAGTTGTTTTCGGAGGTGCAAAAAAAGTTCCCCAACTGCTGACATGATTCCGGCCGAATGAGTAGCTGAAACAAAAAGATTCAAAAAGGTTATTAAAGTCAAAGATATTTCCTACATACGATTATTGAAAAATATCAAAAATTAAAAAAATTGGCGTAGTTCTGAAAAAAAAAGTTTTTTTTCAGTTAAAAAAATGTTCGTGCGTTTTTAATGCGAAATTGAAAATTGCCAACAAAGCAAAAAAAAATCATTGTATAGTAAATATATTCAAGAATATTCAGTTTGAATTTGAAGCCGATCGATCTATTTCTCGTTGAGTTATGATATCAGCATCTTTGAGAAATGTCATTTCGAGAAAAATGTGTTTAAAGTTTCGACTAGCGGTCGCTCTTTAGAACGATGTCATTCAAAAATTATTCAAGATACGGCCTTACCGCTTTCACAGAATATTTTTTCGAAGTAAAAACTATCGAATAAGCAAAACATAAATAAACCGATTTTTTGAAAGTGTGACACTATTACAATGCCCCTTAAGACTACCAAGAACTATAAGGCAACGGAAATCTGAAAAAAAGCAAAATATACATATATAGTCTGAAGAAAGCATATTTGAAGATTGATTATTTTGTAATCCACATGAAAAGATCATACAATCTGTATCGTTGACTGGGATTGTTAGTATAGAATACTAGTACGTTTCGAAGGGACCATTTTCAACAAGACAAAAAATGATTTTTTTATGACAAAGCATTGACATTATTACCACACAATGAGACGTCTCTTAGAGAGTTCAAAAGATTTACGGAACTTAAGTGTTGGCAACGGTTATTGTTAGGTTAATGAGAACGATTAACGGTGTGAACTGTGTAAAAGCGTCCAAATAAATTTGTGAATTCCAATCCAACTGTTCTTTTGGCAGGGACGAGTCGTTTGGATGCAAACAAGTCCAGTTCTATAGGTATTCCAAGACTGAAAACTCTATTGAGGATCGCCTAGAGATCGTTTGATTAGAGACGATGTTAAGAAGACGCAAAACGACTTCACCTCTTATGACAGAATTCTATAACCTAAAAAATCCTTTCTTAAAACGTTTAGTCGAAAACTTTATTTTCCGTGACTTCAACTTTCATTTAAATATTTCTATATATAATATATAGAGAAAGTAATCTGTAGAATCAAGAATGCGCTCTAATACTTCCACTTAGAATGCAACCCAAGAGTATGTCCGCTAATACAAAAACAAACAAGAAACAGCGAGCGATAAATGTTTACACTTAGCCTAACTTGTCTGGCTTAACATATGCAACGAGTTTGAGCGCTTACTGTTATCGACCGCTGCCCAACGCCCTGCGCCCAGCTGTCATCGACTGGGTGGAGCTCTAATCGTTCGCCAAAGTCAAGAGTGTCTGCCGTCACGTTGTCTCGCTGTTATTAACCTACTCCATTAAGCTGATTTCAAATTTTAATGCGCGCCACAACAACAACGAAATCAAAAACTCTGGTTAGTTATTGTGCTATTCAACTTCTAAGCTGCAAACTGGTTGCAGCGTATTTGTTTTTGTTATAAAATATGTTAGTGACTTTATCCAGTTAGGCATTCATTCTTGAATGCGCCTTAAACTCAGCGCTTTATTTATATATTTTCTTACTAAATTTGTTTTTGTACACTTCTAAGCTGACGACAAAGAAAAGTGAAATGCGCCTGCGCATTGACCCTGTCATTAGCTATTACTTTGTAAGCTTTAACACTTGGGTTGTTACTATTGTTTTTGTTGTTGTTGTTACTTCTCTTGTTGTTGTTGCTGTTTTTACTCTTATCATGTTGGTTACCACTAATGTTGTTATTGTTATTGCTGTTGCGCTTCTAAACTGCCCGTGCACGCTTGCGGCGCTCTGCTCGAAATGCTTGGCGCGCTTCGTTCCGCTTCACTCTGCTCGCTGGCCGCTCATCGCTCGTCACACTGCAACACTTTCACTGCGTGTTTGATCTTTCAACAGCTCGTGTTTTCAATTATTAGCATTTAGCACAACAATAACTCACTTTGATTGAACGCGGAGCGACCAGCATTGTGAACAGCATTCCGCGGAGCTTAGCGTCTAAGCCGCGCTTAGCCATAATGAACTGCCAAAGCGTTTATCTTACGGCTGCGTACGCGTATACCGTTATTATATATTATTGTATATTTTGTGCAAATTGCTATGATCATCGTTGCTGCTATTTTCTTTTAGTTTTTTTGTGGAGATTTACTTTCGCACACATTTTGTTGTTGCTGTTTTTTTTTCAATTTCACTGCCGTCTCTAAACGGCGGATATATTTGTGAAAATTGCGCACGCAATATTTCGAAAATGAAAACGAAATTCTTGAAATTAGTGATTTTGCTTTTTGTTTTTGTTTTTGCGGACTTAATGGATTTTAATTGTGCGCGCATTAGAAGTTATTAATGAGGCAAATTAGAAAACGAAAGGGAGACTTAATAGGTAAATGACACTGTGATGTTTTGTGTTGAGGTCGTTGGAGCTACAACTTAATGAAGCGTCAGATAAATAAAGTAAAATAAGTTAATATTATATATCTAAAAAGATATATGTATGTATATATACTCGGAACCAAATCAAGGAAATATATTTAAGTTTTCAAAAAAAAAAAATCAAAAATATTATTTCATTAATATTTCACTAAAATATCTCACATTCACATTCGTTAACACAAAATAAAAATGAGACGAAAATCTCAAATTAGGTATACGGAGGCTAACCAAGGTCATCATATTCTGACCCTAGACCTCTTAACATCTGTTAAATATAATATATGTTGGCCGATATATTTTACATTAGTCGAAAATCACTATATAAGGTTGACAAATATCTATTCCGCCTTCTCGCTATTTTAAAGTTTTCCTTCGTTCGTAAAGCTAGAGAAAAGTTCCGTGAGATTAATGGTGTTTTAGGGGATGATACTCTATCAATTCGAACTGCGGAGGAATGGTTTCGACGATTCAGAGCGGGTGAAAACGACACCATGGGTAACCCAGTCGGCAGGAGACCTGAGACGACGAGTACCGATCAAATCATATAAAACATTGAGTAAGACCGGCATGTGGCATCTCCCGACACCGCCCAGGAGATGGTAGTTAGTCACCAAATCATTTTAAACCATCTGCTGAAGGCTGGATACAGAAAAAAGCTTGGATACAGAAAAAAGCTTGAGCTTGATGTTTGGGTTCCGCATGATTTGACGCAAAAAAACCTTCTTGACCGAATCAACGCCTGCGATATGCTGCTGAAACAGAACGAACTCGACCCATTTTTGAAGCGGATGGTGAATGGCGACGAAAAATTGATCACATACGACAATATCAAGCGAAAAAGGTCGTGGTCGAAGGCTGATGAATCGTCCCAAACAGTGGCCAATCCGGGATTGACGGCCAGGAAGGTTTTGCCGTGTGTTTGGTGGCATTGGAATGGCATCATCCACTATGAGCTGCTCCCATATGGCCAGATCCCAAATTCTACCATCTACTGCGAACAACTGGACCGCTTTAATCAGGCGATCGACCAGAAGCGTCCAGAATTGGCCAACAGGAAGGTTCTAGTGTTCCATCAGAACAACGACAGACCACACACTTCATTGATGACTCGTCAGAAGCTACGGGAGATCGGATGGAAGGGTTTATCGCATCCACCATATAGCCTGGACATAGCGCCAAGTTATTACCATCTGTTCCTGTCCATGTCGAACGTCCTTAGTGATGTAAAGTTGAACTTAAAAGAGACTTGTGAAATGTGGCTGTCCGAGTTCTTCGCAAATATGGAGGGGACTTCTACGAGGGGGGTATTATGAAGTTGCCGTCTAGGTGGAAACAGATTATCGAACGAAACGGCGCATAATGGAACTAAATCCGATCACTGTAACACTTTTTATAAAGCATTGAATAAAACGCAAAACAGCGGAAGGATATTTACCAACCTAATATATTTGGTCTTGGTCTTGGTTCCACCCAATTTTAACTAGAATACCTCACACTTTCATCGATATATTCGATATTAAGTCAATCCATATGTATGTTAAACCTTGGTTTCGACACTAACCTAAAGAATATCCAATGTAATATGTTCACTCATTTTGATAACATATCTTATATAGTGACCGATTTTGAAGTAGGAAGTACGGAAACCGAAATGATTAGTTTATAGCTCGGTATTATTCCGTAAAGGTGTTTATTTAAATTATCGATATTATCCGATATTTCATTATAAAATCAGTTATGGCCACAAATTCGGTGTCTTGAGAAGTTAAGTTATGTTTGTTAAATTCTTCTCCTTTTTTTGGTTGATTAAATGGTGCATATCTACTTAAGGCAGATTCACTAGGTCTAATAGCCGAGAATAGTTCCCATTCGACATTTGCTTATAATTTTTTGCTACAATAAAAATAATAAAATTGTTTTTTTTTTTGTATTTCGCCTTTCCTACATAGAATAAATTTATTTTTTTCACTAAAAATTATTCCCTTTGAACTCCCTTAAGCTCCGCAAAAATTTACAAATTATTTCCTTTCAATTATTTTTTACCAATTCTTTTTTCGTGAGACTTTAAATTCTTTTTAATTTGCGTGAAGACCCCCAGCAAAGATTCTGCGCTTTGTAACATTTTGTTTTCGCTTACGCTTATGAACAGTAGTAAATAATTTGCTTAAAAGCATGGTAGTTCAGAGGCCGCCTTGGCGTTCTTTCGTTTATTAATGTCTAATTAATAACATTTTGCGCTATAAAAGGATTAAAAGTCTCTTGAACCTTCTCTCTTTAGTTTTTGTTTTTGAAGCTTGAGCGTGAAATTGCGACGCTGTTCTCAATTTGAGTTCATGCGTGTGATTAGCACATGTGTGCTTTATGGAATATGGAAACTTGAATGTGAATAATTGAAAAAAATATTTATTCACTATAGAATTTGTAAGATTGTCTCTTAATGTATAAATAATTCTGCTGACCTCTTCTTATTAGGTCAAAGACTATAGAAGTGAGAATTGGTAAACACCAGAATGTTTTGCCGTAGCTAATTTGATATTTATTCGCTGGAATAGGTACATATAATTTATTGAGTGAACTCAGCTCGACCACTGTGTATTTGGTGAGAAGGAGTTTTGAACTTGAAAAATAAATAATTTGAATCTTGGTATATTTCTTTATATTGAAATGTGAGGAAGTCATATGACATTCCTAAATTACATAAAGTTCAGAAACCTCGAAGCATTGATTCATGAACCGCAAATAAATCATATTCACTGAAAGCCAGGAAGAAGGTAAAATCCAAAGCTATACCTGTTTGAATGAAGTGAAAGATGAGGTTAAATTTTTATAAATCGTTCGAAAAGCAATGCCACCACAATATGAGATGGGTGAGTCCTAAATTGTTCAAGGAAATTTGTCCAAGGGTATTACTACATTTTACTAGTTCAACTGCAATTCAAATAGTGCTTACGTCTGCTCGGTACTCTAATGAGTAGAAGATAGAATCACTAGGAAATAATAGAGAGAGGAAGAGATAGAGAGAAAGTGAAAAAGGATAAAGAGAGTGAGATAGTTACATACCGAAAGAGTGAGCGCGTGGAAGGGGGAAATAGTTCATGAGAGAAAAGGAGATATTGAAAATTTTCGAGACCAAATTTCCTACCTCTCAGTCACTTGCATGTCTCAAAAGATAAAATATTTCTTTTATTAGTTAATTCTTTTATTAATTTATTAATTATTAATATAACATTTGATTTCCGGAATATGTAGTTAAACCAAACGGTACTCAGGCATTCTAAAGGCAAAGAGTTCTGACGAGTTTCTATCAATGATTGGGTGTATTATGGATATAATCCGCTATAAGTTGTGCTGAAGAATACGAGGGCTGCTCTATATATTTCTGGCCTAATAATGAAAATAGGAATATTTATCAACGAAAATGGCTTTATTGTTTTTCAAAATATTCTCCATCAAGATTTATGTATATACTTATACTTATATGCGCTCAAACCAATTTTCCGATTGAGACACCTCCAAAACATGGTTTTTGAATGCTTCAACAGCATCTTCTGACGACGAAAATCGTTGACCACGCATTATTTTCTTGATGTGTGGGAATAAAAAGAAGTCATTGGGTGCCAAGTCAGGGCTGTACGGCGGATGACCCATCAATTCGACGTTTTGGCCGGTCATAAAAGGCGCTGGTTTGAGTCGATGTGTGAGCGCATTGTCATGATGCACAATGATTCGTCTTCTCTTGTTCGTTTTTCGAATTTCTCCGAAGACTTCAGGCAAACTAATGGTGGTGTACCACTCAGAATTGACCGTCCTACGTTGCTCAAGCGGAACAGTCGCCACAAGACCAGTTTTGCCGAAGAAACAGGCGACCATTTGTTTCGAAGTGCTTCTTCCACGAACATCTTTCGTTGGATTTGGCTCGTCTTGGAAGACCCACACGGTCGATTGCTGTTTTGTTTCGGGCTCATACGCATAGATCCATGATTCGTCACCTGTGACGATCTTATAAAAGTCTTTTGAAGAGAGAGTGCGTGGAAGAGGGAAATAGTTCATGAGGGAAAAGGAGATATGAGAAAATTTTCGAGACGAAATTTCCTACCTCTCACTTACTTGTATATCTAAGTACAAGTTCACATCTTATATATATATTTGGCGTAGGAACCGCTTTAAGCGATTATAGCCGAATCCACCAGAGCGCGCCACTCATTCCTCCTTTTTGCTTTTTGGCGCCAACTGGAAACACCAAGTGAAGCCAGGTCACTTTGCACTTGGTCTTTCCACCGGAGTGGAGGTCGTCCTCTTCCGCGGCTTCCTCCAGCGGGTACTGCATCAAATACTTTCAGAGCTGGAGTGTTTTCTTCCATCCGTACAACATGACCTAGCCAGCGTAGCCGCTGTCTTTTTATTCGCTGAACTATGTCAATGTCGTCGTATAAATCGTACAGCTCATCGTTCCATCGTCTGCGGTATTCGCCGTTGCCAATGTTTAGAGGACCATAAATCTTGCGCAAAACCTTTCTCTCGAAAACCCCAAGAGTCGTCTCATCGGATGTTGTCATCGTCCACGCTTCAGCGCCATACATCAGGACGGGAATAATGAGCGACTTATAGAGTTTGATTTTGGTTCGTCGAGAGAGGACTTTACTTTTCAATTGCCTACTCAGTCCAAAGTAGCACCTGTTGGCAAGAGTGATTCTGCGTTGGATTTCAAGGCTGACATTGTTGGTGTTGTTAATGCTGGTTCCCAGATAAACGAAATTATCTACAACTTCAAAGTTATGACTGTCAACAGTGACGTGGGAGCCAAGACGCGAGTGCGCTGACTGTTTGTTTGATGACAGGAGATATTTCGTCTTGTCCTCATTCACCACCAGACCCATACGCTTCGCTTCTTTATCTAGTCTGGAAAACGCAGAACAAACGGCGCGGTTGTTGCTTCCGATGATATCAATATCATCGGCATACGCCAGGAGCTGTACACTCTTGTAGAAGATTGTACCCTCTCTATTTAGTTCTGCAGCTCGTATTATTTTTTCCAGCAATAGATTGAAGAAGTCGCACGATAGTGAGTCACCCTGTCTGAAGCCTCGTTTGGTATCGAACGGCTCGGAGAGGTCCTTCCCGATCCTGACGGAGCTTTTGGTGTTGCTCAACGTCAGCTTACATAGCTGTATTAGTTTTGCAGGGATACCAAATTCAGACATCGCGGCATAAAGGCAGCTCCTTTTCGTGCTATCGAAGGCAGCTTTAAAATCGATAAAAAGATGGTGAGTATCGATTCTTCTCTCTCGGGTCTTTTCCAAGATTTGGCGCATGGTGAATATCTGGTCCATTGTGGATTTTCCAGGTCTAAAGCCACACTGATAAGGTCCAATCAGTTCGTTGACGGTGGGCTTTAGCCTTTCACACAATACGCTCGACAAAACCTTATATGCGATATTGAGGAGACTTATACCACGGTAGTTGGCGCAGATTGTGGGGTCCCCCTTCTTATGGATTGGGCAGAGCACACTAAGATTCCAATCGTCAGGCATGCTTTCTTCCGACCATATTCTACAAAGAAGCAGATGCATGCACCTTATCAGTTCTTCGCCGCCGTATTTGAATAGCTCGGCCGGTAATCCATCGGCCCCCGCCGCTTTGTTGTTCTTCAAGCGGGTAATTGCTATTCGAATTTCTTCATGATCTTATATATGATCTGTATAGATAACAAAGCCATGAAGAGGAAAGTAAAAACTATATTGACCCGATATCGAGACTCTATTGTGAATTAGGCTACCTGAAGTCTGTCAAACCAATGTCAAACAATCTCCGAGTAACATAAGCATGTTGGGCTCGGGATCATGTTAAAAAAATGATTATAAATACAACACTGAAATATTAATTTTGCTACTTTCCCACCATTGCAAGTAAATGTGATGTCAAAATCTTGCAGCATCTTCTTAAGAAAAGGTTCTCACATATTCATATAACACAGCAATATGCTAATCCTTCAGACTTGCGAAACAAATAAGAATAAAGAAAGCACTGTTGCAACGCAAAGGCAATGGTCGAAATTGCGCAGCAGCCGAGAGACAGTAAAATTCCCAAAGTGACACAATGCGTCAAAGTGATAACGCCAAAGCGGTAAATGCGAAGTCAAAATGCAAATTTTTGCACACTTTTTGTGCTCGTTTTTATGACAACCGTAAAACACGGGAAATTATTACGTACAGTTGGTTGGTGACAACGAAGGGCAGACGGCGGTCGGTAGACGCAAGGCGGCTGGAGCTGGGAAATGGAACTCCTTTCTTTGCTGCGCAAAATCGGCGAAACCACTTTTACTGGGGCAAATGAAATAGAAAGGCGACCGGTGACAAAATTAACTCGGCAGACAAATGACATTCGCCCAATAACAACAAAAACGACAAAAAATGGTTGGCGTGTTGACACCAACATTACCGTTATTTGCACGCGTCCGTCGTAAAGCTAATTGTGAGTCAAACTCTTTTTAGAAGTCTATCGGCTCGAGTGTGTGCTGACTGAAGTTATTGGCAGCGACAGTGGTGGAGACGAGAGCGTCAGCGGCTCGCCATTCGCATGCAAAACAGTTGAGCGTTTGATTTGTTTAAAGTGAAAATTTGCATGCCAAGGCATTGAACTTTGCGTTCAACTCTGCTTGTGCTTTTGTTTTTGCTGTTGTTATTCATAATTTCTATTTGTTTTTGCATTTGCATAGAGTGCTGTAAAACGCATTTAAAACTGGTCAAGACACTTGACAGTGTGACGACGGCGCAGGGTTAATACCGCAGACATGTAGACACATGTGGGTCCTGAGAAAGAGTCACAAAATGTGTGACACATTGTCTGTGCTCATTTGCATTTAACGGTGCACTAAGTTAGCAGCACACTTTTGCTTCTTACGGTGACTCGGTCCACGCGCATATGCAAATCTTTGCAAGAAGATTGGCGTTTCTGCGACTCTCAGCCATCACTTTCACACTAACAAGCTCTTGATTTTTTGTGGGTGATAAATTGGTAGGCTAACGAAAATGTAGATCTACTTAAGATATATGTGACAAGCGGAGGTTGCCAAATTAATTAGAGCTGTACAAAATTTTGTGGAGGTTTCAAGGCAAAACAAAATCGAGGATAACGCCACAACTAGCTGCCTGTTTTCTTTTGCAAAGTGATCATCCATAATACTTCTTGTGTCCGTTTATGGCGTCTTAGAACACTGGATAGGTTAGTAATGATAAGACAGTAGCCCAGAAAAATAACTGAACACGGGATAAATACTAGGCATGCCACTCCATCTGTTGCCAGTTCAATGTTTTTTCGCTTCAAAGTCTCCATTTCGGCAGCTTCTATCCTTTAATGTCTGGCAACTAATTTCCTAGGTTCTTAGGTTCAAAGTTTTCAAATTCAGTATGGTCGAAAGCGTTAAGTACCAGAACTCCGAGGAGAAAAGCAGATACCGGATGGAAAAATTACCGAACTACAGTTAAAGCGGCGTTCTTCTTCAGTACAAAACTGAGATAGTTCGGTCGACATGTTCTGTTAATGATCTAAGCTTATTCGTTTGGGACGAGCTAATTTAAATCATTTATATGAGGATCTTGTTGAACTCAGAACTCGGATTTCAACTGAGAGTGATCCACAAGAATCTTTAAAGCAGTCAAATGATTAGATCCTAATTTTGAGAGACATAGGAAGAAGCCAAAAAAGAGGAGTTGTTGTCGGAAGAATACGACGACACGGGTTTCGGTCAACATATATGTTTTAAGGGTTCGGGCATTTTGGAATGAATTTCTTACGTAAAAGGAACACTATATTTTGTTGAAGAAAGTTGCTGACACCAAAAATTGCAGTCTAATCAGACATCCCAAGTAGCCATTTGCTAAATTCAGCACAGACCAGAGAACCGCATATTAAACACCTTGTTGACTTGTTAAAAAGAATTGTCTGATGCTCTAAAGCTATATTTTTCATTACTATTTAGAAAACTCCGGGGGGAAGTGGGAGCCCCGAGCTCACAGTTAACCAAAACAACGACGAATTGATGATTCTGAACAGTTTTTGGAACTGTCCAGTCTGAATACAATACACAGGTCTTTATTCGTTGCATCAATGTATGAGGTCGTATAAAACATGGGTCCATCAAATTATTCCAAAGTCCAATCGAAGATCAGCCGAGTTAAGTACCCAGGAAGAACCGAATCCAAAACGCAGAAAGACGCATAAGTCAGAATGCAAAGTTTTGGTGTCTGTATTTTGAGATGCCAATAGAATAATATTTATCGACTTTCTTCAAATGGGAAACCATGGACTTGATCTTGCTTCCGCATCTGCCGGATCTGGTAACACAAACTCTCTCTACCTGTACTCAAACTTCAACGGAAGATTGAAGCAAAGAAAGAAGCGAAGACGAGGAGGCTGTGGTATTCTTGAAAACTTTGCGAACTGTCTTAGTCTCCCGCTTAAATTGTTCTTGACTACTTTTTTATTAGATTGCAACGGGTTGTTCTACAAACTTTAGTCATAAAATTCCGAACTCAATGCATATTAATTGGAAATATGTCTTATTATTGCAAAAAGAAGAACTAGCAAACTGGGTTAAATAAACCAAAATTCGGATAACTGTTATAACTAACTGGTATACATAACTGTTTAGGCATTGTTTACAAGCAAGAATAACAGCAATACACTAATGAGTATCTAGCGCCGAATTTTTTCTCAAAAATGGGTTAATTAATGATTTAAATAAAGCACTGAAATCCGAAAGCTTTGACATTCACTTCCTTTTTGTACAACAATAAATAAAAATCCATATCATTTACATATGGATGTATCTGCATATCGGATCGGAGAATCTCCGCAATAAAGAAGCATTAGCGCTCGATCGAACAACAACAGCTGCTCAACGGCGCTGCGCTTAAGCTCATGAATATCCAATTAATCCGAAAATCGACGAAGATCGATAAATATGTATAAACACAATCGAACTGTATTAATTGCGTTTCCTCTGCGAAAGCACACTTCACTTCACAGACACACACACACGCACTGTAGAGTGGTTTCTTAGAATTTCATTCTTTGCGTTTTTGAACTATTTACGAGCATTTGTGCGGATAAATAGATCTAGTAATTATATAGTATTTATTTATGAATATGTTTAAGTGTGTGTGTGTGTGTATGTGTGCGCCCACTGACCCACTGACTGAATTGTTTTGTGCGAGAGTTCGCACACTGATTAACGCTTGTTGATGCATATCGCTTGCTGCGGCGCATTCGTTCGCTCGCGCTTTTTGTTATCCGATCGCGTTGATTTTGATTGCCGGCGAAAATTTTAATGAATGGATTACTTTCTATTTCTTTCACATTTAATACGAGCCGCTGAAGATGCGTATTAAAACAGTTTTATGTGTATTTAGATTGAAAATTTGTCGGTCCAGCGGTGATTTGTGCTTTAATAATGCGCGCGCTTTGTGCGCTTTGAGAACGCTAAAGGAAGGGCGGCCTGCCATGCGATCCATATCTATTGTGTCTTTGATTAAACAAAATGTGTGCGCATGCGCAGCATTGAGCTTCAATTATGGCTGGTGTCGATTCATTATTGTTATTGCGCGGCAGTTGGTCGGCAAGCGTTCGTCTCTACAGATACAGATACATGTAAATATGTTAATGCCTAAACGCTCGACTAATGAATTGTGACGCACAAATATTTAAATTTACTAACAACAATTGTTGTTGCTGTTGCTTTTACTCGAGACTTAGGCTTACAAGCTTGGGAAAATTTTCGAAATGCACGCAATTTGTTGCCACAACTGTCGACACTAATGCTGCTGGAGGCTTTATTGTTGTTGATTGTTTGGTTGTTGTTTCCACTTTTATTGTTGTTGTTACTCTTTTTTGTTGTTGTTACTTTTCTTGTTGTTAGTTTTGTTAATGCACATTTTGTTGCAGTTAATTTTGTGTAATTATTGCAGTTTGTTAACGATTACTTTTAGTTGAGCTATCAACAACTTCCCATTTGGCGCTACTCATAGCTACAGTAATGCACCCGAACCAGCAGTTCATAATTTGTTTACACGTGGAAACTGCGAAAAGTATAACAAAAAAAATCATCTGCCGTAGGCTATATCCCAAGCGCCGCTCTAATGAATTGGTTCACACAAACGCCTACTTCGTTAAATTTCGCCGTCTAAGAAAGCCTCTTCGAGTGGTTTCGGAACTGTGTGAGTTTAGGGAAGTATAATTAGCATTTTTTACTAAAGTATTTAGATTTCATTTTAAGCTTAGCTTACATAAGGGGCGGTGAAACTGATATTTTCAAGGAAAAATGTATCGAAGCGCTCTATTTTAGCTTTTTTGTTTAAAAAAATATTCAAACCAAGGTTTTGGATCTATATTTCTCAGAGCCAGGCAAAGTTTTGATATCAAATCTCAGGATTTACTGTCAGTCGTCAGCTCACCACAAGAGCGTCCAGATTACTTCGATTAGAACTTTGGATAGATTAGTGATGAGAAGACGGTAAGTAGCCCAGAAAAATAACTGAATAAATACTATAAATGACGTTCCATCTGTTCCCAGTCCAATGTTTTTACGTAAAGTTTTCCTTTAATGGCAACCAATCTCCTAAGTTCTTCTGAGGAACTTAACTAGTGTAAATCACACAATTCAATCAAATATTTCGAATTTAGGTCGAAAGAAGAACAATAAAAGCACTACTGCTAAAGCGCGCAGACCATAGGCATTATGTTCTCCTAGTGGACCTCTTAAAAAGGATTGATCGATATAGCTGATGCTCTAAATATAGCTAGGGAAAGTTTAACTCAGCAACAGATGAACTCAGCAACATCTATCCCTAAAAAAGAGAAATGGAGAACAGTTACGACCCGGTGTTGTGGGTCTAAAAAGAACTATCACTTCGTAAGGTTATGAAAGGCGGTATCAAGAGGTATTCAACAAGAATTTTGAGGAATATCAAAAGGGAACAATAAGATGGACAAAGTCGGTCCGATCGGGCTAAGAACACCAAAGACCATAATATTCTTTTAAATGCAGTTTTTGGAACACTGCAAATACAAATCATATTACAAAGTTTTTTGCGTATAGGCCGGATCAGTGACAACCTAAAAGTAATCTACGTTTAGGTACAGGCCCCTCGGGCCATTTACGCAGGTGATCGAACCTTCAAAAGGTAAAATCAGAAGAATGAAAAGCATGCATAGAAGGTTTTGAGTACGGTCCTGATCTGATTTAGACGAAATATCATTCGTCACTACTAATTTTCCAATCTAAAAAAAACTTGAAATTATTATCAAAACCAAGTTACTTTTGAACTTTATTTCGTATAAATTCATTGGTTCCCTTACTGTTATTGATAGTGAGATCTCCAATGGTGTGGAAATAGAGATTTAAGCAATTAACCTAGTCGTTTTTGGTAAAAGTAAACCCTTGGGGGACAATCCGACTAAAAAAGTCAACTGTGATGCTCTATTTTCTCTCAAAAGTCCTACTACTTTGATTTAACTTCAAAACTTTTAGAATAATTTCTAATGAAAATATCTACTTTTTATAAATATTCTAACTCGAACTTAATAATTATAAACATGAAATCCCTTTCATATGAACAAATAAATTACAAGTTTTTGGAAATTTTTTTTAACAAAATTTATTAAAATTATTGAACACTTTCGCAATTCTTTATTATTATGTTTGCTGACTTCGCTAAAAATTGTATTTGCGCCAAAATGTAGGCAATATTTATTTATATTTTTCCCAAAGCGTGACATTTAGAGCGCTGTTGAAAACAATTTAACCTCAAAAACTATTTTTCGAAAATTATTTTTAACGAATTTATTTAAAATTTTTGAATTTTCTAATTTATTTGTTTGCAAAAATCAGATATCTAATATATAAAATTCTCGTGTCACTGTGTACGTTATTGAATTCCTCTGAAACCGCTCGACCGATTTTCGTGAATCTTAGCGTGCATATAGGCTAGGGTGGAGAATCGGACAACATCTATTTTTCATCCCCCTAAATGTTAAGGGTGGTCCACCCCTAAATTTTTTTAACTTTCCTCGAAGAAAATTAAAAATTTTCTAAAATCGGGAAGTTATTGGTTGTTGAAGTTCAAACCAATCTGGCTAATTTTAGTCTTGAAATATTTGTGGAAGGCCAGAAAAAGATTAGAAACTGAGTAAATATGGAAAAATTGCGAGGAAGATATCAATAAGAGAATTTTATTCGAGTTGACAAGAAAAATATAAAAAGAGAAAACAAAAAAATAATATTTTGAAGGTTGTCATTGTTGCTTTGTTAAAATATTTTTGTTATTGTTCAATTGTATAAGGTTGTGTCGATAGCCCAAAACAATTTGTAAAAAATAAGGAAAGGCTAAGTTCACGTCCAACCGAACATTTTACACTCTCGCAATTTATTGATGTAATTTTATTAAGATAACACACAATATGACCTATATATTCGGCATAAAGTCCAATAGAAAATCATCATATTTAGTATATGAGGGCTGATATAATTCCAGAACCAATTTCACTCATTTTCACCAAGGTTTCCAAGGTTAACGGGAATAGGCACCTGTCAGTAGGCAAACAAACAGAAAATTCGGCCTTGAAATTACTCCTTGCAAATGAACGAAACACCAGTCGGCAAAATCGCCAAAAATAGCGCTATAACTAAGATTTTCCAAATATTCAAGAAGTCGCTGGAGGTACTGCACAGGACTTTAAAAGATCTTGATTGTCGATGAACGTTTTTGGTGGAGCCGGGATTCTGTTAGCAGGTGATTTACGCCAAACTCTTCCAATTATTCCTGGATCAACTGTTACTGACGGGCTAATCGCATGCCTAAAGTCATTTAATTTGTGGCGACACATAAAGAATCGCCAATTAACAACTAACATATGAGTGTTTTTGCACCAATATCAAATAGCGATTGTAGAAGCAGTTGGAAATGGTCGGGTCGCAGTTGACACCTCGATGGATTAAAAATTATTTCCAACAGATTTCTGTCACTTCATTGACTTGAAAGAGAAGTTTTCCTGACATGAAACCTCAATATGATAACCATAAATGACTTATTGAATGACCTATATTGGTGGTAAAAAAAACAAAGATATCGATGATCTTAATGCGACAATTTAGAATTTCGGTCCAGGAGAGTTGACACAGCTACAAACCAGGATGACGTAGTCAATTATCCCAAACTATTTAAAATTGCCTGTACTATCACCACTCACTTTGCAATTAAAAGTAGTGTGAGTTGTCATCATGCTGCGTAACATATATCGACCTCGAGTAATCAATATTGTCGCCGAAGCCAAGATTGGACCAACTTAATTTAATGTATACCTTAGCCACAACAACGTGTGGCCGGGTCTGCTAGTATGGTTCTAACCAACTTCAAACATTTCAACAAATTCTCTCTTTGACCTCATTAAAATATTTTTTTTACAACACTTTTACTTTTATGCTCCAGATGCAACGCTGCAACTACAACAAATTCAAAAACAAAAAATACAAATACATACATATATGAAAATTTACTTTTTCTTGCTCGTAAAAAAGCAATACTCATTGCAACGCATCAGTTGCTTACTCACAGCCATGTTAGGTCAACATGCAACAAACTAATTTCCACTACAACGCCCATTAACGGCTATTGTTGCACCTAAATATTGTTGGTGTAAATAGTTTTCCGCCTTAACTTCCAAATATTTTCATTATTACTTCGACACCTAATCACCAATTGATCGCACACAATCGATTAACGTGCTACACGGTGAGCATGCAACGCAACAACAACAACAACACAGGAATACATAATATCATAACAACATTAATTATAGTGGACGTGTGTATGTCCGTGTGCGTTTGTTGGGCGCGTGAAGGCATGAAAATGCCCACCGCCTACAAGCCTGTGGCATGCAACGCGAGTGCAATAAATAGCTTACTTGTTGTTCTGACGTGTTTTTGCTGTTGTTCTCCAACCTTCGTAGGGCAAAAGTGAGAGTCATCAACAGCATCAGCCTCATCATCATCATCATTGGTTATTGTTCAGCGGTGAACTGTGGCTCTACAATAGCTACCATAACTCAAATATGCTGTTTTCCGGTCAAATTGTTGCAATGTTGTTGTTGTTGTGTTTTTTATTGTTGTTATAATTTTTATACTCTCGCAACAAATGTTGCTAAAGAGAGTATTATAGTTTTGTTCACATAACGGTTGTTTGTAACACCCAAAACTAAACGAGTTAGATATAGGGTTATATATACCAAAGTGATCAGGGTGAAGAGTGGAGTTCAAATCCGAATGTCTGTCTGTCCGTCCGTCTGTGCAAGCTGTAACTTGAGTAAAAATTAAGATATCTTGATGAAACTTGGCACACTTATTTCTTGGCACCATAGGAAGGTTGCTTTCGAAAATGAGCAAAATCGGACCACTGCCACGCCCACAAAATGGCGAAAACCGAAAACACATAAAGTGCCATAACTAAGCCATAAATAAAGCTATTGAAATAAAATTTGGTATGAAGGATCGCACTATGAAGGGGCATATTTGGATGTAATTTTGTTGGGGAAGTGGGCGTGGCCCCGCCCCCAAATCGCTTTTTGTATATATCTCGCAAACCAACAGAGCTATATAAACCAAACTTTATGCAGTCGTTTTTTCCAGTCATTTCCTTATACAGTTCAAAAATGACAGAAATCGGATAATAACCACGCCCCCCTCCCATACAAAGGTTAGGTTGAAAATTACTAAAAGTGGGTTAACTCACTAACCTAAAACGTCAGAAACACTAAATTTCACATAAGAAATGGCAGATGGAAGCTACACTCAGATTTTTTTACAAAATGGAAAATGGGCGTGGCGTCGCTTACTTATGGGTCAAAAACCATATCTCAGGAACTACTCGACCGATTTCAATGAAACTTGGTTTGTAATAGTTTCCTTACATCCCAATGAATGTTGTGAAAATAGGCCAAATCGCTTCACAACTTCGCCTACTTCCCATATACCAGAACTTTGAAGACGATCTGAATCGATAATTTTACAATATATAAAGGAAGCACTAGTGAAGATATCGGTGCAGAACTTTGCACAAATACTATGTCAATAGTGTGGCAGCTCCATTCTAAAAATCGCCGAAATCGGACCATAGGTTAAGGCCCCATTTAACGAACACGAGGGCCTCGGTTCTTCTAACCTAATATTATGGTTTCCAACTTTCAATGGACTTTATTCCATATATATGACGAATATGGGGTCAAATTGTGTATTATATAATATTAATTAAGTTAAATAAATAAATTGCGAGAGTATAAAATGTTCGGTTACACCCGAACTTAGCCCTTCCTTACTTGTTTATGTTGTTGTTGTGTGTTCTATGTGCGTTTTGTGTGAAATGCGCTGCGCTGTGAACGCTTTGCACGCAATTTATGTTCGAAAAATTTTAACAATTGTTGTTGTTGTAGTGAAAATTATACATATCTTACTTTTAATTTCGAATTTCCCGTACCATTTAATATTGATTGTTATTATTGTGCATTTTTTTGGCTTTAGGTTTTTATTGTTGCCTTATTTTTTCCCAATTCATGCAACGCTTGTTTTCATTGCTCTTGCTTTGTTTTCAGCGCAGCATCTTCCCTTCAGCTGCATGCAGTTGAAAGCTTTTTTGTGCGCTGGTTTCATTTCACTTTTGTTTGTCTCTTTTCAGTTTCAGTTTTTTGTTGCTTTTTCTTACACTTTTCTCCTATTGAGGGCTTATACAGTTATTGTGCATTTTGTTTGCTTGCATTTTCTAAACCGTTCACTTTTGTTTTTCAAATTTACTGCATTTGTTGCATTTTTTGTTGTTGCCTCCTCAGCAGTTGGGTTTGATGTGTGAAGATGCTGCAAATGATTTGTATGTATGTATATAGTAAAATTTAATATGTGTGTAGTGTAGACGCCAGCCAGTGTCTAGCCATTCCACATTTGTTAAGTGACCATTCGCGCCTAACTGTCCATCAACTCGTATGCCTTTCTATAAAATGTCTGCATAAAGTATTTATATATACATACATATATATTCAACAACATTTTGCACTGGCCCTCATAATATTCCATTTTAACTGTAAAATATTTCTCTTTTATTTAACATTGAAACAAAATGAGTGTTTTAGTATTAGCATTAGTATTTAAAATATAGAGCTAATTGTTTTGCAACTTAGCTCTGAACGCGCTCTCTTTGACTCTCAGTGAGTGGATTAAACATTTTTGTTTCTACTTTTCGGTGTTTTTCTGGTTACAGACATATTTGAAATTGTGAATATGAAAACCAAATTCTTTAACAAAAATGGGACTGCGAAAAAGAAAGTTCTAAGTTATTTACATTTCAAGATCGGCCAGAGAACTTCGACTGTAGTTCAAGACCAAGCCAAATAATCATATTCTTAACGCAGTGATTCCGTTATGAACTTTTCACCGAAAACATAGAAAAATATTTTAAATATCTTATAAAAAAATTGGCTACGTCGTTAAAAGTTGTAAATCGATTTCGTCCATTTTCAAACTGAAGTATTGAAATGCCAAAAAAAAAATTTTATGAATTTCGTTGGAATTGGTCGAATAGTTTCTGAGATATGATTTTTAACCCATAAAGGGCGTCGCCACGCCCATTGTTCATTTTAATACCAAGCTTAATGCAGCTTTTCTGTACCATCTTTAAAATTTAGAGTTTCTGGTGGTTTTCCTTACTGAATAAAAACATTTTTAGTAGTTTTCAACATATGTAGCATTTATATGGGAGGTGGGCGTGGTTACAATCCGATTTGCTCCATTTTTATGCGATATAATCAAGTGTCTGTAGGACATGACTCAAGAAAATTATTATACTTTGACTGTAGATCAAGATCGCACAAAATATTTATTTTTATCGCATGACTCTCACAGAGGACAGGAAATTTGTTATTACTAAAGGGTGATCCATTTCGAGGTTCCCTAATTTTTTAATGAAAAAACACAGAAAATTCAAATTTAATGAGTTTTTTTATCAATCGAAAGAACATTCTTTGGTATTTATTTTTTAAAAATTATCTCCGACCGAACGATGATTCCACTGGCCCACAAACCACACCAAACCGTTGTTTCTTCTGTATGAAATGTCAGCTCTTGAATCTGTTCAGGTTGCTCTTCGTCCCAAATGCAGCAATTTTGCTGTTTACATACCCATTAAGCTAAAAATGGGCCTCATCGCTGTACAGAATTTAGTTCAAAAACGTCGGATCTTCTTGTAACTTTTTAAAAGGCCATATAGAAGCGACATCGCTTGGGAAGGTCGAACGGCTTCAGTTCTTGCACAAGCTGTAGCTGCAGAATCGACTCTCCACGGTCTTCGTGTACTCTCTTAACTAAAGCTGCTATATTTTCATCATTGCGTGCTGGACTAGGTATACTCGGTCGATGAATGCTGGGCTCAAGATGGGGATGGTGTTTCAAATAGTACGCTAAGTAGGCCGATTACGTTGATCATAAGTTGAGTGAGCTGATAAGCTACTTAGAACTCCTACGTTTCTGGTGAGACAGAACTTGAGACCGCATATCTAAGGGCGGCTGTATAGTTTCAAATAGAAATAGTGCGGTTAAATATCAACAAAATATGTGTGATCCAATTTATAGAGCCAGTTTTGTTCAAGCTTCCTATTTCCACAAATGATTATGTTGCTAGTCACCTCTAGGTAGCTAACATCAAATCTCAGTTGTATTTTTACAAATCTTTTATTTCTTTAAGATTCTGTTATCGAGGTTTTAGAGTCAATTGTTCAAAAAATTATATTAAATGATAGAGAGAAAGAAAAGAGAAAAACAAATTTAAGTAAGGAAGATGGTTTATTCGAGCGCAGGTCAATCGATGTATAGTCGAAATATTTCAAATCTGTTTCTGCAGACTAGATAATTATCACTAGTCTCCGATCCTATCAATTACTGGATGAAATAAAAGTTAAATTCGATATGGTACAATCGGTTGTGGCGGAAAGGTCTAAGAAGCTTGGCATTTATAGAGAACAAGAATTAACGACTTCTTAGACCTTCTCTTTAGAATGACGTTCTGGAAGCCACGACATCACCTTATCATATTGACTCACATATTCATAGTCTGGATAAGTTAAACTTTTAGCCATTGACCCGACCCGACCTACTCAAACCAACAGGTTTAACATTCATTTTCAAATGGTCGGAAATCATCGAAACAGGGTATAAGAAACACCTGAAAGTAGTGTAAAAAAGTTTTTTTCGATCCTTAATATCTGTGTGGATAATTATGGTCAAGGAACTATATCAATCAGTAACTGACAATATTATTTGTTTAACTGTACAATGTTGCAACTCAACTATTTGTTTTTGTTTATTTACACCTGTGGGTGTATGAAAATAATAATTTAAACTGGAGATGAACTAATTTCAATATTTTTCGCTGATGTACCGTGAAGGCAATATAAATAAATTCTCACACACATACGCATGTATATATATGTACTATATAGTTAGTTATGCACTTGCAACAATTACGAAATGCCGTTGCAAGAACAGAGCGCACCGCCACAAGAGCGGATATACATAAGATCCATTGAGTAGCGTTAAACAGCAAATGGGGCGTTGCGACGTCAAACACCCCACGCCAAAGTCATACATTACACGCGTCCGAGCATTCGATGCTTGCAACATAATATCGCTTTGTTGTTTTTATTGTTGTTGTGTCAGTTGCTGTAATAAACGAGGAATTTCGGGAACAACCGGTCGGTGTTCTGCGCCGGCAGTGCAAAAATATACATATATATGAAACCGGGACTCAATGATATGCAAGTAATATGTGGCGGCAGGCCAGCTGGTGCATGCAACACTATGTGGCATGTGGCAAGCAACCAAATATGTTGACTGAGCTTTTAGCTTTAAATGCGAAATTTATTTATTATGTTGTTCTGGTTGTTATTGTTGGCATTTTTATGCGCCACATTGTTGTTGGAGTTGTTGTTGTGCGGTATTAAACACGTTCTGTGGCCATTTGTTGCACTAATATTTCAACGTTGCGACCAACTCAATACTTTTTCTTTTTTAGTTTTTGGTGCTTGTGCAACAAATTCGTGCCGGCGCTGCTGTTGCATGCAACATTGCTATCAGCTCAAGCCACCTTCTGTGCGCACACACACACATACACATGTATATGCAATTGTGTTGGATTGTGCTGTCTGTTGCACGTGAAATTTTCGCCGGTTGCCATTCGCCGGTATTTAAAACGTTGAATTATTGATAAGCTAATTTGCCATGTCTGACCCAAATAATTTATTAGCTGGCGATTCGGGCAAAGGAGGCGGCTGACACCGGCGCGTCCATGCCGCCATGTCATGTTCGCCATGAAAACTTAATATTCATGCAACAGCCATAAAACACGCTAAGAATCATAAAAAGATAAAGCAGAATAAATATGCGCCCACAAAGCGCGCTGAGTAGAGCAAATCTGCAAAAAGAAGAAATGTGCAAAAAGCGCGCTAAAAATGCGCCAGAGGCAAAATGTCAGTTAGAATGCCCAGTTGCGCACGCGCTGTTACACTTTAAACGCGTTTGCGACGCTGTTGCACACAACTATGAAGTAATTGTAGTATATGCAAATTTCGGGATCGGAATGTAAAGATTTCGGGATCCCGAAAATTTTCGGGATTTCGGAAATTTCGTAAAAATTTATAAAATACACCATATAAAAATAAAATGTATGATTTCGGGATCCTGAAAATTTTTCGGGACTCTGCGGGATTTTGAAAAATTCTAAAATTATAAGCAATATAAAGCATCTAAGAAACTTGACGTTATCCCGAAACTGCAAATCACGCGACACGGGATCCACAGCAGGCGTCATACCTCAGTTACCTTACAACCAACCATTACACCGTACCACATTGCTTATCAACACTTTGTTTGAAACTTGCTGGGCGCTGCTTATGATTTGCTGTGACCGCGCGCGCGCATGCGCACTGATTACAAATCTTTATGTTTTTATTTATAGCCAAGCCAAGGTGTGCTGCGGCCGCGTCGCTGTTACGGCATCCGCTGAGTGGGCGTTGAATGGCAAATTTGCACGCGCGCGCCTTGCCGTGAGGGCAAAACGCCACAGCCCAATACCGCAACAATATGGCAAACAGTTAGTTGTAGGTGGCATGCAACGCCAAGTATGTGTGTGTGTTTGTGTTGCGCTCTGGCTGTTGGCCGCGGTGTGAAGTGTTAAACTGTTTAAATAACAATTTGCTTGTGTTGAAAAATTGAAACGGTTTGTTGAACTTGACATTTGAGTGTCAAAATGACGTCTTATGTCTCGCAAGCGGCAGCACGACGAAAAGTTGCCGTCATCATTAACACCTTCGTTCACACAACCGAGGCATGTAAATGACATGTATATGAGCTGTACCGCTATGGCAAGTGGGCGATGGATGCTTCAGTGGTTTTGCCGACGAGACTGTTAAGTAACACTCAAAGTGTCTTAATAAAGTTGTGAGGTCTGAGTAATTTTTTTTGGGCGGAAGATTTGTGTTCTTACGTAAGGTTTGAGGTACTTAAGTTCATGTTTTAATTGTTGGTTGTATATTTTAAAAAGAATATGGATTGTGCCGAGACAACCTTCTAGAGTTTATAATACTTCATTTATAAGAGGGACTCTTCCAGTGAGTCCAAGCTTTTTGGTTTACTCTTCAACAAGAAAATATTTCTTTAGAGCTATTCTCCGTCCTTAACCCATAAGCTTTATGAAGAAGAGGTATATGTAAACCTGGTAAGGTGGAAGGTCTTGATACAAATTATTAGATCTGATATGTCTGTGTACATGTATTTTTTATAAAATATGATATGATGGTCTATTGGGAGAAACACTCTCCTCTCTACGGTATCTCCTTTGTTCGAAAAATTTCGGAAATAGATCAATATTTGGTTAATTGAAACCCCCGAGGGATTTAAGGCTATCATATAAGGCATTAATTCAAATTTGAAGAGAGTTTAAATATTGCATATAAGTGAAAAAGTGTGATAGAGGTGGATTCTATTTTTCCTGGAACGACAGTTCCCAGAAGAAGCCTATAGATGGGCTTCCGATCTGGATAACCCTTGGATATAGAAGTATTTGATACATGAAATTAAAAGACATAAGTTCTCATAAGGTTCTCTTTGGGATCCCTTCAGTAATCGTTTTACAGAAAAGCCTTCATGATCTGTTTAGTTAGATCTCAGTTCTTGGGAATCATATTTGAAGCCATTCTGTGTAGTTGCTTTACAGATTTTCAGCGCATAAAGTTCGCTTTCAAAGCTCTGAACAGAAACTATGAATCTCCTTGCTAGAATTCATTTCATGACGAATACACAATATCACCCTCATTATTTTATAGCGTCTTCTCCCACTCAATATATTGCACTAAAGCATTCTTTCTAAGTTAGCCACGTGACACATTCAATGGCGTGACTAGTGCCATGTCATTGACTTAAGTCCCTTTGCTATCTATCACTTCTACTTTCCTTCAATTGAAGCTTGCGATTTCTAAAGCATGAATAGCGACTGAAGTCGCTTTCTTATTGAGTTTAATCGATGGAAGCCGCTTTCGTATTGAGTTTAAGCGAAGCGGTGTGTGGCCAATAATTTTCCATGAATCTTAAGTTGTCATGACATAAGCAAAACACATACGTGTGTGTATGTCTGTAAGTGCTTTGGCTCCTCACGCTTAAACGCCTTAAACGCTTAGCTAATTCGGCACACCTAACCAAAAGCGATTGCCGACATTCTTGGCGTTTGCGCGTGGCTGTCTTCAGCGCGTCTAGCATTAAGTCTCGTAAAGTAGTTAGTAAATACTTCCAGTGTCTGCATGTGGCAAGTTGGCGCACAAATCGGCAACATACGAGCAGAGTTCTAAGCGGTGAAACTTTGAGTGTCTAACAAATGCAAACAGCATGCAACATTTTGCGGCAGGTTACCCATACCAACGAGTGAGCGTTTAATTTAAGCTGCAATTCCATTAATAACCGCTTGTTGTTATTGGTGTACACTTAGTTATTTGCTAGTGATGCTGCCATCCCATTCATCAATCCTTCCATCCATCGCTTGGTTATTGTCTTTCAACGTAAATTCATTGATCTCGGAAGTAGCAACCAGGCGGCTATCGCTTCAATGCGGCAAACGAGCGCGAAAGTACTTATTTGGCGACTCACGATGCGACGAGATTGAGTGTTTGTTCTGTGTATCCTAAGCGTGATTATCGCCAGTTCCAGATGATAAAAATGCCAAATGCTAAATGCTTTCTAGTGATCGCAAAGTGATATGCAAAAATGTGGCGAAGCTTTGACAGTGGGTATTCAAGGACATCAGCTATTTACGTCGATTTTTTAGATCTTGGCGGGAGATTGAAAATATGTGTTTAAATTTCGCTTATTAGTGGTTGCTTTGTGAGGCTGTTTTGTGTAATTGTCTCCATCTCCATCTTCATCTCCATTTCTCCAATCATCTCCATTTCTCCATTCATCTCGATCTCCATCTCCATCTCCATCTCCATCTCCATCTCCATCTCCATCTCCATCTCCATCTCCATCTCCATCTCCATCTCCATCTCCATCTCCATCTCCATCTCCATCTCCATCTCTATCTTCATCTCCATCTCCATCTCCATCTCCATCTCCATCTTCATCTTCATCTTCATCTTCATCTTCATCTCCATCTCCATCTTCTTCTTCATCTCCATCTCCATCTCCATTTATCCAATCATCTCCATCTTCATCTCCATTTCTCCATTCATCTCGATCTCGATCTCCATCTCCATCTCCATCTCCATCTCCATCTCCATCTCCATCTCCATCTCCATCTCCATTTCGATTTCGATTTCGATATCGATCTCTATCCTAATCCCAATCCATATTCATATCCCTGTCCCTATCTCTTTCTCTATTTCATGTCGCTGCTGTCCATCAAAATATCTTTAACTCTATCTACACTGCGATCTCCATCTCTGCCTGTATTTCCATCTATATCTTTATTACTATTCTAATCTTCATCTCGCCACTTGTCCATCAAAATATTATTTTTAAATTCTTCCCATTTCAATGAGTTCACAGTCAATACGTTGCTGCATCAGACAAAATCAAAGCATAACAACAAAAAGAGTGCTCGACAACCAAGTTCCCTTCGGGTCCATCGAGTCACTTAGCATCCCGCTCACGTAGCGCCGCTTAGTGAGTGAAACAAGCATGCAAGCGATGAATTCATGCTAAGCTACTAGGACAATTTAAATTGCAATCGATTTATTGCAATGCAATTGATTGCTACACAATTATTGTCAATAAACGAATAAGCGCCGGCGTATAAACCCCACCAAATAGCGGCACGCCGACAAATTGCTGCGCCACCAAAGTAGTCGGGCGGGTGCTGGAGTCTGCGAGACGCCTTGCTATGCCAGCGACTAAGTTGTCGGCGTCGAACACCCTTTATTGACATTGGCAATGTTCGCTCGTAAATTGAATTGAATTGCCAGCAATTTGCCAGCACCAATTCATTTAGGGCACTTTGCGCGCACATTCACTCGCTCACCCATTCGCTCAGTCGCTGAGCCCTTCATTTCGTCCAAACGTAGACAGACGACGGCACACTTGGGTGTTCAAAGACAATTGATGGCTGGCGATTGGAAGCTGTCAGGAATGGAGCAT
This sequence comes from Zeugodacus cucurbitae, assembly GCF_028554725.1. Classification (NCBI taxonomy): domain Eukaryota; kingdom Metazoa; phylum Arthropoda; class Insecta; order Diptera; family Tephritidae; genus Zeugodacus; species Zeugodacus cucurbitae. The sequence goes on from NC_071667.1 coordinate 68,334,240, forward strand.
TTTTTGTTTCGTTCTTTGACTGCTGGCGAACACGGAGAGAAATAGTTTTATGACATTTATGCGACCAGGTTTTGAGGTTATTTAATTGAAATCAATTTTAAAAATATTTTAACATTATATTTGGCCCATGGGTGATTCAGCTTTTTGCTGTACAAAATATCAGTCTCAAGATTGTTAATAGTATTTTTTCAGTATAGCACTGATAGGCGCATAATTGACCTTGTATTATATTCTCTAGTCCATTGTCTGAAAAAAAAAATTAAAAATGGAAAAAATAACTCATCGTTGAGAGAATGTCTTTTGTCACAGTTGCAGAAAAATGAAATATTTGGGTGTTCTTTTCTATGAAATTTATGCAAAAATAGCAATAGACTTCACAAAAGACAAACAAACGATTTTAGCCACGCCATCCTGATTTGTAGTTTTATTGTATGTAAAATTGTCACAATTTTGTCATAATTCTGTCAATATTACAATAATATTCTTCAAATTTTGAAAACGGATACCTATGTATGGATATTGAATTTTATGTTTCACTAATGTTAAGACTTTACAGATCACTGATTTAGTTTCTTAAGTTCGTATGGTTTTCAATATGTCAAATTCTATGACAGTTGTAGTCAAACCATTGACAATGCGAACAAATCAGCTGCAATCAATTTCGATATCAACTTTGATCCGCTTAAGTTCATCTATCGGTTCAGTGAAATCACATAACTTTCCTCACAACATAAACAAAATATTTCAAATGCACTTATTTCAACTTTAAGCAAATATTTCCACTCTGACAGCTTGGAATCTTAAATATTTGTATTCAAATTTAATGGACTTTCTCAATGAGATTAATTGTACAAAAACAAGCATATTAACATAATATTGTGTTCAAGTGACTGGTTCACTAGAAATTCCACACCACTAATAAACTACTCTTTACTTGCAATTATAACCTCAAAATATTTACGAAGACTTTAGCTTTATTATTTGTATTGAACTTGGAGGTTATGTGATCGCTGCACAGCATTGGGAGCAACTGAAAATAACACTGAAACTAATTATGCGCTATTTTCTTAACACAAATGTGCATGCAAGCACATCTTCAGTAGTTGAATATTTTTGCAGAAATTTAATGTTAATGTGTATGGCATTTCCCCTTAAAGGTCCTGACTGAACTAAAAACAATTTGTGGCACTCAACGAAATCCTCCTTTCATTGATTGTCCTACATTTATCGATTTTTCGCTTTTCTTTACGTTTGCTTGCACCTCACGGCCCGACAGCAGTGCTAAAATAACATTAAACCATTTTAATACACTCGCCACACGTTGCACGGGGTAGATCGGGATAGATAGAGAGTTATGTATCTCAAAATGTTTAGGATAAGCTGACGAGTTAAATAGAAATAATCCTGAGTTCACATTACTCTTAAATTTTAAATAAATCCATCATCACGTGAGCTGCCACAAATAAATCAAGTGACCCCTCAAAATGTAAACAAACCTTTGGCGAGGTCAATGACCTTTGTTCGAGTTTTGTTTACATTTTTATACCCTGAACAGACAGGGTATATTAAATTTGTCACGATGTTTGTAACACCCAGAAGGAAGCGTCGGAGACCCTATAAAGTATATGTATAAATGATCAGTATGTTGCGCTGAGTCGATTTAGCCATGTCCGTCTGTCTGTCCGTCTGTCTGTATATATACGAACTAGTCCTTCAGTTTTTAAGATATAGTTTTGAAATTTTGCAGATGTTATTTTCTCTTCAAGAAGCTGCACATTTGTCGGAACTGCCGATATCGGATCACTATATCATATAGCTCCCATACAAACTGAACGATCTTGATCGATGAAATTGTTCAGATCGGTTCACCGCAGCATATAGCTGCCATACAAACTGAACGATCGGAATCAATGGCTTGTATGGAAAACTTCCGTATTTTACTACATATCTTCACGAAAGTTGGTGTGAGTTATTGTTCATAGAAATAATTTAATCTCCGAAAAAATTGTTCAGATCGGTTCACTATAGCATATAGCTGCCATACAAACCGAACGATCGGAATCAATGGCTTGTATGGAAAATTTTTCGCATTTGACGTGGTAGCTTCACGAAATTTGACATGGATTACTGCTTAAGGTAATAATATAATCTCCGAAGAAATTGTTCAGATCGGTTCACTATAGCATATAGCTGCCATACAAACCGAACGATCGGAGTCAATGGCTTGTATGGAAAATTTTTCGCATTTGACGTGGTAGCTTCACGAAATTTGACATGGATTAATAAAATGTTTTCTTTTTTTTACTTACGTCTTTAGATTTGCTTAAACACATAGTTACTAAAAGAAATGCACCTGTGAAGGGTATATTAGCTTCGGTACAGCCGAAGTTAACGTTTTTTCTTGTTTTTCAATGAACTTAAACAGGGGTTTGCTTACATTTTGAGACGGGGTCAATGATCCTTTGACCGGTGTTTGTTTACATTTAGGTCGGGATCAGTGACCTTTGACAGGAGTTTGTTTACATTTTGGTCGAGGTCAATGACCTTTGACAGGAGTTTGTTTACATTCTATTTTTATCTTTTTTAGGCCGTGTCAGTGATAGTAAATGATACACAATTTCATCTTAGAGCGAGTTTTGACTTTTGGTGTAAGACATGTCTTATTTTTGAAAATAGCGTAATTCGGTTGCACTCGAATTGAGTCAGTCCGTACTTGTTGTATGCATTTCCGTCTGTAGTATATGATTAAGACATGCTAATTAATGAAACAGTTGCATGAACGTCAACTTGCAACATTATGCGGAATGCCACAAATGTGGCCTGTGACTGCCTAAAATGCTACCAAATAGCGGTAAAACTGCTGAAATCGAAAAATCTTCGCTTTCTTTGAAGGCGTCAAGCGGTTTATGTATATATACATATGTATGACATGATCGAGGAATCAATTTTTTATGGCTGTATATGCAGACTTTGATTGTCTGCTGACCTTAGCGAAGCGCTGTATAGTGTTGACTGCTTTTTGTTGTAGCTTGCAACATAGCGAATTTTTCAGATACGGCGCATAGTTGGAGGTACATACATATATATGTATGTTACTAAGCTAATAAAACGACTCGCGTTAGTGTTATTGAAGCACTTAAACAACAACAACAAAAGCGCGAATCACCTATAAATTAGCGAAAAATGTCACCTGAAATGCCGACATAAAATGCCAAGAATGCTGTTGGCATTTAAAAAGCGAAATTAAAACGAAATTCATTCTGATAATGAAAAAAGAAACATGCAGTAAAAGTACTTGGAAGAAATTCGTAATGAAGCGCAAAGTAGTTCTCTAGGGCAATGCTAAGAGTTGAACAAATCGCTATTGTGGCTAACATATAATGTTGTTGCTGTTAATGTGGTTGTTGTAATGTTTGAACATGTTCTTTTTATATAAACATACATACGAGCACATAAACTCACATATAAGCTTGTAGGTGAACACTCACACGCCGCGCATGCGTGCAGCTTTTTGGTAAGTTAATACGCGCTGTTAGGTGCGCAGCACTCGTTTTGGTCAACTACAGCGCTGATTTTATTTTTAACATTTTTTTGTAATTTTTTTCTGTTTTCTGCGCCTTAATTTACTTTTGACTTTCACCCGAAAAATGACGAAAACGAAAGAAGCGATTTAAACTGTGGCAAAGTGAACGAAATCAAAGCGTGTTTACTCAAAGTAAAGCAAATAGAATCATAGCAGAAAAATATAATGCTATCAATGTCAACTGCAACAACAACAACAACAACAATAAACCACAACAAATTGTGTACAACATTAAGTAAATGTTGCACGCATGCGCCAAACTCGCGACGAGTCGCACATAAATTACTCATCTACAAACACAAACACACACATACACAATACAATTGCATTGGTAGAATAGTTTTGTTTTTGTAATTTTCGTTTTTGTTGATTACTTTGTTTTCGTTTTTCTTTCCGTTTAAGCTTTTTTAAATACACTTGTGTGCGCGTGCGCGGCATATCAAACAGTGGCTACACATCTGTCTTGCGGCAATTGGATTACAACCTAAAGTTGTTGCATGGGTTAATGCACTTCATGCGCGCTCTAAACAAATTCCAATTACAAGGGTCATAGAAAAGCAATAATGTTCACCAAATCTTGCTTGAAATGAAAACATAAATGTAAGTACATATCTATTTCTTTTTGTTTTTAATTATATTGCATTCCTGAACCACTTTTAATTTTCTGACAAGTTTGGCCTATAAACAGAGTCAGATTTTATGCGATAACATTTTTTATTCTGCCCCATATAAATTGCAATGATCTCGTCATAAGGGAAATCCTCTACCAATTTTTATACATATGTGATTTAAAAATATATATGTACTTAAAAATTTCCTAGGAGTAGTATGCCCTCTCTCCTCATTATTTAAATTGAATACTGTATATTAAAATATTTTATATTTCTTGTAAACATTTCTTTATATATTTCATTTTTCTGTATTTAATAATAACGGGTGATTTTTTTGAGGTTAGGATTTTCATGCATTAGTATTTGACAGATCACGTGGGATTTCAGACATGGTGTCAAAGAGAAAGATGCTCAGTATGCTTTGACATTTCATCATGAATAGACTTACTAACGAGCAACGCTTGCAAATCATTGAATTTTATTACCAAAATCAGTGTTCGGTTCGAAATGTGTTTCGCGCTTTACGTCCGATTTATGGTCTACATAATCGACCAAGTGAGCAAACAATTAATGCGATTGTGACCAAGTTTCGCACTCAGTTTACTTTATTGGACATTAAACCAACCACACGAATGCGTACAGTGCGTACAGAAGAGAATATTGCGTCTGTTTCTGAGAGTGTGGCTGAAGACCGTGAAATGTCGATTCGTCGCCGTTCGCAGCAATTGGGTTTGTGTTATTCGACCACATGGAAGATTTTACGCAAAGATCTTGGTGTAAAACCGTATAAAATACAGCTCGTGCAAGAACTGAAGCCGAACGATCTGCCACAACGTCGAATTTTCAGTGAATGGGCCCTAGAAAAGTTGGCAGAAAATCCGCTTTTTTATCGACAAATTTTGTTCAGCGATGAGGCTCATTTCTGGTTGAATGGCTACGTAAATAAGCAAAATTGCCGCATTTGGGGTGAAGAGCAACCAGAAGCCGTTCAAGAACTGCCCATGCATCCCGAAAAATGCACTGTTTGGTGTGGTTTGTACGCTGGTGGAATCATTGGACCGTATTTTTTCAAAGATGCTGTTGGACGCAACGTTACGGTGAATGGCGATCGCTATCGTTCGATGCTAACAAACTTTTTGTTGCCAAAAATGGAAGAACTGAACTTGGTTGACATGTGGTTTCAACAAGATGGCGCTACATGCCACACAGCTCGCGATTCTATGGCCATTTTGAAGGAAAACTTCGGAGAACAATTCATCTCAAGAAATGGACCCGTAAGTTGGCCACCAAGATCATGCGATTTAACGCCTTTAGACTATTTTTTGTGGGGCTACGTCAAGTCTAAAGTCTACAGAAATAAGCCAGCAACTATTCCAGCTTTGGAAGACAACATTTCCGAAGAAATTCGGGCTATTCCGGCCGAAATGCTCGAAAAAGTTGCCCAAAATTGGACTTTCCGAATGGACCACCTAAGACGCAGCCGCGGTCAACATTTAAATGAAATTATCTTCAAAAAGTAAATGTCATGAACCAATCTAACGTTTCAAATAAAGAACCGATGAGATTTTGCAAATTTTATGCGTTTTTTTTTTTTAAAAAGTTATCAAGCTCTTAAAAAATCACCCTTTACTTTTGAAACTAGACACTCTCAAAGAAGTGGTTGAGCTGTTAAGAATTATATCATGGTGCTCTTTGGTAGGCGGTAAGATTTTTTTCTTTTTAAGTGGGATTACAGGAGTTTACTAAGGGATTCGCGAAAGTGTTTGGTTGACTACGGAGCTTGGATGTAAATATATTTCTTTCTGTTGTTCTCTATTTCATTCTTCACCATAGTGATGCTAAGATCTTTGTGGTTAATTTCATTGCAAATGTATCATGGAAAACCTATAATGGCTCTAAGTATCTTTGATTGGAACTTTTGTATTATGTCAATGTTGGTTGCACAGGTAAATACTACTATACAGTTGAACAGTTAAATACTTCGAATCGGCTTTATATTGCTGAACATCATCTTCTGTTGTTAAATGTTTTATTTCTGAATTCGTTAGTAATCATATTTGCTTACTTTATGTACGGGCTGAGGGCTGATATATATATTTCTGGCCTAATAATAAAAAATATTTATCAACGAAAATGGTTTTATTGTTTTTCAAAATATTCTCCATCAAGATTTATACACTTTTGCATGCGCTCAAACCAATTTTCGAAGCACTTTATTTGAGCCTTTTTTTGAGCGATTGTCAAATTGTGCGGTATCCAACGAGAACAAACCTTTTTTACGGTCAGGTGTTCATGCAATATCGAAGTATGCTGGTGGGAGAAATGCATAGGCATGCCTCTATCTGAAGGTATGTTACGTGACGGTCTTGCATTATCAGTTCACGTACGGCATCGATGTTTTCTGGCACAACGGCTGTTTTTGGACGACCTTCACGGAATCCGTCTTTGAGCGAGCGTCGGCCACGATTGAATTCGTTGTACCAGTTTTTCACAGTGCTATAGGATGGTGCTTCAAAGCCATACAAAGATTTTAGTTCATCGATGCACTCATGTCGCGATAATCCACGTCGAAAGTTGTGAAAAATGATCGCACGAAAATGTTCGCGAGTTAATTCCATTTTTTGGCCGAGATGATTTTTTTAATTCCCTGTAAATAAAACAATTCACGATTAAATGACAAAATGTTCTGAGTGGTGTTATGCTACAAAATGTCAAACTTTCCAATGGAAATGTCAGATTGCACCTGGCAACACTTGGTGTTGGCCAGAAATATATATAGCAGCCCTCGTAGTAGCACTTTTTTCAGAATTTAAAAAAAAAACAAGGAAGGAGACTTATTGATCTGTATGACGACGGCTGTGTTAGGTCTTTCCCAGGTTTATCTATCATGATGATCTGCGATTTTCGCCATAAAATTGGATAGTATCCGAAACTGATAATAACATTAAAGAGCAAGGAGCACACTGCTATAGACATATTTGGTAGGGCCTTATGGATTTAGCTCTTTAATGATCCTCTTAATTTCAGTTGAAGACTTAAAAGACAAAACTACTCGTTTGGTGTGTTAGACCAAATTGGCAACTTAAAGTTGTTCTCCAGGTTAAATTTGCAAAGCAGTTAGATTTTTTTCTTTTCACTTTGAGTCCAGTTACGTCTTAATATTCTTGTTTTATTTTTTTTTTGGGGGCTTTTCAAATGGAGTTTGTTGGCTTGACAGTTTTGAGGACAGTTTCTTTATGTAGACGTTCATTTCAACATACATACATATAAGTACAGCAGACTTTAGCTGAAGCTGACTAGAAGGGGACCAGGAGGACAGAGAATGTAGTTTTTTAGTTTTTCTAGAGTTGCCACAGACATTAAATGCAAATAATATAAGCGTGTTTATTTCTACAATAAAAAAATTAAGGTATATGGTGGCAACCCTATCCAGCAATTTTTTTTTTCGTATTCTGTATTTGAAAATAGTTGAAGTTCTATGAAGGCAAAAGCTTGAGTAGTTATATCATCTTAAATATAAGAGACCTACTCTATAGGAATAGGAAAATAGAAAGATGAAAACGATGAAGCGGATGCAGAAGTGCGGCGGAATATCGGAATAAGGCACATCAGAGATGAAATAGGACCAATTTATTTCATCAAGTTCAAACATTTTAAAAATTTTTTTTAGGAATCAAGACAACGGCGCGACAAAAACACAATTCCATTGCGCCAAAACAATTAATTGAGTATTTCGCGCAACTTTTTTGGCCTCTTGACCACTCGAGATCAATTGGCGGCAATTAAAATACAAAATTCACGCGTCGTGCACTGGACTTGGCGATTTCACGAAATTCCAAGCCATGCGCAAGCGCACGTACTGGACACATACGTACAAACTCCAGTGGTTGTATTTATGAGCAACAGCGTGCCAATGTCACTGCAGGCGCTGACCGAAGGCTGGCGGCAGCCGCCACATTTGCATATGCAATTAAGAAAGTGCCGCTAACATCACCTGGCCTGTCCGCCTACCAACACGGCTTAGCTGGCTGCTCGTTTTCATTGCATTCTCTTCTTTTTTATGTCGCGAATGATGAAAAATAATATGTATTAGCATTTCGGCGGCAACAACAGCGCCATTTACGCCTGTATCAGCAGCTGGTTACACTTTCAATTTGAACGCCGAATATCAACGGCATTGCCTTTGCCACTGCCATTGTCGCTGTCTCGTTGACATCGCATACCGCTGCCGTGCACGCACTACAAACGTCGCGACGTGTTTGTTATCTGCTGCCTTGCAACATGATGCAGTGCAAATATTTATTTTCGCTCGCTGTTGATTTTACCAATGAATTTTCGGCACTACTCACCTTTTTGTTGCTGTTGCTGCTGTGGCTTCCTGCGCGCTTTGCATACCAACGTACGACACTCGTCGTCGCCATCATCCAATTTCGCTTGGTTTCTCGACCGGCCGCTGTTCACAATTTATTTTATAAATTCAATTAAAGCGCTACAACTGAATGCGACAGCTGACAGAGCGTTCAATATGTTTGCCAAAAAAAAAAATGTTTGGCGGTTCGCTGGTAGGGTTATTAGGCAACTGGATAGATGTATTTGCAAAGTTTTTAGTTTTTCAGATTTCGGGATCGAAAAATGGTTGTTTCGGGATCCCGAAAATTTTCGGGATTTTTTTTGTTTGGCGGTACGCTGGTAGGGTTAATAGGCAATTGAATATCTATTCATTTTCAATTCACATTCAATACCGAAAATTTTCGGGATTTCGTTTTTTATGCTTTTGACCTATTGAATATATATAAATATAAGAAATAAATGTGATCTGGTAAAAAATTTAGTAATCCCGAAGTTCAAATAACCGTTTTCAATGTTTCGAGATACCGACATTTTTCGGGACTTCATTGTTATATGGTGCTGAACGATTCAAGATTTTCATAAATAGTAAAAACATTAAAAATACAAAAATTGTAGAAACCACTAAATTCATAGTTACCAAACCGGATTTCGCGATTCAAAAACGGTAGTTTCGGGATTTGGAAAATTTTCGGGATTTCATTGTTACATACTGGCTGATGCTCTATAGAAATAATTTCATTGACAAATTTTCGGGATTTTCGGGATCCCGAAATGTCGGGGTTAAAGTATAAACACCAAAGATGGAGTATCAGGCATCAAATGTAAAAACAATATTTAAAGACAAGTAAATTTTGGAAATAGGTTAGATCTGGAATAGGTTGAAAATGAAATTTCGTGACTAAAGTTTAAACACCAAATTTTCGGTATTCAGTACCTCGATAGATTGATCAAAAAAAACTATTAAAAAAATGATTGAAAATCCCGAAATTTCGGGATTACATTTTCGGTATCCCGAAATTTCGAGACTAAAGCTTAAACACCAAATTTTCGGTATTCAGTACCTCGAAAGCTTTATTCGTCACTAACCAACGCGTTTAGCAAAAGCCAAGCGACGCGACCAACGGCCAATTGCCAACAGTTTACCGCCGGTGGACAGCCAGCAGCAGCTAAGGAAGAATGTCTCAGTACATATTTTCATTACTATGCAAGTGCTCTAGTTGCATGCAACTAATGTAAACTACATTGGCAAATACAACAAAAATATAAACGCTTACAGTTATGTGCTCGGCATACGAAATATTTAACTATAAATATACATATATGTATGTATGTATGCGAGTGTGTGCTTGTGTTCGCTAGAAATGGACAACATTCTGCAGATTAAACATTGATATGCACCAGTTGTAAGTACTTACAATATTTGCAATTTTCATTTGTTTCACCGTCTGTCTGTCTGTCTGTTCGTGTTTCTTCGCCGCGCCAGCGCCATTTCTTGTTTGCTCAGCTCTGTCAGCGTATATGACGACAGATCTTTCACTTGATAAGCATGGCAATGTGAGCGCGCAGCATCCAACCAGATAGCGGTGCAAAAGTAATTGCGAAACTCAGCAAGAAATATGAGCATATGAAGGCTACAGGCGCTTGCTTGGCAGTTGGCGGTTGGCGGCTGGCAGCAGCCTCAACTTGTTGTTCTTGTACTGATTGCGATAAGTCGAATTAATGTTGTCTCTGTGGTCGCAATTTAGTTATTTTGATGTTCAATTTTTATATGCAAATTCCGTTTAAATGAAATGTTGAGCACAATCATTCGCTTTGGTTATTATTGGCAATTATTTATGATTTAAACGGTGGTTTAAGAATTAGAGGTTTTCAAGAGTTTTTTGTATAAGAATCTGCAGCTGTCATCGGCTGGTGGACATTGAGTGATTCTAGAGTTATAATTTGATTAATTTGAAAATTGTATTTTGATTAGAAAAATCCTAGCATTTATCGCATATTTTTCTAATTTTTTTGCTTCTTAATAATAATAATAAACCCAAACGATTACCCTCCTCCCGCCCAACCGACGCGTGGGGCGCAGTCCGCATACGAGCGGAATTTGCCGAGTCTAGAAAGGCAAGAGATTTTTAAGCGTCCGGTTCTCAAACTGCTCAGCTACAGACAGAAGCATTTCAACACGACAGTCTGTTGTTTCAGGCAGATGTTTCCTGAAGTAAAGGCCGCTTTTTCAGGTTTAAAATAAGGAAATACCTCCTCTCGACTGAAGAAAAGGCTGACAAGGGAAGTAGTTAGAAAAATATCAACTAAACGAACGATGCTTTATGTTATCCAAAGTAACTTTTTCCATCACTATTCTCTTTTTTACCTAGGCGGGTCTATCCATTCGACCAAAATAATGATCAATGTGAGGCATACATTTATTTTAACAGAAGCGATAAGGCTTCCTTAAACACCCAACCTTCTTTTGAGGTTCCTCGGAAAGGTTTCTTGATCTCTAGGCTTCTTTTTATTCGCTTTAATCAAGGAGCGTGAGACTTCGTTGAATAGTCAAATATTAGCTTAAAATGCTCATATAATATCTGATCAATCGGATCGTCCACTCTATCAAATTTATCATCTAATGGTAATATATTATACCACCTCTGGAAGGTCGTTTGATATTTCAGCTCTTTCTTATACTTGAAAAATATGATAACCCTTAAAATCATATCGATTTTGAGTCTTAACTGAACTATCGATAGGACTTTTAAGAGCTTTAGAGTAGCCATTTCGGTGAATATGGTTCAGATGTCTATGGAAACTTAATACCACGATCTATCAATATAGTAAATTTTTCTACTAAAATACATTTCTTGTGTTTCGGGGTTTGTCGAGATAGATGTTTTCTATGAAAAAACCCTACTTTTCTTACATCCGATCATTATTTGAATTGTGCTATTTTTTAGTTGATGTTTCCAGTTTTTTAGACCTCAACTGAAATCAGAGTCTCTCAGGAGATGTGATATATGAGACCGACGAGGAACTATTGACATTTCGATAGCAAAGAGAACTCGTCAATGAGTACTAAAGTTATATGTCACCGACGTTATCCGGGTAAAGTTATAGAGATTTTTGGCAATATTATTAATTTCGAGAGTAAACTCGAGTGGTTTGGTTATATAAAATATTTCATTGATAGTTTTGAGGCATCTTGCTTAGATTGGGTATAAACTCTAGTCTGTTTAGAATGGGTCTCCTTAACCATCTTGAGATCTGTGAGTGATTTTCAGAGCAAACTGCTGTATATATAAATTCAATAATATATGTACATATTTGATTGATATCAGCCAGCCGAAGAAGTCCTTTTCTATTATAGGGATAGCCCGATAGCGGTAAGCTGCAGATCATTTCTGATTTTGAGCTCGAGCTCGAGTCTGCTACTCTTCAGAATAGAGAGAAACTTTTAGCTTGGTAACCAATGCATTCAGTTTGGTTCTTTATCACGAACGACCTATATATTTATCTCATTTCACCGATCCCGGCGAAATATCTACAACAGAGCATTAAAGAAGAACTTAAAAATAAAATTTCATACTACTTATCAACCCACTAAAATTATATCCAACCTCATAAATATAACAGCAATAACCAGCTTCTCTGCAACTCCTAATAACTTATCGAAGTTATTAAGCAAAATGAAATAGTTAAAAAGTAGCAACAAATCGCAAAATTCGCATATTTCATTGCATAAAGAATAAAGAATAAGAGATATGGCAACACCGAGTGGGTGAATGAGTGAAGGGTGCATTATGAGAAACAGACCCAAGTAAATCAGCAATTTACGAAAAGCCAACGACTACAACAAAATGTCATGAACTCGACCAAAAGAATGAGCAACCGAAGCGGCAGTCGCAGACACAGCAGCAATACATGTACAACAACAGTTTAAGCATGACACAGTTGCGACGGTGGACCCGCTATATCTGTATGTGTGTGTGTATGTATGTCGGTTGGACGGTCGTCGTTTCGAGCCTTATCGGGTTGGGAAATCAAGAGAAGCGCGACCAAAAATCGTTAGTCTAAGGACAGACAGTCAAGTTAGGCTGACCGAACAACAGTTGAACTGCGGGGTTGGCTCTGGCTCCCGTTGCCGGGTTGCCTAACAAAAAGGGTACTGCTGCTGGTACTGTCGTCCAAAAATAGTTGTTGCTATTGTTATCGCTTGCTGTTATTCATGTTCGAACGGTTTTTGAGCTACCAACCAACCAAAAACATAAAAATAAATCGATAGACAGGCAAAAATATATCGAAAGAAAAGGAACAAAAAAAAAGGAAATGAATAAGAACTAAAAATAAAAGCGATAAAAAAGTGATACATTAACGGGCTGCCTGACTGGCTGAAGACACTACTGGCACAATTTAGCAGCAGCGGCGGGAGTATTTAAAAGCCGCTTTTGTCGTCTTCATTTTAAGCCACCGCGCGGTTGTCAATAACTGCGACGGCAGCAACAGCACTAGAAGCTGCAACTGGCGGCGTGTGGTGCAAATGAAGGCAGCAGTTGCAAGTTTCAGACCGAAAAATAAAAGACACTAGAAGCACGAGATGCACACTTCCGATAGTGCTGCGGCATGTACTGCGGAACGATTCTTGCCACAGTTGCGTGGCATAGAGCCAGGGCTGGTGGGGTTTGCGGCGACTCGGCGAGCAAACGACGGCAACATGTTAGCCAACAACACGGTAAGCCAAAGTTCAGAGGTTGCGTTTCGTGCGCACGTGGAACTCATAAAGCCACGACGCAACAGCGCGCAACACAGCCGCATGGCCAAGGTTAGCAAAGGGACGTTGTTGCAACTATTTTGTTGCCTCACTGAGGCTAGTGGGAGTAAGTGAGCCCATTAACAGCAACGCGGCACTAAATGTTGTTGGCTCTTAATTTGTTGCTGAACTCGGTGCGCCTCATTATAACTGTTAATTGTACATATTTACAGATACATAAATATATAATTACATATAAACGTACAGCAAATAGTCCTACTGGGTCGCATTGGCTTTAAAGCTATTTTCTAGGTAAATTTTCAGTGGACACAGAATTTTTGTAATATGCCTTTCTGGTCGTAAGCCGTATTTATTTCGCATTACAATTGAAATTTCTTAAATGCTAGAAAAAAAACATTTGAGAAGTCAACAACAAGCCAGCGTTGACATGCCACCCGCACAATGCAGCGCTGCAGCGATACAGTCACAGCAAAAAGTATGTGTGCTTCTGTTAACGGTGGGCGGCATTGATGAGTGTGTCAATGGCGTAAACGCCTTTAAGGCAATAACAAAATAACGGTATATGTTTTTCCTTTAAAGCGAAGACGCCACGCCACCAGCTGCTGAATTTTACCAGCCGCTTCCTATGTCTTCATTGCTCGCTGTCAAACTGTCCATTTGTTGTGGGAGGAGATAGGTGATGTGCACCCGAAGACGTTCATTGTTTGCTACCGTTGTTACACCTGGAGAAACACTTGTCTAGTATAAGGCATCAACCTGATGAAACCTTAGAATTAAATGCTTTATTCCGCGAAAGCCCAAAATATTTTTGATCTGTAATTGAATTGTCGATTTTTTGAGAATCAATAATTCAGTTTATTCGTCTTTTATCGTGTCGACATTTTTCCCGAATATGCCAGACAAGTACCTGATATTCCTAGTCCGTCGTTTTCGTGATCAGGTATCTTAATATCCTTATACATTTAATAGAGTTTATGGAGCTATATTTTGCAGAAAATATGAAAAAGATTTATCTTGAGTAAGATTCCAACTATAACACGTTATTCTGTCGTATGTCTAAAATTTCTGTCTTCTTTCCTCTTTTCCTTTGTTTGTAAGTAATCTCGAATTTAAATCCTCGAAAATACAAAAAGATGAGGACAATATTCTTCGGATTTAACCTTTCTTTTTTTCCTCTTGAATGTTTTCCTCTAAAGAAAACTAAACAGTAATATTGACATAGAAGCTCTAGGTGGTTCTTTCTTGAGCTGTATTCTTGAGAGCAGTAGGGAAAATACCCGTCCGAATAATTGGCCTCGCCCCTACTAAGTTTTTTGTACCTTAGGCGCTTCCTTATACGGCCTAAAAATGGAGAAAATTGGAAAATGCTTTAATTTTGCAAGGAAAAACATCGAAAACTATAAATTTTATAATAATGATGGTACAGAAGGGCTACACGCAAATTCCTATACCGGGCACTTAGGGGTCAAAAACCATATCACCAAAACTACTCTACCAATTTCAATGGAATTCGGTTCATAATATTTTACTGGCATCTCAATTATATGTTATGAAAATAGGCCAAATCGGTTCACAAACACGCCTATTTCCCAAATACCAGAACTTTGAAGTCTATCTGAATCGTTTACTTTACAATATAAAAAGTAAGCACTAGTCTAGAAGTTATCGGAACAGAACTACGCAGTAATATTGCATTTATAGTGTGGCATCGCCCTTCTAAAAATCGCCGAAATCGGGCCCCATATATCGAACATGAGGACCTCAGTGCTTCTAATAATTTGTTTACCGAAAATATAGGTAAATCTCTCAGATAAGGGCATTTTTTTCTTCTAATAATATGTCAAAAATGACAGAAATCGGGTCATAACTTCCTCCCATATACCTGATTAGGATTTTTTTGGAATTTAGGATTTAAAAACTTTCAATAGACTTTTTACCATATATATGCCGATATGCTGTAGGTTTTGGACAAACCGCAGTAAACTTATTAAATTGGTTTTTAGCTCCATTTCCTCTGATTAAACTTGGAGTGCTGATGATCGAATAGCTTAAATCAAATATATTGAGCAACGAAATGGCTTTAATGAATACATACGAAAACGAAATTTCTTCCTGTGTAGCGCCACACATCGTCTTCATCATCCCTACCTACCTGCAAGTAAGTAGCGCCTGTTGACCTCTTATCTACACGCAATTGACAGTTTCATTATGAGCAGCGCAAACGATATGCAATGCAGATAGCGGTGACAGGTCGACAGCGGCTCAAGTGAAGGTTTTATGCTACTCCACTATACGTATACATATGATGTGTGTGTGTGTGTGGGTGTGCTCATTGTGGATTATGTTGTGCGTGTTGTAAGTTGCGGTGGCCCAATTGAATTATGCCAATATGCTGTTACTTCAGCTATCATCATTGTTGCCAAGCATGTTGTTGGCTTTTTTCAGCTACCCATGACCATGCCGCTGTCAACGGATGATTTATGCGAATTTGTGGCAAGCAAATAGAAAAACAAAGCGCGACACGGCAGCGACGCATAGTTGTGCATACAGCAGCCGGTGGCATGCTTGCTGTGGCATGTTGTCGGCATTTACGGGCGCTGTCCGCGCACTGTTGGCTACTCCAAGGTAAATATTGTTGTTGCTGCGGATACACAGTGATTGTTGTTACTGTTGTTGTGGCATGGAAAGAATGGAATGGAATTTAATTTTTGTGTTCATCACTTTTTGTGGCATTTTTCGGCAAATCGGCAAATGGCAAAAATGTAAGTACTTGCAACAATATGTTGCAAGCCACCGACAGACAACAGCCGTGGCAGACATGGTCAATTGGTCAGCGGTATGCAGTCGCCTAGCTTTTTCTACAACGGCAATGTGTTGCAATTTTCATATTTTCAATATTTGTAGTCTTTATTGTTGTTGTTGTTGTTGTAGTTACTATTTTTTGTTGTTTGTTTTCGCAATTCATCTTTACGAGTTCGATTGAATTATGAACGTTTTGTTGTGCCTGCGGCAACGCATAGGCACGCTTGTGGGCGCATAGCTTTTAAATATTTGTATAGCTATATACATACAGACACACACATTCATATTTATATGTAAAGACAACTTAATGTTTAGTCTCACAAAACGCGCATTGTTTTAAGCTGCTGTTGCAACTCTACGTGCACCGTTAAAACATGCCGCATTTTTGCTATACTTGGCAGTGACATCTTGCCGCTTGGTGTATTTTCATTTTTCCTCGGCTTTTTCCTTATTTTTTTTGGCTTTTAATTTCCTTGCCGTTTTGGTTTATCCACTACTAAACGGCCGCTCATTGTTGGCAGTGTTGCGGCAGCTCGTTGTTGCCATTAGTTGTGCATGCATGGTATGGCTGGGCTTCTAGGTCAAAAGGTACACCAAATGGCATATTCATGGCAAAGCAGCGTAAAAGAGATCCCATAATTCATGTTGACATCTCATGGCCAGAAACGTGTCGGAAATTTGTTACTTTTTTCTAGCGATTTTGGTACTACACAAGTACTACATCTAAGTATACATACCGCATTTTATGCCACAAAAAATACGCTTCGTTTGAGCAGTTTATTAGCGGTATATTTTGTCAGTACAAAATGTTACACGATAAATTGATTGATATATAACTTGGTTGGATGTTTATTCAAGCAGCTTCCCTGCTTTACTTTGAAGAGACTCATCATTATTTTAATTTTGAACATCAATGGCTCAAGATTTGGATAAAGCAAACAGACATATGTATTGACAGAAGTATCGTTTATAATCGAGATACTCTAAGTTTTCTATTTCTATTTTGAGCATCTCGGGCGATATAGTCATGATTTCGGCACAATGTTTGCTGAGAGCTTATACATAATTCGATGAATTTTGCTTTCCTCATACAATTCTTGTGGATCCTAAAGCGTGACAGCTTCAGTCAATTCACTTGAGAGTCTTGGACGTTGATGGATTCCTCTTTTACAGCACTATTGTTTTGGGATTGTCGATAGATCGTTCTTGTTCATCCGTTTTCTGGTTCATTTGAGCTAAATGACTAATAATAATGTGCGGTAATCGAGGGCACCTTTTAATTGTGATCCTAGAGTTATTTAAGGGGCACACCTAGTGTAATGGCCTAAAAAAAGGTGATTTTTGGGAATTTTTATCAAAAAAAATACTTTATCAATTATTTCAAAATTTTAAGAATATATTTATACATGTTTCATGAATATACAGTGAAATTTTCGAAGAAAAAAATTAAATATTTTTTAAGTTATAGTCGATCTCCAATGGCGCGAAAAAAAAGATCCTTCACTGCTGCAGTGATTCCGGCCTTCTCCGTGGATGAAATCTAAAAAACAAAAATTCTCGTTAAACTAGATAATATTGTCTGTATAATGTCCTACGATAAAAAAAAATCAAAAATTGACAATATGGCGGCGTTGTAAAAAAATAGTCGTTTGGTCGTTTTTGGCCTGCCAAAATTCGATTTTTTGATCAGATCAAAAATCGATAGGTCACGGAGAACTATATATAGACCATGTAAAAAAAAATTCGATAGTGGTCGGATCATTTGTTTTTGAGTAATCACTGCAGCAAATTCGGAAAATGCTGTTTCGAGAAAAACGCGTTTAAAGATAAAATAATCGTTTTCACTGTTACCGAGCGGCTGCTCTTTAAATTGCTATAACTCAAAAACTATTTGATATATCGATTTGAAATTTTAATATGTTATTTTTAAAGGTGTAATCTACCGAAATATTAAATCGATTTTGTTTGAAATTTCACATTAGGTGTGCCCCTTAAAGATATTCGGCAAGTAGTTTTGAACGATCGTGTCTTTCTTTTAACAGAGTAGAATCGGCTCTTATCAGCGCCATGCTTTGGTTTCAAGGTTGGCAATACATTTGCTAGCATAAATATCAATTTATGCTTTAATAATTAGTAATATATTATTACTCATATTTATTATTGTTTTAGTTGGTTATCATATATGTATATAAATTAAAATATATCTTAAGCCATTAATGTTGCATTTATTCTAATACTCGTTTAGAATATTATGAACGCTTAATTGTTTGGTTCCCTTAAGGGCCTGTAGCAGTGTAACCCATAAAAAATTAGGCGATTTTCGTGAATTTGTATTTTAAAGAAAGTACTTGCTCGAATATTTCGCAGTTTTTTGAGATTTATTTTATGATTTTTTTTGTACAAAAATATTGAAAAATAGCGGAGTTATGGGCTGTCTTGGGAGGTGCCAAAAAAGTTCCCCAACTGCTGACAGAATTCCGGTCAAATGATTCGCTGAAACAAAAAAATTCAAAAAGGTCATTAAATTTGAATATATTTCTTATACAAGGACCTACGAGCTTTGAAAAATATCAAAAATCAACAAAATGGCGTGGTTTTGAAAAAAATTTCGTTTTTTAGGTAAAACAAAAACGGTCCTTTTTAATAAAAAATTGACAATTTTCAACCAATCAAAAATATCATTGGAGGTCATTATACAGTAAATATGTTCAAGAATACTCAATTTAAATTCGAAGTCGATCGGCAAATTTCTCGTTGAGTTATGATGTCAGCAGTTTTGAGAAAAGTCGTTTCGAGAAAAACGCGTTTAAAGTTTCGACTATGGCGGCTTATGACTGCGAGCGGCCGCTTTTTAGAACGCTGTCATTCAAAAACTATTCAAGATACGATCTTACCGCTTTCACTGGATATTTAAACTATCGAAGAAGCAAAAAACAAAACATATTTTTCCACTTTTTTGACATTTCTCTTCAGCAAGGTTTGCCATTTCATCATGGAATGTCAGTGGTCTCAACTTTAAGAGCGCTACGCCCAATTTATGGTCGTCATAAACGTCCTATCAGATCAACAATTGAGCGTCTAGTGGAAACATTTGAATCCACAGGTACAGTACAAAATGTTCCCGTGTCAGTGAGACAAAGAAGTGCCCGTAGTGTCGAGAATATTCCTGTAATAAGGAAGACCCAAATCAGTCACTCACACGTCGTGCTCAAGCGTTGGGCGTCTCTGTGACGTCGTTGTGGCGAATTTTACGAAAAGATATTGGCCTACATCCTTAGAACTACCAGATTCGTCGTATGTTCGTGAATTGGGCTGAGCAACAAGTTGAAATGATCCGGATTTTCATCGAAAAATCATTTTCAGCGATGAGGCTCATTTCTGGCTGAATGGCTTCGTGGAAATATATGTTATTGGTCCGGCAGCAACCCACACCGGCACGTTACTGTGAATATTAATCGCTACCGCCCAATGGTAATCGAATATTTTTGGTCCGAACTGAATGATATGGACTTGGACAGTATGTGGTTCCAACAGGACGGCGCCACAAGCCACACAGCGAATGTCACAATCGATTTATTGAAAACCAAGTTTGGAGAACGTGAAAGAAATGGCCCAGTCAATTGGTCGCTTCGATCGTGCGAAATAAAAATTTTGTAGCGCTCTTATCTTACTAATTAGTATATTATTTGAAGCGCCTTTCCTGTGTCTTCCGGTACTTACAATACACTTCTTAAGTTATAATGGCACTCTTAATTATTAGTTAATGCAATTATTATTTTTTATAAAATGAAAAATATCCAAACACTTTTCCATGTCTTACATTTTATCATGGTATTTTAAACAGCGCCATAAATTTATCTATACTACACCAAATCAAGCTCTACAAGTCGTTTATCATTCCCGTCCTGCTTTACGGTGCAGAAGCTTGGACGATGTCAACATCAGATGAGACGACACTAGGAGTTTTCGAGAGGAAAATTTTGCGTAAGATTTATGGTCCTCAGAACATTGGCAACGGCGAATACCGCAGACGATGGAACGATGAGCTGTACGAGTTATACGACGACATTGACATAGTTCAGCGAATAAAAAGACAGCGGCTACGCTGGCTAGGTCATGTTGTCCGAATGGACGAAAACACTCCAGCCCTGAAAGTGTTCGATGCAGTACCCGCCGGAGGAAGCCGAGGAAGGGGAAGGCCTCCACTCCGTTGGAGGGACCAGGTGGAGAGCGACCTGGTTACACTTGGGATCTCCAACTGGCGCCGAACTGTGAAGGAGAGAGAGAGGTGGCGCACTATCGTCGATTCGGCTATAACCGGCTAAACGGTTGCAACGCCAATCACATACATACATACATCTTTTAGTCCCTTAGGGTACCGCATGCAGCCTTAACTCACATTTTTTATGATTAAAAGATGCCAAAAACAAAAACAAATAAAAAAGCAAAGAATAGCAGTTTTTATAACTAACGGTATATTTCAAAATTTTAGCGCATCTCAACTTGACGTTGTTGTTTTTATTGCTGCTATGATCGATTTAAGTGAACTTATAAAGCAAAGTGCTTATAGGATTAACATATATACATTCCTACATATATACTTGCATTTGCATATAAATCAATATAAAATTGTGAAAGTGCAAATTAGTCTCGGGTCATCTTATATATGGGTGTGTGTATGTGTGTATGTGTGTATGTCTGTATGTATGTATATATTTCTACATATAAACCCTCATAAACTGACTTCCCAAGCTCATTCGAGCGTCAAGTCACCTAATTGTCTTGTAAAAATAGTTTAGCAAAATATTTGCATAAAATCTATGCATTTTTTATAGCTTCGAAACAATAAAGACTCCCAAATAAGTACATTCTCCAACTCCATTCGTTAAGGGGGGGAATAAGCCGCGCGAGCAGTTAAGTTGTAAAATTAGAAAACAAATAACAGTCCACTCGAGTGCTGGTTGCTACAACAGCTCCCACTGCTGCTCATCTTCTTTAAGTTGTTGTTGTTATTATTGTTTTTTTTGTTGCTACTGCCACAGGTGACTTATTGGTCTGCAACGAAATGAAATGAAATATTAACCGAGCATTAATTGTTGTCGCTCAACGCTGGCTGGTGTTGCTGCTACATTTATGAATGTTGTTGTTGTTGCTAGTATTGCTGTCGCTCATAAGCTGTTCAATGCCATTATTAGCAAGCATAATTGCGCCCTTACTCGCTAAAGTAGCTTATTAAAGTGCTTGTGTATATATGTATGCATGTGTCTGTCTGTGCTGTGGTGTGTGTCTCCGCTTAAACAATTGCTAGAGCGCTAGACCGCGCTGCATACCAGCGAAACTCATTCAAGTGTGACATTTGCAAATATTTCGAATGAAAGTCCATTGCCAGCCAGCCATCAGCAGCCCACACCAATAACAACAAAAGGAACAACAACAATAACATGCCATTGTGGCTAACAATAGATGCGCTGCACTGAGAGTTAAAATGCCACCGCATGTGAGTGGCTATAAATTAAGCATTTCTCCGCTGGACTGTCGCACGTCATTGTTAATTCGATTTGGCAAGAATGTCTGTCGGGCGGGTCTTTCCCGGCGGTTTTTCTCTATTTTTTATTAATTTTATTCGCCAAATCGTCGAAATAACCCAACAATAGTGGCGAGTAATTTGCATTCAGCGATCACTTTGCGGTTCCCAGACCACACCCACAGCCATCTACATGTATACATATATACACCTGTATGTGTGTGTGTATGTTTGCATAAATATGTGTGTCGCTGACTAATCACCATTTAGACTTTCATTGCCATCTAATTGTTTTTGGCATAAATGCTAGGCAACTCTCTTTCAACTCTTTTCAGCATTTCTCGCTTCCAGCTTGGCTGCTCTGCATTTTGAGTAACTCCGCGTTCGACACCTGCACTGCCTACTAATTAGCGGTGACAGCAATTGTTGTAAATATACCATTTTCGATTTCTTATGAATCACCTGTCAGTATGTGGCACACAAACGCCACAATATGGTGTATGCAAAAAGCACGCTGAAAACAGTTCTAATTAACTGAAACACCATTTATGTGTGGAGAATTCCAATGATCTAGTTTGTATTGTAAGTTAACGGTAAAACTGTATATCTGTAACAATGCGAAGTTAAATGTTGGTCATTAGCGTAAATTCTTAGATTCTTCGCTTTTATGTTGTAAGATAATGAGTAGCTTCAAAATGTTCAGCTGGAAACAAAAGGTGTTTCTTAAATGTCATTTGATCTAAATTGACATAGATTGGTCTACTTATTATTACTTATTATTTTTTAAGCTGATAGAATCTCCTTTATTGTTATAGTGTTGTTATCGGGGGAACAAACGAGGAACGAAAATTGAGTATGCGATAAAAGTTAGCGCCATTAAAACCTACATTAGTACTGTTGAATATTTTATTTAACACAAGTAATTTTGAGCTCGATATATTATATTTGCTTTGCTTTTAATAAACAATCTCATACCATGTCAGTCATATTCTCTTTGAATAGTTTTCGGTAAATTTTATACTTTCAACAAACTGACGTGGGCACAATGTTTCCTTAAAATATAGAAGGAATTTATTCGAAGTAAGATTGAGATTTTATACCACCTACCATCTTACAATAAGGCATTCAGAATAAGAGCTACACTATTTTTCTCTTCTGAGAGATGGCATAACCTTTCATTTTATATATCGTTTGTGTTACTAGTCGAAATCGTCTACTAGGCCCAGTCGGCAATGTTACAAAAATCTATGAAAGACAATACGACTTCGACGGTGTTAGTGTAAGGGTGTCAAGATCTTATGTCAGGGTTATCAATATATCGAAATATTTAAGATATTGAAGATTGGTTCAATATTTTATAAACATCGAACATTTTTTCCCCGTATAATATTAAGCTTTCTCATACAGTCTTGGACTGTCCTTTGTGGCACCCAAATACTCCCGATGGATCTCCAAGAAGCTTATGATTCAACAAAGCGCTTGAACTCTATTATTAAGTTCTAAAGTCGGCTTATGGTAACTTCACTGGGTTACCGAGATGTTTTCACCTTAGTCCGGCGATTGTTGGACATTTCAGGAGGAAGTGCTTGGATGATTCCTCTTGGCCTTCTTCCAAGTAGTTTTTGCAACTATCACACTAATGATAGTGGCGAGATGAGCTGAAAGGACCGTTCCACCGCGGGACCGAAAAACCTCGCTACCGCACAGGTGCTGAATGTTGCCCAGCGTTTGGCGAGCTCACTCGAAGTCCGTGTGTCCAGTGATCTAGCGTAAGTGTACCACGGACTATCGACGCGTTTCCACTCCGACGTAATTGTTGCTGGCGTACCCTCTCTAGCAAATTGGTCCGCTTTGCAGTTTCCAGCGTTTCCGCGTTAAACTGGGAACCCACACAAGCCGGATTGCAAAGATGCTGATAATGATGTTAAACACACCCTAAATAGCTTAGATCATACTGTCATCGGGTGCAAGGCCAGTATACACCTCTCTGAAGGAGGCCGCTCTTCGGAGCAGTATGTGTATTGCTACCTTGGTGGCAGCCACTTCAGTCTGAAAGAAGATGGAATGGTTTGGCAGTCGGTGGATCAATTATTGGTGTGTGTCGAAAACTTGAACGCTTATGGCGATTTTAACTTTTGTAGGTCATTAGTGGCTGTTTTCTTTGCAGAAATTGGTATAGGATTACATTGGTTGTATACGTAAGCTTTTGTGACCTTTTGAAACACAATTTACTGCAATTTTCCATAGACGTTCGGAGCGCCCTCTACCTCTCGTCCCCTATTTATGTAATACAGTTAGCATAGCTATTAAATTCTTGGATATGGAACTACGCAATACCTTTCGACTTTAGATGTTAGTGAATGATGTAGTCGAGCAGCGCACTTAAAGAACAACTAAAGTATCGTAATCGAATTTTTGAATTGAAATATAATTGAGCTTATCTGGAAAAATTGCTGACCTAGTAAAGATTTCATGTAGACAAATCAAGCAAATTTAATAAAAACAGAAAATTTCATATTTATTTATTTTTAATTTGTATCGAAGTTTATAGTTTGGCAAGCTCTGCATCTCATATTTCTACACTTTCTTTAATTGAATTAGAATGCCACAACTAATGATATGAGCACTGTCCGCAGCTAAATTGATTAATCGCTTTAAAGCATGTATATTTGTTGGTGTACAAGTAATGAAATATTGTTGCGCATACGCCCCGCTGGTGCGCAACGGTAAAAGGGTGCACTTTTCTCCCAACCATCCCAAACCAATGCATATAGTGCGAATATCTGAGCAGTTTGATGTGAGCAATGAAACTGTAACGCACGTGTGGCACAATTCTTCAACTTGCAACATGAAGGTGCTTTCATGCCTTGCCGTCATGCCATGCAACATGCTGCGCCACAAACGGCTTTATTGTCAATTTGTTATTGATTATGTTTATTGAATTACATGCTTTGTGTTGGGAAGTATATACTCGTACATATACATATAACCGCTATGGTGAAGGTCTTGCGAATCTTAATTGCCGTTCAATGAAAGTTTAAGCTTTGAGTGGGACAAAATCAGTCAGAATATATTTTTTAGTATTTTTGATGTTTTTTTGAAGATGCCACATTCAATTAGATTAATTACAGTTACATTTACGCTATAAACCGTTATATTGCTTACACTCACATCTATTCACATATCCACTCGTTGAGATTTATTTATTTGCTCTTAGCATTTAGGTCGCAATCTCTTTTTGTTGTTTTTCTTTTTCTTTTCCTTTTCCTTTTTTGTCTCGGTTGCTTATCATTCGCAAAGCTTCATTCATTAATAAGCCAGAGCTAAGCGAAACTGAGCGTTACAAATGCTGGTTATCTGCTCGATAAGCGAAAAGAAAAATACGAAAAAATACAAGAACAACACCTTCAACGAAGAGTGTTGTCCAAAATATGCAAATAAGTAAAACTAATGAAGAATTCGCCAATCCTGCCGTGAGTTATGTTAAATATGCCGCATAGTATGCTGAAAGTACGACCGTTAAGCGAACGAGTGAGCGGTTGGCGCGTGGCTTTGCGCCGGATCAATGAAAAGCTTGAATGCCAGCGAAAAATGCTCGTAGCGCTGTTGAAAGCAGTTGACAGCTGGTGGCCGCTGCAAATGTTGTGTGCAAATTCGATTCTCCGGCGATTAGTGACGCATGCGTCATCTAGTCAACTGGTCAATTAGTTAGCGTAACGAGTGAATTACTGTTGTTGTTGCTTTCAGAGTGCTCTTCGCATTTCACTGTCAATTAGCAGCGTGGAAAGTTACATTTTTTGTAGTTTGAAATTTGAATTTTTTTGATTTTTAAGTTTTTGCTTTTGCGTTTTTTTTTGCTGTGTTTGCTTTGTTTACTTTCAATTAACAGTTGTTAATTTGTTTTTAAGGTTCTTTTGAGTGTTTTTTATTACTCAATATTTTTTTTTTTAGTTTTTGAGCCCTTTACTTTTTATTTCTTATTCAATTAGCAAGCTCATGAAGGGACTTTTAATTAATAATCAGTGAAAACCTTAAATTATGGGTTTATTGATAATAAGATAACATTTTAACGACTAATTGAAATTTTGTAGGTTAGTAAGTTTTATAAATGTGACATGGAAATTGTTAGTTATAATTGTTAAATTAATTATAAATCCACCTTGACAGTTATTTGTGTTTATTCGCATTTAATTAATTATGATTTTGATTACATTTGGTCTAGAAGAGGGCCTAGACTCACATATACTCAATTTTATTAAGATATTTCACGAAATAACTGCTATATTTAGATAATTACTTGATTTTGCGGAACACTCAAAATTTAAATAAACCTGACCCTTCATAATGGTTCGAATACTAAACTCCCATTATCTCTAAAAACTATAACAAACATATGGTCAACTCAGATCTCAAAATTTTCAAAAATCTGCTTTCACATGTACCCAAGGAATGTAAATAATCCTAACTACAAACCCAAACCAACCTGACCCTTCAATTTATTAAAAAATCTTATGAATTAACCTGACTAAGAAGACTTATCTCCCTTTACTCCCAAAATTGAGTAAAAACTGAGCTCAAGTGACACCTCAAAGTGTCAAACTATTTGTACACATGTGACCCTTCCATTCTTTAACAAACTTGACCTCACGTGAATCCCAAAAATATAAGCAATCCCACCTCCATGCGATCTTTCAAATTGTAAAAAAAATTTCACCGCAAAATGTAAATAAATCAGACATTATGAGACCTTTCAAAATGTCACCTTACTCCTAAAAATGTACAAAAATATGAAGATAATTGTGACTCTTCAAAATATAAACTAATCTAACCTCGCGTGAAACCATAAAATATAGACAATGCCGATATAAACAAACCTAACCTCACATCAATCCAAATATTGTAAGTAAATCTGACGCATATGATCTTTAAATAGTAAATTGTAACATCTTACTTCAAAATGTAAAAAGCCTGACCTCATGGAACATTTCAAATGTCACCGTATCTAACGCTCTAAACTAACATATACCTGATTCCACATGAATCCACAATATGAAAACAAATCTGGCCTCAAGTGTCTCCTCAAACTTGAGCATATGAACATACTAGACCACATGTCACCGTTCAGTATGACTACAAAGTTGAAATGTAAACTAACCTTACCACACTTGACCATTAAACACAAACAAACTGGCATCACATGACCTTCTAAAAATGCATATCAACCCTGATCAAAAGTCTTACAAAAAAATTGGAGATTAATAAATAATTCCATAAATAGAAATATGAGGTATAAATCACATGGCTCCAAAAATATAAATGCTCAAATAAATCACAAACAAACCCTTTCAAAGGTCATTGACCTGGGGCAAAGGTTTGTTTACATTTTGTCATAGGTCAGTGACCTTTGAAGGGGTTTGTTTACATTTTGGGGTGAGGTTGATTTATAATTATATTCGTGCGGCGTTTATCTCTCCTTTTTGTTAATTTGTGGACTCCAACCCAAAAAGAACTTGCTTGGTTTGGCGACCAAGAAAGAATCAACCTAATTTTTTATAAACTGTTCATAACTAAACCTTATTGAAGTGAAGGTTTTCTGTATCGACCGAATGAAATGGTAGGCAGAAGGAGTAAGATTAGGGCTTTAAGACAAAACTTCCCAACTGCTGTTTTCTCAATACATTTTAAGAGATCTTTCAACATGCGGCCAGCCGTTGTTTCGATAGAAAATTATTGCCTCGTGTCTAGTTTTAAATTCCGAACGTTTTAACCGATAATCTGAAAGTAAATCTAACAAAAGCATTCCATTAAATAGTGAACTAATTTAGTTGAAACAAAAGACTTAAGCGACAAACCTGCTTGAGACAAGTATGTCTTCTTAGTATTTTCGAAAAGCTATGTTGTTTATAATATAATGCATGTAAATTGAAATTGAAAATTTTTCCCCAACACCTTCTATTCTCTATTATTTTCTCTTATATTCATAAACATAGTAAGAGTATCATATTATTCCGAGCGAGTGTGGCATTGATTACTGGTTCGATGATAATTTGATTGAATGGAATGGAATAAAGTAGTAATTTATTTTAACTGTTATTTAAATAGTTGAAAGTTGTTAAGCGCTAATAGTTTTCAAATTTACACCTGCTCACAAACATACATACATACTTACAAACACTCAGACAGAGACAGAGGCACGCGTTCAGCGTTCAATCAGCGCGGCAACAATTTTAATTTTAGTGCTGCAACTAATTGCTTTTCGGAGAAATTAAACATTTGTTTTACACAATTCTCATACTAAATTGCGCGTGTGTGTCTCTGAAATGCCTATCAAGCATGGGCAGCTGCCCACCCAACAGCAGCTCTGACTTGGCACCTACTAATATGTCTTTCTAACGGTTGCATAGGTAATAAAAATAAATTGTCTACTGTTATTGTTTTTTATGTTGTGTGTTTTTAGAAAATTATTGTAGAAACAACGTTGATGTATACAAATATGTTAGAAAAGTTGACGAAAAAGCTTGACAAGCAGCACCGCTCGGCACGCTCCAGTGTGCGTTTGGCATTTCGTCGGCTTGTCCACTGCGTTGCATGCGCGGCGCATAAAAATAAAAGTGATTAATTACATGAAGGCGGTATGCAAGCGGCGGGCAACTGCACATTTATGAGTTTGTTTTGCCGACAATTCTTGTTGCACGTGTCTGAGTGTGTTTGACTAAATGATTGGCTATATTGCTTAGTTGTGGTTTTAGTTTTTATTACTTGTGGATTTTCTGAGTAATTGTAGGGAAAGTATTGGAAATAAATTAAAATTAAATAAAACTTAAGACAACATATTTGATGTCGCTTGTAATGATTTTTGATAATGGGGAAACATGCGAAGGATTTTTCTTCAAATATCAGTAGACAGTTGATGAAATTCGAAATTTAATACTTTATTGCTAATTAATTAGATATTTTATTATTTTTCATGTGAACATACATTTGATTTAGTTTAATCATAATACAATCATCATAAAAATAATTTTTTTTAGTTTGAACCTCCGGTTTCTCTATCTGCAATCACTTTAATTGAAAATTCATTTCAATTCAATTTCGAATTTCTAATATAGAAGTGTTTTCTCGGTCGATTTTGGATAATAAATTCGAAATTTGTGTTTTTATATTTTGAAATTTCGATCTCTACATTTCGAAGAAAAATTTGTTTTAAAAATTATTAATTTCGAAAATTGATATATGAGTAAAAGCTGAATCGAAGTTTCTAATATGAATCCTTCATTTTATATCTTTCGGCTTTCAAATTTGAGTGCTGAATTTTGAATATAAAATTTGTTTTAAAAATTTCGATTTTCGAAATTTCTAGATTTAGTAAGCTATAAATTGTGTTTTGACATTCGGATCCTTCTATGTTCAGGGATTACTTGTTCCACAAATTTTAGGCCAGAATATTGAACATAAATCTTTTAATACAAACTCTTGATTTTGAATTTCAAAATTTTATCGCAACAAAAATTGTGTGTTTAACCTGCCAATTTTTTTTTTTAATTTTAAGTTTAGAATTTCGAAAATGAAATTTCTAAAAAAATCATATTTGCGAATTGCGAAATTTAAACTATAAGTCTGTCGGAGGTTGTGTTTTGATATTCGATTGCTTTATTGTAAATTCTTCTTTCTTCAATTTCGATTTCTGAATTTCGAAAAAAAATTTGAGTTTCGAATTTCTAGTATTCTGTATTTTAATTTTTAATGTAATATTTTTAATTTGAGATAAGCTGTAAGATGTGTTTTGACATTTTTTATCATTATAATAAGTTCTTGAATTTTAAGTTTTGAATTTTAAAAATAAATTTTCTTAAAAAATCGAATTTTCGAATTTCAAAATTTAAACCATAAGTCTGTAGGAGGTCGTGTTTTGATATTCAAATTCTTTATTGTATATTATTCTTTCTTCAATTTTGATTTCTGAATTTCGAATATATTTTTAAATTTCGACTTTTCTGTATTTTAGTCTTTAATGTGCTATTTTGAATTTGAAGTTTAAAATTTTGTAAACCGAGTGTTTTTTGATGTATAAATTTTAGATTAAATTTTTAAATTTTCACTAAGGGTTTTTTGTTTTCGAAGTTCGAACTGAGGAGATATTCGAAATTCATTTTCAATAGGAAATTTTAATCATTTTTTTATTAAATTCACATTTCACATGTTTATAGCTGGAAACTTAGGTTGTTTATATCGAGCGTTGAATAATTGATTCTTTTTTTTCGAACATGGTTTTAAATAATTTCTATTATATTTGGTGTTATTAGTCATTTCGACGAATTCTTTTCATTCTGAAATGAAAAATAGCTGTTGTCATATAATTATCGATTTTGAAAGGTTCAACATTTCTACATTATACGTGCAACTCATTTCCCTATTACAAATCGCTGTTATGTAGTCAAATTTATGCAAGCCGCTCATGTGTCATGCGTTTTGAACGCTTCTCTAGTTTAGTTAGTTATTAATAATTCATTAGCTTTCACACCTTTTCCATGTTCTTCAGTTGTTGAACAGTTAACACCTGTTGCGTAATTTTTCGTGGAACAACAGCGCATTTAGGCATGCATGTTGGTAACCCTATATGATGTAGAGTTTGTGTTGACGCATAAAGGAGGCATGCCACAAATGTATGTGGTGGAATGTTTTTGAAAAAAGGCACTGATTTACCGTTTGGCATGGGGCACGTGTGGCACCCACAACAGCCATAGCTGAAAATGATAAATGGCGCATGCGCAGCGATTGCATTCGTATGCAACGAAGGTAGGGTGTGTGGATCCCAGTGAGCGAAATGGTGGTGGAAAATGCCTAAAGAGAGGAAAAACTCAGAAACTCTCAGAGAAAACCATCGATGCTTAATTCTCATGTGCGTCTTTGAAATCTCTCGTTCTCTTCGAGACGAGTTTTGACTCTCCTTTATATCCTTGTAATGCCTGACAGTCCCTCTCGATTCTTAGTACTTTCTTCTTCTAAGAGTAAGGTCTTGATTGTCTCAGAAAAATTCCTACTTCCTACATTCAAGGTTCGAATTTACGGTACTTAATGTCCTATTCTACCACTAAGCCTTTAACGAAGAAATTTTGAGGGGAAGTTCCATCGTTTCTTAGTTCTCACGATCTCTTGCTTAAGATCTGTCTGCTTTCATATTAAAAGGAAGCAATATCTTTTACTTAGAATCTTCTTCAAATCTGTTTGTCTTTTCTCTCTGTTTCCGAGACTACCGTATCCAGCAACCCACTGTGTCCACATCCTTAGCCAACATGTGTGTTTGACTTGGATAACTTTGCATAGACGATACCGACAGTTCTTATAGTTCTTGTCTCGGATAATCTCTAATTCAAATATTTGAAACGATAATGCTTATTGGGCAACTAAATTGGACAGTTATTTTCTGGCGCAATAATTTCGTACGTAGCAAATGGCATAAGACTCATTAATATTTGAAGAGCGTATAGAAAGAATTCGTTGCAGCTGTCATTCAAAAGCGCAAAGCATAGAGCAAGAGAACATTTGCGGAAAACAAAGCGCAATGACATAAAGCCACATAACATAGCATAACATAACGTAACATAACATATTTTGTGCGTTAACGCTTTTGACCTACGACTGAGCGGTAAAAACGACTAGTTAGCAGGAGAGTGAAAGAGAGCGCTCACAAAAGTGTGAGAGAAAGAGAAGGAACTGTGATGCAACAATCGCCGCGCGTCATTATGTCTGCGTCTGCTTAGCAAAAAATCACCGCTTTTTGTTGTTGGCTACGAGGGCGTGTAAGCAATTATTTTTCTAAATTGAGTGCCACTTGTCATGTCGGCTTTCGGTTGCGCTGCACACCGAAATATTTCGCTGAAAGGTGCAAAGCGTTGCATATCTTAGAGTTTCTTTTGAGCTTTTTTCCCTTCTTCTCTTACTAGTCATCTAACGCGTTGTTTGGCCTGTGTCCAGGCAATTTTTCTTTATTTTAACGAAATGTGCATAACTTGTGGCAAATGTAAATGCAGATGAAATGAATTTATTTGTTTATGAAAAAATCACGCATACAAAAGACCGCGCTGAATAATCAACCGCAGCACTCAGTCACTCGCTCACTTACTCCGGCACTCACTCACTTATATATTATACTTACTCACTGCTGTAGTTGCTTATAAGGCTCCGCTACTGTCTGACCTACTGAACACCGAATTCGATTTGCTCCTTTGTTTGGCGCTTCTTATTGCTGTTGTTGTTGCTAAATGCAAATTGCGTGCAATTTTTTCTAACGGCTCAAGAAGGAAATGCAATGCCACAGCCGGATGCAAGGAGTTGTAGCCGCTTCCTTTACATACATCGATGCCGCCGCCGCTTGCCAGACTCTTGCATGTGGCAATTTCTCCCAGACAGTTGGTTGCTTTGCAGCTTCCTGCCTAGCGGCTTTTGTAGTCTCGCTTGTGCGTTGACTTTTCAATAAGTCAATTGCAACATTTTAAATGCTGAATTCATTTATTTCTGTTAACTGTTAATACTTTATGGAAATGTCTGCATGTTGCACTCTCCCAATGGATTGTTGTAGCCGGTGAATTTTTTTTTTATTTATTGCGAATGCGCCTGCGCGCACACTTTCATTTGTGGCTGGGTGTAGCACATACATTTCTACTATTTGTTAGACCCCTTAAGGCCATTTCACATTCATGAATTCCACATCCACAACCATCCGAATATTCGGCGATACCGTCTATCATATTCAGTGTGTGGTGTGATGAGTCAAGAATTCGTGTAAATAAAATTGTACAGATTAATTCGACTTTATTTATTTATATAATTCTCGGAATTTTTCGACGGATCAAATTTTCTTATCATATTTATTAGTGCATGATGGCTTTCTGGCAGAGAAAGTTAGCTAATTGAGAGTTTGTGACTCCTGCAATTCTAGCGCAAACGAGTGCTCTGTGTTCTCAGGTTCTAATAGTTGGCTCGTACATTTTTGGCTGGATTTTCTGACCATTGTAGTATTAAAGATCGTTATATGTTCCTCTTAAGCTGAATAAAAGCTAATAAAAGTTGCAGATTACGAAGCCTCTAATAGGTATCATTTCTATTTGCCATACCTTTAAATCAACCTTGTTAAAACTGAAAATGTGAAAATATTTAAACTTCTGCTCCACTTGAACCATTTATTATGGAATTAAGTAGGATTTTAGGTTGAAAATTCAGCTGAGTCATGATTAGTTTGTTCTTAGGTTTAAAAAGATTATCCGAGAAGATTAATCTATGCTTTTCTTCAGCAACATCAAGATATTTTACAATATTTTTGCACTGTAGAGTACTTAAACTACATAGAGTCATAAGAGATCAGAGTCAGAACCTCAGAATCATTTATTATGATAACTTTTTGATTTATCAAAATATTTCATTTTCATATTACCGATTATTCAGATATAAACGCTTCTTTATTGTCTTACAGCACCTACCCTATTATGCTACAATAATACTTTTTGACTTTCACTCACAATTATTTTCCTCCATAAATTCCAACAAAAAATCCTGTGAAACGTACTTTCGAATTGCTCTTTGAGTTTCTAGTTAATTAGTGTAATTTATTGGTTTACTAATTTAAAGTATTACGAGGGCAGTTTGACAGTACAGAGAGATTTCTTTTTTCATAATGAACTGCCAGAATATTTTAGTTACAGGAAGCTTCGTGGGGTATATTATTCGTGTTAATTCGCGGTAGTTTATATTTTATATGTCTACAGCCAGAATACCCAAAAGACCGCTTCGAGAAAATCTAATGTGTGATCTGAGACAGTTCAGGATAAAAGAAAACAAATTATAAAAAATTAAATTTGCAACTGACTTCACAAACCAACCTTATACCGACTTATCATCCCTGTCGTAAACTAATTTAAGTAGAAAATGTGGTTCAGTTGACAAAGAAATTCAATTTGCTGTCATGACACTAACTGGGGTAACAGAAAACTGCAACGTCAGCAAAGAGTGTAGTCAATAAAGTCCTCTAATTAGTCTGTTACTAATTGGTTATGCTTTCATTTTGAAGGAAGCGAAAAAACTGACGAAAAACAATTTAAAAATGTGGGGCGATTCACACGAATTTTACGACCACAACTTTTAGAAAGTTGTTATTAATTAGTTCACTAAAGCAACTGTAAAAAATTGTGAATGCAAAAAATACGTATTTTTAGTGTGTAAAACCTCCAGAGAGCAGAGCAATATTCGAGAGTAGAGATATATCGATGATTTCTCGAAACTTTTTTTATTCATAATCTTTGAATGGTACCATTTTCTCTCTCTAACACCCTCACTTCATGCCGCTCTCTCTGTTTGGCTATCTTTTTCTCACATCTTCTCTCTTACTCCCTCCTTCTCTCACACTTTATCACTCTCTCTCTATCTTTCTCTCGTTCTCTCTTTCTTATTTGTCCCTGTTATTTCTATCCCCATTTTTGTCCTTGTTTTGCTGTTCTTCTATCTCATTCTCACTTTTTCTCTCTATCTCCCTTACTTTTACTTTCACTCACTTCATTCCTCTCACTTTCTATATCTCTCTCACTTCAACTCTCTCTGTATATTTTTCTCTCTCTCTCTATCTTTCTCTCGCGCTGTTTTTCTTTATTTCTCCATCTTATTTCTCTCACCCTTTCGCCACCTATCTCTCTCTCTTTCACAAGAGGAGGATTCTGGTGCCATATTAAAGTCGGAGAAGAATGGTTGGTTCGTAAACCTTTTTATTATCACCTGAACTTACATATATGATCGACTTTAATGCCAATGAAGAAAGATAGTGAAATGATGAGAACAATCTTTAAATCATTCGAAACACATTTCTTTCCAAACGGCTTGTGGCCTATATTAAATTCTGACAAGAAAAAAGAACATAGTCCAATATGGCATAAATTAAACTCCGACAATTTCAGTTCCATATATGAGTACACCAAAGAACACTCTGCCATCGCTCATTAAACCACTTACTCGCGATTGTAGGCGAATTTGGATGAAGTATTTTTATAAATACCGCGTCTTTAAGGAAATATTTGGGCCGCGTACCGCCACGCAAATCTAATTCTATCTCTCCATCTGTCATGCGCGCTGTGGGACAGTTAGTCATTCCAGCTGTCAGTGGCTTATTGAATGTGCGTCCGCAGAATTTTTGGTCAAACTCGTGACTCTTGGCAACCAAAGTGGCACACGAACTATAGACACACACAATTTCTGTCGCAAAAAAAGCAAAAAAAAAAACATAATAACAACAACGACATGGCATGCCGACAATGAAAAGACCTTGAGAAGCTGCGCACCAAATGCGCCGTCGTTCATCAATGATGATAGCGCAATTTTCGGCGACACATTGACAATATGAAAATCATGATGTGCAACATGTTGCACAAACAATCGCTTGTTGCCGCTGCCATGGCGCTGTCATCCCAATGGAGTTGTGAGTGAGTTGAGCAAAAAAATGCCGCTGCCGGCCGAAGACAGTTGAGTTGTCAATGCGCGTAATCGCATGTAAATCACATGACCAAATACCGTTTAGGCGATTAATGAATTATCTGCCTATTTTTGTAGGCATAACCAAATATGTCGGCAACAAATAGAAATATCTGGGTTGGGCAAGAGAAACTCCACGGATCCGCAGTTTGGGTACAACAAATACACTTTTCATTCGTTTCTTTTTTGAGTGAAACTCACAATTCACCGTGGAATAGTTAGCGGTAATAAGCGCTGCCAGCTGCACAAGCCGCTGACTTGCTGACTTTGCTGCGTCCGTCCTTCGCTCTTTGCACTTGCTGGACACCGTGGGCAAGGATGTTGCGCTGTGCGCTATTGCCAAGTGGCGCTTCAGCGAAAGTTATTCGTTCTATGCGTTGCGCGCTCGGTATGCTGCCGCCGTTAAGCGCTCACTGCTACTTAAGTATTTTGTAAGTACGGCTTGTCTGCATTGTTATCACCTGCCGTCTGCTACCGTATAATTTACAGCCACTTAAGTTGGTCGTCAAGTCCAAGTGGTTCAATGGTTCAGTGGTGGCTTCATGCATGACTGGCTTTATGGTTGTTGTGGCGGTGTTGTTGCTGTAGTACTCCTGGTAAAACTTTACTTTGGTTAATTTGAAAATTGGTTCATTCATTTCTGTCTCAAATGGGACTTAAATATATTCTCACAACCTTTCGGCTTTCGGTTGACTGTCTGACACTCTTGGTTTTTGTTGGTGGATTATTGTTGATTTAGTCGGAGTTGCCATATTATAATTTTTGTATTAAAAATAATAAGTTTCTTGAACCGATCAAGTGTCCTATATTTTTTTCTGTGTTATCGGTTGAAATGGTTTTGTTGGATTTCCAATTTTCCATCGATAATTTTAGAAGTTGGTTCCTATACTGACGGTCCTATTTGAATGACTTTTTGCGTTTGTGTTTGAGTAAAAAACACTAAACAGATTTAGCTCAATTTCATTTAACCGGGTATTCAGGTCTAGACGCATGAATTTTAGGCATTTTTTAAACTAAGATAAGAAAAACGAAAAACATTTTTACTTTCCATTTTTTATATGTCTTTTATTGACATTTTAATAATATAAAAAAAAAATGCAAAAAAAAATCAAAATTCGTCGAGATACTCGCCGGTGGAGTGGGGGCTTGGGGGCTTCAAAAGAACGTTGCGTCCTGGTTGACGTGATTT
Source organism: Zeugodacus cucurbitae (assembly GCF_028554725.1). Classification (NCBI taxonomy): domain Eukaryota; kingdom Metazoa; phylum Arthropoda; class Insecta; order Diptera; family Tephritidae; genus Zeugodacus; species Zeugodacus cucurbitae. Next base: position 68,370,567 of record NC_071667.1, read on the forward strand.
CAACCCTTGTAGAGATCTAAAACACAAAAAAACAAGAAGATTCTTCATTAGTAAGAATGTCGTTATCGGGTTTTGATTGACCGTTATCGGGTTGATCAATTAAAAAAAAAAAATAATAATAATAACAAAATGGCGTCGACTTGAAAAAAAAAATTTACCCTATTTTTTCGACCTTTTCGTTTTTTTAAAAATACTTCAAATCAAATTTTTTTTCGAAATCTAAGGCAGACACGACAGAGCATTATATAAAGAAGATATATACAACATTTCAAAGGAATCGGTTCAGTAGAACTTGAGATATCATGTCAATAACCTCAAAAAAGTAGTTTCGAGAAAAACGCTTTTAAAGTTTAGGAGACTGCTCGGCCGGCTCGGACGCCACGTCACAAAATCGCTGTATCTCCGAAAATAAGTTGAATTTTGAAAAATCCTGCCTAGGTCATATTTTTGAAAGTCTAAACTTACAAAATATGCAAAAAATCGATTTTTTCAGAATCCTAGACCAGAATACCTCCAATACGTGACCGCTAGATGGCACTGAAGTTGAACTTTCACGAAAAATCATATTACGGTCCCATGTGTATCGAAATTGGTTTATATTTTGTGAGATCTCCCAGTATCTAGTTTAGAACAATAAATAAGTTATCCCTTTCGTTCCTTCCCGGATGCTATTCGGCTTTCTCTCAGCACCGGGTTAGTGAAGATTCTTCTTGTAATGTTGATACAGGTTTTAGTTACCTTTTTGGTATCCTGGGGAATAATTTTTGTTATCGTCTAGTAAGTGGCGGTCTTCATAGTCGAAAACTTATAAAAGAATGTGCAACAAAATGTTGCATAGTGGCAACCCTGGCTACAATCGGCTTTACTGCTGTAGCACCTTCGTACCAGAGATTTGTATAGAACTACGGTTGCTAGAGCAATGGGAAAATATGCTGTTGTTGTTATTGTTGTAACAGTTTTTTGTTCACTGCCAACATTTAATAATTATCATTTATGCATCTCATAACAATCAACGTCATGGCACTACCGCCCGCCTTAACGAGAGGCAGGCCACAGTCGCGGTGGACAACCTGAATAAACTGCCATTTGCTGCCACAGTTCGTTATGGTTGATTTGCAAAAAAGAAAATAAAAATATAAAAAACAACAACAACAACTAATAAATTCAGCGATTTATTTTTATTTTATGACTCTTTCGTTAGCCTTGTTATTGTTGTTTTAATTTTACTTGATTGCTTCGATTTGCAAATAAATTTGCAATATTTGTATTTGTTGTTGCACTACTACTTAATTTTGCACATTTTACTTTAATTTCCAATTATTTATTTTGATTTCATACCAACTGGCTGGTTGCTTGTGCTGTTAGTGTTGTTGGTAGCTGGCCAATTGCCGGTTAGCGCTCACCACTGTCGGTTGCCTAATCACCATTATTGCTTTTGTCTTGTTGTTGTCCGTTGATTTGTTTTTGTTGCTTTTGCTCTGTTGTTATTGCTTTTACTGCAAAAACAATTTTAGTTTTCCACAGATTTTCCCAAGCGCCTCCACCGGCTTTGGCATTAGCATTGCCACAGTCGGCTACTTACTGCCCCACTTTGCTCGTAAATTCACCAAAATTTGGGTTAAATTGTGTTTGGCATTGCGAGTGTCAATTTCTCGTGGTTGCCAGCTGGATTTTTTTTTTTAATTTTTAGCTGTTATTGTGCTCCTCTGTTGCATGGCAAATAAAGTCGTTTAAGCCATTTGACATTATTTGCCGCATGATTTTGCATGTATAAGTAATTTTTATTTATTCAAATGGCTGAAATGGATTAAATGGAAGTATTTTAGCAATCAGTTGGCTCATTTACTTAATTAGCGAATTTGAATGATTTTACGCCGGCGCATTTTCTCCGTGCAATATGAAGAAGAAGGTTAAAGAAATGCAAATTCAGCTGCTTTGTGGGAAAGAAAACTGTAGTGGAATGCATTAAAATTGTGGGTTTATTTGTCGAAAATATTCCCGCTTGGAGTAACGGATGTTTTAGGGGTGCGTATCTTCGCTGCTACCAGATAGTGATTCGAGTCGATATTTGGTCACCAGAACGAACGCAGGGCTAGAACATTGGAGACATGTCTTTCGTCTATCACAACATGGCAGATTTGATTACGCGATTTTCGAGGACAGCCATGTAGATACTACAGACAGACATACTATATTTCGGGCTCAAGCAAAGTCGATCAGCCTGAGGCCGTTTGGCGATGTTTCGTCATGGCGGTTGAATATTCCGACTGTTGTACCGAAGACGCCTTCTTTATCCATCTTGTTGTTGAAATCGCCAAACACGATTTTGACATCTTGGCGGGGCAGTGATCCTAGGTGGGTTCTAGACGGTCATAAAAAGTATCTTTGGTCCCATTGTCCTTCTCTTCAGCGATATTTTGAAAAGCTTTGATTTGATGGAGATTGTGACTAGACGTTCATCCACCGGGGTGAATGTCAGGACTCCGCGATGGAGTCTTTCCTCCATTAAATCCAACACAAGAACCCACCTTCTCCGTCCTTGTTCCGTCTTTCGCTCTTCTTAAATGGCTTTTCGTTGTGTGATGGCATCAACCAGCTGGGCCGGGGCATCTTCCCTATTAAGGGTCCGGACATCCCAGGTTCATGCTCTGAAAACATAATCCTTAAAACATTTGCAGGGTTCGCCATCAAAAGGAGGTTTCTCATCCGAGGCTCTGTTTGTTTTTTCATTGGAGAGGTATTTTTATGTGGTGGGTACCAAACCCCACGCACATCCCCGGAAGCGGGCTCAGCCTTCTCACTTTAGCTCAACTTCAAACGGATGTCTGTTGGCTATCCAGAGGATACTTGGTCTTAGACCGGTACTCGTAAGCTACTTCAGCAAAGAGGACATATACATAGGTAATTGAAAATTTAATGAATTATTTTAACGAAATGAGTTAACGGATTTTAGTTATAAGTACTAAAAAATTATTATAGTATTATTAAAAAAGAATTACGGTTCCTTTCAATTACTCGTTCCTCTGTAATTATTCTCGATTAATTGAATTCTGAAGATTAATTAATTACATATGCTTAACGAAAAATAGGTTGATTTGCGCAGAAATGAGAGAAAGTCGTAAGAATTAGCGGTTTATGGAAGGTTTAGCCGCAATGCAGAGATGAGGAGACTTACATAAATGTATGCGTATATACATAAAAATTCGGATCTGTTTGTATGTGAGTGCTGATGAACGTCACTTTTACTCAAATGTCATTATAAATATGCATATACATATATATATTTATATATGTATGTATATAATAAAGAAATTATGAGAATGTTGCAAGCATTTCGGCCGCATTCACATACATTTTATCCACTATGTCTGTGCAACATCTGCAATCATTACGATTATTCCTTAAATAAATTGGATTTATAACCAAGAATCCAATTACAAATAACTGAAAATTAAAATTCGCAATTCGAACTTTCCCATTGCGGCTTTGGCTAGTGAGTGAGTGCACAGTGCAACAACAACACGGAAGGCCGTAGAAGATGCAACCGCCAAGAAACAGTTGCGGCAGCGACGCAGGCAATTACCAATTTTATTACAAGTAATTTTTGTACGCGGGAAATTTTCAGCGCAGCAGTCGCTGAATTACAAATGAAAAGCGAATTATGAATTAAATTCGCTGGAAATAAAGTAGAAAGAAATCAAGTCCATCTAATACATCAGACAGATACATATGTATATGTATAAATAACCACATATATGTATAAACGAGTATGTTATATTATTTATCTTGGGTACTTTTGGTTTCATTCGTGGCTTTGAAGCGCCGTGCGACTGACATTTCTTAAAACAAATAAATAAAGAAACGAAAATATTAATTCGGCGTCTTCGACTCTTATGCGTTAGATATTTTGTCAGGAGGGAAGATGAAGTCGTTGGTAGGTTGGCTGCCACAGTGGCAACAGACACACTTAATGACCGCCATCATAGAAGATTGATCACTGTTTTTGAAAATTGTGTGCATCTTCGGCGACGCTGCGTTGTGCAATAACTTGAAGGCGCTCAAATGTGGCAGCTTAAAAGAACAGCTAGAAAATTGCTAATAATTTCACTTTTCTTCAATACGGAAGACTACAATAACAATAAAGTGCTCTATCAATAAACATAAAAATGAGAAAATCTAAGGTCTCTTTGCTTTAACTAATTCTGGCAAGAATAATATCCAGAAAGGAACAAGCTGAAATAGAGCCTTTGTGTTAAAATATATAATATTTGATTAGAATCACCACTTAAACACCATCACAGGAAGTAATGATGATAAACTGATGGAAAATATCGTAGCTTTTACTAGTTATATACATCATAATATTGATGAAAGGTCCTAAAAGTTTTACGGTCGCCTCCGAGTGGGTTTTTTATGATAAAAATACATTTAGAGGTTTGATATTAATTCTGCTGTGTCAGTTGCTATTAGAACAAACCTCTTGACTACAGTCAGATCAAGATTAGGTACAAAGCTATATAATAATTCAATGCTTCTTACAATTTAAATTTTATTTGTCGATTTATATGTTTAACTCCGAGACGATTACTACTTTTTGTGATACATATGTTCTTTCATATATATACTTTTGGTGTATATAAAGTCATGCCTCGATTATCCGTGATGGTCGGGACCAGAAGCATTACAATACACTTGAATTTTATCCTTCTCTGTAATTCCGGGACAGCCAGGGCTATCAAGGAAATTCATCAATGTGCTGGATGCCTCTATCGCTTCTTTTAAAGTGGTTTCTGAAACAATTACATCGTCTTCAACAGTGTCTTTCAGTCCATTGTCTCGCTCTGATTCATCTGAGTTACTGTTTGCCTTGCTTATAATTTCATCATCTGACAAAACAGCAAATTGGGAGGCATTTTCATCACATTTGAACCATGTCTCTATATTCTTTGTGGTAATATTGATTATTTGTGCTACATTCATGAGCGTATTCGATGTTTCCAAACCTATGTATAACACAAATCAATGAATTTTTGAATGAAAATATGTTTGCCATCACGGATAATAGAGGTAATCACGGTTAATCGAAGCAAACAATTTGAAAATATTGCAAACAATAGACTGATCTTTGGTCATCACGGTTAATCGAGGCCCGACTATACTTTGGCTTGATACTTTCTACTAAGGGTTGTTCGAGAATTTATACAAATTGGCATACTCTCGGGATTCAGGATCACAATACCATCCATCAATGCATTTCTAAACCACCTTAGTAATCTTGAAGATCTTTTCATAGATCAATAGGTTATTAAGGGTTATTATATAGGTGGAAAGTCGGTTAGAACGACTTTTCTTTATGTTTTTGAAAACTATTGTCTTACAAATTGTGGGTTATCAGTCAGATCGTTGTCTTCAAAACCATAAGTTTCATGTCATGTGTAAATCTTTTGTCACAGCTTGTAATCGTTTCTCAATTTTTTTTTGGGTAGTTTGGCGGAAGCAAAGTTTTAGACCTGATATTTAATTCAAACTTTTTTGTGTCTTATAGATATATATTTTAAGGATAATTTCAGAAATTTTCTAAAAAAAAATTAAAACTTCTCCTTTGTGGCGTCATTTTCGGTGACCCCTCGGAAAAAATGGTCGTTCGCGTTGTCAGCATAACTCCTGACAGGATCATCCAAAATAAAAAAAAAAAAACAAATGTTTAGGTAAGAATAAACTCGTACTTGAACGAATGAAATTTTTCCAAAAAAATAAGAATTTCGGTCAAATTTGCTTGATATTTTGTTTTTGTTTTTTAATAGTTGTAATCAAAAAAAATCCTTCGTTCAAGCACGAGTAAATTGTATCTCGAACACCTGTGCAAAATTTCATCAAGATCGGTTGAGTAGTTTTTGAGAAAATTTGACAACCGACTTTGAAAACACGGTTCCGAAAAAACGCGTTTAAAGTTTTGAGTAACAATAATACCTGAATTGGAGCGCACGTCTTCCACAGGCTGTATCTCCGAAATTATTATTCGGATTGACTTGAAAATTTAGGATAATATTCTTGATATGTTGTAGAAATTAATAACCCAAAAAACAAAAAATCGATTTTTTAAACCCACGATACCCATGTCACCCCTAAAGTTCAAGTGAGGTTAAGTTTTGTTTGAAGTAAACAATGACAGATATATTAAACATGTTCAGTGATGTGTTTTAAATAAATGTGAATGACAATCTGAATAAGTTTAAATGATAATTCTTACCTGTATCTAAAATTAATATATCCGACTATTTTTAAAAGAACGAGAAGATTCCAATAATTTGAAATTTCTTTATATTATTAGTTGAGCAAGCTCAAAGGACAAAGCAGTAGTCAAAATTATTGAATCCTTTTAGGGATTATAATTGAAAAAATTGGTTCGAATTCTGTCTGACTTTCTTATTTCTATCGGATAATTATTTGAACTATTGATTACAAATTTCCCTCCTAGACACAGCTGCCGCAAATAAAGATTCTAAATTAATAGAAAGTGTTTAAATTAACAAAAAAATAATCACCTGATAAAACAAGGACATTAACGCATTGACACCAGTGAAAGTAATTCCAACTTCACTCCCATGACTTAAGACCCTTATTTGTTGAACCAATAATACAGGCTAAGAGTAGCAGTTTAATCAAAAGCTGCCGGTGTTTTACTTGTATAGGTATATCAGTGTGTTTTTCTGTGCGAGCAAAGGTGGCAAATTGGAAAATTACACGTTTTATTTTATTTCATTTAATTTTCACTTTAAATGGGTAATTTTTCGCCAACATTTCCATGTCGCATGCTGCTCAACAATCGCTATTGTTTTTGTTATTGTAGCTGGTATTTGGTGTGGCAAGCTAGTAAGGATTTTCACTTGCCAATTTGGCAAACCGAAAATAGTCAAATTATTTCCCATTATTTTTGCTCATCGAAATTTTGCTTTTTTCTGCAACTTTGTGTTGTTTTTGTTGTTGTTGTATTCTAAGTTTTCGTTCATTCATTTATTAAGTGCAGAAAATGAAAATTTAGTGTCATGACTTGCCAGCGAGCGACTTGACCTGGCCTAATCTCGATTTAAGTACCGACAGCCAGCGCTCACACAACAACGAAAGCGCATCATTTACAATAATCGACAACAACAACAACAGGGCTAGACGGTGGCAGAAAAGCTTCTGCAGAAGTAGTCGCTTAGGTCCCAAATTGTGCGCCGGCGCTGTGTGCAAGTGTCTCTTTGTTTGTATGTCTTGTCGTTGTGTCTGAACGCGCGGCCAACGCATGACTACTGCACACATACAGACATACATTATTTGCCACTTTTTTGTACTTTTTGCTCAAAAATTTATTTAATTCCATTTTCTGTCACTTGTTGTTGTTTTTGCTTTAGTGGAATTTTCCGCCACTTGATCTTGACTTTGCAGCGCCACTGAAACCTGCCGCTACTCACTTGCCACATACACACGGGTACATTTCCGCGCATCGCATTTCTATAACAATTTTCCTCAAACCTTTGATTGTTGTTGCATTCGTTTCATTTAACATTTTTTTGTTGTTGTACTTTTTTTTTTTTGTATATGCAATTTTGTTGGTTTGTCCACGTTTTTTGGGTAAAAGTGCAACTAAACATCAATTACCCCAATTCCCATGCGCCAGCCTGCATTTACTCGTAGATGTGGCAACTCTGTGTCTGTGTGTGTAAGTGTGTGTCTTCGTTGCAATGATGGGACAGTTGCAGTCGCAGTGGCATCCTCAGCAACATCATGCATCAGAAAAGCAACAACAACAACAAGTGGCAACAATCACCAAAAAAGCCTGACTGGCCAGGCGTCTGTGGACGCAGTCGTCGCTAACGAACAGCGACATTTTTGTTGCACGTTGCAAGTTGTTGTTGATATTGTTATTGGCAATGCAAGCAGATACACACATATTTGCAGCATCATTTTTTGTGTGTGCCAACAACAATGAAGCCATAAGATATTTTAAATAAATATTGACATTTGTTGGCAAATATATCCGCCCCACAGTTGCTGCCTCAGGAAATGTTGCAGATCCCAACACATCTGAGTGTGTGCTAGCAACAAGTGTGCAGATGCTTATCAGCGCTTATATCGCTGCAATTTAGTTTTGAATATGAAGATAGCATGCAAGAGAGAGAATTCGGAATGCATTTCCAATTTAAATAAACTACTTGCAACATTTTGTGGCATGTAATGTTTCTCAAAAGGTATGTGGCAATAAATTTCGTGCTGAATAATCTAGATATCGAAGATAAAATATAATATAATGAGATTGAATCAATAAAATGATTGCGAAGAGCAATTCGGTTCATAAAATAAGAACGAAGGTACGGATTTTCACCAAAAAAAATCGTCGAAAAATTGGCAGATTAATATGCCTTCTTTTTATTTTGTGGTGGAAAGGTCTACCGCCTGGCCTCGGTCGACAGACCTCCTTTGATTCAGAGACAGATACACAGAATATACGTATGAACCTTGTAAGAAATTATAGAAAAATTGTTCAAATCGAACTATAACTTTTCAAGGCCCCAGATACCCAACATGAGGGTCCCAGCACCTATGGATAATTTTTTACAGAAAGTAATAAATTTCTTAGATATTTTATAGAAATTGAGGGGGAATATTTTTTTCCAATAATGGGGATCTGTGCCAAAAATGGGTAAAATCGGGTCATTAGTACCCCTAGATATATGGGACCTATTATTAGGATTATCAAACATCTGGTAACCTTTATACTGTATATATCGGTATGAAAAAGGCATGGGGCACCAAGTTCAGCCCGAAGAGTGGGTACCCTCCCAATATCTCCCTTGATTTTAAAGATCTCGTCGTCCAACACAATTCAAAATACTGAACATTCAGTGAAATCCTTTAGAAAACAACCGGATGAATTCTGCAGACAAGCGCTAGAATGGCAACCACAAAGCAGCAGGGAAGCTTAAGCACACCTGGAAAAGCACGATTGAAAGTGACCTTGAGACCGTGCGAAAAACTTACAGCTAATGGAAAGCCCTAACAACATTGTGAACTAAGGATTATCAAGGTCTGAAATTCTCTTAATTTGATATATGTATAGTGTGTCGATTGAATCCCAGAAAAGTTTATCGAGCTTTAAAGTATCTGCTTGTGAGTCGGGACTACTCCGGAGACAATCGTTTCAGCACAAACATGGGTATTACGGGGTTTAGAAAGGTTAAACTAGACTTTTTTCTGAGTTTTGGATCAAACTTATTTTACCGAGAGATTGAGTCATTGTAAAAAGAAGTGTATTCTCCGATTTTCGAAGTTAGCTTCCAAACTCGAAATATTTGGCTTCGAAGTTCGAAAAAAAGATTTTAAATTATTATTAATTACAAGGAACAGTTACTAAAAAATCCATAATATGAATATAACAACATTTTTCTCTTACCTTAACCCATTCCCTCCCATTGTACTCGCTTGGGCACAGAAAAAAAATCATGTTTTTTTTCTTCTAACCAAGTGATTACAATGGGATCGAATGGGGTTTCTGGACCATTTTTTTCTGTACCCAAGCGAGTACAATGGGAGGGAATGGGTTAATGATGTATAAAAATAACATTCAGTCAAGTTTATATAATAGATATCAAGTATTTTTCGATATATAAAATTTCTTTTTTTTTCGAAGGTCTAACTTAGATCGTGTGTGGAACAGTGTAATTTATTATTGACCCACATATACGGTTTAAAGTCAACATGGAAAATCTTGATACCAAGCATTTAGGAGTTGACGAGGAAGCGGGGGTAAGTTCTTAACCCATTTTATACATTCCTAAACCTAGACAACATAGCATCAAAGCATCTACTTAATTTCATTGAGATATCTCGATATAAAATTGGCACTAGGTAAAGGGCTCCTCATCTTGTCCAAGGAGTCGTCAACAATTTTCTATTTTATCCGAGCTGTGTATGGAAATCAGTTTGCCTTATCGTTCTGTTAATGAAATTAAGCAACGAAGTAAAGCAATACTTGAGAAAAAGGCCAGTAACTTTATTTATAGTGAAATACTCGTTCTATGTTTTGATGTGCCCAGAATAAAATTCATATATTGAAAATTTATAATATAAGCATTTATACTAGTTAGAAATGTATGTATAAATCTATATATATTCATAATGTATAAAATACATACATATGTATATCCGCACTTTATAAATACACTCCGTGTGAATGTGCTACCGACTTTTACAATTTGTTTGAGCCTATCCACATTTTGTATCGAGCCAATTAAAACGAGTTAAAACACTTTGTAAGCAAGCCATCTTGCCAACTGATTACAACACCCAACAAGCAATTTTCCAAGCCACGCCGATACGGACAGCCAGCCTGGCAACAAGAATAGTACACTCGCCAGAGCAAAAGGAGGCAGAAAGCAAACAACTAATGGTGTGCAAAGAAAAAATGAGCTAGAACTGCGAGCGTTGACAATGTTTTGCTTAATGTGCCAGCAAAAGGGACAACAACAACAATGACTACAAGGAAAAAAGTTAATAGAAAAGCAACGCTAACAAACTTGTCCACAGTCACATTATCCGAGTAATTTTTCTTATTTCTTTTTGCCTCACTAACGTCGTCTGTCCGTGGTGAAAATGTGACCAAAAGTCGCTTACATGCCTGCAGATAAATTTCTCACGTTTTTACGATTGCGGCAAAATGCCACCTCTAATGGCGATTGCCTGCGGAATGGTGGCGGCGTGCGGTGAATGGGTGGGCAGCAGGACTTTGTAGGCTAGAGAAAAAGCAGAAAAATGAAGTTTTAGTAAATGTGTTGACATATGTCGGTATGTATTTCTAGAAATATTTTAAGGTTCTTGGTTGTTGTTGTTAGGGAAAAATAAACTAATTGACAAAGTTAGCAATATATGAATACATATGAGTAAGCAAATGAAGTCATCTGTGACTAGAGGAATATGTTTAGTCATTTATTGAATGTGATGAGTTCTATTTACAGTTATCTTAATTAAAAACATCTGTCAGAAATTTAGTTATCCTATCTTATCCGCATACTAACACAATTAGGAGCCACTTTAGTTAAATACGAGCTTGTTTTGAGCTTTTCTAGTATGTGACATTACTTTAGGAGCTTTTTCTTGACTTATACAACATAACCTAAATTTTTTTCTACAAATTATTTTGAGAATGGATATAATTTTGCTACAGTAGAACTTTCTGAATTTATTTTATAAAATATCTTTTCAAGCTTCAAGCTTTCTGTGAAAGTTCTCTAAACGTATTTTATTGAGTATTCTCTTCGGCTTTACCACCAGCATTTATAGTCGAATCACATTATTTTGTATCGTGTTGTACAGTTTCATAAAATCACTTTTAGAGAAATTCGTTAATCTTCGGCTTCCACTTCGTTTTCATCTTGTAAGCTTTTTTCGTGTTTTTTTTTATTTTAATATTCATTGTTAAGCCAATCTTCGCATTCTTCTTCTTATAAATTAGCTTGCAACTCCTTCGAAGACATTTACTTCCGCCCCCAGTCTGAGAAAAGACAAACATAAATCAGTCCACAAGCTCGTGTATTTAGCACCAATTGACAGTTACTTCACGTGACTCACTCATCAGTTCATCTGTTCATCAGCTATACTTTCCTCTAAAGTACACAAAACAAGAATAAGAGCGATTACTAACTCTACTCTGCTCTACACTCTCCGAAGCAGTCTTGTTTAAGTTATCAGCAACGCCATAAATGTTGTTGACTTTCTTAATGTTCTTACTCGTATTTTCATTATTTTTCATTGTTTGTTATTTGCTGCTCGTGTAGGGCAGTTTTGGTTGTGTTTTTTTTTTTGTTGCTAATGTCTACTTGCCAACCGCTTAGTTAAATGAGTTCAGTAGGTTAAAAATGTGTTGCACGAGCAGTTTGTGTCGTCGTCGGCTGACATGAACATCGATGATAAGAACCAATGATGTATTCTTTTAGAAATATAATTCTTACATGTATGTATATATGTATAAAGTGATTGCCGTTACATCATGTACTCTTAGCTACTAACTGTAAGTAAAATATTACGTGACTGTCTTAAAAATTTATTTAATTAGTTGTGCAGCTCATATTATGAACTAAATGAGGGCATACCCACGATCTATAGAGATAAGAATTGTTCTTCATATCGACCACCTCGCACTGTCTTTTATACTATACACATTCCTCAAATAACTTTGAGCTTCGTCAGCCAACAGGTAGTTTCATCTGATATCATTTATTCCAGGTCTTAAATTTTAATCTTAATAAGGAACAAATTGAGTATTAGTTGGATTAACAGAATTATAACAAGGGTCACTGTGTCCAGTATTGAGTATTGTAAATAAGGTAAGGGAGTCTTCATTGCGCTCTATAAATTTTGAATTAGTGTGGTGTAAGGTGGAAAGATTATAATACGTGGTTTTAAGGATACTTAGTCTTCATTGCGCTCTATAAATTTTGAATTAGTGTGGTGTAAGGTGGAAAGATTATAATACGTGGTTTTAAGGATACTTTGTGAACTGATGTGGCCTGGTATTTTGTCGGTATGGTATATCTGGGTAGACAAGTTCTAATGAAAAACATAGATATCTAAAGTAAAAGTACTAGTTGAGTGTTTCCAAGTCCCTAGCCATTTCGTTGATCCAGAAGGTCTTAAATTATAGTAATGTTTATACTTTTCTACGGTAGAGGTTATAAGATTAAGAGTTTCCAAAATGATCCACTTAAAAGAAGGATAGAATCCAGCCATTTGAAAAAGACATTAGGAAAAGAAGAAATGTTTTCAATAGTAATCATTTCAAGTATCTAGCCCTCTCGGTGATCCAGAAGGTCTTAAATCAAAGCAATATTTATACTTTTCTACCGTAGAGGTCATAAGGTGAAGGTTTCAAATTTCCATGTCTTAAAGTGGTCTACAAAGGAAACAAATTCCAATATCCACTATAATGAGATCAGTCTTTTGAAAAATATATATATAGATATTTATATAGAACTTGGATATAGAGCGCGATGTTGAAAGTATGATTTGAACGGGACATCTGAGGAATTTTGAAGAATTTGAATTTCTTTCCAAGTCCCTACCCAGAAGATTACTGAAGATCATACATCAAAACAATCTTTATAATTTTCTAACGTATAAGTCGTCATAAGGTCAAGTGATTTCAAAAGAGAGTTGATCGTAGAATCCACTATAATGAGAACGGTCTTTCAAAAAGATTAATATAAGAATCTATAGAACTTCCATAAGAACAATAGGGTGGAAGAGTCATTTGAAGAGGAGATCTGAGGAGTTTTGAAAAAGATTAAATGTCTTCAATATTAATCTTTCCAAGTTCCTACCCATCTCGTCGTTGACAGAAGTTCATACATCAATACAATCTTTATTCATTTCAAGCGTAGGGGTCATAGGTCATATCAGAATTCACTACAATAAGATCAGTCTTTCGAAAAAGTAATATATGGATCTATAGAACTTGGAAGAGGACATCTGAGGAATTTTAGAAAATAATAAATGTATTCAATATTAATTCCTAACCGAATCAATAGAACTCTCCATTACAATATAATAATAAAATAAAATATAAAAAATACTAAAAGACCATTTGTAAATTACCATTGACCAATATAATATACAAACAGAGACACACTGTCATGACATAACGGTCAATGTGAAAGCTTTCTCCAGCCGTAGAGAGCAGTGTGCGTGCACAAAATCAACTTTTAATTATACAAACGATGATAATTGTACGCAAATTAGCTCAATTAGCTGGCTTTTTCTTATTAGCAACTTGCCATGTTGCATGCAACAAGCGACGGTCAAGTTGCACAATGCAAGAATTTTGTTGATTTTGCTGCGTCCAACGTGGCGGCAGAGCTGCAAATCGGCAAACATTACTGTTCTTTTCGCAGTCAACTGACCCACATTTCGGACAAAAGCAGACACAACAGCAATAACAACAACAAGCAAGTGATATATACCATATTACGCCGATTAACATATGTACACTTGTGTTTGTATTTGAATTTATATGTTGGAGGCATATGTGGCATATCTGCTGTGGCATGCAACGCCCGTAGTCACACATTTGCGCGATATGCCATTGTGGCAATGTCCATAATTTACGACTATATTGCATAACTATCGATAACAATCATTTTCGTCTGCGGCACGGCAGCACAAGCGGTAGCTGACTGCCAATAATGGTGGCACATACACACAACATGTGTTGCAAGTGTGTGTGTGTGCGGTTGCATGTGGCGTTCCGCTCGCAGTTGCCTCATTATATTGATTAGCATTCATTGGTTTCGCGCGCGCGCTCGCAGCTACTCCCAAGACACTCACACGCCGTTTTGTATGCAAATGCAAGCAGTGAAGACAAGTTGAGGTGTCTTTGTTCACTTGCAAGTGGCTCTGTATATCTTTGTTGGTATATATGTATGTAAGTGCCGTTTCTTGTGTGTGAAGTGCATTTGTTCTTCGTTCTTATGGCTCACCACAAATTTGCATACGAATATGCAAAATAGCCAATCGACTGCAGTCGGAAATTGATTCATAATGAAGAAAACAGAAAATAAAAACAACAATAAAAAAGAAAATAAAATAAAAAAGAATATAAAAATATTATGCAAGCTCTGTTGCCTTCAATACAAGTCTTTATTATGTCTACTTTTCTATTTTAATTATTTTTTCATGAATTCAAGTTTTTGTCTCATCAGCACTATAGTGCTTATTGTGAATTGGAAAGGGCTTTCTCACTTGCCAGATGTTGTGAAAAAATATAAATTACAATTTATTACATAATAAATATTTAATATTTTTTTCAATATAATATTTAATTTATGGAAGAAATATATTTATTTATTTTTCTCTAATTTATTACCAATTCTGTACTTATTATTTGTTATATTCCAGCTGATATATTTACATAAGGGTAGTACTTAAAAGTATAAAATAATTAAAATTTTCTATTTTTTTAATGCAATTTATACATATTTTTCCTTTAACCTCTGACACCCTTGTGTCAAATTATTTATTTATATACTTCTGAGATTTCCAAATCTCAATTTGTGCTGTCCTTTAGCGTGGTCTTATCGCATATAGCCTTTTCACACAGGTGCTAATTGATTAATTAACCTCCTCTGCTCGATTAAAACGTTGATTAAGATCGATTTACTATACAAAATAAAAATCTACATTCATTTTTAATTGAATTTTAATCGACTTGAAACTGAAATGCAACGCTGCGACAAAGACCGTATTTGTAATTATATATACGAGTTGTTGTGCACGCTACACGACGGTAGATGTCGCTGCTAAAAATAGCAATCAGCTGTTGAAACTTACCAACTTCTTATGAAAAGAAAAAGCAAAAATGTAAAACAGCTGATCGGTTATCGAGTAGCCGGCAGTGTGAAAGCAAAAACTGTTTTCTCAATTAACAATTATAATTAATCAATTAATTTGGCTGTTTGAAAAGAGTATTAAGGAATAGAACTGAAATATGTTTGCATTTTTGCACTTTAAGTACCACCTTAATACTGTATGAAATAAAGGATATTTGTGACTTTGAAAGTTTCTCATGCATTTCAATATAATTCATATGACAAGAATATATATTCTGCAAATTAATTGTTGTAACTGAAATATGATGAAGGAGAAGTAGACTTTGTTAATAGTCTAGTAAGTCAGTGACTGAAATGGCTAACATTCTAAATGACTAGAACCTCATAATAATATAAATTTATTAAAAATAATAATAATTATCATTGGTACTCGAGAAACATGGAGGCGCCATCCGTGGTCAGTTATGATGGCTTTTGTACCTATGAAGGCAAGAACCAAAAATAGTGAATCTGCTAATAAAGTTTTTCAATTACTTCGATTTCAATAAAGGTTGCCATTATATTCTAAAAATGATTTCGGCAAGTTACCGCCGCGACTGGCTCGTATAAATTCTAGCAAAGAGATGTAAACGAACATTTTATACTATCGTATAAAATAAATTCATGTAATTTTATTAAGATAACACATAATTCGGCTATATATAGTATATGAGGGCTGAGGTAATTTCTGAACCGATTTCACTAATTTTCACCACTTAGGTAGACTATATCCAATACTATAAATAATTTCCTTTACTTCTTATTGGAGCATAGGGCCAAAATATAAGACTATACACTCACTTATCTCACTTAAATTGATATCTTACTATATTATATATTTTTGAAAAACCTATAATTAGGTGTATGGTTGCTAGGGGAAGTTATGACCCGATTTTAATAATTTTTGGAACAGAGGCACACTATTAGAAGAAAGAAATTCCTCTGAATTAAGTTAAAATATCTGAAAAATTTACCGATATTTTCGGTGAAAAATTACTCTTAGGCACTGAGTTCTTCATGTTTGATATCCGGAGTTTTGAAAAGTTATAGTCCGATTTCGAACATTTTTTCACAAGGGATGTCACAATTTATGTATTTACAGTATTTGTGTAAAGTTTTATTACGCCGTCTTCATTGGTTCCTGCTTTTTGTTTTATAAAGTGAACGAATCAGTTGGTATTCGAAATTGTATTATATGGGGTAGGCTACATCCATGCCTAGTGTCATTCGTTAATTTTCCATCGGTAATATCAGGATCTCAAAAAAATATGATGTACCAAATTCCATTAAAATCGGTCAATCGCCACGGCCTTTTTCTTATCTTAGTGCATCGTCTTTCTGACATTTCTTCTGTAAAATTTGGTGTTTCTGACGTTTTTCGTTAGTGAATTGACGCATTTTTAGTGGTTTACAACATAACCTTTGTATGAGAGTTGGAGTGGTTATTATTCGAATTAATATATGTATGTTGATAGTGTGTGTTCAGGGTATGTAAGGGAAATGACTACATTGAAAAATTTTCAGCCAAGGTTATACAACAGATGATATGAAGAGCCAAAGTTAGATCTTCGAAAGAAGTAAAAAAGTTGTATATCGAATAATACAGTATACCTGACAGCCTCTGCCAGATGAGCTTGGCTGAAAAAATTTATACGCCATTGAACTAATTAATGGAGATTATGTCCATATTTTCGATTGTGTAGTAACTAAATCCTGTATTTAATAATACAGTATACTCTCGAAAAGTAAATTCTCAGAAAGTAAATAATCGCGGAAAAGTTTATCACCTTTAACCCTTTATAGCATCATGTGACAGATATGTTACAAACCCTTTTAGAGGGCACAAAACATAGGAAAATTAATTTTTCCCTTTTAAGTATGATATACCAGCACTGTCAAACTCTGTATTTTTCAATTTTAAAATTCTCTGGTTTATTATGTATTGGCATCATTTATAAAACGGTACTTTCTTTTTCGCTATGGTAAAGTTAGTGAATGCACGTGCTTGCAATTACCGAAAAGATAAAAATAAGAAAATTTTCAGTGTTTTAATAAAATATTTAGTGGAAAAGTTCAGGTACGTTCACTATTACGTTTTATTCCTATAAGATAATTCAAAAAATGTTCACTAATACAATATATAGTGAAGTTTAGGTTTGTACCATTTCTGTAACATTGAGTAATAAGGTAATAAGCAAGCGATGGCACGTTCGTCCATTTTATCTATTTTTAGACCTTGTCGTGTCTAATGCTTGGCTCTTATACAAAAGAGCTCATAAAGAAAAAAAATTAGAGGGCAATCAGTTGTTATCTGCTGATTTTCGTTTAGAAGTTGCCACGGTGTTGTGCAAATTGGGTACAAAGTCCCCTATGAAACGAAGTTCAATTCCTCTTCGTTTCAAGATACAATCTAAAAAGCATAAGGGCCCAGCCCAACATGTTCCTACTATGGCAGTTTGGCAAGATCAAGTTGGACACTGGCCGGTATGGGCAGAAAAACGAATTCGTTGCAAGCGTCCAGGATGTGTTGGAGTATCACAAACGGTATGTGAAAAATGTGTTGTGACTTTATGCTACAACAAGCAAAACAACTGCTTCAAAGAATTTCACACTTCTTAAAAACATGTAAATATTAACGAAATACAAATATTATTATTGAGCTTAGAGACGTTGTTACATAACGTGACATAACTGTCACATACCCTTTTTTTGTTGTTTTTCACCCAAAAAAAAAAAAATTTGTTTAAACTATAAAACACGTATTTCATTTCTATCCGAAATCTATTAGAAACGATACAGTTTTTCCGTTTTTACTTAGTTGAGTTATAAAGGGTTAAGATTACACATGCACCTCGAAAAAATAAATTTTTTAATTTACTTTTCAGAGAGTGTGATAAAAAATTCGAAACGAAGCAAGCAGCGTTTTTTACGATGTTGCAAAAACACTTACTCTCTTGTTTATCGCGTCTTTTTAGTAAATAAACTCTCCTGCTTGATCCACTGGTTTAAAAATTAAAACGATGCAGGTGTCAGACTTTTTGAATTGTCGTACAAAAATGGTCGGTAAATATATTGCAAAAGAAAAAAAAACAAAAGAATATTCAAGATTTTTTCTCTTCATAGTAAATACATATGTATGTATGTAAATGTAAATATGTTTTTCATGTAAATCCATATGTTTTATTGAAGCAAATAAATTAATGAATTTTTTAAGTTTAAAAATGCATTTAATATTATAAAAACAGATAATTTATGTATATATTTGGAAAAGTAAATTATTCGAAAAAGTAAATTACCCAAAATACCAATCGATTTACTTTTCGAGAGTATACTGTAATTACACAGTCACACCAAAAAAATTTTGTCAAGACCTGGGGTCTTAATATGTCAGATCAGTGTTTTGAGATAATTCCGGAAAACCAATATGGCGGACAGCATTTTTAAAACTTCATCGGATTCGCTTGAAACTCGCTACCCAGGTGTTTTCGGGGTAGCTGATTACGAATCCGATGTCGGTTTTTAAAATGGCGGATCCAATAAGCCGGACGCTATTTTGAAAAATTCATCGGAGTCGTTCAAAACCGTTACTCGGGGTCGCTGATTACGAATTTGACGCTACTTTTCAAAAATGCAAAATGAAGAACCAATATGGTGGACACATTTCGAAAAATTCGCCACATTTTGCGCCATTTTGAATTTTGAAAAACTGACATCGGATTCGTTTTTAGTGACCCCGAAAACACCCGAGTGGCGACATTCAAGCGAATCTAATGAATTTTAAATTTGATCTGATGGGGTTAAATGGACCTCGGATTCGGATTCATAGACCCCAAGATCACCAGGTTATAACAAATTTTTTTGTGGGGCTGTATTATTTTAAAAAATCCTTTTGTCGAACTTTGAAACCACTAATGCACTTTGTGTACCTATTTGTCAAAATCCTGGAAAAATTTAGTTTGGTCCAATACCCAGAAAGAAAGTCGAGAATTGCATTATACATTATCAAAAAAATTGTCAAGAAAGTACCAAAAAACAATTTATTTATTGATCAAATTGATTTATTTTTAAAAATTCCACACTACTATAAAACACTATCGGATAATACCCAAGAGAATTTGTAAGCGAAAAACACTTGTTGTACTCGAATGTATGTAAGTGGCATGCTCCCACCCAACTGACTGTTGGAGTAGCTCATTATTCAAAAAAACTGCAAAATGCGTTTCATTTGTGTGTTGTTGTTGTTAGCTGCCACAGTGCCACAATACCACGGTGGCTAATCAAAAATCAAATTCGCTGACAAGCAACAAACGACCAGAAGCACAACAACAATCGATTGCATGTAGTGGCAATAAAAGAATACAACAAACAAATGCTAGGTAAGCCAAATAGATGTATGTGTGGCATGTGAGTGTGGCATGCATTGATGACAGTGGCGGCGGCAAAACGTGGCAATACAACGGCGATGCCAGCAAATTTCTCATGTCAATCAATCAGCCACCGTTGTGTTTTCGCACACAGTATGCCACACAGAGTTGTTGTTGTTGTTTTCGATACTGGTATTGTTGTTGCTGCTACTGCCTACTGCCGTTAGTTGCAACATGCGAAATGATGTTCACTTGTAGTTGGCGCTTTTGTTGTTGTTGATTTTTACTGTTCATGTTGTTGCTGTTATCGCAGTTTTTGAGTGCGCGCAAAGCCATGGAATTTTTGATTGGTTGCAATTTGGCATTTCGGCATGTTACAGTTACAGCGCGCCAAGCGTAATCACAACTGAGATTTTCGTGAATGTGCGTACGTTGCAAGGGGGCATTGTGAGCGCTTGTTTCAGCAACGTCGCTACCGACAATCTTGTCGTTCCATCGTTTCGTTTCCACTGAAACACTTTGTCATGCGTAACAAATCGCCGCGCAGCAGCGACGCGACCGCATATCGTTGGTGGTGCTACGGGATTGTTGTTGTTGTTTCTATTGTTGTTTTTATTGTTGGTGTATTGTTGCATACGAGTGACACGTCAATAGTGCATCGTGCAACACTGTGCGGCGTGTCAATATCAACATTGACTCATCGCTGTGGCAAGTATGTATGCATGTGGCAAGTACGAGTATGTTGCATGTACATGCATGTATGTATGTTGCAAGTATGCGCCTCTTTGTGTGGGCCAAAACGCATGTCAGTCAGCACAACTGTTAACCCAAATAAAGCACAGGTTGCATGCAACAAAAATTAATTTGCCTGATGTTGCCAGTGAGTCACTGAGTCAGTGGCAGGGATGCGAGCAGTGATTGCAAATATTTGCCTTGCAACAATGTCTGCGTCGTTTTATTGCACAACTTAGTTGCAACAGTCAACAGACAGAGACTTGCCACTGCGTGGCTGTGTGTGTGTGTTTGTCTGGATTTATTCGCAAACAAACACGCTTTGTTTGACGCAATGACGGAACGTATGTATGCGCCAATCAGCCAATGTCCCATGTGCAACATGCGGTGGCATCTGCAATACCGGAAAAGCGGCCAACCGCTGCTGTTGCTGTCGCTTGCTTGTGATTGAAAGGTTTGTGTTGTATTTGTTTATTGACTTTATTCTACTTCGCCAACTTGTTGTTTGGTTCAGTTGTTGGTGTTGTTGTTGCTGTTGTGTTTTGTGTGTGCGGCATGTTTATTTGCAATTCGCATGACACAACACAACACATTTTTGCCAGTTGACAATCGCCGATTGTTGACTTATTTGCATAGCGCAGTGCGGTAACAATTGGCGACCTCGTTGTTGTACTTACTAAAAAAAATACAATGAAGGCATTTGTTGTTGTTTTTGGGTTTGATTATTGGATTTGTGTTCTTAGTGGTTTTTTCTATGTTCTGAACTAAGCATTCTCTTATGGAATATATTTTTAATGTTGGATTAGGCACTTTGAAGGAGTCTTCTGAGATATCCCAATCTCAGACTCTTCTCGTAAGACTCCTCACCAAGAAACTATGTCTTCGTTAGAGGAAGAAAAGAATAAAAAATCTCTTAGTAAGAGAGTTCCTGGCAGTGTCATTTGTAGACCGAGAGCTTTTGTGCTTTTGTTCACAGAGAGCTTGTATTGAGTTTAAGTCCGACGATTAAACACTGCATTTTATGGAAAGCATTAAATTCTATAAAATCGACTAAAATGGCTAATTTAACACTTTTGCTCAGCGACAAACACCAATAAAGTACACACGCTTGAAACACTTTATAGTAAATAAACCAAGTAACACATTTCTTCAGCCGTGAAGTCAAACGTGTCTACAATGAACGCGATAAATATTGACACGCCCACTATCTACATCGAGATAGTGTGTAATGCTCGTGTAAGCTTGGACACTAATCGTGCTTTGCTGCACCCACAACCAGAAAAACGGTCACTGTCACTGCCTCCATTTATCCGAATACTTACGCACATGCGATCAAATACATATATATGTATACATAAGAGTTGTTGTTTTTAAATTGTTGTCGATATTGCGACGATTGTAGTTCAATTGCTTTGGCGAGTGATAGACATTCATTGCTTTGAATGGCCTAACTAAATTTACATTTAGTGTTATCGTAAATTTTGTCAATGCTTAAACATTTTGAACATTTAGACACTCGTACAAATATGTATATATTTGGCTGTAAATATAGTGGGTTGGAAATTATCTTTATATTCTCTTGTATATTCCAACCATGTTCTTTTAGATCAATATTTTTTTCCATGCTTTATAATATCATTTTTGTATGCTAAAAAGTGTCCTTTGAAGAAGTGAACTCTACATTCAAAAGTGATTTCTAACACCATCAATTGAGTTGAAAAAAAAAATATATATATATTTGTGGTTCAGAAATTCGACAAATTCGTTTTACTGCCTTCAAAGGTACATTCATATTAAGCTTCCCAGTTAGGTGTTAATGTTTACACCCGAGTTTTGGGTACTGTGCATTTTTGTGTTCTTTTGGGTTTTGAGAATTTTTAAGTACTTCTGAGTACTTACAATACATGCTTTAAATATTTAATAGTTATTTTCAGGTATTTTCAGTACTGATATGTGGGTGATTCTATGATATGAGGTTTCAGGTGCGTAGAGAATGCGGACAAAGAGAAATTTTGTATTTTTTTCATGGAACCGTGAAACCGTCATAATATAGTGATTTTTGTCCCTTTTATTTATCTTTTCACGTATCTTTTCATACATATTTTATTACTTTTTCGACGACGAGGGTAAATACATTGGACTGGGGAGTGACGTAAGGTTTCGGATAAATAATTATTTGACCAAAATTAAAAAAAAAATTAAAATAATATTACAAATTAAAGGTACTCTCTCTCCTAGATGAATAAACCATAAAATAAAAATAACAAATCAATAAAGGACTCTCTAGCCTAAATAAACGAAATAAAAAATAAATTCTTAAGCTTCCTGAAAAACATTTACTGACTTTTTAAAGAAGTAATATATCCACTGCCCTTTCAAAAGAAGATCCGGCATGGGGGATTTTGGCCAACCTGATCTTTTGGCATATAAACATACATATATACTATATATTTGGCGTATGCACCGCTTATGGGATTATAGCTGAATCTATTTAAACCAGGTCATTTTCCAACTGGATTTTCCTTCGTTGTGAAGGCTCAAGCAGCTCACGACTTCCGGTCTGGATGTCATGATGAAAAGTATCTCCCCTGGTCGTTAAACTCTCAGGGGAGAGACGTTTTCATGAAAAATTTAATTGTTTTAATTGCCCGAATTATTTTTTGGGTTAATTATTTATCTCACTTTAATTATCACAGTATTAATAATTTAGCACAATAAAGGCAAATAAATTAAATTAATAGTATAAATTTTATGAATTGAACAAAATTTGGCAGGGTAGATACAAAAGAAAAGCGGGAAAAAGGCAATTTTAAAAATTATATGAAATAAATAAAATAATTTTGTTTTTTATTTAATTTTAATTATTTAACTTCCGATTGAACTTTGTTTAGGTTTAGCATCTCATACAAAAATATATGTATTGTCCGAAAGTTAAATAAAAAGTAGCAAGGGGACAAGCCAGGGGAGAGACTTTTTTAGACTTTGTAAGGAATTTCAGAAGAAATTGTTTTAATTATGCGTGCAATTGTAATGTTATTTCATACACTACATTAATATAATATGATGTGACTCATTTCAAAAAATGGCAACATAAAGGACAAAAACAATATTTTAAGCTAATTGCCGCACAAGTTATCTCTTATCGAAGAATCACCAATATAGCACAAAAATATGTCATGCAAAAAAAAAAAAACGAAATGGAAAAATTATTTAGCAATTAAGTCGTTTTCTCATAAAAAAAATAAACTCACAATACGAGTATCTGAGTTCGTTGCTTAAGTCTTTTGTTTAGCCGACATAAATACACAAGTTTGTATGTGTCTTGACTCAGTTTGAGATACAAATTTACGTCTACTAATAATTGTAAATGATATATTTACTTATATATACGTTTTACTATTTAATGTATTTAGAAGCTTACTCCAAACAAAAGACTTAAGCAATGAACTTGCAAGTCTTCGCCTTCGAATAAAAGACAAAATAAGATTAAGAAATTATATATGAAAATGAAACCACAAATTTCGATATTTATTTGAGTCTAGAACTTTTACTCTATTATAAGACCATTTTGTTGGGTTTTGTCTAGAATATTGTCCCCGAATTGAGTTTATTTGCCGTTTATCCATATTCAAAATGCTTTATTTCTAGTAAAATCATATACGTTTGTATGTGAGTGCTTGTGATTGCAACTACATTTGTCTCTTACTTCTTACTGTCCTCTTACTTCTTAGTTGCTCGTACATTTGATCAGCTCCACCTCCACAAAGTGCGTTACTGGCAATTGAGTGCAATTTTCTTCGATACTTATCTTTGTAGCACGCAACAAACTGTAGTTGAACTCGATAATATAAATAAGAATAAAAAATATGCGGCACCTGGAATGAAGAAAAAAAGCTGTGTTCTGATTTTCATTGTCTTTGGATATTTTTTTTTTTTACTTTCCAACTTTTTGAAAGTTCTTTTGTACTTTTTCGGATATATTTTTTCCAATTAAGTGATTTTTGCGCATTCGCCAAGAGATGTTGAAATCGTATGCAATATTTTCTGGAAAGAAATGTTGTAGACAGGGCGAAGTATCTAATGTTAGAACTCAGTCCATCCCTACTTATTTATATTTTATATTTTTTTATTTATTTATAGTTTTCTTATGTCGTTATATTCACTTTGTCTAGCTACGCCCTCACCAAATTAGAATTACAATTCCAGTTAGCAAATTTATTTATTTGCATAGCCGACATAGCAACGTTGCCACAAATTAGGCACTAAAACCCAGTTATAGATTATTGTAGAGATATACCAAAATTGGCACACGCGCATTTCTATATAAACAATAACAACAATAAATGTTTGTATTATCTTTCTCAATTTCAACACGAGTTGCATGCAACATAAATCAACTCGAAGCAAACACAATGTTGCGAATACTTGCCACACGGCGTGGCATGCTGACCACATAATTGCAGCTAATAAGGAAAATTGTTACACATAACAAAGGTGCGCATGCGCGTGCGAGTGGGTGTGTGTGTGAGTGTGTCTGCGCTTTTGCCAACCTTTTTCGCCAAAGAGATAAGCGCAAGAAATGTGTAACGCACAGCTTGTGTAGTGCCAGCTGCCAGTCGCAAAGTCCAATGTAAATTTCTGCGCAACGCACAAATTGTTGTACACGCGCTTGCAACACTTTGTGCCACAAATCGAGTGAAATCGCTTGTTCATTGTAATTGCGCCTTTTTGGTTTGGCAGGAGGTTGCATTGTTCTCGGCACCGTTGAAATTCCAGACGCGCGAAATGTGTGTCACGCACAACAATACGCACGCCCACGCAAACCACATGCAAACAAACACACATACAGACCTCTTTAAAGCTTCAAAAAACCTTTACAAGCCTTAGTGTTTATAAATTGGCTTCGACAACTGTCAATTTACATAGTTGTTAGTGGAAGAAATCGCAAGACAATTTAGAAAATAAGAATGCTTGAAAGTGTGCAAGATATTCTTATTTCCAAATTTTGAGGAGGTTTGGGCCAGTATAAAATAAAAATAGATTTCCCTTAAAAAATAAATATTTTTTTGAGTTTCTTGAATTTACATTTAAATATTTCTTTGTTCTACAACAACTACTTTATTTTCCTCACTCCTTTTCAACTTGCCGCCCCGCTGTGAATTCACACTTTGACATGGAAAAATTCTAAATCAAAGCCAGTCATGACTGACCAACAACAAAAGTTGCAATTTTTCCTCCTTTTTTTATGCATTTTATATTTGCAACATTCAAAAAATTTCGAAGCACAAAAACAGGCAAAATAAAATGCTCGCCGCAATCGATCAGCATCACTTTGAATGTCAGCATTTCGTTGTTAGCAACAGTTGTTCCAAGTCGGGGGCATCGCTAAAAGCACACGACCACAATCAACCAGGGCGAAGTCGAGTTAGTTGCTTTGTTAGTTGTACTGCCCTAAATAAATTGATGTTGCCTTGACAGTGGAGACGTGCTTGTTACACCGACATTCCCATATAAACGCCTTCACAAGCAAGTGACCCTGTGGGAAATGAAGAGGTTAGAGCCTTATTAGGAACATGTAAGGAAAGGCTAATGCAACCGAACATTTATACTGTGATTCATATACAATTTATAGATGAAATTTGTATTATGATAACACAATTTGACCCACATAATCATCATTAATAGTATACGAGCGCTGAGGGAATTCTTAAACAGATTTCACGCATTTTCAGCATCAAGGTACACTATATCCAAAACTATAAGCGAGCATGAAAATTTATACTCCGATCTGTACAATTTTTCCACAAGTGATGGCACAGCTCAAATACAGTATTTGTGTAAATGTTTATTTCGCTATCTTCATTGATTCCTAGTGTATATATTATAATGTGGACGAATCAGATGGAATTCAAAATTGAGTTATGTGGGAAGTAGGCGTGGTTGTGAACCGATTTCGCCCATATTCCGTCCGTGTCATCAGGGTGTTTAGGAAATATACTATATGTATCGAATTTCATTGAAATCGGTCATGTAGTTCCTGATATATGGCTTTTGGTCCATAAGTGGGCTACGCCACGCCCATTTTCCATTTTTTTATTCTGAGTGCTCCTTCTTTTCTTTTGTAAAATTTAGTGTTACTGGTGTTTTCCGTTAGCTAACGCACTCTTATTAATTTGTGTTGGAGGCGGTTATTATCTGATTTCACTCATTTTTATGGTGTGTAATGGTATACGTAAGGGAAGTGACTGCAGATAGTTTGTTTTATATACCTTTATTGGTTTGCGAGATATATACAAACAATCTATTTGGGGGCGGGCCACGTTTACATTTAAGTTTAAGTTTAAGTTTACGTTTATGTTAAGTTTAAGCTTCAGTTTAGGTTTACATTTAAGTTTATATTTAAAGTTAAGTTAAATTTTAAGTTTCCGTTGAAGTTAAGTTTAAGTTAAGTTAAAGTTTACGTTTAAGTTAACTTTAAGCTTAAGTTTAGGTTTACATTTAAGTTTTTATTTAAAGTTATGTTTAAGTTTCCGTTGAAATAAAGTTTAAATTAAGTTTAAGTTTACGTTTAAGTTTAGGTTTAGGTTTAAGTTGAAGTTAAAGTTTAAGTTTAAGTTACGCTTCAGTTTAGGTTTACATTTAAGTTTATCTTTAAAGTTAAGTTAAATTTTAAGTTTCCGTTGAAGTTAAGTTAAAGTTTACGTTTAAGTTAAGTTTAAGCTTAAGTTTAGGTTTACATTTAAGTTTTTATTTAATGTTATGTTTAAGTTTCCGTTGAATGAAGTTTAAATTAAGTTTAAGTTTACGTTTAAGTTAAGGTTTAGGTTTAAGTTGAAGTTAAAGTTTAAGTTTAAGTTACGCTTCAGTTTAGGTTTACATTTAAGTTTATCTTTAAAGTTATGTTAAGGTTTCCGTTGAAATAAAGTTTAAATTAAGTTTAAGTTTACGTTTAAGTTGAAGTTAAAGTTTAAGTTTAAGTTACACTTCAGTTTAGGTTTACATTTAGGTTTATATTTAAAGTTAAGTTAAATTTTAAGTTTCCGTTGAAGTTAAGCTTAAGTTTCCGTCGATGTTAAGTTTAAGTTTAAGTTTATGTTAACGTTTAAGTTAAGTTTAAGTTTATGTTTGCGTTCAATTATGTTTAGGTCTATGTTATCTCAATTTTTTTAAGTTATGTCAAAAAAATGTGTTCCTGCATTTCCTACTGGGTTCGTTCACAAAAGCCCTTTTAATAAGTAATTGTATTTGTTGGTCTTTCTATTTGATAGTTAAACGTCACTGTTTGCATTGTGTTGCATATATATTTTTGTTATATTATTTACACTCTGCTTGCAACTGTTATGCTGCTGTCTGTTTGGTGTCTTGTTACGGCTGCTGTTGCTCGTAAATGTTGTGCAGCAACAATGCCAACTGTCACAATTCATGTTTTACAACGAAACTATTTTAACTGTTAAGGCTGCTTTTGGGTTGGCAAAAACAAACAAAAATAAGAAAACTCTTCAAAAATAAATAAATAAAATAGGAAAAATACTAAATAAGGAATAAACACAAAAAAATAAAAAATAAAAATATATAAGCAAAAAAAGTTAGCAAAAATAACCGAGGACAACAAAAAATACACACAAAATGAAAATATAAACGACTTTTTTGGAGCACCAGGAGTTGTGGGCACATTTTCAGGCGCTTACTCTTAACATTTTTTGTTTTTGTTTTTTGGCGCTTGCTTTCTGTCCATTTTCGGTTATTTTTTCTTCACTCATTTCGGTTTTTGGTGTCGCTGCTGCATTTACGGCAAGTCCACACACACATTAACCTCGCTCAGCTGCTCGTGTTGGTGGCGATTCATGGCACAAATCCTGACAAGATGACGAAAATAGATAAGCAGCCTTTTTGGCTCGTTTTGGGTGTCCGCATGGCTCAATGCCACAGCGTAAAGAGTTCACGAAACAAGCAGTTACAATTTTTCGTTGCATAAATTGGCATAATTTTTTGGCGCTGCCTGCCAGTGTAGGTGGGCTGATGATGTCTACTGTCTTGACTACTTTATTTGAATTTTACTTTTACATATATATTATCAGTATATGAGATGTATGTGTATATACATATGAGTTATTCTACATTCGTATATCAGAGATCTTAATCTCCCTTTTTTAGAGAACAAGCATTAAAGGTCTCATTCTCGGTGAAATCTTTTCAGTGAGCACTGTTTTGGGATTTCATCCGTAGAATGTAGTTGAAATGTTTACCTTTGATCTTCCATTGGGTTCGAAAAAGAGATTCTGAAGGTCCTGAAAATATCAACACATCGGTTTTCATAGGGAGAGTTCAAAAAATATAAAAATATTTCACATTTCTTTGCCACCTGAAAGACAATGGGTTACTTTTCACTGTCGTCTGCAAGTCTACAGCATTTGCAGCCAATATGGCACCGCAGATGAAGCAGGAACTACATAAGCAGGCAGTAAGGCACATACCAGCAGCAACAGTAACAACAACACCAAAAACAACAACATCATTAATAAAGAACTAAATGAAAAGATAAAAGTCATAGCGGCACTGTAACGGCGCATCCTCACTTGCCACATTAAGCAGCGCCCAAAGCCATCAACAGAGCACCATCACCAACAGCATCGCCTGCAGCACCAACGCCGACCTCATCAGCGCCATTACTGGCATTAGTAGTGGTCGTCAACGCTGGCATTCGCGTTATCCTCCGCCGTTTTTGCTCTGCTAATTGCGCATGAGCTCTAATCAATATTGGCATCCCGCTGTTGCATGTCCATCAAAGCGACCGTGTGTTTTTGTTTCCTTTGCCACTCGCCTAAACGCTGAAAGTCAGTCAGTCAGTCAGTCAGTGAGTGAGCTGAGCAGTTAGGCTGTTGCCTAACTCGGTTGGTATGCGCAACGAATCGCTGCCTTTGTGCCGCATATGACATTCCGCACAAGGTTAAAACGTTTCATTAGCGAGAACTGTTAGAAATGTTGTAATGAGTTTTATGAATATTTCTTGCTATTGTTGTAATCCTTATATACAGACATTTTTTTCTTTTTATATTTTTTGTTTGTTGTTATTCTTTCTTTTGCACGACAGCCACACACTTGAGTTGTGTTGTCCGTTTATTGGCTGATTGGCATACTCGTTGCTTAGTCAGTTTGAGTTAAGCGTTTTTGTTGTGAATGCATTTAATCCCACTTTTTTTGCTTCTTGGCTAGAAAATAGCAGTTATTGATTGACGAATATTTATTAATTGTGTCAGTCGGGTGAAAAGTGTGTGGAATTGTAACGAGCTGTTGAGATTAGCTGGCGAGACTTTTATGGAGTGATATACTAGATTGAGCTTGTTAAAGATAATTAATATTATTTTACTTTATGGTGATATGTGACAGTTAATCCACTAAGCTTTTCAGGAAAATTACATTATATTGTTGATGAACCATTTCCCATGGATTTAATTGAACAGAAGATAGGTGTGTTTTTTTTAGACATGTGGTTTTCAAGAAAGAATTCAGCTTTATAATACAAATAAAGGGTTTGCCATTATTTATATTTATTTTTAAAAGCATATTTCGGGCAATTTTCGACCACTTTTTGCAGCAATTGAGGCCATTTGCCAGCAACAAACGTTGTTCTGGACTAAGTCTGTTCATTATGAAATTACAAACTGAGTATAAATCAAGTAACAGCTGTCAAGATCAACTCCGAAAAAAGTATTGCCTAATTAAAAATCACACCTCTAAAAAACACCCGTTACATTTTCAACATTAATTTTAAATATAATTGTAGTGATGGAAATTTGAAAATCTACTAAGGTTATATCGTTTTTAGACAGCTGGATTAATTGAGAAACCCTTTTTTGCCTTTTATACTGCCGGCTACTTGATAACCGATCAACTGTTATATGTTTTTGTTATCGATTCTCGTAAGAAGTTGGCAAGTTTCATCAGCTTATTAATATTTTTAGCCGCGACATCTACCGTAACTTTTTTTATAAAAAAATTCTGCCAATCGAAGACAAAGAACGTATATCGTACGTCTTTGTCGCAGAGTTGCATTTGATTTTCAAGTCGATTTAAATTCAATTTAAAATAAATGTCGATTATCGATATTAATAAGCGTTTTAATCAGGCAGAGGCCGGTTAATTGATCAATTAGCTCCTGTATAAAAGCGCTATTAGAAGATTCTGTAAAAATTAGTAACAATTTTGAGCGAAAAAAATTTACTTTAAACAAATTCGTATTTTGTCAACCATTATCAATCTAACCTCAAATATTTATGTCGTCATTAAATACACAGCATATACAAAAACCATTTTTGTCATGACCTGGGGCTCTTACAATGTGTAGCATATGTTTTTGGGGTCGCTGAATCCGAATCTGAGGTCCATTTAACCACATCAGATCAGGGTTTGAGTTCCGTTCCCACGACAGTCGGTTCTACGTAACCGGAACGGACCCGGATTTATATCTGGGATTGTCAAATCGGCAGCATTCCTCAAAATTATTTAAAATTCACCGGATTCGCTTTCAAAATTCAAAATGGCCGACGCTTTTTTAAAAAATTTATCAGAATCGCTACAAACTCTTTACTCGGGGGTTCTCGGTGTTGTTGATTACGAATTTGACGTTACTTATTAAAAATTTAAAATGGCGAACCAATATGGCGGACATATTTTAAAACTTCCCCATATTGCATCCTCCATTTTGTGTTTTGAAAAACCCACACTAGATGCTTAATCAGCAACCCCGAAGTGTTCAGGGTGATGAGTAGAGTTGAAATTCGAATTTCTTTCTGTCTGTCCGTCCGTGTAAGCTATAGCTTGAGTAAGAATTGAATTATCTTGATTCTTGGCACCATAAGAAGGTTAAGATCGTAGATGGACCGTTACCACGCTCACAAAATGGCGATAACCGAAAACGAAGGGCTATAACTAAGCCATATATTAAGCTATGAAAGTGAATATATACAGATATATATATTACAACGAAACTCTCAGTCGTTTTTTCAGGCATTTCCTTATACATTCTAAAAATGAAGGTTCCTTCCTAACTTGTTTTATATTGTAAATCAGGTGGCAACTTAAAATGATGATATTTTTTTAAGGATATTTTCTTCAATATCTTCATTTCAAACTACGTTTTTCTATCAGTAAATTTTAGATTAACAACTATTGAAATCTTAATATATGGTGTTACTAGACCGTTCCAATAATACGTTTTTTTTTGTAAATATAATAAGTGTGGTAACTCTGTTTCAACTTACATATATTTTAAATGAAATTATTTGAGTATGACAAGTTTTTAAGCAAAATATTTTAAATTTAGAATTAGGTGGCAACTCTCAAAAGTATTATTTTTTAATAAAACTTGCTTAGAATCTTTTACTTGAATACTTATGTATATATTTTTATATTTTTCATTTACATTGTGTTAATTTTACTAATTTTAGGTGGCAACTCTAAAAAATAATATAAAAATAATATTTCTTATTAAAACTTGCTAAAATTCTTTTCTTTGAATTCTCTTTTTTTAACTTTCATATTATTAATTTTAATTTAAAGTCAGGTGGCAACTCTACAAAATAAAATAATAATGAAAAAAGCTTGTTGAAAGCAATTCCTTTGAATATTCATGCATTAGCATTTAATGCTTATATTTTTTGTTGTTTACAAAATTCATTGATGTGGCATTATTTATTTGTCATTTTATAGAGTCTAAGCCCTTCAGCTGAATCTAAAAAGTATAATTTGTACAAGAGTAATTTATATGCAATGTGTATGTGTAAGTAATTGAAATAATTTTGAAAATTTGTATGTATCACAACCATTAATTCACGTCAAAATGGCAAGCCTTCAATTTTCATGCATTTTTTATAAGAGACCCTTGGGTATTTTCATATGACAATCAAATCTTGCGCTTTCCCAAACATTTGCCAAATTGTGCTGCATAAATCTTAGAAGTGTGAAAGTCCATTAAGCACTTAAGCATCCAACTAGAAGAGTGTGTGTCTGTAACCCATGTTGTGCATGCGTAAAATCATTACCGAGTGACATAGTTGGTGACAAAAACAAAAGGCTGGTGTCCGAAATGAGTGTGATCACATAAAGATAGACATTTATATAAATTTAGATATTTGTACATACACTGCTAACATACTCGCATGCACCTGAGCTCTATTGTCTGAGTATATGTGTGTGTGTGTCTCGCGAATATTTGCGTGCGAAACGCGATGCCCATTTGATTTCGTCGTTGATTTATTTTACCGTCATCATTGTCGCCATGCCGCGCCACCGCTACTGCTGCTGCAGCTTCCATCAGCGTCCGCCAGCGTTGTCACATACATATCTCGGCTGGCCACAAATGACAATTCCAATTAGGCGTTGAACAACGCCGTCACACATACACCCAGAGACATTTGTGTATGAGCGCTGCCTTTGTGCCTGCCACTTGGCACATTTTGTATGCAGAAAGACACACTCACATACACAAATGCACATTTGTGCCCAGCAATGCCATAAACTTTGCTGCCATGACAGGCACTCAGCGCCGGTCAATATGCGCTTTGATGGCGCTGTTGTCGCATATGTGGCGACTGTGTCAGTGGTGTGTTGCAAGTAAATATTAAAATATATATAAACACACATAATTGCTGCGGCAGCGCTGTCAGTGGCGGCAACGCGATCCTGCTGTAAAAAAGAGTGAAAGTTTGAGCTCCGTTGAACTTAGAAAAGGAAAGAGCGACACATACACACAAGCTCACTGTGGTAGCTATTAAAATGCATAAACGCAATAAAGTCGCATATTATATGAGATACTCGCAGTTGAGTGTGTGTGTGTTTGTGTGTGTGTCTCAAAGCTGAGTTCAGAAGCCAGGAATGGAAATAAAAATATTATATTGTTAGTGTCTTTTGATTTATGTTTTAATATTTCGGGGTTTATTTAGTTTATTTGGACATTGTGTAAATGACTGCAAGATTTTGGTTACTTAGGATATGTTGTGTCTGCTCCAAAGTTATATATGCCTCTTTTTCAATAGCCTTGTCGAATGTCGCATCTTCATTTTTTATATTCTTCGGATCAGTGATCCAACCTCTAAAGGTTCCAACCTTGTTTTGCCTCTTTTGAAAGACCATGTATTTCTTCTGGCTTCTTGAGGTGTTGCATGTGGATGTTAGTGGCTCTAACTCTGCTTGACCATCTAATAGGTGCTAGTTTTCTCCTTTAATTGGCTCCTATTATTTGATAGTCAAATATAATACAGTTAATATATAATATTATTAGATCATATTTGTGGGTCTAACAGCCTAGATCTTATGCTCTAATATTACAGCCAGTTACAACTTGGTGGATCTTGATTTTAGTGGTCGGTTGTTGGTTTTATGTTGTAAATGTCCAGATAAAATCACCTTCGTTCTTCCGTGGTTCAGATATAATATGAAGCTATTTATAAGTAGTACCCATATGAATGCAAATAAAACTACTTTTCGAAATTTACTTTAATCGATCGATTTACATGATCGACAGAAAGCTGGAAAAGTCCGGAGTATATATTGTGAAGTACTGTTCTATTAATAGAACCTTATTTGACGCTCAGAAACATTAAACTCTTACTGGAATGATATGCGTGTTGTTTTGTTTCAAGGCCTGAATCGAGCGGGATTCTCTGCATAGACCTTAAACTTTACATATACCCACAGGAAAAGTCTAACGGTGTGGTATCACTAGGGATGCAAACGATGTATCGATGTTTTCGTCAAAAAGCATCGATGTTAGCCATCGATGTCTCGATTCTAAAAACATCGATGCATCACGATGTCACTTTCAACGATGTTTTATGTCGATGTTTTATATAAAAATTTTACTTCACAACTTCACACTTTTTCGGGTATTAACCCGAAACCCTCTATTTGGATACGCTTTATTACATTGGAATTAGATTTTTGTAAAATACGGAAAATTCGTTAAGGGAATGTGCGCTTGGAACTACTTCTGGCGTAGGCTACTGCGTTTGATCAGAGATTCAAATTACTTCATTTTAAAGATGCTAGGGCAAAAGGAAATACTTTTTTTTTGTTTCATAGAAAATTAATCACGCTGATACAACGGAATCTTCGGATGAGTGTGAAACAGAGTACTACTTTGATGTTTGGAACCAGAATAAACATTTAGACCACCAAAAGGTAAAATGTAAGCTGTCAAATTTATCTACAATTACAGGGACGAAAGGTTGAGGAGAAACTGTATCTCGGCTGTTACCCCTACCAATCATAAGCCAATAGAGTTTGGGTTGACATGAATACTGTGTTTCCGGAGTTGTATAAATAAGCTTATTAATATTTACACATTGTAGCCTCTTCAGTGCCGAGTAAACGACTGTTTTCTAAACCCAGGGCAACTATCACGCAGAAGTAAAATCGAAAAGAAATGACAGTGAAAAAATTTTCCATATCGTTGTTTTGAAATTCTGTTATTTATTGAGAAAAAACTTTAACAGCATCAACTTAAGGCGTACTACATTTCATTTATTTATGCTTCTGCTTCTGTATCCCTTAGCTTTTCACACTAAATTTAAAATAAGTTAAAAAGTTCAAAAATACATCGATGTTTTATTGGCCGATGTTTTTGGGCCATTTTGGGTTTTGAAGAATCATCGATACATCGAACTATCGATGTTTAATTTTACGATGTTTGCATCCCTAGGTACCACACGATATTGGTAGCCAATCGACTGGCTCAAATCGTGAAATTTTCTGCTCACCGAAGTGTTCTCTCAATAGATCCATTGATTGATGTGATGTGTAGGAAGTGGCGCCGTCCTATTGAAACCAAATGTCTCCGAGATCACGAGCTTTAATTTCAGGCATCAAATAGTCGGCTTTCATGATGCGATAACGGTCGCTATTGACGGTTACGTTCTCACCGACATCATTTTGGAAGAAATATGGACCAATGATTC
Source organism: Zeugodacus cucurbitae (assembly GCF_028554725.1). Taxonomy (NCBI): domain Eukaryota; kingdom Metazoa; phylum Arthropoda; class Insecta; order Diptera; family Tephritidae; genus Zeugodacus; species Zeugodacus cucurbitae. Next base: position 68,406,018 of record NC_071667.1, read on the forward strand.
CACCGAAATTTTAAATGAAATTATTTGAATAGTAACAATGGAATCCATTAATCTGCGGCTGTGTTTAAATGTGCATTTTATATTACTATAGCAATGGTTCGTTTTAGGAGTCTCACTTGCGAATTTTATAGCTCAGAACTATTCAGTATAAAACCTACAAAAAATATATATCTAAAATGTAATGACGTTATTGACCTAAAAATATCGGAGCCATAAGAGTTCTGCCGAAGTAAAAGTTATAACTTTATATACGTAATGCCCACATGAGTCTCTTCATCAACCATTGTTGCATTGCTTTAATTACGATTTGCCTAAGTTGAATAAAAAGTTACATTATACAGACCAGAAACACAGTACAACTTTCAGAATGCCAAACAAATGGGCATCAATATGGACTGTCACATAATTATGTTCATTCTTAGTTAAGAAATCAGTGACTCGCTTATTGCTGTTCTTATTTTTTATTTTGTGAGATTGACAGTGCCAAGCGCCACTGTCATAACACTGTGGTACAAAGTTGATAAAAAGTGAAGAATAAATTTCATGTAAATAAAATAGCTCTCACCATAAGTTTAGTATGAATATATCTAGTCTAGGTGAGGTAATATAAAATTAAGGCTGCTGTCTTTTCCATTCACAGACCTCAAATGGTAACGGGACATTTTTTTGGTAAACACAGGACACTGTGAAATTGGATTATCTACCCAAATAATTGGATACTTTCCATTATCTCAAGAGCTTTCAGAAATTTTTTCCTTAAAAAGCTTTCGTAAAAACTATAAAAGCTCCAACTAGCTAATTTTTACTTCTTCGGGTGCTATTAGAATTTTTTTCTCAAAAAGCTTTCTTAAAAACTAAAAAGTGCCAACTAGCTAAGTAATTAGCTAATTTTTACTTCTTCAGGTATTATCATTTTTTCCTTGAAAAGCTCTAAAAGCTCCAAAAATTGTTCACTAACTACTGCTTTTTGAAGAAAAACCGAATAATCTTCCTAAAAAAGCTCTAAATTCTCCGAAAATTGTTCACCAACTAACCACAGTGCCTCACAGTCCGCGAAACGCTCTCATCAAAATTTGACAGCAACGGACAATTAAATAGCGGGCCATCATTACGTTCTAGCGGTGCAAGTCTATTAATTTCATTTGTGACAAAAGTGACCGTCATGCGACAGTAGCTCGATTCAAACACAGACACACCGCGCTCTATATGTGTGAGTGTGTGTGCTTGCAATTAGAAGTGTATAAAAAGTGTTTGTTTGCAACGAGTGCGCTAACTAAGCGATGCCATCAAACTAACGGTGTAGGTGTTTGCAGACAAAAAAGCGGCAACAACAACAACAACCATGAGCGAAAGAAATGCGCTTAACAGTAGTAGCGGCACTGAGATTCGCCTACTGACCGCTGTCTGCGGTTCGCTGCGACTTTTTAGCCAAGCGCCGCCAGCTAAAGACGCCCACTTTGGCCCGCATGCGCAGACGAAAGAAATGCGGATACTCGAGCGCGATTGTACCTACATATAACAATTTACTGTTACTTTTTGAGTTTTTTGTTTTTATTGTAATTTTTCATTTTATTTATTGTTTGCTGCCTGTCTTTGCCGGCTAAGAGCTACTAACTTCTAGCTACCGGCTGACACGAGCTAATTAATAGCGCGCGCCAAAATGCACCACAAAATGTTGCACAGCCGACAATCGCGCATTCACTCATCATTGCTCAATCGTTTGCTATCCGCTTCTATTTTGCTATATTTTTGGAACTGTTCTTCAACTGTCTCTGTACTCACCTGTACAACCCTCTTCTTCCTCTAACCCTCGACGGTCATTCGTCAGCCACCACTTTTGTCTATCATTAATGCGATGGTGTTGTCATTGCAGTCGTGAGTGATGTTTGTTGTAGTTGTTGTCTGCTTTTTTTTGGTTTTTCTTGTCTGGTTATTTATGCCTGAGTTGTTACCGCTTTGATTGACAGGAAATTATTATTGGTTTCATTACTTTTTACCGTAATCTGGGATAGTAAATTTGCTTTGTTTTTAGTTGAAAATATTTGCTGTTGTTGTTGTTATTTTTGTTTATATGCGCATTTTTAAGATTATATATTTTGTTGCATATTACACAAAAATCTTCAAGCTTACATAAGCTCCCGAGCCTTTCGTGTGACCAAGGAGCGAAGACATTTTTGTTATTGTTTTTTGTTTTTTATTTTGCTATTCGTTTTGAGAGCTGTGTGTGTTGTTCTGCAATCCGAACGCTGTATGCCAAGTGACGATCAGTTAATTGTGAAGAAAATAAATGTAGGTCAGTTGGAGAAGGGCAATCGTTTTAGACGAACGACTTTAATGACAATCACTCACCAATACTGGTACAGAGACGTGATTACTCGACTCCAGTTGATGAATACGACTCATAATATGTACATACATATGAATACAATTTCTATTTGTCAACCACGTAAAATAAAATAAATTCTTTGTATAATTATGTAAGATTTAATTAAGGTAATTCATTAAAATTTGCAGAAAAATAGAATTATGCAAAATTTAATAGTTAGTATTATTGTAATCAATACAATATTGCTTTAGGGTGTATCAAAAATTATTCAATTTATAGATTACTGCAGACTAGTATTTCTTGTAAGGAATAAATCTTTTTGCGCTCTCAAAGATTGGCATTTATAATATTCATTACATTTAGATTACTTGGCATTACGATTATTGTATTTGTAATTAGTAGACTCCCAGATATACTAGATTACTATGTATAATTAGAGCCATGAAATTGCTTGATTGTAATTCGAGTAATTTAATTGTAATTTCTAAAATTACTGATTACTCTTTTTGTAATGTATTTTTTATGGTAATAATTCTAGTAAGTTATGATTACTATATGTGTAATCAGTATTTTTAAGCATTACAACTACTGCCATCATTATAAAGAACTGTGTCAGTGTAAGTAATTTGAATGTAATTAAGGATCTGACGATTACCATTAATGTAATTATATGTAATGTAATGAACATGCATGTTTAGCTTGTCTATAATTCTAATTGTAATTGAGATGTAAAGCAAATTTTAATTCCCCAGTTATAATTAATACGTGTAGTTTGCAATTACAGAAATGGTAATTAAAATGTAATGGTTCTTGAAAATGTAATTTAAGTTCGTTTTGTATAAACAAATTAATAACTTTTTTACTATTTTTACTTGAACTCCCCTAATGCATATTAAAATAAATCTCTTTTAATCTACAAATTTTAATCATATTTCAGTAATTAAATATGTGATTTTGTAACGACGTACACAAAGCTGACAAAATTATTACGAAACATCAATTTTGTCTTAATTAATTCTAATATATTTATTGAAGATTAACTCACTATGGTAATATGCCTAATTGAATTATTACACACCTGAATGACCTATCAGGTCGCCATTTTTTGAGTAACTTCTGGACATTTTAAATATTTTTGCTAAAGATAAATTTGTAAATTGAATGCTGTAGCAATTAGTAAATTTCAATATGACTTTTATGTTACGTAATAGTTTTGTAATTTTGAATAATAATATTTTATTGGCTAAAAAACATAATTGTATTGTAATTAAACTGTATGACTTTAATTTATTATTATTGATGTAGAATTTCAATATTTATTTGAAATAATTTGTTTTTGTCAATAAAAATAATTACTTTACTTAGTCATTCTGAGCTCAGCCATCTTTATGTAATATAAACCTTCTGTAACTTAGTTTCTGGCAATAATTAAATTTCCGAATACAGATGTTAAGAGTAGTTGAATCTAAAGCAAGAAATCTAAATATATATATATATGGGTCGAATATATTACAATGAAGGTCTAATATTTAAAATACAAAATATGAAATTACATATTCATAAGTATAACTCCACTTCGTTCATATTATTATTCATATTATGAATTATTAATTCACATTTGTATTTTCATTTATTTATATTGTTCTAATTTATTTTAAAACCATTATTTAAGTTATACTTCTTATACGACTTCGGAAAAGGTTGCGATACTTGTTTAACGTTAAATAATTATCGCAACCTATAGCGTTGAACAATGAACGCGAGAGAGAGAGTGAATGAGAGTAAATCAGAGAACTTAAAGCACTTGCGATGCTTATGCTATTTGAGCAATTCTTGTTTTTGTAGAACTATGTTTACATTTTTGGTTGGTGACATATTCACATGTGTACGCACATGTATGATTGTATGCTTGTGCATTATTTTTCTTTCGTTTCTGTTTGATTTCTGCGAATTCTCAACTATTTTGTGTGACTTTTGGTTGAAATACTCTGCGTTGGCCGTTGGAAAGTAAAGACTATGCTTAACAGGATCATTTCTGTAGTCAGCCTTCATTTACTTTCTTTGCAAGTCGAAAGTATTAGCACCCGCGATGAGGAGGTATATCGTTTTTTCTGGCAGCATGAGGTTTTTTGAACTTCACTTCTAATTTTATCTTGTGGCATATTAGAAATGATGTTTCTTCGATGATCGCTCGGTTACAACGGATAAAACGACTTCGGAGTGGTGATTTTAATGAATAAATTCCAAGGTTTTATACAAATAATTATATATAATAATGCAGTCGGTAAGTACAGTAGGGTAATTCACAATCTGGTGCAAATGGTCTTGCATACATATTTGCAATTGCAAATTTGCTGTATATTTTGTTATTGTAAAAGCAACAATATGCCTCGCTCATTTAAGAAAGTGTTGGGTTGGAACATTAAATAAGAATGGGTTGAATGTATTATGCCATAGATAAATATTATAGATATCAATCCGTCAGAACCCAGAAATTATAATTGATTTGGGCTTTGCTTTATAAAATGTAAATTTAAGAAAGTGTTGGTCACTCCACCATATTTTTATCCTTTCCCTCTCACTAGTTTTCTTTCAAAACAAATGATATGCATTTCTTGGAATATCACTAAGTATAACTTCTTCCTCGCGTAGGGACTTTTATTCTTTTATCCTCGCAGTCATACTTATACTCGTATTAATACTCATAATCGTACTTATTACCACTACTTATACGCAAATGAATATAAATACTCACTTGACTATACTCATAACTCATAGTGGTGTTCAAACTCGTTTTCATATTTATACTTATACTTGATGTGTTTTTGATTTTTTACCTATAGCCATTCATATTTATATTCATTATACTGAGGTACTCGTATTCATATTTTTTTTCAGTTTCACGTTTGTAAATAAAATATAATAATATAATAAATTCATGTTCATTTTGATATTCTTACCAATACTCATACTCATCATGAAGTCATCTAAAATATTATTTTCCATCAGTCGTAGTTGTTTGAGTTGGACATTCATTTCCCCTTATTTATCTATATTACCTTAACTGAATATTCCTATTATTAACGAAAAAGTTGTTTATCCGAATATCCACAGCAATTATTGATCTAAAATATAATTTAATACTCTTCATATCCACCGACTATACAAGTGTTTAACTATTTCAGAAGATTCAGTAAAAAAATATTTTTTTTTTTTAATATTACTAGAGAATAATAAACTGATTAAGTAGAAATAATTAATGACTATTGAAAAATTAATTGATTTAAAAATATTTGTTCAAAGAACGAGGTAAATGTGACCATATTTTCTTTTTAGAAATAAAACTTTAAACTAAATCCTCGATTATTAAATTTTATTGTCATCCATAGTTTATATAGATACTGGTTAAACATATAAAAATAATGTTTAAACCCAATTATGGGTGATTAAAAATGAATTTAATGAACTTTCATAATTGAAACCTAAATTACCGTTATAAATAAATGACAAACTGTTAAATGTCAAAACAGCTGGCATCTGCTACACTTTTATCATGCTGTACTCTAATTTTCCATCGGAAAGAAAATAATGTCTCTGTTGCCTTTCCTTTTTTGAACTATTTACCTGAAGAATTGAAATTTTAACGAGAAAATTAATGTGAATATTTCGAAAGTACCAAAAAAAAGTAGCCAAAAAGCACAGCACAACGAATGCTCACACCAATTTCGAGGCGAAACAATAATAACTAAATCAGAGCAGCGCCAATTGCATTAATGGAACTAATTGCATGCAAAAGGCAACAAAATGCAGAAGAAAGAGCAGCAGCAGCTTCTTCACTGCCAAATTGGAAGAAGCGCATTTGAAGTTGTAGAATGCAAAATGCAAAAAAAAATCTAAATTGAAACGTCAAACGAAGCGCGCAAACTGGGCGCATGCTGTTGCTGCCGCTGCTTCCTTTCACCTCCTTTACGTGATTCTATGCGGCAAGTGGATCTGCATACTTACATGAGTATCTGTGTGCGTGTGTGTTTTTGCGTATGCATAACGGCTGTCACCGGGCGCAATGCGGTCCCATGCGCTCCCGCCTGGCAAGTGGCCGCGTCCAATGGGAAATCATTGACGTTCTGCTGGCTGAACACTACAATACGAGTAATAATAGCGACAGCTAAATCAAAAGCACAAACAGGCTGTAAAATATGCAATATTTACATACAAACAACGTTCGTACATATGTGTACGCTAAATAGCCGAACGCGCGACCGTTGTGCGGCATTTGCGCATGCGCGGCGGCGTGGCGGCGTGCGAGCAGGAGCTTACACACGACTGCCACTACTGGCCTACATAAGTCATGCGCAATTTTGACTCCATTAAAGAAGGCGGAACGCCGCCGCCGTGACGCAGAGTCGCCTGACAAAAATGAAATACAGCACAACAACAACAACACCGACAAACAAACAAACATATGTAGGTGCGCATATGTGCGGGCGTTTATGCGCAGCTTGCTTTGGAGAATTCCATCGAGCTCCGAGCTTTACAGCGCACGCGTTCGATAGCGGTATGACTTGACCGCCGCGCTACCTGTTCTTCCATCGTTGGCCGGTAGCGCCGGGGACGTTTTGTAGGCGTCTTTAGCTCAGTCACTGGAGTGTGGCAATGCCGCGCATCAACGTATGCTTATGTCTGGTCAAGCTGCGGCTTGTACGTACGCTCGTATACCGGTCGAAGCGGCATCGGGACGCATAGATGAACAGCGAGCAGTATTTGTGTAGTGCAACAGACGGATGAGCAGTGCATATCGCTTACCGGTGCCTCTGTCTGTATGCGCCGCAATCAATGTTCCAACAGAGTGACTTAATAAATCGCTTGCGAATAGAGGAGAATGTCAGAAGCGCATGCGGGTCGTTCGTCTGGTCGAATGCCGCAGCTGGTTGGTGTAATTTGAATGCATGACTGCTTGGCTGTTTGTTTACCCGATTATTTGGGTCGTCCAGTGCATCTGGTCCGATGCTTTGGTGCAACGATCTGCCGATTGGTGTGCAAAGAATGAATGGAGACTAGGCATAGAATTCTTTAGTATATACGCAGAAATCAGGTTTTTTAAATACTCAACACTTAATTTAAATATTAATAATTACTCAAAATCTGTTATTGAGAATCGATTCAGACTTTAGACTTATTCATTGATTTATTTTTTTAAATTTATTTTCATTAATTTAATTTTATAGTCTATAATATATAATCCTTAACCTTTAATTTTCAATTTATATTCTAAAAATTCTTGATTTATTTACTCCGACACATTAATATACATCCCATACTCAGAGTATTATGATATCTATACTCATACTTCTATTCTTATTTATAAGTACGATGGTATTCCTCGTATTCCTCGTATTCCTTTTCTTATTATTTTTCATCTACATACTCATACTTTCATTCATATTCATATTCATACTCATACTCATACTTATACTGGTACTCATACTCATACCTGTACTTATACTCATATTCATATTTTCATTTCATTCATAAAACTCAAATATTAGTTGCCTTCCATCATTCTGTCATCAGTGATCGGTTTCTGCCGTTGGCGCCCCCTCAATACCACCGCAATAAAAGCAAAAAATATAAAAATCACTCAAAACAAACTAGAAGCCTTTCTCGCGGCGCAGCCTTGGTCTTCTGCCTTATTATTGATTGTAGTGAAATGTATGCGGTCCACTAACTGCCGCTGACCTACTGAACTGGTCTGCGCTGACAACATTAGCGTGCAAGCAAACAGTATCGCCGCAATGTCGCGTCGCGATTCATCGCCATCGCCGTCACCACTAACTTAACCACCACTTTTGTTGTTGTTACTGTCTTTGATTGGTGGCAACAGTCAACATTTTGACATTGAAGGCTCCAACCGATAGTTTCATCAATGTCGCCTGCGCTGAGGTTGCCATCGTTGCATTCAAAGTCCGGCTTGCCGCTGTAATCTTGATTGTTATTGTTGCTGTTCACATTTTGCATGTCAACAGTGGCAGCAAGCGCTGCAGCAACAACATGCAGCAAGTTGACATGTTGTTGTTGCTGTAAGTAGCCGTTCTTTTCGTACTGCCATGCCTTCTATGCAGATATTTCTATAATGAATTTGCCTTATACCATTTTTGTTGTTTTTAGCCATGTCGTTGACTGCGTGGGAATTCGTGACCGAGACACGAATCGTAATCTTCTGCCAACAAACAAGACGAATTAGTTACCATTGTTGAGGTAATCGTCATTTGTTGGTTTTGTTATTGTTGTTGCAAACTTCCTGTTGTACTTGTTCTCGCCATGGTACGTGGAATGAAAAATTTGCATAGGCAGCGGTGGTTGTTGTGATTTTTGTTCTTATTGTTGTTGTATGCGAGTAGGCTTTTTACCCTTGTCAACTGTAATTTTCGTTATTGTTGTTGTACATCGTACTGTTCCATAAAAGTAGTTTGTTGTTGATTATCTTTGGTTTCTGCATAGAGTTATTCTAGATTTATTACACCACAAAAATTTTAATTTTATATTTTAAAATTTAGATTTAATTTAATTTTAAATATAGATTTAGATTTGAGGTTTTAGATTTTAGATTTTAGATTTTAGATTTTAGATTTTAGATTTTAGTTTTTAGATTTTAGATTAAAGGCTTAAGTTTAAAGATAAAAAAATAAAGATTAAAGACTAAAGAATAAAGATTAAAAATTAAAAATTGAAAATTAAAGATTAATAATTAAAGATTAAAGATTGAATATTAAAGATTCAAGATTTTAGATTTTAGATTTTGGATTTTAGATTTTAGATTAAAGACTTAAGTTTAAAGATTAAAAAACAAAGATTAAAGACTAAAGAATAAAGATTAAAAATTAAAAATTGAAAATTAAAGATTAATAATTAAAGATTAAAGATTGAATATTAAAGATTCAAGATTTTAGATTTTAGATTAAAGACTTAAGATTAAAGACTAAAGAATAAAGATTAAAAATTGAAAATTAAAGATTAAAGATTAATAATTAAAGATTGAATATTAGAGATTTTAGAATTTAGATTTTAGATTAAAGACTTAAAATTAAAGATTAAATAATAAAGATTAAAGACTAAAGAATAAGGATTAAAAAATTAAAATTAAAGATTAAAGATTAATAATTAAAGATTGAATATTAAAGATTCAAGATTTTAGATTTTTGATTAAAGACTTAAGATTAAATAATAAAGATTAAAGACTAACGAATAAAGATTAAAGATTAAAAATTGAAAATTAAAGATTAAAGATTAATAAATAAAGATTAAAGATTGAATATTAAAGATTTTAGATTTTAGATTTTAGATTTTAGATTTAAGATTTAAGATTTAAGATTTAAGATTTAAGATTTAAGATTTAAGATTTTAGATGTTAGATTTTAGATTTTAGATTAAAGACTAAAGATTAAAGACTAAATAATAAAGAATAAAGATTAAAAACTAAAGAATAAAGATTAAAGATTAAAAATTGAAAATTGAAAATTAAAGATTAAAGATTAATAATTAAAGATTGAATATTAAAGATTAAAGATTTTTGATTTTAGATTTTAGATTTTAGCTTTTAGATTTTAGATTTTAGGTTTTAGATTTTAGATTTTAGATTTTAGATTTTAGATTTTAGATTTTAGATTTTAGATTTAAGACTAAAGATTAAAGACTAAATAATAAAGAATAAAGATTAAAAATTAAGGATTAAAGATTAAAGATAAAATATTTAAGATAAAATATTAAAAATTCAATACAAATAAAATATATCAGATATGAAATATTTCTCTCAGTGTATCGCCAACATTCGCTCCCCCAGCTATACACCAACGAGTGACGAGCTGAACTCACCGATTTCGTCACTATGCCAAGTATTTGCAACTGCAAACTGCAATTATTGTTGTTGCCTTGCGCTGTTGCAACTTAATTTTATGCTATTTTCGGTTGCAACAAACAACTCACTGACTCAGTGAGCCACAGACGCTGCTGTCATGGCAGTGATAAGACACTACATACATCTGCTCATCCGTTCAGTCGGAGGCAGTTGAGTTGGAGGTGTAACAGCAGTTAATGCTGTAAAAGGCGACGGGTGGGTGTAGATGGCTTGTCACACGCTGCATTTGATGTGCGCTTGATTAAAGCGTCAGTTTGCCAATGTGTGTGTGTGTGGGTGTTTGCATACTTAATATGAGCTGGGTTGCACATTACGTGATACCATAAATCGCGTTAACGAGTTGAAGGCGGTAAAAGAAAGAAAAGTGCTGTTTGTTGCTGTTGAGAGGCAGACAGATGTGAGGCAGCTGGTTGGCAAATGTGGCATGGAAGATGGCGCTGCAGATGTTAAGTAATGGTGCGTTGGATGTACTTACTACTTTTGTTCTTTGCTTTGCTGGAACAAATTTAAATTTCTTGTTTTTGTATGAAATTCGTCTTATCTAACTGCTCCCAAGACGCTAAGAAGCTTCTTACAAGCGTTTGTACGCACATGATTTGTGGAGTGTTATTTTATAGTTAGTTCTAGTTCTTCGCACTAACACATTTAGATTGAGTTTTGTAAAGTAGGAGTACACGAACGCTGATACTTATCAGTTGGCGCAGCGCCGAGTTCGTTGCTTAAGTCTTTTGTTTTTTTCGCATTTTTCAATTTACATGCAGTTCTTTGCGATTACAATTCTGTTCACGCTTTTTGTCGCTCACTGACAGTTGAATTTGCTTACTTACACGCTTACACGCATAGCAGAGCTTGTTGCTTAACATACATAAATAAATGTAACGCTTTAGAATATCAACGCAGTAGAGCAATCTCAAACATTATTGTACCCAGTGTATAACGCAGCAAATGACTTCAGTTTTAGTTTTCTTTTTCTTTTAATTTTAATTTTAATTTTAATTTTAATTTTAATTTTAATTTTAATTTTAATTTTAATTTTAATTTTAATTTTAATATTTAAGTTTTAATTTTAATTTTAATTTTAATTTTTATTTTAATTTTAATTTTAATTTTAATTTTAATTTTAATTTTAATTTTAATTTTAATTTTAATTTTAATTTTAATTTTAATTTTAATTTTAATTTTAATTTTAATTTTAATTTTAATTTTAATTTTAATTTTAATTTTAATTTTAATTTTAATTTTAATTTTAATTTTAATTTTAATTTTAATTTTAATTTTAATTTTAATTTTAATTTTAATTTTAATTTTAATTTTAATTTTAATTTTAATTTTAATTTTAATTTTAATTTTAATTTTAATTTCAATTTTAATTTTAATTTTAATTTTAATTTTAATTTTAATTTTAATTTTAAATTTAATTTTAATTTTAATTTTAAATTTAATTTTAATTTTAATTTTAATTTTAATTTTAATTTTAATTTTAAATTTAATTTTAATATTAATTTTAATATTAATTTTAATTTTAATTTTAACTTTATCTTTAACCTAGAATTCAACCCCTGGGTATAATTTCTTCACAACTGTAACTTCCTTTCATTGTTGTGTTGTTATCTCATTTGGTAACTTGCGCATTTTGTGAGTAAAATTTATAATTTATTTCGCATTTGTATGCTAACTCCCTAAGTGGCACTTTAACGCCGCATTCCTCTTTATCTATCGCAAGAACACGGGAGTAGAATGTAAGGAATATGCAACTGCAGCACTGGAATGAGAATAAGCAAGCGCTTTGTCATGCTCTTTGAATGCAAATTTCGCTGCTTAAATCACCGCTGAGACAATGTAAGAAATTCTGAAGCCTGCTTATGCACTCTTGAAATTTAATTTGAAATTTTTAGGTTAGCAACATAAAAGCTAATTGTTTATTAGCAGACAGTGACGGGAAATTTGCAAACAATTGGCAATTATTGTTGTTGTTGGATTTTAAGTAGTTGCATACAATGTCTGCAGTGCTGTAGAAGTTCTAGGAGTTGTAAAAGAAATAAAAGAAAATATATAAATAAAATAAAGATTAATTGTAGGCTTTTTGAAAGTCTAATTTATCGTCGTAGATACAATTGCAGTTGCATCCGGGAACAGCTTTGGTTATAAAATACGGTAGACGACACTCTTTGGCTTACAATTGGTTCTTCGTGATATTTTTCATTAAATATTTAGTTGGATATTTTAACTTTTTCTTTCTCAAAAATCGAGTTAAAATTCTGAATACTTCTCAAAAAACTTTAGATGTTCGCTTCTCTCTCTCTTACTCACTCTATATCTTACTAGCTCTTCTTCTCTCTCTTTATATATATGTATATATATCTCTCTCACTCACTCTATCGTTCTCTCTCTCTCTCTCTTTGTTTCCATTTCTCTCAATAATTCCAATAATTAAAATTCAATACTTCTAATTAACAATTAAAAATCAGTTCCCACCATAAGTCATCTTCTCAATAATAAAAGCCAATAAATTATCTTCCTTTTCTCACTTTTCCTCCATTACCAATATATACTTTCATACAATATATATTTACCGTTAATTCCATATAAAAATATTTTCAGTTCCTATTTTCCTCAAGTGTATGCTTCTTTTTGTTGTATAATTGCATTAGCCGTACTTTTACCAGACACCTACCGTCGCGGTGGCGGCGGCGCAATCGCTAGCGCTTACTTTCCCAAGTCCACACTAAAAACGAAAGGATGTCGAATGCTAGGAAGCCGTTTAAATGCATAATCAAAGTGTTTTCGCTTGTCATTGAACTCAAGGGCATTTTATAATTTTTATTTAAAATAAAAAATTGTTTCCTTTTATAGCAAATGTGTTAAAGAATGGTTTTGATATTTTCACTGTTTATTTAGGTTGATATGTTGACGGAAATTTCGATAAAAAATATGTTGTGTTACTTTCTATCTTCCAAATTTCCGTGACATCATAAAGATCTATTAGCTATAACCTACGCTAATAAATTTAACTGTAAATAATAATTACAATAAATCTGTCGGAAATCAAAGGACAACAATCGAATTTGGTTGGATTTTCTTTATTGTAAATGAAATAATGGCTGGAAAAGAAGATTGCAATAAAATGGTTTGTTAACCGATAAATGAGTATAATTTTTAGATCTAATTGATATAATTAAAATATTTTTACGTTTTTGTAAAAACTGCATCGAATTTGTCACTGAATTCCCTGCTGCATACAGCACTCGTGTACATAGCTGGAAGGTGTATGGCTGCGAAAACTGCTATCATGCTGAAAGGGGCAGGGTACTCTAGTATCCTCGGGCGCTTCAATTTCATCCCGAGACTACTGGACTACCATCATGTCGACGAGCCCTGCCCTGGGTCTCTTCTCTGCTCTTATACCTTCAAGAGAGGGTTGGGTGGGTAGGAGTCGCGGGAGGAGACGTGCGTTAAGCTTGTTTTCGGGTGGGTCGAAGCTAGCGGGGAAGGTTTGGGGAGGAGTTTATTGTCGGGAACTTCTCATCAGCCTCAGCTTTAGGCTTCCGGACTACTGTAGCGTGTTTCAAGCGGAAGTGGCTGTCATAAAGGTTGAAAGTGCCGATCCACTCTGATAGTAGAGCGGCGATATTAGCCTTAAGCTCAATGACTGTGGTGCCAGTCCTCGCTAGTTGCATCGGAATACTTCGCAATCATACTAGTTTCGGTGCCTGGCCACAGTGGAATTGCTGATGATCCAACTAGGCTAGGCACTTCGGCCTCACTTACAGTGGATTGGGAACAAGTAGGAGCGCCGCTGTCCTCTTACAACTTGCTTCTGGATGAATGAATCTCAGCTGAACTGAACAGGCACTGGGCAATCACTACACCCGGTTCTGTCGCAAGATCATTCTGGCCCAAAGTGAATCGCAATAGGTCAAGGGAACTATTTGCTCTAAGCAAGATCAGTCTTTCTCAAGTTATAGGAGTTCTAACTGGGCATTGTCCATAGTGATTCACGCGGTAAAATTAAAAATTTTCCCTGATGCTAGCTGCAGAAGCTGCTTAGAAGAAGATGAGGTAGAATCCTTCCAGCATTTTCTTTTGGAATGGATGTCACTTTTTTGGGCACCCCCGCAAATTAGAGGATATAGAAGTTAAAAACCTCTGCAAATTTGTGGTAGGTTCTAAGCGCTTTGTCGATTCATAAAACAATTGAGAGGGTTGAATTTTATGGCATCACAAAGAACTGCTCTTGATAGTCTAAGTGTGTTTCCCTTTTTTAGGAAACAGCCTTCGTACCTAACCATAACCTATCATTATTGTTAAGGCTTTTTCTACTTGAAATGTGATAAGTTAAGCATTTGTATTAATTTTTCGATTATCTTCGCTTCAGTGCATCTGAAAATTTGTCGCAAGTTGACATCACAATGCTAAAAGTGTAAGAGTAACACCTTTTCGGGCATAGCATTCAATTAAGGAATTTTATATAACACTGTGAATGCTTAGTGATCACAAAATATTTCGCCATGATAGCTATTTACTTTTAATTTGGCACTCGAGTGGAGAATGTGGAAATAAGAGTAACAGAAATGTCAGCTTAAAATTCGTGAAATTCAATTAAAATATCGGCCAAAAGACAACAATTTATTCTGCTCTAATTCGTTGTATGAATGCATTTGAATATTTTGAATTTAATTTTAAATTTTTGACAAATTATTGAACTCTGTTGTAACAAGTTGAACTCTCGGATGCAGTAAAGGCAAATTTTTTTTAATGAAAACCTTAATGTAAAAATCTTCACTTCACAGTGTTCCATAAAAAAAAAATAATAGAAAACACATTTATTACAAATGAATATCGATTCTAGAATTAAGGCGTTTCTTCTTTGAGTTAATTAATCATGCCACTTGCAACAAAGTGTTGCTTTTGAGACATGCACTTATTTCATAATTATATTTTTTATTGTCTTCTGCTTTCCACATTTTCCACTTTCTTCAACTCATTACGTAATAACATTACCTCAAGCGTCCTTTGTGTTATTATGTTTGCATGCATCGCTGCGTTCATGCGTACCTTCAATGGCACCGGCTTCACTCTACGCCTCTAAGGTGACTGCATTCCCCCGCAGCCCGCCTCTGGGGCTTCCTATTATTCTTCTTCAAATTAGAGTTTTCAAATTAATGTCCGCTGTTTAACTTTGATTTCAGCCGCATTTTATCGATTCGTGACATTCGAATGTTGTTTTATAGTTTCTTATGACTGATTGTCGACTTCCTCATGCGAGTTAATATGGCCCTTCAGCGAATTTTTGAAGGGCATTTACGCTTTGAAGTTGGGTTTTTAACTTATTCATTGAGAAAATGCCGCAGTGATTTTTTTAATTTTTTTCTTAAGTTCAAAAAACGTTAAATTGGTGAATGAAAGTTCCGAAATCTGTCAAAAAATATATGCATATTTTTCTTTTCTACCCGAAATCGTTCCTAAGGGATTATTTGTGTTAAATTAAAGAATTTTGTTTTCTGCAAAATCATAGATATCTACTAACCGCCTGGAATGAGGATATACCTCACTGGAGAGCTTACAAATTTTCTCTTATTTTTCGATAATTTTCTTTGCTTTTATAATCACAAATATAGCAATTCTTCCCAATTTTTTCAGTTTTTTTTTTAAGTTTTATTTATTATATTATTTATTTAATTAATATGGACTCAATTACATTAATTTGTTTTGTATTTTTTTCAGGGAAAATACATTTCACGCAGTTTTATATTGCCTGGAATTATAACGAATTTCAATGTGATCCCAACCTAAAACATCGAACCACACTGATATCAACTTTACAATTTCTATCTAAACCGGTAAGTCATAATCATAAGCAGTTTATTGAAATTCCTTTACAAATTACTTTCTTTATCCATTGATGATTTTTTTATCAAATTAACGGCATTCTACTTTGATAGGACATATTTTTACCGAATTATTTCCAAGAAGAGTAAAAAATAAAATACTGGGTTATTAATCACATGGTAAACATACATACCTGTTAGACAGAATGAAACAGCCTTTTAATCAGTGATCTTAGGATTATTACTTATTTCCATAAACATATAAAATTTATTATTTTATCAAATACTACGAGCATTCTTTATCCTATTTTCCATTATCGCCATATTTATATTCATAGTATATTATGTGAAGCATTTCGATTTTAAACTAATCTCATGAGAGAACCAAATACCACGCCCTAGTACAAGTTCATTACATTACTATCTCAGTTAGACTATATTTGCAAATACTTCCGTGCTAGAACGCAACTCACAATGAATAGGTTAATCGATAGTGGTAATCTTTGAATTTTTCGGCTAATACTATATTTAGAAACATATTTTATAAAGATACTAGCAGACGTTTTTGTGGCTAAGGTATACATTAAATTAGTAAATTTTTCAATATAGTAAAACAAATCTTACGCATAAAGAAGAAAACGTTATAGCCGGTATATTGATTGATGTACATTATTGTGGATCTGTATTAAGCGTAAATCATCATAGTTTGTTAAACTTAAATTTTTTTTAATCGTATATTGAAATGAGTATGTAACAAATTAACAAATTTCATAGTTGGCTCAATCTTGGCTTCGATGACGATATTGATTACCTTAATCACAGTCAGTCTTGTTCTATTGCAAAGTCGAGGTTAATTTATGTTACGAAGCATGATGACAACTCACACTAATTCTAATTGCAAAGTGAGTGTTGATAGTTCAGGCAATTTTAAATAGTCTGTGGGAGAATTGACTACGTCATATTGGTTTGTAGCTGTGTCAATTCTCCTGGAACGAAATTCTAAATTATCACATTGAGATCATTGACATCTTTGTTTTTTACCACCAAAATAGGTCATTCAATCATCCATTTATGGTTATTATATTGTGATTATCTATAGCCTATGACCATTTCTAGGTTATCATCTATCACCATACCAAATTTCATCAAAATCCGTTCAGCTGTTTAGGCGTGAAATAGTAACAAACAGACAGAGTTACTTTCGCATTTATAATATTAATATGGATATTATTACAAGAAGTAATTAGAAGCCAGATTAACTGACCGTGTGGCCTACCTGCTTGTATGTTCTGCATCTGTAGATTTGTTTTTTCTAATTT
Source organism: Zeugodacus cucurbitae (assembly GCF_028554725.1). Classification (NCBI taxonomy): domain Eukaryota; kingdom Metazoa; phylum Arthropoda; class Insecta; order Diptera; family Tephritidae; genus Zeugodacus; species Zeugodacus cucurbitae. The sequence goes on from NC_071667.1 coordinate 68,423,403, forward strand.
GCACCGAAATTTATAATTTCATAGAAAATCATAAATTCTTCAACCTTGCAACAGTCTTTCAATTAAGTCTGTCCAATTCCGAACACCTCGCTGTTCGTCTTTCTCATATAATGACTTTTAGTGAGGTTTTCGGAATTGGACAGACTTACTTGAAATACTGTTTCTTTGAATTCTTAATTTTGGTCACTTTATCGTATTAAAGTTTAAATATTCTTTCAGCGCTTTATACTAAATATTTATACTAAAATCCATTTCGAGGTTATTTACTTTTTTAAAGGAAAAAAACTCAGAAATTCAATTTTAATGAGGAAGGTTTATTATCATTCGAAGGAACATGATTTTGTAATTATTTTTAAAGAAAATAATTCAAATGTTAGCCGTGGCTACGTCTCAGATTGTCCATCCGTTGAGCCCAATTTTCGATCATTACTTCTGGTAACTGTTGAATGACACGCGTATTGTTTTGCTCCAAGTCCTGAATCGAAGCGGGATTGTTCGGCAAAGGTCTAACGATGTGATATCACATGGTTTTGGTAACCAATCGACCGGCCCGAAACGTGAAATTATCTACTCACCGAAGTGTTCTCTCAATAATTCCATTGCTTGATGTGATATATGGGAAGTGACTCCGTCTTGTTGAAACCAAATGTCGTCGTGATCACGACCTTCAATTTCAGCCATCAAATTGTCGGTTATGACGGCGTGACAACGATTGCCATTGACGGTTACGTTCTCACTAATTTTTAAGGAAATATGGACCGATGTGGCCGGTGAAATGCACACAAATCACACCAAACTGTTATATTTCAGAATGAAATGTCAGCTCTTGAATTGCCAAATGCGGCAATTTTGCTTGTTACAAACCCATTGAGCCAGACACGTGATTTTCGTAAAAAAGTTGAACAATATTTGTAAACATTGTTCAGGCCAAAATAACATGACAGCTTGACAAGACCCACGCTTGATCTGTCATAAAAAAGCAAAGCACCTCTACTTGGATCACTCGATATTAACTGTAAATATTTGATCGCCTTAAACACAGTTTCGTTTTGAAATATACATTTAAAATCATTTTGGGAGTAAAATAAGGGTCCAAATCATATATCCGACTCACTTGATGATATTAAATAGTATGAAATACTAGATTTTAAAATTATTCAATCTTCGATTTTGGAGATTCCTTTACCTTATAATGCTCATATGTAAAGGTCCTTTCGACCAGTGCAAAGTGGTTTATAACTAAAATTTGATTTACTATACTAAAAAATAATAAAACAACTGAGTGCTGGAGCATTTGCAGCACTTAAACCAGTTTAGCGAGCAATTCTGCGAAACTCTGAATGTCTTTACCACACTCAATCCAGTCGCACTTGTGAGTACATATTTATTACACAATAAAAATCACTACTAAACAATGCTTAGTGTATAAATAAATGCCAAATAAACCGTTTTGTTTGCGCAACTAACAGTTAACCATTGTTTAGCCCACTCAAACAAAAAACAGAACTACTCCCCCTTTGGCCGAAGGCAAAACTGAATTGAAACGCGACAAAAAAGTTAGTAGAATTAAATACATTTTATTTGTGTGTTTGTATAGGGAGTGTGGGTTTAGAAATGGAGTGTGTTGTAATGTGTGTAACAACTAGAATGGCAAAGCTAGAGTTCATTGCGCCGCATTTGGTTGGTTGTTGGGTTGCTGAAAAGAATGCCTTCCGAGGTAATTAATTTACCTTGCCATCAGCGCACAACGCAGCGGCAGTAATTCATTGAAAGATATGCCGACGCCGACGCTGCCACAGCCACTTGCTGCCACATAGAGTGCCATGGAGTGCAGATGATCAGTAGCAGCGGCAGCGATGTTGGCAGCGCTGTCGTTGGCGGTAAATGGCAACAAAGTAATCTGCTCACGCACGCACTCACACACACACCTGCAGATATCGCAGCACGCATATAAATACAGTTGCAATTAAGAAATTGACACACACACACAGAGATAAACAATTAATTTTCATTTGTCTGTGTGTGTGTTTGTTTGCTGATCTGCTCTGACAGATAAGGTTGTGGGTAGGCGCAATGACCTTTTCCAGCGTTGGAGTGCAATAAATTAAATCGAATTAGGCGACAACAACAATAAAAAATACATTAACAAAAGCAACAACAACAAGAAAGTTGCAATAAAAATTACAACAACAACAAGAAAGATGCGAAAAAATTTACAAATTACAAAAACAAAAGCCAACAAAAAAATTATAACAACAACATGAAAAATACAATAAAATGTACAACAACAACAAAAATACAATTACAAAAATTTACAACAACAACAAATTGTTGAAACTTGGAAAATTGCATTTAAATATGCAAAATTTATTTATTTTTTTCGTTTTCTTCTTAATTTTTTTTCTGCACTAAATTCACTCCAAATGCTAGCGGTAAAAAATAAATTATTTTCTCCTTTTTCAAGTTTTTCGAAACAATTGTCTTCAAGTGCATTTCGTGCTCATGGCGTGTCAAAAGCAAATCGTCTACAACACTACACGTTGCTCACAGCGCGCCACTCACTACTTTGCCACATGCAACACTGGTCGTTAGCAGCACTTCGAGCAAATAAAACAGTTGTGCGATGCAAATTTTTTTCCAGGGCAAATGAGCCACAAGCGGAATTCCGTGCCCTTTATGCAATGCTATGTTGCATTTTGTTGTTTGTGTTGCTCTCGTTGTTGTTGTTGTTTACTCTTAACTTTTCGCTAATTTGCGCATTGCACTGCATTGTTGCAAATATTTGTGGTCACACTGTGGCACATAAACACACACACACCAACACATTTATTTGGCGCACAGTCTGCATGCAGCCTTTTGTATGCAACGCCTCTCATTGTGCTGCAGAATTCTAAAGAATATTCTTTTTTTTTTTTTGTATTTTCAATTCTAATTTTTTTTCATTTTATTTTTACTTTTTTTTCTCTCTGTCTTCGCATGCAAATTCTTGGCGCACTTCCTTAATGCGCGCCACACCAGATGCTAGATTAGGCGCCTAAAATTGTATTTGGCAACGCAAGCTTTTGTTTGCTGCTCCGTTGATTTCCTTCCCCAACCGTATTTGTTTGTGTTGTTGTTGCTCTGCTTGGCATGCTGTTTGTTGTATTTTAGGCCCTCTTCGGCTGGTGAATTGAATTCTTCCACTGTGTAGTGGCAAATCTATTGTTTATTTACCTTATTGTTGCTGTTGTTGTTGTTTTTTCGTTGCTACTTTGGTGGCTTGGTGGCATTTGTTCCCTATGCTGTTAGTTTTAACTTGTATTTTTTGCGACCATTATTTGGGATTGTAGTTCGAGGTACAAAATAATTTTGGAGTACTACGAGAAAATCTTTGCAATCTGAAAAGGTGAGAAGGGTCTTAAAGGTTTCAGAAAGTGCTTATAACGAGATATTATATATTTTTACAGACAGCCATGAGCTATTAATGCAACTGACTTCTTACTATACAATAAACTTGGACACAGTGATATACCGGGTAACTGTGAAGCAGACGAACTAGCCAGATTGGGCACAACTTTATAATTGGATCCCAGTAAAGGGGATATATGCATGCCGTTGGTCACTTGTAGACACTTTATCGATAAGCAGGTCATAGACTGGGCTGACTCCCGGTGGAGAGAATCTATGACTTGCTCAACTAGCAGGAGAACCTGATTGGAATAAAGGCCGTACGTGCCGGCTACTGAAATTTAAAAGGAAGGACATAAAAACTCTAGTTGGAGTCCTAACTGGTCATTGTCTAATAGGAAGACATTCCGACAGACTGGGGTTACCAAACAATGACTACTGTAGGAGCTACCAAGAGACTGTTGTACATCTTCTGTGTGAATTCAAAGCATTGTACAGGAAAAGAATCACAACAATTGGAAATGGTTTTATCGATGACATGTCGGAGGTTGCGCACATTAAACTGGTTGAGTTGCTCAACTTCATAGAAGCCACAGAATGGTTCAAAGCGGACTTTCTAGTGTAAGGTGGTTCGATGGGCCTTCTAAAGGCCTACGTGCGTCATCTGACATCCACTTTACCTACCTACCTATAGTACTTCTATTCAATAAACAAATAATTTCTGGTCTTGGTTTTGTACCATGGAAAGCTTGGCGAGACCCAAGGCCTGGTCTTCAAAGCTGTACTTTTGATTAATACTTTTATTTATTCTGATAAGCAACTATGCAATTGAAGAGATTATGTGAATAACATATCATATTTGTAACAGATTGGTAATGGTTTTTTCGAAAAGTATAAAGACCAAGGGACAGTCAAAAATAGTTATGGTGAATATGCGGAAAATACCTTAACCACATTACGAAGATGGTGTTCTTTGTAGATTTTCAGAAAATAATTATTTTTCTAACTGTATTTTATTGAATAATATATATTTTTTATATATAACAGTGTGTGTGTATATCTTCTGGTCCATTGCATGACCAATCCCAACGCATAGTGTTCACCTTCGAAAATCCACTGAGCTGAGGCCAGTTGTAAGCAATCGCTTGGATTTTGTGTCTTTGTTGCAAGAATGAAGCTGGAATTTCGTTCGATAGCATCTTTAATTTAACCCAAAGCAAAAGAGCTTTTATTTCGGCTGGTTTACAGCTAAATTCGCAAATTCGTTGCTTTATTGTTTTTTTCCTTTTTCTCGTTTTTTTTGTGAGTTCATTTGTTTCGGCTTCAATGGTTTTTCGATAGCAAAACAAAAACACAAATAAAATGAAATGTGTAGTTGCGTCTAACTTCAATAAAATTGTGCACATATTTGGTTAGTCCCAAAGCAAAAGGTATTGGGAAATTCGCAAATTGAGTTGATGAAAGGAAATTTAACAAAAACAAAAAAGTGTGCGCATAAAGTGCTCGAAAAAACGGTAAATCAACGCCTTTTCTGTCGAATGTCTGTTGAGGTTTACATTTTAATTAGCGACTGACAATCAACTATTATTGACCGCTTGTGAGATTCTAAATTCGAAAGTAATGCGTGAGCATATGTGTAGTATTCTTACTTATAAAGAGTCGTAATCAAGTTTATGTACGATTCTTTATTTCCGTTTTAGCGAATTTTTTTTAGCTAAACTTGCCTTGAGCCATATACTAATATCACTTAGGTGATGTTGAAGAATACATTTTTTTTGTAAAGTACTTTATATAATACATATAATAAAGGCAAGCCTTAAATATTATCGATTTATATCTTCGAAAGGATGTCCCTCAATTAGAAAAAAAGAAAAGACAAAAGGGGAAAAAATTAGTTCTTCTTTCGAATATCATTTTCCTATTCACAGCTCCACATGTTATTGACGGGAACTATCCATTAACTCTGTTTTCAAGATGTCTCCTTGAAACTTGCATGGGGGTCTCGCCATAATATATTTGCAGCAATTGGGGAAATTAGTGCGGTTTTTTTTCTATTTTCTGTTTGCTGCTGTGGTCAACCATTAGTAACTGTGCGATGATAACGTCCCTCTTTTCCTCAGCAAAGTTCCTTCACTATTTAAAGGCGTTTTTATTGACCATTTATTGACCATCCACGGTAGATGGCGAAGTCGAATCATCTTTGACTTCCTTCTTGAAGATCCCGATTTGATAAGCCTGTGGTTGGATCACTTATCTTTAGTTACTAGCTGTAATCATAGTCAATCGACATAGCATATTTATGATGATATCAAAATGGTTTGTCGATTTATGTGCGCTTAAATAGAGTTTCTGGAGTTTAGAGAAGTCGAAAATCTACTGACATCAAATGAATGGTTCGAAAAGTCTAGACTCTGGTCCTCTGCGATCTTTTATGGATCAGATACCAACCAATACTTTCTGATACAAAACAAAGCGTCGTTTACTATTCTCGATTGATTTGAAGAAAATTAATATTGCATTCCTTGTGTTCCGTGAAGTTTTTTATGGATATTTGGAACATCTAGTATAGATCATTTAATCATGGGAACTCCGATATAAATTTTACTTTGTTGAGGTAAAGATACAAAAAAAATGTTCTATATGTTTTTCACTCACATACGTCAAATTTGCTCTCATCTCAATCCTGCCTCGATACACGCATATCATGAAATCTCTTATGGCCTCTTTGACCTCATAAATTGTTCGGCCTGATCATGTCATTATCAGGACTACACATTGATTATAAGGTTATGTTCGTGATCGAGTGTGAGTCTGATTGTATTGATATCTTTATCGATATACAATCATCCCACCTATTTATATCAAGTTACTTCGCAGATCTTTTCGCAATCCTCCAACTAAATCACATATGTTGGTTGTAGCAGTTAATCTTCAATTAACCACTTGGATTCACGCAGCTCATTACTGTTACATAAGAATTTGCCCAATTTGCGCACTTCGCAGGCACCAAAAACACCAGTTAATAATGTACTTAGCAATCTCAGCAACAATGCCGTTATTACTGCGCAGACTCGCTGGGAAAGAAAGAACACGCATTTGCAGACAGAAGCTGAAGCTAATGCATTCTATCCACTATAATAGCAGAGCGAAAATTGCAGCGCGAAAAAGGACTTAACACTCACTCATGTGGCGCAAAGCAGAAAACTAACCAACAAACCAAGCCATCAAAGCAAAGCCAGAAAGCTGCTTAATAAGCTGGCTGTGGCAATTGGAAGTGGATTGGTGTGAAGGAAGCAGAAAGTATGAGTTGGATAATTTTCTCACCATTTCACCCCAATTTGAACTCGAGCGGCACAGGTGCTGGCCACCAATTGACCGCATGCCAACGCCATTAAGCGAACACACCCATAAACACGTGCATCCACAGACCCATCAGTGTGTTGCGGTAAACAATAATACGCTAGTTGGGCGCAGTCGAGCAGCAGCAGCAGCAGCAGCAGCGATGAAACGGTAACAAACAACTGTTTTTTTCCTATTACTGATTGCAACGGTGAAGCGGCGGCAGTGGGCAAGCGTTGCGAATGCGTTGCCAAAAACATTCGTCACTGTGGGCTGAGTGCTAATGGGTGTTGGGAAATGTTTGTGTGGAAATCTTAAGTTATTAGTGAACATTGACTTACAAATTAGAGCAAGTTTTTATGTAGTTGAGGTCCTTTCTAAACTGTATACTTGCTATACAAGGCAGGATTTTAGGAGTTTTTATTATACTTCCAGCATCCTATAGCTGATGGTTATCTAGGAAATTTTTAAGTCCAACTTGGGTTACTCTTTGATTTGGATGTGGAATTGGAACATAATCGAACCGATCCGACTGATCAAAAGGGACCCATGACGGAGCTTTATATTTTTGTTGTTCTGCAGCTTCCATTCCCGAAATGTTTTTCCAGAATACTGTCGAGTTGGCTATTTAGAACCGACTGTTGTGAAACGGGCTAGATATCGAAGTGTCCGATGTTTCAGCTGCGTCACTTTTAATAGATAAAATTGTATTGTTGTAAAAGAAATCTGTTTAAGGATAAGAACTATTAGATCCTCTATATAGAAGCAATGATTTCACGGAGTCCTTACTACTTTCTCTGTGATAAAGATTTGTGCTAGTAACCTAAGAAGTTTCTCGGTAACGATTTGCTTACCGTCAATTGATCTCGCTTTTTCGATCGACTGTCGTGATTTACTCACCTCTCATCAAATATAAAAGGATTTGGGACCCAAAAAATTGATCAAAAACCTGATGGATTTCTAGATTTCCTTGGCAACAAGTCTAACTGAACTTTTAGAACGGTAAACACTGAAGCAACTCTTTTGAGCTTGGGGGGTAAGCCTTGATCTACTATAGAGTAGTAGGAATTCAATAGAACTACGGAGAAAGTATTTCAGAGTAAGAATCTAAGACTGTAAGAATTTGAATGAACCCAAGTAGTCGTTTGATTTCAGGTACGGGTATTGATTGATTCAGATTGATCCAAATATTGATTAGTTACGATTATTGATAAAAGAATTTGATCATAAATGAGATTATTATTTTTTCAAGATCATCTATGATCCAGAGCCTTAACTGTAAACAGCCGTAGTATATATACTTTCCAGAAAGTTTTATCTCGTTGAAAGCTGAAGATTGTCCTATAGCTAGGTTTTCATCTGCTTGGAAAATACTTTTATGGTACTAAGTACTAAATAGAAAGCTAAGGAGAATCAGATTTTAAATAGATTTTTGGAAGACTTATTCGAACCAAAGGAGAAACAAATTAACAGTATTCTCATACGAACAGATATAAAAAGTCTTCTGCGTGAATCTCGGGAACTTTTGGTTGGTTTGGTAATAAACTTGAGAGCTATAGCTTAGTAAGTCTCTAATGAACGCTTCGGATACATTTTGTTAATAAGGAAGCTTTCGCAGCTCTGCAAATTTTTACATTGTTGTTGGGGAGGGACTCAGTTAATAAAATTAGGCTCAATGAATCTCAAGCGTTTTTGCAGGTCTTAAAATCAATACTTTAAGCCATTCTAGCATGAATAGACTTACGATCGGAGTATTTAGGATATTTCTCCATTTCACAACACTGTGCAATTCCACAGTAGTTACAACGAACGGAATTCTCGTTGCCACCAACTCGCCACCGCTTTCATTGCGTTTGTTTATATTATTTGCATACCCCGCTGCTGTTGTTGGCCAGTGTTGTGTATTGTTGTTGTTTCATGTTGGTGGAACCCTTTAAATAACTACTGGAGCTGAAATTATACGAAGTGCATGAATGTAACTGTAAAAAATGCGACTTAATTTGTTGTGAATGCAGACAGCGATGATGCCAGATTGAAGATGGAGAAATGCAAATTGAAAATCACAACAAACGACAAGAACAACAGCAACAACAAGCTGGCAAGTAGTTGAATGATGGACAAGCGGGAATGTATTATGAAGCGTTATATAGGAGTACACGTGTGTATGTGTGTGTTCGTCAGGTGTGTGGGTATGCACCGAAAGGCACGCGCAAGTCAGCCAAAACACAATTCCAGTGACCATTGTGGAAAAAATTGTAAAACTAATTTGAAGAAAAAATGAGGAAAAACTAAGTTATTTCAAGCATAGAAGTTATTATGCGCCGGCAACAACAACAACAACAGCAATAACGAAATGGAAATGCTAGAAAATGAATATGCAAACGAATGGCGAAATTGTGTGATATATACATACACACACTCACAGATGTATATGTGAAGTGTAGAATAAATGAGCTTTGCGCGAAGACGTGTCTTCTCCTGTCTTTGGTCTTCTCGTGTGTTTGTGTGTTCTGGCCGAAGCAGCTGTGGTGGTTTAAGGCGGTTTCGGCAAATAGACAGATGAGATCAGTGCACAAGATGTACGGAATGGACACTTAAATCAACTAAAAGTAACACTAAATTTGTTTTAGATAAAGCCATTTAACTTTTACAAGCAACCAACCAGTTGTGTGTATTCATATACATACATACATATATAAAGGTATGTATGTGTGTGTCTTTTACAATTATATAGCAGCATGCTGTGTGATATAATAGCGAGCATAGTATTAGTGGCATGCCGCAAGTGCGAGTAATAATATATATTGCAGCTAATACATACATATATACACACTTGTACATATATACATACATACATACATATATATGTACATATGCCTGTTTATTTGTAAGAATCTGCGCATTTGTTGTCCATTTACCACTGCTTCACTGCTAGTCAGTTAGCCAGTTAGACCGGCAATGTTGTTTGCTTGCCAACGAGCAGCAACGGTAGTAGCTACAAGTACAACAACAACAACAACAACAATAGCAACAGGTGTTCTTCGCCAACTAACATGATCAACAGTAACAAGAACGAAGCGCTAGTAACAGCTAGCTGAACAGCATCAGCAACAACAACAACAACAACACTATTAGTAGCAACAACAACAAAAAGGAAAGCATAACCGCCTAACAATAACAATTTCAGCAATAGCAACAACAACAATAAGAGCGTATAGTTAGCAAGCTGAAGAAAACTCGTCGTAAAACAATCTGCGAGATCTTTACGATTTTAGTATATATACTAGATGCAAGCGTGTGTGGATGTACGGCTGATTGGCAACAGGGCATTGACAGCGGTAGTAGCAGCAACAAAAAACGCTGCGAGCGTAGAAGTTTAGAGTGAACGGTAGACATGGTATGGTTAGTAATTGTTGTTGTTGTAACAACGGCAAATTATGACGTGGCGGCGGTGGCTATAACGCGCTTTCATGCCACAACACACCTCCGCAGACTTACTACAAAAGCACTACAACAACTGCGATAGTAAATATTGATGTATATAGGAAGGTTATGTAATATATATGTACATTTATAGTATATATACGTATATACATATATATATTTTTATTTTTTTTATAGTAATAAAATATTTTTTACTTAATTTCTGCAAAAAAAGTACGCAACCACTTTTCATTAGTATGTGTGTGTGTGTTGGTGTTTTCGCATACGAAAAGTGACAGGAAGTGTCCCGGTTGGTGATGGCTTCCAGTGCTAGCGGTGATACTAAATCATAAACTATTCACCAGTCTTCGGTTAACACGATATTTTGCAATAAAATGTTTAGAATTCGCTTGCATTTGTCGGAAATTGGCCGCGAGCGAGGCAAGCGAAGTCATTTAGCAGCAGTTGGCTATGTGGTAAATACACACACACACACACACACGCACTCAAACATCTATAAATGTGTACAAAAAGCGTTATTCAAAATAATTGAATGTGTCAAAGCGCGATATTTGCCAGAATGTATAGCTATAACTAGCTGTAAAAAAATCTTATGTTTACTGTTAATTACATAATTTATCACCTACATATGTGTGTGTGTATTTTATGAGTGACAGATGTTAAATGACACCCGGTTTCAGACATCTCTGGGTCACAATTCTTTAATGAAAATTGGTTTCATTTATCTTCAAGTAAAGAGCTTCTATGTGAGCCATTAGTCAGTAATAGCCTGCGTTTTATATTTATCGCTTGTATCATATTTCAATCTAGTCTTTTTAGTCTAGCCGACTGTCGCGGAAATATATCTTAAAACGAGAGGGTGGTCGGATAAGAACTTAGACTCACCGCTAGATGGCAACACTCTCGCAAAAGAAACTTAGTAGTTCAATTTACTATTTAGCTGTGACTGAAAGCATCTTAAAGGAACGCGTGAGTTCTAGTCTGTATGAAATATTGGGAATGACAAAGCTGTCGAGACGTCTGTTCTTCGCAGAACCACTTAATAGCTGAGTTTGACCTGTTTAAGCACTATCTGAATGAGTTTCTATCTCCTCCCGTGGGCTTAAATGGTACATGGATCCATTGATATATACCAGAGATGAAAATCGGTCCAGATAGTGGACTTCACTCTGCGAACCTGGTACGAAGAAGGCGCAGACTATCCAATCAGCTGGAAAGGCGAACGCACTATTTCATCGCTGTGTCTAGTCGAGCGAGCTGAAAAAGGGGTATATGTAATCGGGACGGCATCATTGGTTCATCGAATTTTTTGAGGTTAGGTTAAGTTAGTTAGGTTAGGTCGAATGGTAGCTCTCCGCATCTACAGAGAATCTCACTTAGACAGCAGCGATTGTCCTTTTTGACATCCAAAAACTCCCAACGAATCGCCAACGAATCGCCAAGGTCCTCATGTTTAGACAAAGCGCTTGGACTCTGTTATAGAAGTTTTGAGGTACTATTTTTATTTTTGTAGGCTTCTCTTTTAAAGTGTCCTCAAGGAAAGAAAAAACACATTTGGATGTAATTTTTGGATTAATTAATGAATCAATGCTGCCTTGTTGGATATCAATTTTTATTTTCTTTCATCTAATCCAACCTTATTCGGGAGTAGTAGAGAGAGAAAGAGGAAATTGCATTCATATTTGTTTTCGAAAACTTTTTTTTTTGATTGTGTTGAGAATCAAGTTTCGAACTTCTTGTTTTCCGCTCTCCTGAACAAAATATTAGAAACATTCCATTCATAATTCTTCATTCGATCAGTCAAAATTATACACCTTACCACACTAAGAAGTGTCTACTCCCAAAATAATATTGCGGCACGCACTCGGCTAATTCAAATGCCACCGTCGTCAAGATGTTTTTATAATAGCCACAGATGTCACTGCAGTGATAAGGGGTTATTAGTGGCAATTATAACAGTAACAAAAAACCAAAAATTATATAAACACACTTAAATTTCAACAAATATGATTTCTTAATTAAGCGCATAAATAGTCGTCGAGTACCGAATTCCTCTGCTGAGGAGATTTCCCATTGTCTGTCGGGTGCTGGCACTGGGTTACCTGCAAATAACAGTTTATTTGCTTGTTTGTTTTGATCACATTTTTGCTGTTTAATCAGCGCCACCGAAGTTTGGTGTGTGTAATGACGACAACAAGCCGTTGGCATGGCGTTGGTGTCGTTAACAACAACAACAACAGCGCGTTAGCTTGCTAACAGTTTAATTAAGTTATTTTTACAGCATTAAACCGTTATTCCCACTAGCTGTACCTGTGACCGACTAAGAAATAGAAACAAAGAGCGAATTTTTGGGTTTATTTTTGTTTTTGTATTATTTTATCACCACCACTGCTGTCGAAGGTGTCTGTGTCTGAAACGCGTGTTTTAAATGAAGGAAATCGGCGATTTTAAGTAAATTTTTAATGTCCAATTAGGTCCACTTAATGTAAATAAAAACATGATTAAATGCACGTAAAGAAGGAGGGAGGTATGCTAAGCATTTCTTTATTACTGTTTCGCGTCTTAGATGTATTCAAATAGCGTTATGTAAACTTTTTTCCATAACGATGGATTGATGAATTCGATTTATGATGCAACAAGTAGAATAATTAAATTTTGTAATAGTTGAAGAGTTATAATTTTTATGCTCTGAATCGAATTCGAATTTAATAATGAATTCTAACAGTTTTATATTTTGTATTTACTCTTAATTTCCCTAGATTTGATAATAATATTAATACAAGTTGAACTTTCAACCATTTTGTTCCATATATTAAATGAATTTTGAAAGCTGTTTTTCTTTTTAAAGACCTAATCTAATCTAAACACATAGCTCAGGCGTCTCGGCCTGCTAAACTTGCTTGGAATCTATGTGCTTCGACAATCTTACTTTATCGACGTTTCACTTGTTCTCTTCACTTTCTCTGTCCTGTCGTTGATTCATTATTTTTAGTAATAATTCGACTCTGGTGCCACATAGTGGTTCACACGCGTAGTTCCCACAAATTTCTCAACATATATTTCGAATTTCAGTCATATAGCATACTAAATACAACAAATACAACTATTTGTTAAAATCCAACCACGGCGCCACCTATCGGAAATTTGTTATGCAGAATAATTTCTGCCCAGAGCAAGTTATAAATTGACAAAATTGATTGGAAGCGTATGAAAAGTATAACAACGCTAAGGAATGAACGAACAAGATATAATATTGACTTATAGCCATCAATCCTCGTCAAGTATAGAACTCTAAGCGTAAGTTTCCGAAGATAATGCTTCTCAAAAACCCAAAAGTTATGCCGAGATGGCGACGCTCTTTATTTGTGGAAAGCATGTGGACGCTGAAGAAAAAATTAGAGTAGGAGCTCGATCCCAGCTTCTGGCAAAGGTGACAGCTCTCATAATGTATATACATAGTATAAATAAGAAATCGGTAATTAAAAAATCTCTTAAAAACAATTTCAACAAGTAAGGAAGGGTTAAGTTCGGGTGTAACCGAACATTTTATACTCTCGCAATTTATTTATTTTACTTTATTTATATTATATAATACACAATTTGACCCACATATTCGTCATATATATTGTATAAAGTCCATTGAAAGTTGGAAACCATAATATTAGGTTAGAAGCACCGAGGTCCTCGTGTTCGATATATGGGGCCTTAAAAACCTATGGTCCGATTTCGGCGATTTTTAGAATGGGGCTGCCACACTATAAACTTAGTATTTGTGCAAAGTTCTGCACCGATATCTTCACTAGTGCTTACTTTATATATTGTAAAGTAAACGATTCAGATTGTCTTCAAAGTTCTGGTATATAAGAAGTGGGCGACGCCACGCCCATTTTCCATTTTGTAAAAAAATCGGAGTGCAGCTTTCATCTGCCATTGATTATGTGAAATTTAGTGTTTCTGACGTTTTTCGTTACTGAGTTAACCCACATTTTGTAATTTTCAACCTAACTTTTGTATGGGAGGTGGGCGTGGTTATGATCCGATTTCTTTCATTTTTGGACTGTATTAGGAAGTGGCTAAAATAAACGACTGCAGAAAGTTTGGTTTATATAGCTCTATAGGTTTGCGAGATATGTACAAAAAACTTAGTAGGGGGCGGGGCCACGCCCACTTCCCCAAAAAAATTACATCCAAATATGCCCCTTCATAGTGCAATCCTTCATACCAAATTTTATATCCATAGCTTTATTTATGGCTTAGTTATGGCACTTTATGTGTTTTCGGTTTTCGCCATTTTGTGGGCGTGGCAGTGGTCCGATTTTGCTCTCGAAAGCAGCGTTCCTATGGTGCCAAGAAATAAGTGTGCCAAGTTTCATCAATATATCTTAATTTTTACTCAAGTTACAGCTTGCACAGACGGACGGACGGACAGACAGACATTCGGATTTGAACTCCACTCTTCACCCTGATCACTTTGGTATATATAACCCTATATCTAACTCGTTTAGTTTTGGGTGTTACAAACAAGCGTTATGTGAACAAAACTATAATACTCTCTTTAGCAACTTTTGTTGCGAGAGTATAAAAATTCAGAATAAATAAAAGCCTAAAAATATTGAAAATGAGTGTATTATAATGCCGATGTGAGATTTTCAAAAATTATCGGCCTCAAGCTTTATCTTCTAGCAGGGTTACTATTTTAATTAGTTAAGAAGTACATCGTCCTCGAAGGAGTTTTTGAGTACAATTTTGCAGAAAGTAAAGGTACAAGGTGTGTTAAAAAAATAACGGGAAATTTAAAATTTGGCTTGGACAGTCCGATTGTCAAAAATGCTTTTTTTTTATCATGTTGTATATGCCCCAAATTATCAGCTGTATTTATTGCTTACTTTGTCTGTAGCAATCGCTAAGGTTAGACATTTTTTAATGAGCATGACGAATTATGTTTGTTAAAATCTCCCACTTCGTATTTTGTTCGTGAATTTTTGGCCAAAAACAATACTGTAACGATATCCCAGCGCCCATATTCGCCAGAGAAACTTAAGCAAGCAGACGAGAGAGCACTGAAAGAGCCAAAGGCTATCTAAAAAATCGAGCTTGGAAATTGTTTCGACGATTGGAAAAAGCTCTGGCCTAAGTGCATAATATACTTTATCTTCTACCCGAATTACGACTTTAGTTGGTCTGGAAGGCCTTTATTCTCGAAGGTGGTACAGTCATGGAATGGCAGTAAGTAAAGATATGTGTGTAAGAAACCAGTATTTGATCAAACATTTCGTTTTGAGTAATTAATTCTATGATATGAGGACATATTAACGATTCTAAACTGTGTTCTTAGAAATATAGACGAGCCTCAGAGATTTAACAGTATATACTTCAGTGGTGATAGAACCAAAAACTTACTTATTCCATATCAAGTGGAGGAAGAATGGTATTATATAACCTGTGAGAAAAAGTTTCATGTTGACTAGTGTAACGCCCGTCACTTTTCACACACGCACACAGTTGGTGAGAGGTCTCTATCTCCTGAGTAAATATGACAGCTTAAATAGCTTCTTGCGATTAGCGCTTCACTGATGCTTTCAAATAACGTTTTTCGGATATGTGAATTAGGCAGCGATTTTGCTGTCGCTCAATCGACACTTTACCACACCGAATTGGGTTAAAGTCTTTCATACGAAATAGCTGAGTACCACTATTAAAGAAATTTGCATATTGATGCTTCATTTCGATTTGAATTTTGTTTTTGTAATTATTTTCTTATTTCCTGGTTTGCGGCAGATAAAAGCAACGCAGGCGTTCTGGGCGCAGCTTTGCGTGTTCTAGCCATTAACGTGAGCGGAACAAACTCCCAGTCTATTTGCATCTGTGTGTGTTTGAGTATGCAAAGTATATGAAATGCCCGAATTTCTGTGCGGTCTTACCCTTTTACCAGCTATTTTGGGCACTTTTCGGGAAGCGTGTGGCATGTCTGTTGCTAACGTGCAACTTGTAAGTGCTGCTTACACGCATTTGCATTTGCCTTTGTTATTGTTTTTGTCTTATTATAACATTGGAACGCGCGCCGAATGCTTTCTGATTTTCGGTAATTGCTAGTTGCGGACAACACGCAACCGGCCTAAAATGTTGGAATACCTTCGAGTGCGCGCCGCCCGCCGTCCGCTTGGCAGATGGGCAGTTCAAATATGGGTGTTTTGCGCTCCACCAATTTTCGGTTGGTTGGGCTGGTTCACATGCAAATAAAGAACAGTAAATTTACAAAACTGTTATTTGTAATACACCGATATTAAATAGTGAAGAACAAACACCGAAAGTAAGAAGTAGAAGCATGGCAGCACGTCAAAATTTATTCACAACAGATAAGCCAATAATAATAGGGCTAAATGCCTGGCAGTGCGCTGCCCTCGCGGTGAAGGTGCGTGCGCATGCGCTTGGCTACATTTTAGTTGGGTTTGGTGGTAGGCCTCCATTTGTGGGTTGGACCCCACACGCAAATGAACCGACTCTGTATTCATATTTGTGCAACATTCTACTTTTTAATTAATGATATCATTGCATAGCATGAATCCGGTCCATAAAGCTTTCCCACATATGTTTTTCGCGAAAATGTATTTTTGGTATGCTTTTGTTGCTTTTATGGCTTGTATGTTTTGTAATTCAATCGCTTTGATCCCATTATTTTGATTCCAATCTATGTAAGTCATCTGCGCGCCGCCCTAAAATCAATTAATTGAAATAAATAATTTTTTTTATAAATTCTTTGATTTTTTTCTCAATTTCATGCCGTTAAAGACAATTCATATTTTTGGTTTTTATGCTGCTTAATGTAATTGCCTTTTTGTATTGACCCACAATTTTTGCTGAATTCCTTGACTGCCTTTCTTTTCTTATACAATATGTGATACTGTGAATTCTTTAATTTAAATTCCTTCATTTTCCAAAGTTCATTGATATTTTGAAGTTCAGTGGCTGATATGAAAAAAAAAAATTAGAATGCTCGGTCCTTCAACTATTCGCTCATTTAGAAATGTAAAGGTGGCGTAAATTGCACCGTTTAAATTTAATTAGAAAGGAGGTTGAAATAATCGCCATAAATGCCAAAAAGAAGTTTGAACTGAATAAGTTTTAATCGTTTAATTTCGAATTTGTCCTAGAATGGTCCGAATTTCGTTTGAAAATCTTATGTTTAAAGGATTAGTTTGGTAAAATGTCTCACTACATAAACAACAGACCTCTATTTAATGTCTGATCTTGAATTTTTTATATTAGAAATATTCTCGAATATTTAAATTTACACGCAGAGGCTGAAATCGTTATAAAAGAGTACTTTCTGCTTCAACTTGATATAAATTCGAATTCATGATACACCTTGTAACAGTCGCGAACAGCACACTCTGCTATATTTCAAACTCAATTTCGAAGTTTTCGAATTCGAATTTTTCGAAAATCAAATATTTATTTTGAATTAATCTTCGAAAAAATTGGTTAGTAGTAATACCGCGGCGTGTGTTGTACAGTGTAAATAGAAAACATTATCTACCATCGACATAATATTAGGTAGTCAAATATCTCCCTTCCGCCCTTTTGTCTTTTGAATTTCTTGGCTATGTATAAAGCGCCACAGAGCTCGTATCTGGCAATACTATACATCTTTGAAAGGTCTTGACATAACCTACAAAACAATATTGCGTTCAACAGTTGTAGACGTGTAAACACAGGGTTAACGAAATTCGCGCTATTTTTAAGTTTTCCTTCGTTAAAGAGAAATCCGCTAGAGAAACGTTTCGGAGATCAATGGTGTTTTCGGGGATGGTACTCTATTACTTCGAACTGCGGAGCAATGGTTTCGACGATTCAGAGCGAGGGAAAACGACACCACTGATAAACCAGCCGGCGGAACACCTGTGACGACAAATACCGATCAAATCATGGAAAACATCAAGTTAAACCGGCATGTGGCATCTCGTGACATCGCCCAGGAGATGGGAGTTAGTCACCAAACCAATTTAAACCATCTGCAAAAGGCTGGTTACACAAAAAAGCTTGATGTTTGGGTGCCACATGATTTGATGCACAAAAGCGTTCTGGACCGAATCCACGCCTTGACCCATTTTTGAAGCGGAGTTTGATTGGCAACGAAAAATGGATACATACGACAATAGCAAGGGAAAACGGTCGTGGTCGAAGACCGGTGAATCGTTCCAAACAGTGGACAAGCCAGGATTGACGGCCAGGAAGGTTTTGCTGTGTGTTATGTGGGATTGGAAGGGAATAATACACTATGAGCTGGCCACACTATATGGCCAGACGCTTAATTCTACCATCTACTGTGAACAACTGGACAGCTGGAAGCAGGCCATCGATCAGAAGCGTCAGGAATTTACCAACAGGAAGGGAGTAGTGGTCCACCTGGACAACGCCAGACCACACACTTCGTTGATGACTCTACGGGAACTCGGATGGGAGGTTTTATGGCATCCACCATATAGCCCGCACATAGTGCCAAGTGATTACCACCTGTTGGTGTTTATGGCGAACGCCCTTGTTGGTGTAAAGTTGAACTCAAAAGAAGCTGGTGAAAAGTGACTGTCAGAATTCTTCGCAAATAAGGAGGGGGGCTTCTACGAGAGGGTACTATGAAGTTAAAGAGCAAAAATGCTGAATATTTGACAACCTAAGGTCTGATAATTGAAATAGATAAGTTTCTATATATACAGATTCGAACTCGAGATAAGTTCAAAGAAGCCATGCATATAAGGATGTATCGCTTAACAAGAACCATTTTTCAGCTAACCCTCAATCCCACACTTCAAAATCGTCCTGTTCCTTCTTTCCTGACTCTTCCACTGTATGATGACTACTAATAATTACAGCAGTATGTACTACACTGCTTCTCCAACAACACTGAAATCATGCTGCAACATCAAATAATGCTTTCGCGTGATTCCTTGCCACACCATCCACATGCTAATTCTTCTTATGATATATGATTCGACTCGAGTGTTCGCTATGTTGCAACACTGCAAACATAAAATTGCACTCATTGAAGTGTGTTAAAGTGGCAACAGAAGAAGCGGAGCAACAACATGTGTATTTATGAGTTTCATATTTGAATGCAGCCGCAGAGATCTCCACTGCAAACATATATGAAGCTGTATGTAGATAAGTATGACTGCACATGTTGCAGCTTGGCAACAGTTGGTGCAACAACTCAGCTGCTCACACGCACACACACTCGGATGCTTGTTACCCCTGGTTGCTCGTGTTGCATGCCACCGTCTGGTTGAGTTACATTAACGGCTGCGTGTCATGTGGCTTATGACGGATACCAATCCATCAGTGGCGCACTTTCGCACATCCGCACCTGATCGGTGTCTTTGCTTGCATGTTTGTGTGTGTAGTGTTGCTGTGGATGCGGTTCATTGCTGGCGATAAAGTGTTAAAATGATGTGACAACAACAATAATAACCGTAACAATAACAAAGAGTTAGTAGCAGTGTTGCAAGTGTACACTGTATATTGTGGCATGTTGGCGTGATTAACACGCAAGATTTTATAAAGTGGCCGGCAGATTCATTAGGGTGGTCCAACAGATTTGCTGACTTTTAAAGAAATTGAAAAAACTCCTACACATGGAAAAATCAATAAATGCTTTTATTCATTATCTGAAAATCGATAACCACCCTAATGTTGATATGAGATTTATTCGATTTTCGGATATTAATTTGTTCTTGACAACCCTAATGTGCATACAAAATATTTTTTGAGAGCATAGAGATTATAAGAGCTCTAAATGAAATTGCGTAAATTTCGAACTCAATTTCGAAATTCGAAGTTTTCGAAATTAAAATATTTCGATTTCGAAACCCAACTTCGAAAAAAAATTTATACCACCCTAATGCTCATTTACATGCATACCAACCGAATTGTAGCAAATGCCACACTATATTACCGCTTTAACGCAGAACTGACTGATTTATAGCTTATGTGCTATGCTAAAAATCGCTCAGCACGCAAATACCGTTATATATTTGAATGCGTGTATGTATGAAGAATGCTCACTTAACATACATAGAATTCAATGCAGTTACTTGGCGCACTTGTTGCCAGCGCTGTTGTTGATGCGCGCACAAGTTGCCACAAAAGGTGGCAAGCCAAAGGACGCCGCGCCTACGGTAGCCACCTCTGCTCTCCGGCCCATCATAACGTAATTTTCGTTAAAACAGGGCGTGGCGCATGTACTCCACGTGATGATGTAATAATTTCAACGGTGGTTGGCATTCCGATTGCGGTCAAATGTGGCAATAATATGTTGTATGCTCAACTGGTCGGCACTTTGCTTCCATTTTGTTGTTGTTGTTGCCTTTTTGCTGCTGCTGATTTACCTTGCAATTTGCCAGCGCTAAACAATTTTTGCTATTCGCTCGCCACAAAGCGCACTCAAATTGGAGCGGCACGGCAATCAGAACATGCCACAATCGAACTGTGGCGCATTGTTATGGCCGTGTGGCAGTTGGGCATTTGAGGGCCGCTGCGTCATGCCGCAATTTGCTTGGAATTCTTCTTGCCGCTACGCTGCCAAATTACGCAAGCCAACGTCATGGCGCAGCTCATTAAAATTAATTGCCATCACCACAACGTGGGCCGCATTCGTTACCATTCCATTTTGCATGGCTGCCACATGGCTGTCAATGCCACGGCCACGGTGTGATTGCCAATGCGCCCTTTCAGAGCAACTCGTACTGCCACTGTCGCTTCTCAGCCAATCGCCGCTGCACTGCCGCCGCATTCCTGTTCGCTCGCTTCCCACAATTGTCGCTGCGCTGAGCAATTTTTATGCCGCATCACTGCCAACATGCTCAAGTGCTTTGCTCAGTTTGTATTAGCTGACAATGTACGCAACAACAACAACACTAGCTGCTGATTGATAAAGCGCGCCATGCCTGCCTTCACATAGCAGGTGCCAATTACCTGCAACCCGTGCACCTGCCCTCTCCCGACTTAAGCCGGCATTGACATGCATGTTGATGCACCGGCCGCCACTACCGCTTACTTGCAACATTAAATCACTCGCTAAATGGAACGTGTGAATGCGCTTTGTGACAACCGCTCTAAAGAGCTCAGCTCACACTACGCCCCTCTACTGTAGCCACTTTTGTCACTTCGGCCACACTCTCGCATTCGTACCGTTAAAACCCTTCTTCTATTGAATCGGCAATGGCAAAAATGGATTTTCCCGATTGTTGCAGAATGGCGTAATTTAAATGCGTTCGATAGAATGGCAATATGTCAATGTGCTTTGGAATGGACTTCGCTATTCATTGATATGCTAGTCTGCTTTAGTAAGCCGAAGCAACACCTGAATAAGTGTTCTCAAATAGATCACTAGAAGATAAAACCTTATGCCTCGATGGTTATACTAGCAGAATAGGTTTAGTGTGAAATATAACCGCAGACGGCTCTTTTTGAATATAATTATTGGTATTTGAATAGCCTCATGTTGAGATCAAGGTGGTAATCTGGAAACCCATGTCCAGGGCATACTGGGATTATGGATGCAACACTACTCCGACCTGAATGGCAGTGAAAGTGCAACGCCAGGAGATGGCGAACCCGATTCCTCAATCGATGACGATGGAACAGATGTTCTATTACCTGATCATGAAGAAATTCGAATAGCAATTATCCACTTGAAGGACAACAAAGTGGCCGAGCTATTCAAATACGGCGGTGAAGAACTTATAAGGTGCATGCATCAGCTTCTTTACAGAATATGGTCGGAAGAAAGCATGACGATGACGATTGGAATCTCAGTGTACACTGCCCAATACACTAAAAGAGAGACCCCACAATTTGTGCCAATTACCGTGGGATAAGCCTCCTCAACATCGCGCATAAGGTTCTGTCGAGCGTACTGTGTGAAAGACTAAAGCCCACCGTCAGCAAACTGATTGGACCTTATCAGTGTGGCTTTATACCTGGAAAATCAACAACTGACCAGATATTCACCATGCGCCAAATCTTGGAGAAGATCCGTAAAAAGAGGATCGACACACACACTGAATTTGGTATCCCCGCAAAACTAATACGGCTGTGTAAGTTGACTTTGAGCAACACTAAAAGCTCCGTTATGATTGTAAAGGACCTCTCCGAGCCGTTCGATACAAAACGAGGTTTCAGACAAGGCCTTCTTTAATTTGATGCTGGAAAAAAATAATACGAGCTGCAGAGCTAAATAGAGAAGGTACAATCTTCTATAAGAATGTATAGCTGCTGGCGTACGCCGATGATATTGTTATCATCGGAAGCAACAACCGCGCCGTTAGTTCTGCTTTTTCCCGCTTGGATAAGGAAGCGAAGCGTATGGGTCTCGTGGAATAATAAGGACAAGACGAAATATCTCCTGTCATCAAACAAACAGTCAGCGAACTCGCGTCTTGGCTCCCACGTCACTGTTGACAGTTATAACTTTGAAGTTGTAGATAACTTCGTTTATCTGGGAACCAGCATTAACAACACCAACAATGTCAGCCTTGAAATCCAACGCAGAATCACTCTTGCCAACAGGTGCTACTTTGGACTGAGTAGGCAATTGAAAAGTAAAGTCCTCTCTCGACGAACCAAAATCAAACTCTACAAGTCGCTCATTATTCCAGTCCTGCTTTATGGTGCGGAAGCGTGGACGATGTCAACATCAGACGACATTAGGAGTTTTCGAGAGGAAAATTTTGCGCAAGATTTATGGTCCCTTAAACATTGGCAACGGCGAATACCGCAGACGATGGAACGATGAGCTGTATGTGTTATTCGACGACATAGGCATAGTCCAGCGGCTACGCTGGCTAGGTCATGTAGGACGAATGGACGAAAACACTCTAGCTCTGAAAGCGTTCGATGCAGTACGCGCTGGAGAAAGCTGCGGTAGAGGACGACCTCCACTCCGATGGAAGGATCAAGTGGAAAGCGACCTGGCTTCACTTGGTGTTTCCAGTTGGCGCCAAAAAGCAAAAGGGAGAAACGAGTGGCGCTCTCTGGTGGATTCGGTTATAATCGCTTAAAGCGGTTAATACGCCAAATATATACATATATATAACGCAAACTTTATCTCTCAATTCCAAAATATTTATAATTTCTTCCTAATAAACTGAAAGTCTGGAAACAATACACTACCCTCTACTTCAACTCTATATATTTCGAAGATCTCAGACGAGAGATACTGTCTAATGAGAATCTAATCAATGGAGAGACAGTTATTTGGTTTCCGGTCAGATTTTATAACCCAGGTTGGTACAATTTGTGCTTTCACTACTTTAGACTTGGAATTCTGCAGTGGAGACCGCATTAGAGACTGAAAGACTGTAACTTGAAAAAATTTGGTTGGTTTGAGTATGTGTAACAGTAAAAACTCAATATTAATAAATAATAAAACCACAAAAATCAATAAATTCCCTACTATGCACTTATCCATATTTATATTGGAGAGAAAACTAAATTGATTACTCTAAATAATAATTAGGGGCATGTCTTTAAAGAATGGAAAAATTATACTCATAAATGTAGAAGACCACACATGCGCTCTGAAATATCTAAATAATTCTAAACAGTAGTATTTACTTTTCGAAAGCATTCACACAAATGCGTTTCGCTGCGAGTACTTAACTTAACCTAATCATTCACTCGCACATACATACATACTGAGATGTGTGTTTAACTTTATGGTTGCACTTCCGCATCTGTTTCACCACAAATTTCCCATCAAAATGAAACTAGAGCGAAAGCAATAACAAATAAATGTGAGTGTGTTTGGACTGTTCTCAGCTTGTGTGTTGGCAACAAGCGCTGGTTGGCCAGCAGCGGCGCATAACACCAATGAACTATGAATGCCGTTAGATTATCGGTGAATAGCGCGCCACCCATTTTACATTCATACCAATTATTGTTACAAATGTTTTGCGCTTTGTTGTTGTTGTTGTGGTAATGGTTAGTGCTAGTGTTGCTTGTGTGAATGCGCCTTATGCAATAAGAAAGCATACATGAGTGTGCTGCTGGTGCCAGAAATGTGGCCAAATGTGGTTTGAAAATTGCATTGTTGTTGTTGTTATCGTTTTTCTTGTTGTTTTTGTGGCTTTTGTTGTTGCTACAAATTTTTCGTTAAAAGTCTGTATTTTTCGTAATCGCCCAATTTATGTAACACACATGTTGCCACCATCGGCGGTGGCATAACTACAACAACAGCAACAATAACAACAACAACAACAGCGATGTATGAGTACAAAGTGTGGTAGTATAACCAATAACCGAAAAATGGTTCAGTGCCACCCATGTGGTCATAGTCGTCTATATGTTGCAACAACAAAAAAACAACAACAACAACAAAAATTTTAATCGCCATTTAACCTAGTATATACAAATTGCATAACCCCCATTGGCATAATAATGCGACGTGCGCAAAACAATATACCACTGCAACAACAACAACAACTATAACATAAACAACAACAACAGTATTGCCACTAAATAAATAACAAGATTGAATTTGTTTTTGCGAAAAAGCCAACCAAGCGCAGCGCAAATCAGTGTCTCGTAATAGTCTAGCAACCATCAAGTGCAAATACACTCACATACACACACATGTAACACAACAACAATAACAATGTGTGGCATATGGCATGCTGGCTGGTTGGTTGGCAGCCCGCCTCGCTGACAACCTTGATCATGATCATCATTTTCGCATAACAACACCACAACTGCCACCATCACTATCAACAACAGCAACAAAAACAATAACTGCAACAACAACAACAACTGTTGGCTGCTGACTGCTACTAGTTGCCTTCAAAATGCTAATAATAACTAGAAAAATATAAAAAATCCAAAAAATATTAACTTGACGACGCGAACAAGATCACCAGATCAACATAGCTAGTGAGCAACAAAAACAACAACAACAACAAGTAATACTAAAACAGTTTGCTCCAAAGTACTCGAATCCAACGCTCAAAAACCGGAGCAATAACCTGCCAACCAAGGGTCCGAAATCACCAAGCGCGAATGCAACAACAACAACAGCAACAGTAATAGTAATAAAGTGTATAAAAAACAACAAAAAAAGGCTCGCAATGTCCAGCCATAAGCTTTTCACTTAGCAGGCCACATTTCACGGATCTGATATAAATTGCGCGCCAACTAATACGAGCATAGTTCCAAAGTCCCTATGTACCACTGTGTGTCAGTATATGTGTATGTACTTAAGTGGCTGGTCGGCAGTCCGCTGCCCAATAGTCCCAGTAGCCCATAATGAACAAACAATAACTGCCAAAGTGAGATAAATTGAATTAACGAGCCTGCCAAAGTGGGCATAGCAGCGCAGCAGCAGTCCAACGCCGACGCTGCGGTACAGTGGGTAATACAGGTACTTGATGGGTGTAAAAACTGATTTTCAGATATTGGATTTAGTCAATTCAATGTCAACTTCGGGAGTTAATATTGAGATCTGCTGAAAATTGCTCGAGGTATCTAATCTAAAGCCTTTTTTGGACCGAAGTTTGTATATTCGTTGTAAAAAGGACAGATCCGATCCGTTTTGGTTAAGCTCTATCTATTATTCTTTGCTAGTTGATTGGTATGGATCCGTTGCATGTTTACATATACCAAGGTCTTCGAAGTGTGAAGAGTAGGAATCCTCTTCGGCTGCAACTACCAGCGAGTACATCAATAAATGCTCTCAGATTTAATGACGAGAGAAACCTTTCTAATGTTTACTAAAGGGAAAAGTGGTCTTTGGTCCTAGGCAGGCGGAATTTCGATTATTAGCTATCGTCTTTATTTGAAAAAGCGTTGCAACTTATCGAAGTTATCTGGAAGATGGCGAAGTAAAAACAACTTGACACATTCTCCTCAACTGTTCAGCCTTCGCTATAAATCCATTAATTATCGGGTAGAACTGCCTATATTGATAAATTTATGTTAAGCCCAATATTTCAACGGCTCAAGTGTGAACTGAGAAATCTGTCACGTCGTCTGAAAACGCAACCCTAGTTGAGACTTCGAATTGAGGGGAGGATCGCTTGGAATCCAATCTTTTACGTAAATGGTGGGGACACCGCAAGCATGGTTAAGATATATTATTTTGAGATCCATGTCTTACCATTTTGAATCTTGTAACTCACAACCTCTTGGGAGAGAGTTGTTGTATATATTATGCAGAGCTCTATAAGTTCTTTGGACCTCAGAATTGCTACTGATTTTTATGACAACTGATTAAGGTCAAAGACAATATTTTCCGTCAAGATCCTACAGTTTTTAGAAAGATATTTTGAAACTTGTCTTCCTCTCTCTCTTTCTATTCGAACCTTTGATTGTTCGCCTGACAGTCACATAAAATCATTAATACTGCCGGACGTAATTTTACCTCAGCCGTAAAAATTTTAAAACCTTTTTTTCGTTTTTCAGACCACAGTGCCTCACATTTAGCTACGCTAGCTGTGTGTGGCAACAACAACAGTGCTCTCTTATTGAAAAAAAAAACGCTTATGTAATGCAGCATGTGGACTAATGCTCAGAAATGCACACAGCCGGGCAATAAATATCGCCAAATGCGCTTCCTTTCACGCCGAATGCGAACACAGTGGTCGCCAGCAACAACAACAACGTGCAACATCAATGGTGGCAATTGTGACGGTCAGCGGTGGCAAGTTTAACAGTATGTGCGCATTGACTTCTTATGCAACAAAGGCAGTAAGCCGACGAAGTGGACGTTGCAAGTCACAACGTTGTTGTTGTTGGTGTCACTGTGGAACGCTGTGACAAGCGGTTGTAAGAAGAACACTGCGCCCGCCGTTTGTCGCCTGGCTAGTGGACACTTTTCTTGTTCTTTTTGTTGCTTTAAATTTTTCGCAGTTTCTTTTTGTTGTTGCTGTTGTTGTTGTACTTACTAGTGTTTGTTATGGATATTTGTTGTCATTGCCGCTGTACGCTTATTAATATGATAACAAATGATGGCAACAGTAGCAATAACAACAACAAAAGCAAAAACAATAACAGCTCCAATTGCTAGTAAGTGCTACCTCAGCCACTGCTCGAGTTCTTTTTCACTACTTTGTGTCGCTCCTCATAGTTGCCACACACCAGGCTGCGCCATACCCAGCCGCATATCAATAAAGCGCGTGGCAAGATCAGCGACACAGGCGCTGGCCCTTTCACGGCCACGGTGTATGCGGCTAGTCAGCCGGACGGACTGCCAGCTAGTTGACCACTGCGCTTATTGCAACAAATAGTAGAGCGCGTGGTTGGCTACACCTCCGCACCACCATCATCAGCAGCACCACCAGCATCGGCAGGCGCTACACCATTTGGTGTGCCATTCTTGCGACGTTGTTGCTTGTTAGTCGCCACACCGCTGATACATAATCATGATAAACGAGCTATGATTGCTGAAAATGGGCTGAAAGCATGTACATGCCATAAAATCAAACACACACAGCGTTGCATACACCAACAATAACAACAACAACAAGAATGAGGACTCGTACAAATTATACGATTGAGTAAGCTTGCGCGCCACTGCCGCGTTTTTATTACCCATACATGCAACTGCCACTAAATCCATATTTTTTGGCGTATGTTGTTGTTGTTGTTGTGCAGATAGTTACAAATATGGCATAGAAATATGAGTTTTTGCGAATATGCTTCGAGCTGCACTTCATTACGCTTATCAAAAAATGTGTTTTTCTTCAGGAAGTTGCAAGTTGAGTGCGCCTAAATGCAACTGCCAATTCGCTTATGCAAATTCATATGGAAATGCGGCATATTAGCATATCTGGGAATGCATATATACAGACACATATATGTATATTTTTTACCTTCTGGTATATATACATATGTATATACAACCAACCTTTAAGCGTTCTTCCAGCTCTCATTTAAAATTCATAATATGCCAGCTACTGCATTTACTGTTATCTCTGTGCTGCTGTGGCAAGCACTTCTTCTTTGTTGTTCTTGTTCTATGCTTTGTTGAGTGCTATTTGAAATTTAACGGTGTTATTGTCACAAAATAATATAATATCAATTAGTAACCACGACGTTATGCCACCTTTATAGGCCGCTTCAAGTTCATTTGAGGTTTTTTTCAGCAGAACGAAGTTTCCTTTATTGCAAATTCGACGCTTGGCTGGCATACAATTTAACGGTATATTTTTAAGTTGTCTAAATTAATTAAGTTTTTTGTTATTTAAGTTAATGAAATTTTAAAATAGTTGCTAATCACTTTACCGTAAAATATGTTTTTTTGGAAAAGTTGGGTTATTTTAGTTCGCATTGGATTAGGAGAGTTTAATATTAGTCTGGTTAATAAAGGTTAGGTTAGACAAGTTGCGTTTGAAGCTATATACCCTTTATATTAGATACCTTTATTTATTTGAGTTGGAAGACTGAACTGGGTACCGCCCTCATAGCGGGTTTCTTGAAATCGGGAACAGAAAAATGACACGGAAGGTCTGAGTTGAGGAATTTGGCTGCACGATAGTTTTCCTTTTGCTTTTATCCAAAAATTTAAAAAAAAAAAACCTTATCGGAATAGTCTTCTCCTCAAGATCGGTCCTCCCGCGGACGTTCCAAAAAGGCAATTACGAACGAACTTAACTCTTTTTTTTATTTTTATTTCGGTGTAGTAATTGAGGCAAGCTGGTATGGAGACAATGAGCGGCGCGAAGTCCACAGAGTCAGTTACGAAAGAAAATTTAAAGAAATCCGAAAAATCGAGACTTTTGATACTCTAAAGATATAAGAGGAACGTGCTGGATAGAAATCATTATGAAAATTTGAGAAGGTGTGATACCTCGAATCAAGAGGGTTTCAAACCGTATTCTCCGTATCTTACCCTCAGAAATATTTTTCTGTTATGCGATCTCAAGAGAATGGTAGCTAAAAAGAAATTTTGCGATAATTACGATGTAATAATCAAAATTGAGAAGTATTTTGAAGCGAGAGACCAGTTAAAAGTCGGTTTATCGACCTAGATGACGATCATTGATATTTATGTATGTGATTGCCGTTGCAACAGTTTAGCCGGTTACAGCCGAATCGATGATAGCGCGCCACTCCACTCTTTCCCTCGCAGTTCGGCGCCAGTTGGAGATCCCAAGTCTAACCAGTTCGCTCTCCACCTGGTCCCTCCAACGGAGTGGAAGCCTTCCCCTTCCTCGGCTTCCTACGGCGACTGCTTCGAACACTTTCAGAGCTGGAGTGTTTTCGTCCATTCGGACAACATGACCTAGCCAGCGTAGCCGCTGTCTTTTTATTCGCTGAAATCTTGCGCAAAATTTTCCTCTCGAAAACTCCTAGAGAATGATAAGCGACTTGTTGAGTTTGATTTTGGTTCGTCGAGAGAGGACTTTACTTTTCAATTGCCTACTCAGTCCAAAGTAGCACCTGTTGGCAATAGTGATTCTGCGCTGGATTTCGAGGCTGACATTGTTTTTGTTGTTGATACAGGTTTTAGGTTGATCTTAAAAATACATAATTTCTGAACATAATTCTATTCAGAAGACAATCTTTAAATGGTATAAGATAAGATTCTATATTTCACTGTAGTAACTTGATATTGCATTGACATTAACCGCAATTGATTTTACACGAATATGCAAGATCCCAACATATTTTTAGTCTAAACGAGTTTCTCCACAATATTCACATAAAATTGAAACTTAAAGGTAAATGGTTGTGCAACAACGATCCAGTAGCCATACGTAACCCCAATTTTGGTTTAATAAACTTAGCTAACAGTGAATTTTTTCCAATATCAAAATTATATACCTTCGACCAAATCATCATTGACCTATATTAAAATTATTTTGTATTATGATTAACTATAACGGTGCTATGAGTGTACGGAAAGAACCATTTCATTATAGTTGCAGCATCTTCATAATTTATAAGAAATCATTAAATATATATGCTGCGCTGATTGAAAATAAATTATTTAAGAAATTATTTATGAATTTAAAATTACTGATCCATTCTTCATTGTAATTTCCGCTATTAATACCAAGATTTTTATTAAAGAATTCTTCACGTGTTATAATTGAAGGCGTTGATGAACCAATTTGTTTAAAATGTTATCGAAACGTATTTCGATGCTAACCGATAGCTGTTGATAGGCAAGATGGACATTATTAGGGTGGTGCTTAATTTTATGTACAATGGAAAATATATGAAAAAAGTTTACTTCTGAAAAACTTAAATGTGTTGAGTCCAAGGGAATTTGTTTTAAACCTACTCTTGAAACATATAAGCCTAGGTATACCCCTGCATCTGAGAGCTGAGTTTTGAACCATCAAATGTCAACCACGATATAAGATATACAAGGGTCAATATATTGCTAAATTATTCCTTTAAGAACTTGGGTATACAGGGTCTCTATACACTTTTATTTTGAAATACTATGTTTTCAAAATTCGACCGAATTTTGACCACCTCAATGTACGTACGTATGCCCATATCCAATATGAAATCTAATACACTTGTATGCTGCCACAAAATCGTTGCCCGCCATTCAATCAAAACAGTTTGTCGAGGTGTTAAATGCGGCATAAAAGAGAAACAGAACAAAATTATAAAATATTACGCCTTTGTTCTTGTTCTACAATGGCAACGACAACAACAACAACAACAACAACAGCAACTGCAACAAATTACGCGATGAGGTGATGTAATTGAAACTGTGGAGGCATGCAACCTTTAGTGGCAGCAGCAGCGTTCGCTGGAGTAGTGGTCAAGGCAGCTTGCCACAGCCGTTGGCAGGGAAGCGTTGAGGCACACACAGCTTTTTGCACACTTTCCTTCATGGCATGAGCATGGCTTGCCACACCGGCCATCGTATCGCCGGCCTCAACGGTGCTGATTGATTTCACAACATGTGGCATGCAGCATGCGGCATGCACGCCAAGTCATCCGCGTCGTTCATATAACTTTGCAGCGGCAGCGCCAGCAGATTGCATCAGTAAATTTTAATTACATTTTTGCGGCGCACCAACAGCTCAGCTCAGCTTAGTTGCTATGTAATAGTGGTGTATGTGTGGCAGGCATTGACGCGTTATTGCTATTGAGGTTGCATGCAACGCACACGCCGTGGACCAATTACTAAGCTTGATTGCATGCAAAGTGGAAGTGACCTTGCAATTTGCGTTCGTTCTAATAATAGTCAGCTGGATTGCGCTCACCTTTCTAGCGGCTTGGCACCGCACCGCACAGCATGTGCTGTTGCATCTTCGTTGACATAATAAGAAAATAGCGGTTTGGTCGGTGCTTCGTTTTGGCGTTGTGCTGTTTTGCATATAAATGTGTTGTGTTTATATGGTGCTAGGAGCTCTTTATTAACTTAAAATTATCATTATTAACGTAATTTTATTGAAAATAATTAAAATTAATGATTATTTAAAAATAGTGATTAACATGAGATTGAACTGCAAAACAAGGCATGCATATACATAGTAATCTAATTATCCATTTATACAAACCTGATTTTTTTAAAGTTTTCTTCACCTAACAAAAGTATATATGCAAAAAAAATATATATTTCGAAAATATATTTTAAATATAAAATTTTGTAAGGTGGCAACTCTATGCTGAAATTAATTTTGCTGATAAAAATAGTTTACCGTTATTGAAATACGAGTCATGATTTTATTGGTATTTTTTACATTAATGTAGTACTCATAAATTTATTAGATCTATATTTAGATGGCAACCCTATTAAGACTTTTAAGAAAAAAATCGAAAATAAAGCGTATTACTGTTTAAAACTTTCTTATAAACATAAAATTAAAATAATAAAATATTTTTTTGTGAATGTTAATTTTAAGTTAAATAATTTAACAAATTTAAATAAATTTTAAAACATTTGATTTTCAAAAAAAAAATATATAAAATTCTTAATTTAATAAAATTAGTATTTTTTTACATTTATTTATTGGCATTAGTAAAAAAATAGTGGTAACCACTTTTTTCTTCAATAATTATTCATTTGCAAAAAATTTATCTGGCAACTCTATTTAACACATTTTTTTAAAACTCATATTTTGAGGTATGCAATATAATTTTTTATAAATTAATAGCTTTTTAACTCTAATATACTACATATATATTTTACTAAAATTCTCACCCAAGGTCAAAATGCTATAGTATTTATATTACTTATGTGAAAAAATTACTCATTCAATTTAAATTTGTTTTTTTATTTTTGATGGAAAGGTATTTTTTTTAATTTCAAAACCAAATTTTTTATTTAAATTTTTAAAAGGTGGCAACTCTGTTCGATGATACCAAAGTTTTTTTCTGGTAATCATGTTACATCTTACAAAATTTTCAAATTATATATTTTAACATTCCAATTCTTTTTTAGACAGATGGCAACTCCTTTTTATTTTATGTATAAAGTTGGCAACTCTGTTAATAATTAATTTTAAAAAAATTTCCGTGAACATGCCGTAGATCACAACATTCTTTATAATAAATATTTTGAAATTTTTTTTTTATTTCTGAATAGGTGGCAACTACTTTTTATTTTAAAATTGGCAACTCTGTTCGCAATACTTCGACTTTTTTTCATAATTCTGTCATAGAACAAAATATTATTAAATAAAACATATTTTTTAAATTTTTTTGTTTTCGGAATAGGTGGCAACTATTTAAAAGTTAATGATCTATTTGTATTTTTTTATAATATTTTTTTCATTTAAATACCTAAATATTTTTTTTGCAACATTTAAAAAATTTCCATAATTTTCAATAAATTTATAAAAAAAATAATAGATGGCAACCACTATCACCTAATCACTCGTTCTCTAATAAGACGTCTTCATGAACTAGCTGTAATTTAATGACTCTACGTTAAACTAGACAGCTACGACTCATTATCCAGATATTCTATTTATTTATCTAAACATTTATCTATCGGCGACTATTTACTGTTTTTGTATTTAATTTGTGGATTTTACACCCAACTTAAGTTTTTATTGAAGACAACACAGCGCTTGTAAGAATGTTATGTTGATTTTTATGAGCTTCTCAACTTTAGTTTTTGCTTTTCATTTCGGTGTAGTAATTTAGGCAAACTACGGCTAGGAAGACGAAGCGCGACACGAAGCACGAAGTCATTTAACGGCCGACACTAAAATTTTACGATGCTCGGCGCTCCCATTCGGGCGCACATAAAAATGTTGCAACAACATTTGCGACTTTACGAGCGCGCTGTGTGCGCTGGCAACTCGAGCGGCAAAATCTACAATTCATTACACCCGCTCACACAGAGGATCATCTGCGCAGTACAGTTATGCAGGTGCATACTTATGTAAATTCTCAAATTGGCAAAATATGCCGGGCCTGGTCGCCCGGTCACTCACTCGCTGTCGCGACGCGCCGCACCGTTCTTTTGTGCTTCAAGTGCTGTGTGTGATGTAATCGCAACTGTCGATCGGCATCCGATCAGGTGGTCCGCCTACTTCTGCCACATCAGTCAGGCATGCCCGGGACTGGCAGGCAAGCAGGCTGGAAGGCTGGCGGACAACCAGTGGGTCCGTCAGTCCGCGACTGTCAACTGCGCGTAGCACAAATCACAGACGTTCCACATTGTGGCGCAGCTTGTGTATACTGCTAATTGTCATGTTGCACGTTCGCTGTACACCGTTAATAGACCGATTAAGGCGCCGAGCACCAAGCTGGTTGTGTAGGCGCTTTGGTCGTTGGATTGCCAGTTCTGTCACAAGCGGTGGGCGCAAGCGCGTGTTTGTCATACCTAAATGCCACCCAGAGGCAGGTGTTTGCTTTGATACTTGCAACAAGCTGTCCAAGTGTTTGTTGCGAAAGAATTTTTGAATTTGATTTTTTAAATATTGTAATGATAAATAATGTCAAATATGTTTTTCCATAAATTATTCTAATTTGAGTCTCAAGATCCAACTGCAAAACCGAAAAAAATTAAACCCAAGTCACCTCATTCATTTTCTCAAATAAATAAACTTTCGAAATAATTTATTTAGATGAAGACAAAGATAACACTTACCTAAAGCTATAAAGCAGATCTCCTAATCATCACCTGTAAACATTTAATAAATACACACCAAAGGCTGCATGTGGCAAGTTGAAAGCAGAAGGAAGCAAAGCAGTTGTGTGGCAGCGCTATCTGCCGATATAAACAACAACTATGACAGCTTATCAAGATCGGCGGTTGTATCATCACCGCGCCCAACAGCTATGCGGCCGCCTCTGATAACTTGCAACATTTACTTAACTACACGTGCAACGTCGGCGCCGTACGCCAACTAAATCAAAATCGAAGCAAAGAGAGCCAACACAGGTGTGCTTTTACCTGCCACATGCAATAAAATATGCAACACAACAACAGCAACGAACGACCTTGAGTCGTTAATTAAAGGCATAATAAGGAAGTGGCAGCGGTGGCTAGTACTGGTGTTGGTAGCAATTGCAGTGTTGTAGGTTTTTGTTGTTATTGCCGAGTTTTTGTTGCTAATGCTTGTGTGTTGCATCTTCATGTTATGCATCTCTGCAAGTGTTTTATGCCTTTAGGCTTAAATTTAGTGTAATTACAATACTCTCGTTGCAAGTTAGACTTCATAGTGTTTTTGTTGTTGTTTTGGCATATTTATATTCGACGCGCGTTTGCCGTTCGGAGTAGCTGTTGACAGCTATTGAGGTGTAAATTGCAGCTGCATGCGATGATGGCTACTCGAGTACTTAATTGTCTAATTGGCTATTTCATTTTTTATAATTTTTGGTTGTTTAGAGCAGATTTTTATTTGAAAAATAAAATAAAATTGTAATAGATTAGTTAGCTGTGGAGACTCTCTAGGAACTAACGTCATACTCTTCATCACACCCACACATTTTGAAAGGATTTATTATTTTGTAAGTTTTCCTTTCTTTCAGATCCACCTTCTGCACTTTTTTACGTCTCTCTCTTGCTCTTTATCTATCTTGCTCACTGTATATCTTTCTCTCTCTCTCTCTTGCTCTTTATCTATCTTTCTTACTGTATATCTTGCTCTACCTCTATCTCCATCTATCTTACGCTTTCTCTACAAGTTTCTCACTCTCTTTCTCCTACTATATTATTCTCTATATTTCTCGCTCTCTCATTCTCATTAAAGAAGTGGATATTTTTTCTTGTTGTTTCATCTCACATTTTTATATGCTTGTTATGGATATTTTCAGCAGATTATTGGAAACAAATTCTTATATATAATATTTGTAGAATTCTTAACGATCTACTGTCGTCTTCTTATCACCCTAAGTGTCGAATCACTTAAATCATCCCAAATCTGAATAATTTTGCTTTCGGTCCAGTAGATTTGTTTTGCTATATCTTGCTTTCTCCCTCGCTCTCTCTTACTCTTTTAATAAATCTAACTTTCCCTTTCTCTTACGTTTACTTGCTTCTTTTAACTATTTCTAATACTTTCTCACTATAAAAATACGATCCATATTAATTAAGCATTTATATTCTGTGGGCGTTTCCAATGAAAAGTTTATAATATGACGGTTCTAAAATTCCGAGTTCTTCTAAGATTTATTTTGTGATATTAAAATTTCAAAAGTCTCTAGCGAAGATATGATAGAGGTTGGCAACAACAAAATTTTCTAAAATTTTTGACTTGAAATTGATAAATTTAAATTTTTACTGACAAACCCTTTTTTGCCTTTTATACTGCCGGCTACTCGATAACCGGTCAGCTGTTATACATTTTAGTTTATGCTTTTCATAAGAAGTTGGTAAGTTTCATCAGCTGATTAATATTTTTCAGCAGCGACATCTACCGCAGAATTTTTTATAAAAAAATTAAGCCAATCGCAGACAAAGAACGTATGTATATCGTACGTCTTTCTCGCAGAGTTGCATTTGATTTTCAAGTCGATTTAAATTCAATTTAAAATAAATGTAGATTTTATTTTGTATGGTAAATCGATCTTAATAATCATTTAAATAGAGCAGAGGCCGGTAAATTGATCAATTAGCTCCTGACTAAAAACGATATAAAGCTTTGTTTAGATCCGTTAGAAACATTCGGGAGAATCTTTAGTTGACGCTGAGCTTATTCTTAACCATCTGTTTGATTCTCATGCAGTTTAGTCGATAGAAGAATATGTCTTTTGTCTAAAAGTATTATAAATATTCTAGAATACCATCTTCAAACTACAATTCTTCAGCATTCACACCAACTCGAAAGCGTACTAAAATAAATTGACGTTGATTACAACAAATTCGCAACACATGAAATGCGCAA
Organism: Zeugodacus cucurbitae; assembly: GCF_028554725.1. Classification (NCBI taxonomy): domain Eukaryota; kingdom Metazoa; phylum Arthropoda; class Insecta; order Diptera; family Tephritidae; genus Zeugodacus; species Zeugodacus cucurbitae. Next base: position 68,459,870 of record NC_071667.1, read on the forward strand.
TGAATACGCATAAATCAGAAATAAGTGCAACCGTTAGAGTCACAGTGCCCTCCAACAGGTGCAATGACCAGTTAACAGTTAGCTTATGCAACGCTAGCTAGATTGGCGCAAGCATTCTAATGCCAGCTGGGAAAGCAGCTGCTAATTTACACATCAAATCGTCGGGATTTGCAATTACGGCGCGAACTGCGAAGAATCAATAACAATTAGAGACGAAGACGCGCGCGAAGCGAACGCAATGCGGCACACACACACACATAAGTCTAATGCAAAGAAGAAGGCCGAAGAGAAGGCGATCAATGCAACAAATGCAATGGCAACGCTTAGCAAACAGCAGCGCGTGTGCTATGCGACGATAAAAATGCTAATGACTGCGCCTGACACAGCTGCCACAAAAGTCAGCTGCTGCCGCCGCGCCGCGTCCCCTGCCAACGCATCGCTTGGCGCTTGCAACAAATCAAATTAACGCCAAGGCATGGAGCGGCGCGCCGTTTTCTTTGAAGGGGTTTATGGTGAACGCAGAATCCATCCAACACACACGCGTAGGGGACTCACAATTACGCGCGCGCGCACGCAAATGCAACCAAATTGATTTTCTACACTTTTGTTCCTTTTTGCTGGCAATTTTCGCTGTGATGGAAATCAATTACATAAACTAACAGTAGCTGGCGCATCGACAGCAATAAAAACTTGAAGACAACTCAGAACAACACTCGTAACAACAACAACAACAACAATTCTAAAGTATAAAACACAATAAAATCGCAGAGCGCTGAGCGCTGCGCTTTGGCGGCAACACAAATGCTGCATGCTAACTGCATTTATGCAACTCGAAGCGCACAACAACATGCAACATGCAACTTACAACACTCAACACTCAACATTAAATTGGCGCATAAAAATTGAAATGAGTTTTCTGCATTTGCCCGGAAGTTCATCGACCACTGTTGGTGCGCATGCGCATAGGCGCTCATGTGTTTCTATGTGTATTTGCGTGTATGTGTTGCGGCGCTCTAGCACCTTTCACATAAGTGCTCGCCAACGTAGGGCCGATTAGGCATGGGTGTACGTGTAGCGCGGTGGCAATCGCTTGCGGCGTCATGTTGCCACACATGTTTGCATGCACTTTCGATTAGTTGCCGACAAGCGGTACGTTTTATGACACGGGAAGTTGCACAAAGTGTGCAGTCCTTTTATTGATATCGCCAATTCTGGAGCTGAATGCACTGTAAAAGGCACTCTTTGTATTGTAGAATTGTGCTGAAGCTCTAGTATTTTTTAAGTACCCTTGTATAACGTTAAGTGAGGTTCTTAAGTGTCTGAGTAGCTTATGAGTTCAGTGGATAGAATAGCACAACATTTTGCAGGACAATTAAATTTGTCTAGAGAGATATTAAGCTAAAAATTTATTTGCTCTTTTTAATGTTTTAAATTAAAAAGTTTTGCAAAAATTCTTGATGAGTTTAAAAAAATGCACATGTATCCTTGCCACATCTAAAAAATAGAACATATAGTACTAAAAATCGTAAAAATAGTTTATTATAATTACTATCGGAACAGGTAATCATACCTATATCGTTTCTTGATAAACTACGAACAAGACACTTCGTTGATATCGTAGTCCTATATCTAAATTATGCCTTAATACACCCAATCGGTTCACAAACTTTAGTAACGAAAGCGTTTTCTTATAAGGAAAGGTTTTTAGTTCACATATATGGTCTCACAGAGAGCGAAGATTTCTCAGATATTTTATTCTAGCAGCTATGAGGGGTTATATTTGTTGAAGTCGGTCAAAAAATCGATTTTTTTATTCTTTTATCTTAAGGTATACGTTCTTGAGAATGTTATCTCAAATTATAATAAAGATTTAAGCATTCCGCTACACTAGGCAAGAGTGTACTTGAAACTTTAAACGCTATTTTTTCGAAATCATGTTTTTTTTTCGAAAATGTCGTTGCGGTGACTTGGACTGCCGAAAGAATTTTCAATCGATTAAATTTTTTTTCAAATTCGTAATTTATTTGCCATCTCCTCCGATTAAAATCTCCGATTTAATTTTTTCATTTAAATTTTCAAATGAAAAAACTTGCCGTTTTGAAAAAGTCATCCCCGTTTGGAGAAACAATTTTTTTTCATATCAAAGAATCGTTCAAAGACACCACAAGTCCCCATACTAACGAAATAAAATGTTATAATTTTAATAATAATTATCACACGACTCCACAAAATTTTTTTTCTTTGTACTAAAGTTTATTTTATGATTTTATGATTAATTATGAACAAAAACGAAAAGAAAGTACCTTCTTTTCGTATAAAGTTTGCTTTTGTAAAAGTTATAGTAATAATATATAGTATTATATATAGTATATAGTATTATTGGGGTTAATTAAGAGATAGTACCAATGAACATAAAAGAAAAATTAAAAGTGTGCACTTTTAAGTTACTTTTTACTTTTTTGTAAGTTATTTTGATAGTGAAACTTAATTAAAATGTTTCTTTAAATTATTTAATTTTCAATTAAAAATATAACCACATATTTTAAAAAATATCGTTAAAACGGTGTCCTAAATAAAAAAGCAAACTTTTTCATGGCATATATATTTTTTTTCGTCTAATTAAGACCTAAACAATGGAAATTTACTGCTTTGTGTTGACCCGTGTTATTTTTTATGTTCTTGAGCTGATTTTACAGACTTGACATTGTACTACACAAGACGTATACCAAGTTTTCAATAAAAATATGGCTACTATACAGAAAAGAAACAGAAACAGAAACAGTTTTTCCCATTTTTTCACAGCTCAACATATCTATACTACTATTATAAAGCTGAAGAGTTTGTTTGTTTGTTTGTTTGAACGCGCTAATCTCCGAAACTACTGGTTCGAATTGAATAATAATTTTTGTGTTGGATAGTCCATTTATCGAGGAAGGCTATAGGCTATATAGCAGCACGCTGCGAAGAAACAGTGGTAAATGTGCAAAAAACGGGGGAAATTATTTATCTTTGAGGGCTTCCTTGCGCTGCGAAAGCGGTTCAAGATACACAAAAGTTATATATGAAAGAATTATTTCTCTTTTAATGATCTAAAAAAAGTCCGTGAGTACCGTTTTTGTGATAACTAATTTGGTCGAAATTATTTGTTAGAGTTGTATTATACATATACTATATATGATGATTTTCGTTATTCTATTGGACTTGATGCCGAATATATGGGTCAAATTGTGTGATATCTTAATAAAGATAATAATAAAAGAATTATATTTAAGTTGACAACAAGGGCAGATAATATGGATTTTGGCAACAATACGATTTCAAAATTGCATTGCGTTGGCTCTCGCATCTACTGGAATTGCTGCAACGTTACTAGAAGTTGGAAGAACTGCACATTCGGCACTGAAGCTTCCGTTAAACATGCAACTCATTGAATCACCTGTTTGCAAGGCAATCAGCTATGGCAAAAGTGTTGAAGAATTGTAAACTGATAGTATGAGATAAGTGCAATTCTCTAGACAGAACAATGAAAGATCTGTGGAATAATAATCGTCACTTTGGTTGCGCAATGATACCGTTAGTTGGCGATTTGCGACAAATACTTCCTGTTATTCCAAAATCAACAGCGACGGATGAATTGAATGTCTCAAGTCATAGTATTTGTGGCGGTACGTGAAAACCATATGATTGACCAAGAATATGCGAGTGTTCCAGCAACAGGATAAAACCACAGAAGAACTGTCGAAAAGTTTAAATGGACAAATTCCGGTTGATTTTTTCAATAGTTTGATATCAATTCCACCTGCTATTTGTCAATTCACTTCAACGAAAAACGAATGTATATCTGAATACATTGGCCAAATTTATAAGTAACTACGATTGGTTGAGTGCACGCGCAATTTTAGCTGTCAAAAATACCGATGTTGATGACTTAATCTATACGATTCAAGTCAAATTCAGGGAGATTTGTGTGTTGAATTTCTAAATTTTTTGGATTTGCTTGACATGCCGCCGCATCATTCACATCTTAAAGTTGGATTTGTCATTATTATGTAATTATGTCGAAACTGTGTAATTAAACCCTGATTTTGACGCAGCTGTCGAATAATGTGATAGTTGCAAGAATTTTGAAGCTGATTTACAAGGGGCAGCATGCTTGGTTCCACCAATTCCTCTGACCTCCAACGATTTGCCAGTTCAAACGTATTAGTTTCCAGTGAAACTTGCATTTGCGATGTCAATCAACTGGTCACAAAGACAGTCGCTGGAAATGTGTGGCATAAATCTGGAAATGCCTTGCTTTTCATACAGGCAGCTATATGTAGAGTGTTCACGAGTTAAAAAACCATCTTCTCTGTATATTTACGCTCCGGAACAGAAAACAAAAAATGTTGTTTATCAAGCTGCGTTACATTGAAAAAAAATGTAGAAAAATCGAAAATAAATGCTTTTCAATACAATCTAAATTCAACTTTCTTTCCTTTTCAAAACAAATAATTTCACGCAGGGCCACGCCTGTGGGGTCAGCTAGTCTACATATATAACCCCTTAATATATTCATTGTTCCAGAGCAATATTTTGTTAGAAATGGCACCTTTTATGCAAATTTTAGTCTTTATTGATGGTCACATAGTTTTTATTGTTGTCTTCTGGCAAAATATTCTTGTTTTCTATTGTAATATTTTTCGAAAGTAATGAGATTATTTTTGGAATTCATTAGCTCATGTTTTGGTTAAGATTTTGAACGTGATATTTATGTATATGATCTCGTATTTTCGTAAGAATGTAGAAAATACAATAAAAGGTATATATAATTAGATAGTATAGTAAAAAGGGGTCCATTTTTCCAGTAATTGGCTTTAGAAATCTGTTTCTCGCGTTGTATTATATAATATTTGATCTTCGTTTTATATCATTCTACTTCGGAAACATGACCTTGATATGATTTTCGCAAACAATAGAAAGAAATTATCACTTACTCTTAAAATCAAAACGAAAGAAGAAGATGATATATTATGTTTATTGATTTCTTTATTTATTTATGTTTATTCGATATTTATAACGACTGCATTAGTCCCAGCACTCTGTCGAATTTTTGAATTTCTGGGGCCAGAAGTACAGGAGTGGATGACCTCCTCGTTTGTTTTAGTAAAGCCCAAAATACTGATTCTGCTCCTGTGATGTGCTACACACTCTAACAACAGATTTAGCGGAGTTTCAACCGCCATGTCACAGAAACGCCAGTTTTCCGATTAAACTATGGACAGGTTGTATAGGGGCTCGCTGATCTCACAGTGGTCTGTATAAAGTTCTATTAGTGGTGCAGGTTTACTCCCTGGGATGTTTATTGCACTCTTGCACCTTTTAATGTTATCTCCTCCCGCTGCTAATGCCGTTCCTGTTAGTGTTTTTCTTCATCAGGAAGATTCCCTAATGATATGAGGTCCTACCACTATAAAGGGTTTTTGTCGAGTGGCAACAAATTACCGTTACGAGACGTTTCGGGGAATACTTCTAGATTGAAGCTGTCCATAAGTTAACATATTTTTCAAAATTTGGAATTGTTTTGAGATTTGAAAAATTTTCAAAAAGCTAAGAGTGATTTCTAAAAAAGTCCGATTTAGAGACGCTCGTATAAATTCTCAAGGTAGTAGATAAATATTAATCAATCGCAAATATCCATAAAATAGTGCAATGTAGAGTATCGAGAAAGAAATAGGACACTAATCTAAAGTAAGAAATGATTTCTTCAACGTAATTCTTTAACACGTTGATTGCCAAGGCCATTTTCTGAAAACTATCCAAAAATGACATTTTGATTTTTTCACATTATATTACTAAACACTCTATTTCTAGATCATTGGTATCATCAAAAATCAAAAATGATGTTTTTTTGATGAGAAAAAGGACCTACGAGTTATCTCGTTGTAGGTAGGTCCTTTTTTCCTAAAAAAACATCATTTTTGCTTTCTATAGTATTTTGTTTTACAGTTATTAAAAAAATTAAAATAAAAATTAAAAAAAAAAAAACCGCGTCCGATGTATGTACCCAAGAAAAAAACCCCGAGAAACGCGTTACTTCTGTCCAGCCTGTCTAGAGAAGCCAGCCCTTTGTATACAAAATTGTTTTAAAAACTACCACTATCAATAATATATTGCCTTATTTATTGTATTTGAGTTAATTTTTCCATTATATTGAATGAATGTTTGCATAATTTTTTTTTTAATAAAAAAAACCTCACGGAAGCCAAACACAAAATTTTTTATTTTCCCAAAAGCCATTTATCGAATTTCAGAAGTATTTGTGAAGAGGACTAAACAACTTTTAGGTCATTAAATATAACTTAAATTTTGTATAGATTGGAGAGTCGAGTTTACGACTGGTTTAGCTGTTGATTATTGCTTCCAGGTCATTATAGCCTATCATTTATAAATTATTATATTAATAATAATAATTTTAATAATATTTTTTCAGTGAAAGATTTAGAAAAGAGAAAATAAAATTAAAGATAAAGTGAAAAAAAAATTAAATAAATAATCAGTGAACACTCTCTGTTATCGAAAACTGTCCTACCGTTTACATAATTCAAGTGAAAACAAAGCAAATTCAACTTTTATAGCGAGTAAATTGGAGCTGATTAGTTTTATAGCAGCAGTAGATGCATTAGAAATACATATATGTACATATACACTGTTGTGGCAATTTGATGTTATGAAAGGTGTATCCAATAACGGAAATTTCACTTTAGACGACCGTTATACATCGATTATAGCCTGCATGTTTACATTCCTAGAGCTTCAACCGGCATTACCAATTAATAATGGCATAAATGATTAGTTTGCTTATCGGAATTTAGCGATCGCTGCCATAAAATGTAGACATAGCGAAAAATATAAATAAATACCAAAAAGCGCCTGCGCAAAAAATCGCAAATGTAATTATGGTATTAATTTCAAATAAGCAAAACAAAGAGTTAATTACAAGAAACGTTTCGTTCGAGTTACATTTGAAAAAATTGAAAAATTTCAGGTTGTAAAGTAACATTCCACGGCAACACACGTACATATTTTTTTGCTTAAAAAAAATACAAATACATTCAAACATATAGAAGTGCGTGTACCTGAAATTTACTTTGTCAAAGCTTTTAATTAAATTGATCAATTCGCGTTGGCTTTTGGTCACAAGATAAAGTCCCTTGTAATTTCTGTTTAAGCAGCTTGTAGTTCACCGCTAGCATGGACACACACATACAATCAAGTATAACTTATATGCTCTCACTGCTTTTTCATCTAAAAAAACCCGCTTACATAAGTGATTTCTAAAATGTTTACTTGATTCGTTGTTGTTATTATTGTAGTAAAAATAAATTGCATAAAAAATTAAATTTCGTGTTATTTAGATTTTACTACTCTACCGCTGCCGCTACTTCTTCTTTCACGTTGCACTGTCGCATTGTGTGCCGCAAAACGTGATTTATATTTTATTATAACTATATTAGTGCAGTGTCTTGCTTATTTGTTGTTGTATTTGATTGAGTGTCTTAAGCGCTGCATAAAAGTAAAAGCGTTTCGTGTAAATACCAAACACGTGTGTCAGGTGCCGCATTGCATGCATTTTGATTTGTTGTAAACACTGTTAAATTGTCAAATGTCTAACACACATGACACATGTATGGCCCTGTGTTGCGATAAGATCGTGTTGTTGTATATACTAAATGTATATTATGTTGTCATACATTGTCTATGTCATTTTCTGATGTGACGTAATAAAGTAGATTTTTGTTAGACAAAGTCACTTCTTTGGTTAAATTATAGTTCAAGTTGTTATGTCAGTGTTTTTTCGTCTGAGGGGATATCCACTGAAATTCTCTAAGATATATGTATGTACGTAGTATTTTTGTATTTTAGTCAGCATTATGATTAAGCAAATCATCTTTCATCTCTCAGAGCAATTTATTATTTGATCGGTGCATTAAAAAAGTGGCTCACGTCAACCCACAAGAGATCTAGTTAGGGGTCAAGAATAACAAATAAGAGGTCAGGTGAAGTGAAGACATCAAGATGGTGGAGGATCAAGCTGAGGTTCCAACATGGTCAAGAGTGCTTAGTCCTAGCTTAGCCCAACTATGTTTTAATGGGTTAGGGGTAGTCATAGACACGAAAAAATGAGAATTTTCGGTAATTTTTTTGCTATTAAATCATGTTATTTAACAAAAGTAATAATATGGCATTATTATACAAAGTTTTGACTTAAAGTCACGAAAATGTGAAAAAAAATTTATAATTTCCAAAGTTATAGCTGTCTGTGTTGACCTAGTTTCAAAAAAAGGACCTTGCGGTGACAATCATAAGTCCATGGATATTCATCTAAAATCAATCGGATAAAAAAAATTACTTTTATAAATAGATAGATTATTCTGGGCCTGATCGAAGCTTTTTTTTTTAATTAACAAAGTGGCGGCCTCAGGAAATTTTTTTCTAGATTTTCGGGAAAAAATCAACAGTTAATTGGTCTTAAAAAATCGAAATTTAAAAAAACAAAATATTTGGTACAGGCCTGAGTTTATTATGCATTTTAAAAGCTGTAAAAATTTCATTAAAATCTACCGAGCGGTTTTCGAGTTACAGTTGTCACAAATTCAAAAAAACATAGTTTTGTGAAAAAAAACATTTAAAGTTTCCCACTAGTGTGTTGGAGTGCCCGAGCGCTCGTTGTTATTTGTTGAATAAATCTAAAAGCAATTATCGGATAACTTTCAAATTTTAGTTTTAAGATATTACACTTAACGAAAATTTAAAAAAAAAATTGATTTTTTGAAAATCCTGACTACCCATAACCCCTTAAAGGCTTCGTGAGGGTAATGAACATCGCAGTGTAATCTGAGAATACTGAATAAAAGTGTCTGCATTTGATTCAACGGTGTTATATTCTTCATAACCATCAATAATTTCCTAAAACTGGGCCATATCAGAGATTGATCAATATTTTTGGTAAAAATTCAGCCATAGGTTCTGAGATACTTATATTCCCTTTATGGAGCCTAGAAAGAAAGAGAGAAATAAACTGTAGCAATCATATCGAGCCCTATACTCCGTTGGAAAGACCAGGTAGAGAGCGTCCTGGTTAAACTTAAGATTTCCAACCGGCGCCGAATTGCGAGGGAAAGAGAGGAGTGGCGCGCTATTATCGATTCGGCTATAAGCGGATAAACGATTCCCAAGCCAATTACATACATACAATTATATCGAGTTACTTGTGAAGTCAAATATGGGCAAACTATAAAGTAGGAATTATAGAAAAATTAAACGAAAAATCTTAAAAAAAAAAAATAATAATCAGTAAAAAACTCTTTTTGTTTAATTTTTTTATAAAATTTTTGTTCACATTCTCAGTGACTGTGAATTGAGTGCATTAAACAATTTGTAAATTGAAAGCAGCATTGCAGTCACTGGGCAATGAACTCAGTGCGTAGCCACATGATACTCGTACGGCGCTGAGTAAGTTATATTACATATTTAATAATTTTATTTTTTTTGTTCGTTTATATATTTTGAAAAACATAAAAATATGTAAACAAATATGTGTCGTTAAATTAACTGACGGCTACCTGAGAGACATGACGAGACGGCACAGAGGCAATAAAAGCTTCTCAAAAAAATAATAAAATAAAATAAAAAAAATGTATGTGAATTCATATATATATGAATAAATTTGTAAATATATAAGTGCGAACGTGCAACTTCACTTTCGGTTGCTTTTACGCGCTTTTACGATATGCAGCATTAAGTGGCGCATAAAAATGTAATAACTGCTGCTGTTGATTATGATGATATTATTTTCAAGCGTTTATTAAATTATATATATATATATTAACGAAAATATGTGTGTTTTCATGCGCTTTCGTTCATTTGCCGTGCGACAAGTTGGCTGCTAGTTAATGCCAATGTTTAGTTAGTCGCTATTATGACATTCAATTTGTTTCGCTTTTTTCCGTAATTTTTAGTGCGGAGTAATCAACGCCTGTGCTGTAGGCCAAAAAAGCATTGCGTAACATAATATCTTCAGCTATATATAGTGAACATTTTTTGAGTTAAGCCAAATTAATTGCTGGTGAAGGTAATGAAAAGTGACATAAAAGCGCAATGAAAGCACATATTTGCCGAAAATAAAAGAAATATTTGTGGAAAAAGTTCGTCGCTTAAGTCTTTAGTTTCAAGTGCGCATATTTGCTTTAAAGCTGTAGGAAAATATTTTATTTTTATTGTGCGGCGCCAAAAGCGTTTTTGCAAGTGTTTATATTAGATTGGATTAAATTTTTCTATTTTTCGCATTTTAATTTTCACTTGGTTTAAAGTTTTGCACTCATTAAAACTTATATGTTTATGAATTGGCTTTCTTCGCCGATGAAATGTTGAGTGAAAGGATAATAAAGTTTAGGGTGCCTTAGATTACTAGTTTTGATTGTGTTTATAGAGAAAATATTAAAGTAGAGAAATTAGTAAGACAATTTAGTTTTCTTGACATTTGATATAATGAGGAATCAGGTTCTTTATGGTTACAGATTATTGGAAAATTACATAAAAGGTACATCAAAGTCTTTTTTTTAATTTTAATTTTAATTTTAATTTTAATTTTAATTTTAATTTTAATTTTAATTTTAATTTTAATTCTAATTTAATTTTAACTTTAATTTTAATTCTAATTTTTATTTTAATTTTAATTTTAATTTTAATTTTTATTTTAATTTTAATTTTAATTTTAATTTTAATTTTAATTTTAATTTTAATTTTAATTTTAATTTTAATTTTAATTTTAATTTTAATTTTAATTTTAATTTTAATTTTAATTTTAATTTTAATTTTAATTTTAATTTTAATTTAATTTTAATTTTAATTTTAATTCTAATTTAATTTTAACTTTAATTTTAATTCTAATTTTTATTTTAATTTTAATTTTAATTTTAATTTTAATTTTAATTTTAATTTTAATTTTAATTTTTATTTTTACTTTAATTTTAATTTTAATTTTAATTTTAATTTTAATTTTAATTTTAATTTTAATTTTAATTTTAATTTTAATTTTAATTTTAATTTTAATTTTAATTTTAATTTTAATTTTAATTTCATTTTTATTTTCATTTTATTTATCCATTTTACAATTGTTTTTTTTTTTATTTTTTTTGCAACTCAAAGACATTTCGAGCATATGTGGCAACTTTCCTTTCACTTGTAGCTGCCGAAAAAGCAATAATAATTCATATGTGCCGACACATTTATGCGCATGCGCATGCGTCCAGCGACGACGAATGCGCGTTTTCACATAATTTTGAAGATGTGCAAATATGCGTGTGAGTGTGTGTGTGTTGCAAGCAGATTAATGTGTTTTTGGTTGCAACTTGTCCACATTATCCACCTGGTTTGGCCTTAGAGTTTTATTTGACATTATTAATGCCACCTGATGTTGACCGCGATCAAACGCTGGCTGCAAAGAAGCAGAAACAGGTTCTTTAAAAAAGCATAAATAAATAAGTAATTGTGTGGATATGAGTTATGCTTTATGGCTAAGCTACGTATTGGTATGTTGCAAAGCGCAATTGATGAGCAATGTGTGGCAGACAAAAGAGATATGGTGAGGGTATCAAAGGCAGCACAATAGCAGCGCTGCTCACTGCGGCAGCTGGAAATTGCTGCAGCAACGAGTTTATAAATTTGGCAGTTAACACACATTCATGCATTCAATCATAATGCCAGTTAATGTGTGCTTCTGCTCGTCTCACCGACTGACTGACTGACTGTCTCACTGACAGCTTGATTGGCCCGTTGGCGCAGCGTTGATCGGCAATTGCAACCGCAACAATGTTGCTGTCAATTTGATAGACAACAATGCATACTTCTGTGCACGTAAATCAGCAACAATTGCTGGCCTGGTAGCATGCCACCAACTACCGCAATTATTATTGGAGTGTAGAAATGTGGCTGCATAGACTCCCTTTAATCCATGTGGCAGCACAGCCAGTAGCACGTCCGCCTTATCGCTGATTAGCAAATGATTTTGTTTTGATCGATGAAATAGATTCGCTGAGCTTCCAACTTGTATCTAACCAAATATTACGGTAAAAATGCATACATTCCTTTTGATTATGGGAATGGGTCAAATTCGATTTGTGTATGAAAAAATAAATTTGTGAATTTTTTTGTTAATAATTGGGCTTATATGAGCAATTCTGGTACGGAATGTGAGGTTGTGTTCATAAATCTCTAAAAATTAATAATATTTTTATCTATATCGAAAATGGGAAGCTTCTCAAAACACTTTTTTCTTGTAGTCCGATCTCCTCCATTTTGAAAATAATCGCTTCTTCAGAGCAAATCATTATTTGATAACTTCCTCTATACTTCTTCCTCGTTGCAAAATAACTTCTAGACCAGTCTTGTATTTCAGATGTATTCTGATGGATTCTTCCCATAAGCTAATATTCAACGAATTTATCTGGATAGCAGATAAGATACTATCATGAGCTGATGATCGGAAGTGAACCAATTCGCTTGGAAACACATAAATTTAACATTTGAGAATCAGAGAGGATCTTAGCTTGCCTTCTAAAATATGAAATTATCTTTGGTGACCTTTGGTTGACAGACCTGGTTTTATTTTGAACAAGTGCCCTGAAGTTAACTTCTCTAGTGTATGCTTTCACAAATGAGCGAGAATTTTGCGATAAATAATTTGCATTTGTTGTTGTTTTAACGGCATACATATTGTAAAGTAAACGATTCAGGTCGACTTCAAAGTTCTGGTATATAGGAAGTACGCGTGGTTGTGAACCGATTTGGCCTATTTTCACAACATACCATTGAGATGCAAGGAAAATATTATGAACCAACATTCATTGATATTGGTCGAGTAGTTTCGGTGATATGGTTTTTGAGCTATAAGTGGGCGGAGCCACACCCACTTACAATTTTGTATACCATTTTGAGTGCAGCACTTCTGTACCATCTTTATAATAAAATTTACGGTTTCTGGTGTTATCCTTTACTGAATTAAAGCATTTTTAGTCGTTTTCAATATAACCTTTGTGTGGGAGGTGGGAGTGGTTATAATCTGATTTGTTCCATTTTTGGACAAATTTTATTTCCATAGCTTTATTTATGTCTTAGTTATGGCATTTTATATATTTTCGATTTTCGCTATTTTGAGGGCGTGGCAGTGGTCATTTTGCCCATCTTCGAAAGCAACCTTCCTATAGTGCCTAGAAACAAGTGTGCCAAGTTTCATCTGGATATCTTAATTTTTACTCAAGTTATAGCGTGCACAGATGGACGGACGGACCGACAGACAGACATCCGGATTTGAACTCCACTCTTCACCCTGATCACTTTGGTATATATAACCCTATATCTAACTCGTTTAGTTTTGGGTGTTACAAACAACCGTTATGTAAACAAAACTATAATACTCTCTTAGCAACTTTGTTGCGAGAGTATAAAACTAGCATCTAAATGAAGCAGTCCCACAGTTTGGTTAAAATTTCGAATGGGAGGTATCTTTGAGGATTGGTATTCGTTTTTGTATTAGCAATGATATTCTTCTCTTGCTTAGTTTTTTTTAAGATGTACACTTTCAATATTTCTAAATTTTTGAGAGAATTTAACTGTACGTTTCCAGCTACTACGGATGACTGAGTGAAAGATTATTGTCTTAAATGTTATCGTTCCAACAGCAACTCTCCTGTCTTTCTCCATTTCTCTCATTTCTGTTATTTAGTTGGACGTTTCAGTAAAGAAATCCTGCTCTAAGATTTAAAGAACTTATAGAGTCGACACGCATACTATTCTGATATATTATGGGGTTTTAATGAAAAAAATGATTTTCCTTAAAGCATTTTTCTGAAGTATAAAATTTTCTCTGTAAATCTCATCTTTTTGAACTTAAAAAGAAAAACAGTTATTGATCACTATTTTAAGATTCTTTATTGTAGGAGGCTTACAACTTGGAGCTTCCAGTATAAATGTCTTTTTCAAATTTCCTAAGGAAGTTTTTCTTGGCCATGCCTTACCATTTCGAATAGCCTTAAAAATATTAGCATAGATTATTATTAAAATCTTCATAATTAAACTCATCAAGCTAGATGTCTCATTGACATATTTTTGCTTCACATTGCCTTTGTAGTCTGACTTTGAGCTCCTTCGTAAGTTATTCCAAGACAAAAAAATCGGTTTTACACTTTTTACAAATTTTTTTTTGGTCATAAGCGACTTGCAAGACAAAAAATTCACCTGCGCAGAGAACACACTTTCACATAAAATACAATTTTTTATACAAGAAAAAAAATATAAACAATCAAGTCACATATTCTAGTTAGAACACGCAGCAATTCATATTTTCATATTTTTTATGTTGCATGAGTATGTGTATGTATATACTTATATGCGCATTTCTATGTTCTAAACTTGTCTTTATTGAGTCAAGAATTTCTTGTGTGTCGACCGGCCAACTACTTTCACCACATTTAAAATTCTTTATTTTTATTCTGCAAATGACCTTACTTAGAAATGCTACAACTTGTCGTTTTTATTGTGCGCTTATGAAGCCGATATTATATTTACACACATGTTCGCATATTATATATATAAATATATATACATTTTTGATTCTTACGCTTAATCGGCGCGAACAACAATATATTTCAGTTGCGCCGGTGGTATTGAGCGCTTTGTTGTTGTTGGTCTGTGTGTGCCACTTTGATCGCTGATGCGTTCACTTTGTGTCAGCGATGATTTCGACGTTTGACAAGCAGAAGCTGAAGCTGTCGCTGTCACCGCGCTTCAGTGTTCTTGCTATGAAGCGCATGCGCGTTGATGAAAAATCGTTTAACTTGACGATGAGAATGCGCGCGCGACATATAGCCAAAAGCCAAAAACGGTGAGCGTTGGTGATATGTGTGAATATATGGATAAATATTAGTAGACATGTATGCTTTTGCGCATATTTGGCTATTGAAGCGTCAGCGCTGCCATGTCAAGAGTGTGAAGTTCTGGCTTTTTGTTGTTATTTTCGCTTACATTGTTTGTTGTTGCGGCTTATACGCGGTCAACACTTCATTCTTATTTATTTTTAATATTATCAATTTTTTTTCGATTTTCGCGCACTTTTTGCACACGTTCTTTTTTCTCCCATGCTATACTCGTATTGCTCGCCAGCCAAGCTTTTTCTTTGTACCTGCTACACAAGACACTTAAGTGTGAATTTTATTTGTTTTTTTGCTGCTTTGTGCCGCACCAAGAACTCATTTGTTGCTGTACACTTAATCGCATTAAGTAAATCCGCAGCCAAATCTAATTTTTCTAAAGGTAAAAAAACAAAAAAAATTAAAAACAAAAATTCTAAAGAAATCGACTGACACTTTTTGTCATTACCAGTAGTTGCTGACTTCACTTCTTCACACTTTTCTTTTTGCTTAGAATTTAGAATTGTAGCACGTTAACTGGGTTAAATGCGCCAAAGTTGTTGTTGTAGCCATTGAGTTTTTCTTTCAAATTAAGTTAAATGAAGAAAAAAGCAGAAAAATGTGTAGCAAGTATAAGCGTTAATGTGTTATAAGTATATATGTACGAGGGTATATTTGGCCGCCAAGAAAAACGTGTTGCTGCCATAGTGAGAGTGAAAAATTCTTGCTGCGCACCATTTAACTTAAGAACTTTTGCTTTAATTATAATAAATTCTAGTTTAGTTAGTTTTTTATATAGAAAATATTGCTGTTGTTATTCTTAAATTTTTTTGTCTCTGATTGCACTTTGTGGCACATAACACTTACATACGCATGCGCAGCAAAAAAAGTGAATTAGAAGTGAAAGCCCAATAGTCACAGCCGGCCTCTGGAAGTGGAAGCTACGCACAGACAGGCAGATATATAACAACAAAAACACAGTTACATATGTAAGCTTGAAGAGCAAGTTCAAGTCTCCAGCTTGTGGCATCCAGCTATTGGTAATGACGCTCAACGCTTTTGGCTAAAATTATTAGAGTTGATTTACGTATTCAAAAGGCACGGTGTCACTAAAACCGGATAAAGATGATTTTTATTGTGATTTTGATTTATTTAGTGTTTGTCAATTTTAATTACACCGTCTCTTATTCATCTGAGTTCATTCATAAGCGCATGTTCGTTAAATGTAATCAAGTTGAATTTAGAACACGGAATGTTTACCTTTCTTCGACGCTGGGCTTGTATTGTTTTGATGCGTGTGAGGTTGTTGCTCATTGACCGCATTTTGTTTTTGTAATATACATTTGAGCTTGTATAGAAATATGTGACAGTAATTATTTGACTAACTTTCATTTATAATCTGCACTTGATAGAACATTAATATTTTTTTATCTGAAATCTTATCAATCTCATCTCAATGACGTGGTAAAGTGCTGCGATCAGAACCAGATCTTGAACTTTTTTATAAGGTTTAAATACTAAGAAGGAAATTGATTTTATTTTAATTTTCTTTCAGTATAGAGGATGTATCAAATTTAGGCTAGCAGTTTCGCAATAAGTCCCTTCTAAGAGAAAGAAAGAGAAAGTTGCATTAATATATAGACTATTCCAAATTCATCAAGTAAGAACAGAAAAAGAGCTATGAGTGTCCTCTAGCCCCATATACCTCATATTCAGATTTTCAAACTTCCGGTGGACTTTATACAGTATAACGGTTAGTATTTGAGATACCTTAGTAAAAAATTAAGTAAGTAAAAAATAGTAAATATTGGATATAATGAAGCTTGGTGGCAAAATAGTTGAAATCGGTATCGCTTTTTCATGTATAAACATACATTTTTAAATATTATATCACGTGACATGTTGATTTGATATATCCGTTGACATTTAGTTCAGTTGTCACTTTTGTGTCAGCTTTGTAATAATTTACATTTTGACTTGAGTAAGAGTGGATCGAAAAAATAATTAAATGGGAAATTTTTTACTTTCAAGTGACTAACAATAATGACAGTCCAGTTGTTTTAGGAGATTGATCAATGTCAATAATGAGTACCTATAGGTGCCATTTTACACGTCGCACCTGCTGATATTGCTGGTAGGTGCATTGCGGCAAAGGTCGCTGTCAGATTCAGAGACGTTGGGTACATGATCGGTCCCAAGCAGGGGCACTTTGAAATTCTCCGTAGTTTCATTACATCCCTGACTACTTGGACCACTGCACCGCGGAACAGTCCCCTAGAGGTTTCTTCTCTGCGCACGTACCTACGAGGGCTAGGTTGGAAGGAAGAAGTCAATGGAGGAGAAGTGCAGTCAGCTTTTTCACGGAAGGATCGAAGCTAAGGGGGAAGGTGTGAGGGGGAGTTTTCTGCAGAAAGCTCTCTATCAACACCAGCTTTAGGCTACCTGACCACTGCAGTGTCTTCCAAGTAGAAATCGCTGCGATTAAAGTAGCACTGGACGCACTACTCCGTATGATGACCTCTTTTAGAGAGGTATGTATTCATTCCGACAGCAGAGCGGCAATACTGGCATTGGAATCGATGACAGTACGCTCTGGGCTAGTTAGGGAGTGTCTTAGATCTTTAAAAATAGCTTCTAGCTATTTTGCTATCCGACTAGTGTGGGTACCCGGCCAATCGTTAGTAACTGTAAAGCGGACAAGCTTGCAAGGGCCTAGCAACATTGACGTCGGAATGGGGCGGGTTGGTAGTCCATGGTCCACCTGCGCAAGAGTGCTGGACATGCAGACTACGCATGAGCTCGTCAAACGTTGGTCAACAGCCAGCACTTGTGCAGTGGCGAGGTCCTTTTGGCCCTCCGTGGAGCATAAGAGGTCCTCTCAACTGCTTTCTCTGGGCAAGGTCCATTTCAGCGCGATCATTGGTGTGCTTACTGGACATTGTCCTATGGGTACCCATACGTTGAGTCTTGGGATCGTTGCAGATGCAAGTTGCCAAAACTGTATGGAGGAAGATGGAATCATATAAGTATTTCCTTCTCCATTGTCCAGCTTTTGTCAGACTGAGGTTGAAACACTTAGGAAGGCCCTTTTTCGGCGATCCTAGCGAATTGGCTGGAATCGACATTAGCCGTCTAAAGAAGTTCGTAACAGATTCCAAGCGTTTTTCTAAATCTTACGGGTTCCAAAGGGAGTTTTACTGGTATCACAATGAACAGCGCTCAAAGCTGTTTAAGTGAGATCTTCTGTGTTTTAAATCAATAAAATACAATGTTAAATCTAAAATAATAATTTGTAATTATAATGCATATCAAAAGGTTTTAAGGTTTAAGGTTTAAATAATTAAATATTTTTTGTTTCTTCAACTTAGATAAGCGCTTGTATGCCGATATGTGGGCACTTAATCGTATCTTAACTGTATTGCAAAATCGAGTCTAGGTAACTGAACTAGAGTATCTACTACTTACCAAAATATATAATTTACATAGTAAAGTAGTAAAATATTTGTTTATTTTATTATCTGACAAAATTACTTTTAATATACATTATTTAAAATTGTTTATATCCCTTGGTTTCTTTAAGCTATTTTGAATAAAAAATGGTCTCCTGGAAAAAGCATTAAATCTGTTGTAAATGTTTTACCGTGTCACTTGACATTATTATTATTATTCTTCATATTTTGCAATTTTCCCATTGGAATTGATAATCGCTACCACATAACTAAATTAAATTTGACGATCTATTCTTGTCACATTTTTTTCATTTCCGTTAACTTATAATATTATTTCAAACTATTTAAAAATATCAAAAAGTAACTAAATAATAATTTGCCCACCGCTATTAAGTGATTTGCAGTTTCCGAATGAGAGAAAATAGCAACAGTGATTCATGCTAAGAGAAAAAATCAGATACAATCTTCTTCACTTCCGACATTAGCACCACCAACGCCACCGACGCACTGCAGCAAGTTCATTGGCAGTTCAAATCAATTAAATTCGAAATTCCCAAATGCACGCAATTAAATATTTAGCAACATTTATTAACACGCCACATGCTCGCACTCGTACTCACACTCTCTCGCAAGTTGCGTGAATTAAGTGGAAAATTGCTATTTTCCACGTGAAACATTTATCGCGCGCCGCCGATCTAAATCAGCGAGGCGCGCCAGATTTAACGCTTTTTTCGCGAGAGATTACAAAACAAAAGCAACAACAACACGTGCAAAACAAATTAAATTCCAACAAATTAAACGAACCATCAAAAGTTCTATTCGCTGCTTTAACATTGCCTTTGTGGCATTGGTTGCGCGCCAAATTCCACAGTTGAATACAAAACTCAGCAGCAACAACAATAAGGAAGCTGTTTGTAGTTGGCTGAAAACGATTTTGGCGATATTGTTGAAATGAGAACGGAAATTTTGCGCGCATAATTGCATTTGAAAAGGCAGAGAGTAGCAAAAGTGGAGTATGGAATCGAAATTATAGACTTTTTTTTGCAAATTCGATGCCGAACTTTTTATATATATTGCATTGTAAGCCAGAGTAATATATTTTTCGATAACTGATGTCAATAATACCTAAAATAAAGCACATTTTTTGGTACAGTGAATTGAAATTATTATATTTTTAAACAAAATGCTCAATTCAACAAGGTTCTTATCTTAGGAACGATTTTTCAAAAATTTGGAAAATAAATTAAAAATTTATATATTTTTTAGAGAAAGATGAATTAGTTCGTATAGTCTTATAGAAAAGCTTATTTTTAGTCAAGCTGCGTTTGTATTATTCAATGTACTCATCGAAAACGATCTTCCATTTCTTCAATACCAGTTTTATAGGTTCAGAACACTTTTTGTTTGAGAATAGTTTGGCTCGTGGCAACTGGTTTGTAACGATCTTTCCCTTGCACATACATATGTATATATTATCTAATGCATCCTTTAGTGTATCATCGATCTAAAATAATCTCTTTTTACGATCTTTCAAAACCAATTTTTGGATTTTCTCTATTTCGTTCAGTTCTCTTGGGACTAAGTTCATTATCTTCGGTGCTTATACCAAGTAGGATTTGCCCAAAGATTAACAATAATAGTTGATTGTCTTCACTCAGGGTCCAATCTTACAAATAAAGTCAATTCTTGGTATCAACAATATTTTTCCATATAAAAGTGGTATTTTATAAGAACACAAACCTAGTTTAGCAAAGACATATATCATTTTAGTTTAAGTTTCAAAAACATATATTTTTTATATAACCGAACCAAAGCTAGTCAAGGAGTGCTTATCCTCTCTATCAATAGCTTGTAGCTACTTTAATATAAGACTTGTTTGAGACCCAGGTCATAGAGGTATCGCTAGGAACTACAAAGCCGATGAACTTGCGTGTAAGGGCACCCAAGCCGCAGTCTCATCAGATTGAGAACAAGCTGATGCCCCACTATCTTCCTGCCACTCGGCGTTGGATCAGTGGTAGTCAAATGAACACGGTACAACGGTTGGACAACGACCAGTACCTGTGCGACTGCGAGATTATTCTGTCCTAAGGTTGATCGAAAGAGATCCACTGAGTTATTTGCTCTTATTAAGGTACAGCTCGCCGTAATGATATAAGTTATTACTAGCCACTGCCGGATGGGCTTTACATACCGTGAGGCTAAATATACTGACGGTTGCAAATTGAAAAAGTTGCATGGAAGAAGAGGAGATTAAGACATCGGGACACTATCTTCTTCATTGTCAAGTTTTCGGTAGACTGCGGCTGCATAATGCATTTCTGAAACCACAGGCTCACATTTTTAGTGAGAAGAGCCAATTCGATCATTTCCGATCAACTTGCTTATCGATACGCCAGCAAAGTCAACCACCCTGAAATTAATTTGAAGTAGTTTTTCAATGTTTTTTTCTTTAATCGATGCACGTGTTGCCAATTTCATGCACTTAACGCTATTCAAAATTTCTGCGCCTAATTAATATTGGCACTACAGTCTTTTCCTCTACACAGCAAACAAATTAAAAGCCACGGAATATGAATAAATATATTTCAATTTTCTCGTATGATTTCGGGTCTGTTGCGCCTACATTCACTTTAATTTGCGAAAAATTTCACGCCAAAATACTTTGTTAGTAGTGTTAAACTAACCAAATTGTTGTTGTAATTACTGGTGCTCCTGTTCGGTCGGAATTTCGGCGCAAACGAGGCGCAAAAATGCAGCAGTTTTTTGTTTTGGTCGAGAGAGAAAGGAGTTGCAGCACAAACTGTGGCATGTTTTCAATTTCATTACATTTTGGTGGCAAAAAATTCACATTTTTTTGGCTTTCGATTGAAGAAGTAAATGAGCTGAACGCGGCAACAACAAAAACATAAATTGGCGAATGGCGATAAACAAGAATTCAATTAAGCTGCTGATAAGCATCTACGCGGTCGAAGTATGAGGGAAAAAATACCACAAAAGTGATTTAGATGGCAACAAAATACTGAGACCGCCTGCTGCGTGTGATGCATAAGAACAGAGTTGAAAATAATAAGAAGAAAAATGAAAAAATGCATATACTCACCTGCGCATGCGCAGACTTCTCTTCGCAGACTTCATACTTCTTGAGTATGATAAATTTGGGTCAAAAAGGCGTCGCCGCTGCCTCGTTTGTGGCACAAAAAAGGCACGCACACTCAAGGGACCCAGAAGGCTGAGGCAGTATCTTCTTCTGCATCCATCACCTTCACCTGCTACCTCCTTCTTTGTCTGTCTGTATGCCTACCTGTTGCAACATGTCTTGTCGCATCACTGTCCGAAAAATGCGTCGCCGCCGCCAGACTACACGCGCAACGAATTTAGGGCATTAACAAATTACAATAATCAGCAGTAATTCTCCTCGGCGCTTTATCAGCGATTTCGGCTACAGAACGGTACGCATGCGTCCGCTTTCTACGCCGCTTTCACACATACGCATCGCAAAGGGTTCGCCCGAGAACTTTCGCATGCCCACTTGGTGCCTTAATTGCCTTCGAAAGGCATGAAAGGAGCGCAAAAAATGCAGAAAATAAATGAAATTTAAGCTGCTGTTCTCGACGTCATTTGTCAGTTTTGGTGCTATTTTGCGCATTTACTTTTATTTTATTTTATTCCAGCTCGCATTTCGTCGTTTTTTCATGCTGCTGCCACATTATCTTTATAAATTGCTTAATTTAAGCTCCTTTTTTGATTGTATGCAAAGTTCATTAAGTGGAAAAGAATATTTAGGCAGTTTCGTGGCAACGCATTTTATACGCCCCAACTGCCTGCCACTTTCCTTTTAAGTGCCATATGGCTGCATGCCACAGCGCCGCGCTTTCTGTTAAACGCGCTTTGGTTGCGCACTTTAGCAATGTCAATAATAATAATTATGACAAATGGTGTCAATAAAGATGCCACGCTGGATAACTTGATTTCGAAAAAAATTTTCGAATATTTTGAAGAAAAAAAAATGCTCATAAAGAATATTTAGACTCTAAATTTTAGAGTGACTCATGTGGATATTTTTTAGAATTAAGTTTTTCAGCTTAAAAAGTCTCGTGGGTATATTATGTGAGCAATTTTTCTCAGTAATATATAGGAGCTTCATATATATTATATTGGTCCATTTCGCTTGTTTGCTCTTTATTCCATGCTTTATAAAAAATGATACAGTGATCGGATTTAGTTAAAATATGCGCCGTTTCGTTCGATAATATGTTTCCATCTAGACGGCAACTTCATAATACCCCCCTCCTTATTTGCGAAGAACTCGGACAGCCACTTTTCACAAGCCTCTTTTGAGTTCAACTTTACACCACCAAGGGCGTTCGCAGGAACAGGTGGTAATCCCTTGCTTCTGACGAGTCATCAACGAAGTGTGTGGTCTGGCGTTGTCCTGGTGGAACACTACATCCTTCCTGTTGGCCAATTCTGGGCGCTTCTGGTCGTTCGTCTGCTTTAATGGGTCCAATTGTTCGCAGTAGTTGGTAGAATTAAGCGTCTGGCCATATGGTCTGGCCAGCTCATAGTGAATGATTCCCTTCCAATCCTACTTTTTCGCTTGATATTGTCGTATGTCGAGTTCATTCTTTCAGCAGCATATCGCAGGCGTTGATTCGGTCCAGAATTTTTTTTTTTTGCGTCAAATCATGCGACACCCAAACATCGATCTTTTTTGAGTATCAAGCCTTTTGCAGATGGATTAAAATGGTTTGGTGACTAACTCCCATCTCCTGGGTGATGTCACGAGATGCCACATGCCGGTCTAACTCGATGTTTTCGATGATTTGATCGGTATTCGTCGTCGCAGTTCTTCCGCCGGCTGGCTTATCCATGGTGTCGTTTTCACCCGCCCTGAATCGTCGAAACCATTCCTCCGCAGTTCGAAGTGATAGTAGATTTGCCTTTAACGAAGGAAAAGCGCGAATTTCGGCGTTAGTGAACTCCATGTTTACACGTCTATAATTGTTGAACGCGATATCCAAACTAATCATACATATCGTGGTTTTGTAGGTAGGTTTTGCATCGTAAAGACCTTGGAAAGATATATGTACTTATAGTATTGCCAGCTACGAGCTCTGTCGCGCTTTATACATAGCCGCGAAATTCAAAAGACAACCTAATATTAAGTATTCGGGGTGTAAGGAAAGTATTAAACCGAAAAGGTGCTCACTTTACCTCATTAAAGTATTCGGAATTTTCGGTATAAAGTTCTCCATAGTCACGGAGGGTATCATATTCTCGGGATCTTGAAAGTTTATCGTTTATTTCGACCATATTTAAATGAGAGTCACTATATGTACCACTATTTATGAAATTACTATAAAGTAGGCGTGGTTGAATTCCGATTTCACACATTATAAGACTGTAGCCTGAGAATATTCAGAGAATGTTATATTCAAATTAGTCTGGCAGTGCCTATGTTATTTCAACTAAAAGTAAGTGCTACCAATTCGATTTTTTATGTCGATTCACAAACCTGTTATTATTGCTAAATATAATATGATGAAATATATATATATATTTATTATTTCTCATATTAAAAGTAAAGCCAGGTTCCAGTTCATGCAAAAGCAACTACCTTTCCATGACCATAACCCATATAAAAACCGTCATTCTAGTTAACGTTCTTACTAAAATTAGACTATCGCAAAAATTGCATCGACACATTAAAAGCGAATCAAAACAAAAACGTTAAAATTCGCTAGAATTTCAAACAATTTCTAAAAAAAAATAAATGTTTTCGCGAATTTAGAACATCAAATATGTGTTGATTGAGACGATAATGCAATCTATCCATGACAATCAGTCGTCAACCAAACGTACTCACATATATCGTATTTAGTACTTAAAAACTTCTACTTTACTATTTACCTCAAGCACAACTTCTTTCATAATACAAACGAAAATAGCGAAAATCGAGCACGTGCCAAACGCGTCACATAGAAGACCAGCGCTGAAGCTCAGCTTACAAGCATATCGCACGTCGAATGCTCTACATTCCAACACCGCTAAACGCAGCATGTCGCATTTAGTTTGTTTTTATTGTTGTTGTAAGTTAAATTCATTGATTTTGCCACATTTGAAATGAGTTTGTACTTCATTCGTTGTTCGTTTGCCTTTATTCAGCGCTTTGCTTTTGTAATGGCATTTTGCTTGTTGTAGACAAAAATCGCTTTCAGTTTGTGCGCGTTCTCGTTTTCATGCTGATTACGTTTAAACCAAATAACAACAATACTACAAATAAAAGTAACATTTGCGAAAAAGCATCGTTTAAGCGCGCTAAGCAGGCCAAATGCCATTTATTTCGGTGGTGTTTATTGTGCTCTACTCAAACACCCGCTTGCCAAACATTAGGCTCGTTCACACTCTAATGACTTATCAATTGTTGGCGATTGAAATAAGGGACTACATGCAAAGACATTTAACACCGTTTATTGTCTCATTATTATTGCTCATGTTCACTATTTGTTGAGAGTACAATGGCTGGTTTACATACTCTCATATACCTTGGGGTCTATTTATATTCAATAACTTTGTTCTTTGCCGACTTTACGAGCTTTTAGAGAATTTTTCGCACTTGCTGTGATTTGGTATCATTTTTTAGAATGTTTGACATACTTTTGCGGCATTAAATAAAACAAAAAGAATAAAAATATTGTAATAAATAATATATCTGAATATGTATTGGATATTGTGAAGATGAATATCTGAAATTCTTGGAAAATTCGACTTAAGCGACGTCTAATTTAATGTTTTTTTTTTTTTGTGGAGGTGCCCATCTAATCTTCTGGCTTTCAGATCAGTGTCAAGAAGAGGCTTATGTAATTGGCATATGGAAAAAGTTGGGGTTCTGGTATAGATATTTGTCTTTTTATACTCTCGCAACAAGTTGCTAAGAGAGTATAAGCGTTTTGTTCACCTAACGGTTGGTTTTAAGTCCTGAAACTAAACGCGTTAGATATAGGGTTATATATACCAAACTGATCAGGGTGACGAGTAATGTTGAAATCCGGATGTCTGTTTGTCCGTCCGTCCGTGCAAATGATAATTTGAGCAAAACTTGGTACGCATGTTCCTTGGCACCATAAGAAGGTTGCTCTTGTAAGTGGCTAAACATATAAAGTGCCATAACTAAGCCATATAAAAAGTTATAAAATTTGGTATAGAAGATCATACTAGGAAGGGGCATTGTTTGTGAAATGTTTGTTGGAAAGTGGGCGTGGTCCCGCCCCTACTTAGTTTTTTGTACATACCTCGTAAACTGCTAAAGTAATATCAACCAAATTTTCTAGAGTCGTTTCCTTCAGGTACTTCCTTATATTCAGTACAAAAATTGAGGAAATCGGATTATGACCATGCCCATCTCCCATACAAAGGTTATGTTGAAAACTACTAAAAATGCTTTAATTCAGTAAAAAAAAAACACCAAAAACCTTAAATTTCATTAGATATAAATGGGCGTGAATCTGCCCACTTATAGGTCAAAACCATATATCCGAAACTACTTGACTAATTTCAATGAAATTCGGTTCATAACATCTTCCTGACTTCCCAATGATATGTTATGAAAATAGGCCAAATCGGTTCACAACCACGCCTACTTTCCATATAACAGAATTTTGAAGTCGATCTTAATCGTTTACTTTACAATATATAAAGTAAGCACTAGTGAAGACATCGAAACAGGCTTTGCACAAATACTGCATTTATAGTATGGCAGCCTTTCTAAAAATCGCCGAAATCGGATCATACGTTTTCAAGGCCCCATATATCGAACATGAGGACCTCGGTGCTTCTAATATTTTTTTTACAGAAAATATAAGTCACTTAGAAACTTTGAAGAAGTTCGTAGAAATTCTTCTATTAATATATCCCCTAGCTCCCATATACTTAATATTAGGGTTTTCAATCTTTCAATGGACCTTATATCATATGTGCATGTATGTGATGAATATGTGGGTCAAATAGTGTGCTATATTAATAAAATTAAATAAATAAAGTGCGAGAGTATAAAATGTTCGTTTACACCCGAGCTTAGCCCTTTCTTACTTGTTTTGTATTGTATTTCACTGATATAGAACGAAGTTTTCATTCAAAAACATTTTCTTTTTCCATTTAATTAATTTACCCTAAAAATTTATCGAATTGAATCGATTGGGTTGAAAAATTGATTACCAAATGATGCTCTAGGGTTCGTGTCTCGGCTAAACATTTTGTAAAATTATTTATTCTAAAAAGAAAACCATTCCAGTACATTTCTTAATTCCTCATCAAAGTTTTTCATTCATCAATTTTGTCGGCACTTTACAATTTCAACGAAGCTTATCAAAAATTAACGCACCGCATCCAAACAAAAGAAAGTAGTGATTTACCTATTTGTCCAACACATTCAATTTGTTTACTTACAACTTAACTGCCTACTGATGTTTATTCACAAATAGTCTTACCTTTCAATGACTTCATATCCACAATGACTAATAAATATAATATTTGTTTAACGCTATTTTGAATTTAATTCTTCTTTTTTTTTATTCCCCTCATATTTAGTCGAGTGCTATCCATTAGAGCTCTTAAGCTTTTGTGGTCATCATAAATTCACTTTTTGGTTGGTGAAATCGGTAATTGGGTCAGCTAGATTGGTCGCAGTAGAATTAGGGTTGCCCAAATGCAGGCATTCAAGTATTGCACCCACTCACATATGTGCATATTAATATTTGAAAATTGTTTGTTGTTTTAATTTAGCTGCTGAGTATGCTTCGCATTATGGAGTTAATGTCACTCTTGATTAAGTTAAATGGTTCGTAATATTTGACATATTTGGTGTTTTTTGCTGTGTTTTCTACTTCTCTATTGTTTTTACTTTTTGTTAACATACCGAATTGTTTTAAATATGCTCAGCTAGAACTAAAAATTAAATCAAAGAAAGCAGATGTCCCTACTTGGCGTTGAACTAATTTCGCAAACTATTAAAATCGCAAATTTATGCAAGAAAGGTGTTAACGGGATTTTGCAATATTACTGTTTGCAAATTTTATTAAGTTGTCTTTTGCTATTTAGAGTTTAGTCTTGAGCTTGAAACATAAATTCTTAAGGTGTAGGTGTTCATTTCATTCAAATGGAAAACTTAAATTTCACACAAGAGTTAAGAAGGTCTTGGGTATTAAGCTAGTTTCTTTGGTAATACATGGAGGAATACAGAAGTCATATATAGATTAAATGGCATCTTTGGTGTAAAAATTACTTCTCTTCGTTCTGAAGAAAATTTCAAATAAGAACTCTTTAATTGTTAATTTTTGTAATATATTTAAGTTATATGAATATGGTGCATTAAAGCGATTAAACAATAAGATATTGAATTGATTTACATAATAGATTATTAAAATTAGGGGAGCCTGTAGCTATTTGTGGACCTGACCTTTTAAAGAACTTACTCTTCTTCTAATATTTTTCCAATCTATATTACACTACTTCGGAATCGGATATATTACGATGCTCTGAGAATGGCTCTTGATATACTTTTTGCTATAGCTTTTTTTGGACAGATCACGCTTGAGTTGTAGCAAGCAGTCTCGTTAATTTTGTGCAGTATTGTTTGGCATTTCTTCATGGAAAGACTTAAGCCTGAACAAAATTTAACAATTGTTCAACTTTATTCACGTTCTGTAAGGAATTTGTTTCGCGTGTTCAACTTATGGTCAAAATAATCGGCCAACTGTGCTTACTATTCGCAATGCCATCACCAATCCTGACACCCTATTCGACCAAATAGAACACGTCCAGCATGCGGTGAAGAAAATATAGCAGCCGTAGCCAAGAGTGGACACGAAGTCCGTAGAGCGTCGATTCGGTGCCGTTCGCAGCAATTCGGACTGTTATCGCGCCATGATAACCGACCGAAAATTGAAACATCACATGAATCAATGAATTTATTGAGAGAACACCTCGAAATGGATCTAAAGGTGAAGGGTAACAAAATTCATATTATCACCGCAAGCGGCTTTATAAATCTACACGAAAAGCTAAAGTGGAGCTGATATCCACATTATCAACCAACAACAAAACACCAATAAATTACTTCAAACTACTAGCTTCCGCTACAATAACTTTCTCAGGTGTTGCATCTTTTAACTGTCACAAAAAAAAAAAATAAACAAAAAATTAAAAATTTCATTTTCATGCGCGAACGCAATTGAATGGCTGAGTGTGAAACCAAAAGTGTTGCACACCAACAATTTCCTTTTTATTGACACCAAAGACTTCCGAAAAAAATCAACTTCAATCACAGTATCAGCCGCAGAAGACCTACACTTCCTGTTTGGTGTTAATAAATTGAAACTTGATGGGTGCTTTGACACGAGCAACAACAACTGCATATTACATATAGTTAAGCAAATCGCATCAAAAAAACCGATATTTTGTTGGGCAGTGGGTCAGCGCATAAAAAAAAGTGCACTTCAAAGCAACTGGCTAGCACAAAAACAAATTACAGCGCAAGTGAAAAGAATGAAAGTAAAAAGTCAAGTGGTCGAACTAAATTTGAAGATCTATTTTTTTCTATCTAAAACTTTTTTTAATTTTTTTTTTTTCCATTTTTTATATCTAATATATATATATTTTTTAATTTCTAACTGCTTTTGTTCTGCGCTTTCCGGTTAAAGTGCTGCTGCACTTCCTATGCGCACTACTCTCATTCTTCGTTGTTGTTTTTTATTTGTTTTTTTTTTTTGTTGTTGTGTATTTTGAGGGGGAGCGATTTCCAGATTAAATGCTTAAGACGGCACTTGAATGCGCTTTTATGCACTTAACTTGCATATCTTCTGTTGTTTTCACTTCTCATAAAAAGTTCATAAACATAAGTAGTGTAAACACACACACCACACACATACATACATACATAAACATAAACATATATAAAAAACAGTAATTTGTATTTACTGATATGCATGCATGCGTTTTGTTGCTATTGACCCACTGTGGTGACTGCACGTACTTAAGTCATTCTTTTCTGTGTTTTTTTGTTGTTTGTTTTTTACATTAATGCTGCATTTATTTATATTCAACATATTTATGTATGTATGCATGTATGTTAACCTGCTTAAGCATCACTTGACTCTTCATATATACATACTCACTCACGCTTCGTTGAAATGTTAATTTTATTGGTAATCTGTCAAATTTTATGGACTGCTCCGTTGTTCGAAGCAGCTTCAACTGGAATTTTTCGGCTACCGACATTCACCGTTATGTGCAGTTGCTGCTGTTATTGTCAGCTGTCATTTAAAATTGACACTTTTTAATGTGGAAAATTAAACGAAATATTTTGTTACCGTTAATATTAGATATTTGTAATACAAAGTGACAATTTCTACCATATACACAGCGCGTCATCAGGTTAGCACACCTCTGGATCAAGTAGTTTTAGTTCATTTCTATCAAAACTAAAGAAATGTGAAATGTTTAATCATTATTAATGAATCACTAAATAAAACAAGAATTTTCATTTTATCTCTTTTTCAATATTTTTTAATATTTTTTTTACGAATTCAATAGAAAATTTTAGTGATTTAAATTTGGTCATCAGGTTAATTTTGTTTAACATTTTCTGCCAAGATCATGTAATTCAATTTTTGTTTTATATATTTATATATTTTTTAAGAGTGTATCGATCACCCATTATTGAGAATTACATCAAAGCACCGATTGGGTGGCGATTCGAACAAATTTCTAATATAATTTCAGGAAATTAATGACCAAGGCTTCTTAATGATTTGAATTGGTTCTTATTTAGTGGAATATTGCCTGCGAGACTCGTAAACTATTCCAGCCAATGATATGCATACGTTTTCTATTATATTGATGTCCGGTGATTAAGGCGGCCACTGCGTTGAAACACCATTTTGTCCGTTAATTCAAGACTTTTTAATATGTGCATTATTATGATGGAAATACCATGGCAAAGCTCCAAACAAATTTTAAAAAGAGCTAAAATCAGTTTCCCATATATTTTGCAGTTATATTAGTATTCAAAAAATGCAGTCGGTATATAACATGGTTGAATATGGCGAAACCACAACTGCATAAGCCATTCCAGCCGACGTTCCTCCGACCGAACATCGGGTTCATCCAAATAAGACTTCTTTTAATCCGAAAAAAACAGCATAGTGCCAATTAGACTTCCATATCTATGCACCTGGACAAAATGTAATCGTGTATCTCTTCGATCATCATTAAGGGGTATTTTTTTAATTTAACTCATTAAACTGGAGATAAGCTCGCTTTAGCACCACTTTTTGCTCTGATCTTGACGGTAAATAGATGAAAATTTGATGCTTCTCTTGAAATTGCTCAACTATCAGCAACGGGAATCCGTGGGGGTACGGTTTAACCTAAAAAATTTCATCTAACTTTTTGACTTCTGATGATTTGTTTTTGATATATTGAAAGCTGTAACTCTTCTAAGCTTCGGATATTGATTCCTATTCAACTTATAACAAATTTCTTTTACCCATATTAAATAAAATAGAGCATTTGAGCAGTACAAAAAATTGGGTATCCATAACTGTCCAAACTCCGAAGAAAAATAGAAAAAATCTTAGGTCTTCTAACTTGATGACCAAAAATAAAGCACACTTTTCGGCTAAAAATAAGGAAAAAGTTATATAACAGGACATTTTTATGACTTGCTCTTTTAAGCATAAACTGTTGATACTAAAAAAGCAAAGTTGCTTTAAGTTAAGAACAAAAAAATTTGAAGCAATTATATTAGTCTAGTGAAAGTGTGCTAACCTGATAACGCGGAGTGTATTTATAATTGTTTAAAAGACACGGGAAGTTAGTAAATTGATCATGAATTTGATTGAATACGATTGGATTACGGATTAAAAACTTTTAATACCAGTGATTTCTGGCAAATGAAATCATCTCTTTTAAAAGTACTTCAGTAACTATGAGCCTCTTATGCAAGTCAATATTTTATCACATTTCGTATTTATATTTTTAAAAATCTTTCACTTTCCTTTAAAAGTAGTCAGTTGCTGAAATTAAGCTAAAATGGGAATCTCGCTGCACCTCACAGCTTCAGTTCGTCGAAAATAAGTTACCAAATCATTTAAGCATGAGCTATGCTAATTGCAGTCTATGCATGAAATTAGCATGAAATATGCATGAATTATGAAACTCAACTAAGCACATCTACATATAGATACATAGATACATAAGAGCAAGTGCATTTCGCTTTTCATAGATCAAGCGCCATGAAATTGCCTTGAAAGTAAGTGATTTGCCCAACCTTCTGCTGCCACAACAGCAAGTCAAATAAATAAATTTCTCATTTCCTATAGGAAATACATATTTATAAATTCATATTTATATTATATACGAGTGTATATGTACAATTTTTTCTCACATTAATTGTTTGAATAAAATTTTTCCACGGTTTACTATATTTGAATAATTCTTGCCAATTATTTTTTCCAATTATAAATTTTATACACAAATTACTGATTGCAAGTGGCGAGTTGCAAGCGAGCATTTGCTGGGGAGTCCAAATGCTAAGCAAACAATTAGAAATGCATTTGAAGTGCACAAATCGAAGCGTTTAGCACAAATGAGGCGCATAAGTGAAGCGTTCAAAGTGTTGTGATGAGTTGAGACTGCATTGGAGTTCCATGAGTTCGAAGGAAAATTGAAAGTTAGAAAATGAAGATGAAAATGCTTAGTGTAGGAAATATTTGGGTATGTATGTATGCTAGTATGGGTGTATAAATGTGCATGTGTGTTGTGCAGCACAATTAAGAAAACTCCTCAAGTGAATGTTGGTCTGCTGCTGAGAAAGTATGGCAAAATAATTTGAAAAAAAGAAAAAGTCAAATTAAAATGTGATAATCTGCAAGTGTCTGAATATATATAACTATGCTAGTGGGTATATACTTTTTTGTAGAAAATACGAAAATATGAATACTGCGAAAGGGGACAATATCCTTTTTATGGAGTTTACTGTAACAAACACCATTTTAGCTTAATGAAACTGAGGTCAAATAATTATTTTACATATTTTCAATTACAAAAAAGTAAATCACTCCCATGAGAGTGGAATCATTATGGCCAGGATTGATTATGTGACAAAAAAATTTGGTACAAATTTAAATTCAATTATTTCCTCCTAATATGGCTCAATTGTGTTCCAAAAATGTATGTCACTCAAGCTTGATATTTGTATATATCTGGAGCCTGCTGCTGTTTAAAAGAATATATTTGAAAAGCATTCCTCCAACAATTTCTAGAAATGCAGCCGAGTTGACAGTCCTTAGCCGAACTTTATTATCGTCGGAACGGATGCATAACTGAATGTTATCATACGATAGCGTAATATGAAATACTTTCAGAATACAGATCTCATATACTTTTATTTTGAAAAGGATTATTCAAAATCGTTACAGTCAAAATCGATAAAAATGTCTAATGCCCTCAATGATGATTTTTGATATCTTCATAGATAATCATTTTTCGTGGTTCGAGTTTGAGAGCTTTGAGGTTAAGTTGCTTGTTCAGACTATTTTCGGAAGCCTTTGGGTTAGTGTAAAAAGCGTTTAAAAGGTTTTGCGAAGACTTTTAGAATACCAGTGATGGAGGTCGTGCGATGCATCTGAAACAGTCGAAATGAATTTTTTTTTTTTTTAATTATTATAAGTTTCTTTTCTTTATGAACTAAAAAAATTCCCTATGATGTTATAAAATTCAAAATTTTTTCGAAGTTTGAAAAAAAATTCACTTTTTTTAAGAAAATAAAAATTGACCTTAAGTTGCAAAACAAGGAGTTTAAATACTACTTTTGTCCAACTTCTTTTGATTCAAATAGAAGATCACTAGAAGATCACGCTAGATCGCTTTGGTTTTTTTCGATCGGACATATATTCTTTTTGCTATCGCCGGCACCGTTTTTTCACACTTGTGAAAATGAAAACTTGAGAAAACGCGCTTTAAAGTTCTGACTAAGCAGTCGCACCTGTTCGACGCTCGGCCACTAAAACTGCTCTAGCTTCGAAAATATGTCGCATTGGCCTCTGGAATTTTAAAGTCATATTCTTGGATAGTTTTGGAAGAGATTTAAAACAAAACAAAAACAATCGATTTTTTGAAGCCTGTAAAGCAGACTACTGCCTTAAAGGATTATCTATACTACTATTATAAAGAGGAAAGATTTGTATGTATGTTTGTAACAAATAAACTCGAAAACTACTGTGACGATTTCAAAAAATCTTTCACCATAGGATAGCTACATTCACCCCGACATAGGCTATATTTATTGCTAGAATCTCAACATTCTGGAAATAGTTCCCAGGTGAGGGTACCAAAAAGACTCCGTGATGGAGAATCTTAATCTGAAAATGAAAATCGTCTTGCAAGTCATTCTCTTCGCATCGCAATCGCGTGGCAGCGAGTCGAGTAACGAGCGCTCGCAGCTGCTTGATGAACAAAATTTCAAAACCTCTCAAGTAGGGTCGAGTATGGAGCATATGCAACGGCTTGAAGAACAAAATATTAGAAATATGCAAACTCGGCAGTTAAATGGTACAAGTTCTGATACGTATTTTATAAGTTCTTCCAAATCTGACACAGAAACGATTTGCATCTAATTTGAATGAACTAATTACAATCACTGTTATAGAAAGTTGAGATTATATAGGGTGATATGACCAATATGGTTCTAAATTTCGTTTTGCTTTTTTTTATAAAAAAAAAATCGCGATCTCTTTCAGTGAGATCAACGGTCACTTCCGATTGAAAGTCTGATTGATAGAATATAAAATGTATGAATGGAGTAGTAATTATTATTTAAATGACTACTTTTTTCTATACAAAAAGGAAATAAGTAACTTTTATGGCTCACTCTAATTTAGATTAGATTTATTAGAACCGATTTTACTGTCTCCAAAGCGATGAGGACCAACCCGCATGCACTTCGAATCATCATTCAAGAAAAATTTAGTCACCATTAGTGCGCTTAGTGAAGGGATTTGTTTTAAGCTAATCAAAATACAATCAAAATCCAACAAAAGCAACAAACAACAATCATCACAAATTCATTCATTTATATTGCTAATTTGTGTAACAATCAAGAACAGCTAGAGCTATTTGAAGCCATTTGCTCAAGTCAATCAAAGTGGGGATCACTTCAGCAAGTGATACAGTAAGGTCTCTGAATTTGCATAAACGCGCCGGTGACAATTAACGCAGCTGAGGAGACTCGAACACTCATTTGTGATTATACATGGTGTGTGTGTGTTGGTATAATGAGAACGAGAGAAAGCAAATGTTGCTTGTCAACTGAAGAAGCGAACACCGTCAAGCGGTTTGGTGCTTTGCTTTTGTGACGGTTGATCGATTGATTGTTGTACTAATGGTGTGCTACAACAGCAACAACACAATGCGACACAACAATACGATACCCATGTAAAATACAGTTAGACTAGTTCTTTTCACTACAAACCAACAACAGCAACAACAACAAAGAGATAAATTAGCATACAACAACAATGTGACAATTGAACAAAAATGTCTTCGAGCGGCATGAATGGCCGAGGAATGAAAATGAAATTCTTGATTTTGTGCCTTGAATGCTTATTGATGAAGCGTTGAGCTGGTGTGTTGGAATGTGCGAGCGCTTTTGGCGGTGTTCGAGTGACTAAAAGATATCCGCGTGTTTGAAAGTGAATTTGCATTTGCTTGAGCGATTTTTTTTTTTTTCAATTCACTTCTGCTTCGAAAATGAACTGTAAAGTCGCGAAAGCAAAATTTAATTATTATCATTTTCGGTTTCTTATTTATTTTGGAAGAAATTCACACTCTTACACTTTCGTTGCGCTCAATTGTTGTTGTTGTTGTTCTGTATGTGCTTACTGTTGGTCGCAATTAAAAATCGATGCTTTTTTACTGTAACTAAGCAATCATTATAATTTATGTTTCCACACACTTAAAAAACAGCGTTTACCACAGTTGGCAGCGCCAATGCTGGTTCGCATTCAACACCATTCACTGTCATTAATATTTCTGCTCCACATTTTGGCCTCGGAAGTGGTGCGTTCGTGGTGCTCATTTAAGTTGTAACATTTGCTGAAATTCTACGTGAAATCACATTTCAACTTATGCTCGCATACATGATGATTTTCTCAACTTTGAATGCTAGTAAATCAAATAACCTTCGCTGATTATAGGGATTAATCTCTGAAGTACTTTTTAACTCATATAGCTTCTCACCTTTTTTTTAAATTGTTGAAATATTTATGAGAAAATTATATGTATTGAAAGAGTTTCTAATTACTGCCTTCGTGGAAAAGTATGTTGATAATTATTGTTGGACTTTCGCTTTCTTGAGAATTCTTGTATGCTTTTGTAAATAATAATATATATTAATTAAACAAAACTAGTTTTGTTTTATAATTTCATATTCAGAAATTTGAAGATTTTTGCTTCTTCTTCATATTTTTTAAATAATGATTTTTCCCTAAATGGTCTTATGTACATATAATAATGTATATATAATGACGAATTTATATTTATTAAAATTTTATGAAAACTTACCCTTTAACGCCCACCGTATAGTGAAATTTTTTATATTAGGTCTACAACTTTGCTTCCGCCGTATTGTATAAAAACGGTTACAAAAATGTTATTCAAAATATTGGCCGTCGCTAGCTACTACTTTTGACCATCTTTCTCGCAGCATGTGACGAAAGAACTCCTAATCTTCCGAGTCGATCCAAGTATCAATCAAATTTTTGACTTCTTCATAAGAACTGAAGTGCTCGTTAGCTAGACCGTGTGCTTTCGATCGGAACAAGTGGTAGTCAGATGGATCAACGTCGCGAGAACACGGCGGGTGGGGTAAGATCTCACATTTCATCGTCTCGAAATATTTTTTAACCACCTTTCCGACGTGAGGCCGAGCATTGTCATGCTGGAGAATGACTTTATCGTGTCTTTCCCCGTACTGTGGCCGTTTTTCCGTGTTCGGCTCAAACGCATCAATAGCGTTCAATATTGATCTCCTGTGATGGTTTCACTTGGCTTTAGCAACCAATTCAGCATCTTCGAAAATCTTCTCCCTTCCACCACCATGCCGGTCTTCGACTTCCGAAAGCATCCGAAAGCAAAATTTTTCGCAAATGTCGAGAATTCGGCTCAAAAAGCGACATTTTCAGTAAATTTGGGATGCCAACAGATCTCTACAAATATTTTGTTGGGTAAATGTTGACGCAGGTCCAAGATCGATATAAAACGATTTAATAGACTAGTGCTTGACCCTAGAGACATCTATTGGAAAACGACGGAAGAAAAGTTGTAGACCTAATATCATAAATCGTTGTACCAAATTTGGATAATGATATTCCGATTACGTGTTCCTGACAAATGAAATGATCTCAATCAGATTACAGAGGCTCTGCATCCAATTGAATGCACACAACTTATCTCCCTTTACCATACTTAGTTCAGTTGGTAACAAATATGTTAATCCTCTTAATATATGTATAGCAACTCTGATTCAAATTTATTCCAAATCGGTCCCATTACTTCCATACGGATCAGAACAGCCAACGCGTTTCTAAATAGCGTCGATAGCAATATTTTTTTATTGGTTTACTTCTGAGTGTGAATCTTATACACCTTATATCTTGAGATATTCTGAAAATGTCCAGTGAAAACTGAATATCATTTCTATTACTTTCTAAATACTTATCAGCACATTAACAATCTTTATTTCGAATATTAGTCAAATGTGACCGAATAAAGTATTTATAGTAACAAATTTAAGCCAGCGCCATCTAGTGGGTAACTTTTAATTGGTTCTTGGAGATTAAGTAATAACACTGTGATAGTTTTTTTCAAAAAAAAGACAAGACCAAATTCGGCGGTTTCCCCCTATTTCGGGTCCTACGAAATACTTTTTTGAGTTACAATCATGGTTTCATACAAAAATTTTTGTTGAAGTTTTTCATCAAAGTTGCCCATTGTAAGAGAAAGGCACATTTTTCTTCGGTCTCTAACTTTTTTAAAGTTGTTTTGGTAAACTTTCTTTGGCAAAGCTTCTCAGAATAAGCCCGTCTTTAAGTTCTTAGATGACTGTAAACCCCAAAATCAATGTTTATAGCCAATATGTCGAAAAAACTGAAACTGTTCGATTCGTAGGACCTGAAATAGGGGGAAACCGTCGAATTTGGTCTTGTCTTTTTGTTTGACTATCACAGTGTAATTGCTCTTACTATTACAATTAGTTTACTTATTTATGTAGATGATTTGAAGAAAAGTTCAAGGAAAGAGTATTATTTTGCCTTTATGAGCCAGCAAAATTATTAAAATTCCGTATATATGTAGGTCCGCTTAGCCTATATACTATATGTACAACACTTACAATCAATATACTCCAAACCTACGCAAACTCAAACTGTCACCTACATTTTAGCCACTTCTTTGCACTAAAAATATTCAAGATGTGACAGTATACGAGAGAATTTGCAATATAAACAAAGAAAAAAATCGGAAACGAGATTGTCATGGAATTTGCACGCCCCGAGCTAAATATTTTCAGCAAACTCTTGTTTACATTTAAATGAAAACAGGCTATAGGTCACTAGATGTGCAAAACCCCCGCAACAACAATCATAACGGTAACACATATTAAATTCATACTAATTTCCTATTGACATAATGACCGAAACGACAACGATGATTAACCATAGAGACATTTGGCTATTGGTCATTGGTAGGTTTATAGGTAGTCACGTCTTCGGCCAATTTGCATATCGTTACCAAAAGCTGATGCTTGATGGAGAAATATTGAATTGAAATTTTAAGGTTAGTGCGGAAGTTTGCGAATAAGTGTTTGTAGATGAAATTATTTTTTTTTATTTTGCTGTTAAAAAAGGTTTTAAAAACCCCAGCTCAGCTTCCATTATCAGAAGAGTTTTTTAACAGGTGTTTGGGACTCACATTCTCTATCTCACTCACTACTATATCGCTATCTTCCTCTCTGTCGATTTATTTCTCTCTCTCTCTCTTTCGATCTGTCTCTATGTTTTCCGTTTTTCTCCATCTCCGTCAGTCTCATGTAGGCTATTAGGAAACATTTTGATTAAATTTTTTATTTTCTTAGAGTCATACGGCAAAGGTACCTTTAAAATAATAGTTTTGAGCATTAACAGCAGCAAAATCAACACCATTTTTTTCAAAATTTATGATCCAAAACTCCTTAAACCCACTAAAATGTCCACTAGAATTGTTATCTCCTACTTCTAAATCCAAATATGTCATCAAACTAAAGCAACTGTGACACCAAAATGATTGCTCAACTCACCAAATTAACGTTTCGCAAATTGGCTTGAGGCAACCGAATGCTGTTGGGCGCAAAATTGTGTCAAATCAAACAAAAACCACAAAATGTTGTCTCATTTGCTGCTTCCGCGCCACTTGACTAAGCTCAAACAACAAAATCGAAAGAAAAAACCAAAA
Source organism: Zeugodacus cucurbitae (assembly GCF_028554725.1). Lineage (NCBI taxonomy): Eukaryota > Metazoa > Arthropoda > Insecta > Diptera > Tephritidae > Zeugodacus > Zeugodacus cucurbitae. The sequence continues at coordinate 68,498,814 of NC_071667.1, forward strand.
ACAATAAGCAAAACAGCAGCGCAGGTGAACAGCGAAAATTTCCATTGCCATCGCTAAGCAAAGTGGTGCAGATAAGCAATAGCAACAACAACAGCGTTGAATGAATGAAAGATGTGTCGCCTTCGGTTTATTTGGCACAACAATGCAAAAAACAACAACAAAGCCGGCTAGTAATTACAACAACAAAAGGAACTAAAGATAAGGCATTGGTATTAGAAATGCGCTAGTGGAAGCAGCGGTTGCAGTTGCAGTGCGACGGCGCCGCAGAACCTTCACTTCACCTCAGCGCTGTGGCTGGTGCTGCCGATCCGCGTCGTACGCTGCGAATTGGGAATTGGTGCGCAGGAAATTCTTGAGGTTGATTTGCATTACGCCGCTGCAATCAGTTTCTAAATGTGGAAATAAAATAAATATATGCAGCAGCAGCGGCATTGTGGATACTACCGCTGCGCAACCTCAACCGACTCACCACCGAGGCAGCGCTGCCGTCCAACCGCGCGCCGAACGGAAAGTTATGCTCAAAATTGATTTCGTATAAAATGATGAATTCTTTCCAATCGCACGCTGTTGCTTGTTTTTGTTGTTGCTATTTGCATGCCAGTAGCAGCCGTTTGTTGTGTTTCTCATCGCTTGGAGGTAAAGTCGTTAAACTCTTTTGCTTCATTTTATATTTTCATATATTCATTTCTTTTCTTCTTCCTCTTCTTCTTCTTCGTTATTAAGTAAATGTGGCGTTGCTGGCGATATTAATAAAAATTCAATCAATGCTAATGATGCGCTAGTTCTAATGCTGTGCGCACATTTTCTTATCGCGCCTATTTGTTGCACGTTGCATGTTGCATGTTTAGTTAAGTGAATTGTGTGTGTATGGCAGCTGTGTCGGTAATGATTTAGGCTTGCAGGGTTTTTTTGTGCAGCGGAAGTGCCGTTATAAGTTGTACGCTATGAGTTTTGATCAATCGAATTCTAGCTGTGTCCTTCTGTGACTCTGTGTGTGTGTGTGTGTGGATAGTTTTATTTTGGACATATCTGACTACTTATTCGAAACTTTTTGTATAATACAATTAGAAGCTAGTGAGATTCTAGTCCTACAACATAGTAAAATCTCCAAATAATTTATTTTGAATAATTTAGTAAAAGTTTAGGATTTTCTGTAGCAAAATCTCAAAGACCCTAAGAATTAATAAGAGTAGGGTGTGTTACAAATACTAAAATCAATAAGTAAAGACTGAAAATATTTATTATTCATTCAAAATTGTATTTTTGAATTTATTTTGACTAAAATTAAATAAAAAGGTGGCAACCCTGTGCACAAAAGTTTATGTTAGAAATTGTTTAGCCTATAATATTTAATTTTTTTAATAAATTTTTTCATGTATTTATTTAGAAAATTACAAACAGGTGGCAACACTCTTAAAAAATAATTAATGATTATGTCAATTGTAAACCTTTCTTAATTGTTTTAGTTTGATATTCATATTATTTAAATTTTTTGAATGAAAATTTTTAAACAGGTGGCAACCTTCCCAAAAAATATTTTATTAACTGCAGAAGTAATCTAACTTATACCGGCTTCAGTACTACTTCACTTTCTGTATTTTAAACTAAAATTTACAAACATGTGGCAACCTTTTTTAAGCCATTTGAGGACTCTAACTAACAATAAAAAACTGTATATTGTTACTATTATTTTTTGATAATTTTTAAATTTGTATTGAAGTACTCTATGATTCTACTGCGATTACCGTTATGCGCCTCACTTAAACGGAAACTTCAACTTTCCTCACAAGTGCCCACAATTTCGAACTGTAAACCCACTGTGTGTGCACAGATGCAAAGCGAGCAAAGTGCATGCACTTGTTGCATGTTGTTGTTGTTTGCGATAGCATGTGGCGCTTAAACGCTAATATTGCCACATTAATACACTAAATGCAGCCATTCACATGACTGAAGACTGCCCACTGCTCATTTAATTTTAACTGCAGGCAGGCCACACACGCTTCCGCGTAGGTTAAGTACACGCCAATATTGATGTGCAAGTGGTGCTATACTATATGCCACAAATATAGAAGAGGTACCCATAAAAATAACAACAAATAAGCGCATAAACTTTAAAGAGTGTGTATGTATAAAGTACAGTGTGGTATGAGCAATGAGTTTTTTTTTTACTGTATAAAACTTTTAAAATTAAATTAAATTTTTTGTTTAATTTTTAATGACACTTTGACATTGTAAACGTGATGAAAAATTAATTTTTTTTTATACTCACAACTTAAATTGACAAAAATAATTTAAAAGTGTGGCAACTCTGTTAATTATATTTTTAATTTTTTTTGGGTTGTTGTAAGGTTTAAGGTAAAAAAATTATAACTTTTACATAAAATATATATTTTTAAAATTTTTTTTTAAATAATTTTTTTAATAAAAATTTTCGAACCACCCTTTACATATTAATAGTCTCCAAAGCTTCTCCAGTTCCTACCTGGTACTTTGCCCTCAAGTCAAATAGTTATGACGGTCATTCAATCTTGCAAGTACTCGTATAAATACATATATAAATGCATATAAATTTATATATCTACTTATATGCTTGTATGCCTGTCCCAGCACATTGGCATTGTTCTACCAGCGCGCTATTGTTTCTACTGTGTCTGCGGCCGTTCGTAATCTTATCAGGTGGCACGTTAATTTAATGAGCATTTGTAACGCAACACTCCTGCAATACGATGAGTGGCTGCCCGTTGATGAGAGGCGTTTATATGCGCATACATTGTAACTCTATGCACGTGTATGTGGCATGCAACATATACTCACCAGTGCATTGTTTCGCTGCAATTTATTGCCAATTCTTTACTTGTGTATGTGTCTGTGTGGTTTATGTCAGTGTACTTTTCATATTGGCGCCTGTGCATAATTCAATTTAGTCAATTGGGGTGGGTCTAAACGATTATTCAGAATTCATATTCTTTGCTTGCAACCTTCGTGTTTGCTAATATCGCTAATCTGTTTGGGCGGCTGGCACCTGCGGCGAAGTGGTGAGCATATTGTTGGAAATTTATTGAATTTTATTTGTTTTTTTTTTATTTTTGTATGTATGTTATCAAATAAAATTCAATACTAAATCAGTAGAAAATTAAAAAAATAAAATAAATAATTTCAATTTTGTTTTAGAATATTTTCGTAATGCTTTTGTACTGTATTCAAATTTTATTTGCAAATTCGGTATATAACGACATTTTTAACACTTCTGAATTCATATATATTCCTCATACAAATCTCTGGGTCCCTTAACGGCTATTGTTGATACTATAAATATCAAAAAAAGCTAAAGAAAATATAATTTTAATTTGGTTTTCATACTCTATAACTGTTTTGTATAAACATTTTTTCCGCTATAAAGAACATTATAAGCTCATTGGCTAAAAACCAAAGACTTAAGCAACGAACTTCAATTCATATGGGCTTATTTGTGGATTGAGTTCTTGGTTTGCACTTTATATATTTTTTTCTTTTACAAAAATTTATGAAAAAAATAAAATAAATATAAATTTAATGAATATTTAATAAATTCGAGCTCAAATAAATTTAAAATGAAAATTATCAAACCGCCTGTTGAGCTGTGCTAGACTTAACAATCATTGAACGGTTTAAATAATCTGCAAAATTTTCCACCGGAAACGAGCAATAATTTCAATTAAGCAATTTTCTAAAATTTAAAATTTATTAAACTAATTTTCTAACTTTTGTATTTGCAAATCGTCAAATACTTGCCAAGTGAAGTTCTCACGTCAATTCAAAGGCGCACATAATCAGCGCGAGAAATCAAAATCACAACGGCAGCAACTTCCTCAGCAGCGGCAGGCATACATATGTGTAGTGTAAAACCTTATCAGATTGAACGCATAACATTTTGGGCGCGCAATTTGTACACGGTTTGAACAAATTATTTGAAAATTGATAAAGATCAAGGTGCTAGCAACGACAATAATGATGTTGGTGGAGCGATTCTTGCAAGCCGCAGATTCAGAAGCAATTTGGCGTAACTAACTTATGGGTTTATGTGTGGTTATTTATTAGGTTAGTTATTTGTTCGAACAGATATGCATTTCGACATAAGAATGGCAAGAAGTGCCTTATAATCATTCATATCATAATCATCAGACATAACTGCTTGAGTTACATAGCTACACTACTAGTTAGGTTCTTATTAGAGGGGATTCTTCTAACATTTTCAAGAAAATATGCCAATCGTTTTGAAGCGCTTAATATAATATGTATTTTTTTTCGAAAATTGTATTAAATAAAAAAATTTAAACAGGTTTTCCTAAAAGTACACGAGTAAGATAAATTAAAATGATCAGGCTGACGAGAAAAGTTCAAATCCGGATGTCTGTCTGTCCGTCCGTGCAAGTTGTAACTTGAGTAAAAATTGATAAAATTTGGTACACGTGTTTCTTGCCACCATAAGAAGGTTAAGTTCGAAGATGGGCGAAATCGGACCACTGCCACGCCCACAAAATGACGATAACCGAAAACATATAAAGTGCCATAACTAAGCCATAAATAAAGCTATGGACTAAAATTTGGTATGAAGAATCGCAATATGAAGAGGTATATTTGGATGTAATTTTTTTGGGGAAGTGGGCGTGGCCCCACCCTTTACTAAGTTTTTTGTACATATCTCGTAAAAAACTAAAGCTATATAAATGAAACTTTCTAGAGTCGGTTCTTTTAGGTACTACCTTATACAGTACAAAAATGGAGGAAATCGGATAATAACCACGCCCACTTCCTTTACAAAGCTTATGTTGAAAACTACTAAAAATGCTTTAATTCAGTAAGGAAAACCACCAGAAACCTTAAATTTCATTATAAAGATGGTACAGAAGCGCTGCACTCAAAGTGGTATACAAAATTTTAAATGGGCGTGGTTCCGCCCACTTATGGGTCAAAAACCATATCTCCGAAACTACTTGACCAATTTCAGTGAAATTCGGTTCATAGTATCTTCCTGGCTTCCCAATGATATGTTATGAAAATAGTCCAAATCGGTTCACAACTACGCCTACTTCCCATATACCAGAATTTTGAAATCAATCTGAATCGTTTACTTTACAATATATAAAGTAAGCACTAGATATCGGAACATAACTTTGCACAAATACTACGTTTATAGTGTGGTAGCTCCATTCTAAAAATCGCCCAAATCGGACCATAGGTTTTTAAGGCCCCATATATCGAACATGAGGACCTCGGAGTTACGAATTAATTTTTTACCGAAAGTATAAGTAAGTCTCTCAGAGTTTTTGAAGAAATTCATAGGGAATATTTTTCTTCTAATAATATGTCTTCGTGCCAAAAATGAGTGCAATCGGGTTATACCTTCCCCAATCTCCAATATACCTAATATTAGGGTTTCAAACTTACAATGGACTTTATACCATATACATACATATATGCCGAATATATGGGTCAAATTGTCTATTATATAATATTAAATAAAAAAATTCGAGAGTATAAAATATCGGTGCACCTGAACTTAGCCCTTCTTAACTTGTTTTTTATCTAAAATTTTAAAAAATGTGGCAACGTTTTTTCACCATTATTTTTGTCGTTTTTTAACTTTTTTGTCTCGCTTCTCCTAACAGTAAAAAATTTAACAAATAAACACTGCTCCACTTCTGGCATTTAGCAGACAATTTGAATTGCTATAATTTATTGTAATAACTTAATATACAAAGTAGGCTTTGGAATATGTTTTAAGCAACATAATGAATAAATCGAAAAAAAATCTTCTAATTTATGATAACAACTAATCGATAAAATATGAGCACATTTAGTATATAAATGTAAAAACTTTTGTTTTCTCAGACACCTACCATTCACTTGTGTCACTTTCGATTGCCAGCGAAAAATATTTCTTTGAGATTCTTTCATTTATTTTTAGCTCCAAAATGCCACTTTCCTTTAAAAACACAACACATAATTTAAACAAAATTTTGTTTCGCTACTTCGCAGCCTTTATACACATGATAATCAAATGCTTATTTATTTGTTTACAATGGCAGTACAAAAGACGCGTCGCATCTTTAAAAGAATTGTATTATCAAATACACATATTTACATATGACATTCTTCGCGCTTGCGAGCCATTGATATGCATAACAGCATGTCGATTGAGCAGCAGCTACACACTGGAGCAACAACAAATGTAACAGAAGTGCTGCACAAAGCGTAAACAATAAATAACGGTTATTCCAACAATCACTCAGAAGGTAAAAGTAGATGAAAAAAAGTTTAATTGTTTATCAGAAATGAATAAAAACGTCGAACGCCAATTTCCAGCGCGCCAGCAACGACAACTGATTTCTTCCAGAAGTGATAACTTGCGTACAAATTGTCGGCTGCTGTTCGATTGACTTCGTTAGTGTTGTTGTTATTGGTTTTCAATCGAACTTTCGGTGGGGTCCATGAGTGATGCATGCGCATACTTCCTCTACTGTGTGTGTGTGTGTTGTTGCTGTTGCTATGTTGGAAAAAGTGAAAACTTTCTATGAACGGTGTTAAACGATGTTTGCTATGCATTTCTTTAGGTGTATGTGTGTGTCTGTTTGACTGTGCGCAATTATAATTCTATTAAATATGACAACAAGTGAATTAAGTCTATTTTATAATAACTGTTAAATTATTGATGCAACCATGGTGTTTGTTGTTTTTGTTTTCTCAAATTGTTATTGCATACCACTGACACACATTTTCAACAAATTTTAGAAGGGAAAATGCTGTTGATATATTGAAGAGTGTGCAATGACACTCACACATACATGATTACATACAAACGTATTAATATAGATATATACATATATAAAACTCTGTGCATTTAAGTAGTCCGTTGGTTGCAAGTGTTTATGTGAGGTGAAATCTCACTGGCTTGCGTTGTTCCATGCGGGAGTCACGTACTTTATGTTTGAAGTTTTTTTTCTTCTCTTTTTTTTTCAATGCAAGCTGACCTTCAAAAGATTGAAATACTAAAGCAGATAATGGAAATGTGATACATGTCTGTCTTCAATGTACATAGTCAGGAATATAAGTATAGATAGATATCTGTATGTATGAATGTGTCCAAAATTATGTTTATGGTGGAAAAAAATTTTTCTAAAAAATACAATTTAATTAAACATGTTAAAAACAAACAAATATCAACGGAAAAGTAAAGGGATTTTCAATAAGAACTCTGTGGCACAAAATAAATGTTCTGAACAAAAATGGTTTGAGATATTAATGAAATTCTTTATTCCTCTGAAAGTATATTCGATGTCATAACGTATGAAACTCGATTTCCATACTTTCCATTCCACGGGCACGCTTGCAGAATTCCAGACCTGAATCCAATTTTCGACGGTTTTCAAATATAAATCGTTTCACGTTCGCTATTCGTACGAAGTTTATCAATCGTCGCTAGCTTGTTGGCATAGACCACATACTTGACGTAGCCACACAAGAAATAGTCTAACGGAGACGTACAACCAAGGGGACCAATTGACTGGACTGGACTGGACGTGAGATAACACGTTAACCAAACTTGGTTTTCAATTAATCGATTGTGATATTCGCTGTGTGGCGTCTTCTTATTGGAACTACATATTGTCCAAGTCCATATCATCCAATTCGAGCCAAAAATATTCGGTTATCATTGAGCGGTAGCGTTTCCCATTCACAGTAACGTACCGGTCTTGATCATCACGGAAGAAGTACGGCTCAATGACGTCGACGGCTCATAAACTGCACCAAAAAGTATTTTTTTGGGGATGTAATGGTGACTCATGGAGTACGTGTGGATTGCTGCCTGATTTTGCGTATTGACTGTAATGAAGCTCATTTCTACCCATTCAGCCACGCTGAAGATGTTTTTTCGATGAAAATCTGGATCATTTTCAAGTTGTTGCTCAATCCGATTCACGAAAATACGACGATTCTGGTGGTCAAGCGGCTTCAGTTCTTACGTCAATTGGATCTTGTAATCATGTGTGCCAAGATCTTTTCGCAAAATTCGCCACAACGACTTCACAGAGATGCCCAATGCTCGAGAACGACGTGTGAGAGACTGATTTGGGTCTTCTTCAATTGATGCGCTAGCGGCAACATTTTGTACTGTGCCTATGGATTCAAATTTTTCCACTCGATGCTCAATTATTGATCTGCCAGGACGTTTATGACATCCATAAATTGGACGTAGTGTTCTTAAAGTTGAGGCCGCTGACTCCGAATTTCGGTAGTAAATTTTAATAATTTCGACTCGTTGTTGGATCGTACAATATCTTTCCATGATGAAATGGCAATCCTTACTGAAGAGAAATGTCAAAGCGCGGTAATATTTCGTTGTTTGCTGTCCCTATCAGTCTACTTTGGTAGCGTACCTTTTGAAAACCCTTTTATTTGTGAAAATATTTAACAAATATTCTGATTAAAGTCGCCACTTTCATACTCCAACATCTCGATTTTGGAAAGTAGCTTTTTCAACGGTGTCAAATAAATCAAATACGAAGGAGCTGTACACAAACGAAGCTGTGAAGAAATATATTAATTCCCCTGAAGGCGCGATATACGTTTTAAAAGGCCTTAGCATTTTTTATTTACAGAATAATTTAGACTCTTTGAACTTTGAAAATCTTGACCAAATCAAAGCTGATCAGTATGCTCTTTTCTTCATCCGTACAATATTTAAGAACTATTGTAGCGATCGATAAAGTAAAATGTCAAGTAACCTTTTTATGATTGTAATATAGACGAGAGCCTATTTGGAATTCTGCACTAATTAGCAATACAAATCAATCGTTGTTGTTGGAATACAATTGAGTAAGCGTTAAGGCCACCATTTAAAGTACTATCATCTACAATATCGGATGTACCTGGTGTTGCATCAATGGTTTTTTGTTATAATAATCACTTTGATTTATACACTGTATATACTGTATATGTCTTCAGTGTAGTCAAGGCTTAGGTTCATAAAAGCCTCACCTTGTATTTGATTTGCTTATATACATATATGCTTTATACATCGTTTTTCATCCTTCGACATAAAAAGTTACTCCAACTTCCGCTTTTTGTGGACTGTGAATGAACTGAGGCACAAGTAGTTCGCGCTATTTTCTTTCATGCTACCATTGCGTCAATATTTCCTTTGTTTTTACAAACCAGCTTGCAACTAATGACAAAACAACACTACAAACAAACATACATACATATGTGTAATTATTCAAACTGATTCCATTCGCATGCGTCGCTCTGTCTATTAGATACAAAAGGTATTATAATCTTATTAGACATTTTAATTGCCTGTCAGAACCGTGGCGTATATTCTAAGCCCTCGAACAACTGCTATGCTAGCGGCATGAAAGCAAAGGGGAATAGATGAGAAAAAAGGAAAATTAAAATAATAATATGTTTTTGTCTGTGTGCGTGCGTGGAAGCCGCTATGCAAGCGCGGCGCGGCACTTGACTGCGTTTTCAATATTTCCAACCAACACAAATCACTTAAAGACAGTTGGCGGTGCATGCAATGTCATCACAACAAACAAGTGCAATGCGTGAACATATGAGGAAAAAATGTAATAAAAACAAAAGCAACAACAAAGTATTGTTGAATTTATAGAAATACCGCAGGCTATCGCCGCGTGTGCGACTACTCGAGCGTTCGCAAGCTTCTAGCGAGAAGCGCTTAGTGAATATGAAACAGATGAGCCACATGCAACATCAGCGCCCTTTTAGCTGCACTCAGCGCTCATTGCAACCGCAGCGGCTGGGAATTTTCTTCGCGCGCCACAAAACTACAAAGCGCGTTGTTGTTGTGTTGCAAAGCTTTTCTCAAAGTTGCAACAACTAGTCTATTGTGGCAGCCGCTCACATGTAGCTTTCTCTGGCGCGTTACACTCAATCACTCAAAATCGCGCGCTCATTCACTCAATTGGCGCGCTCTCAATGCGTCGCTCTTTCAAGTTGCGCCTAAGATCACGGTCAAGGTTTTGCTACGCGCTCACACGCGACGCTTGCAAGCCGAGCTCATCAATGAATTTGTTGTCTTGCTATCGACCCAGCGCTCGCACTAACTGTTTTCCGCTAGCAGCTTAAGCTCGGCGGCGCTCTGTAACGCGCTCTCACATACTCCGCGCCCCTCAAGCGCTCATCATTCGCGCAGCGCATATTTCTAAGCGTTTATCGGCCGCTTTTCAGCGCGTTGCCTTGTATTTGTACATGTCGTGTAGTATTTCATTCTTCGGCGCGGTCATGAATGAGTTTCATTTGGCGCTTAATTTATGCCTTCTGCTTTGTTATATTGGTCTATTTTCGAGCTGCCGATGCGCATGATAATTATTTTTGCTTTCAGATCATCGCATTCGCTGCCAAAGCGTTTGTGGCTTTTTCCCCCTCCACAAACACTCATACATACATTCAAATGTACTTGCTTATTTGCTTACACAGCGCGCGGTGTGCAGTTTGTGGCATGCGGCATGTGGCGCGCAATCGTGTGTGTTGTATCGTAACTGTCGTGACCATCGTCCAATACCCATTGAGTTTAGTCGTTCAGCGAAATGCAAAACTTTTGTTCGTTTTGTTGTAATTTCCATATGTTTGTTGTTGGCATTTATTTAAATTTCTTGCAATTTAAGGTATTAGTGGGACACAGCAAATTAATCAAAATTCTCTTTTTTCCTTCTTTCGCTTGCCGCGGCCACTAGGCGCGGCTTATGGTTCGCTGAATTTTCTTTGGAAATTTGCTAATTTATTGCATTCATTTGCATTGCGTGTAATTAATTTCTTATTAAATGCGGGTTTGCATATTTAATATTTAATGTTATTGGCGCGTGTCTTTTATTATTATTTTATTTTTATTTTAAAGCTTTACTTATGCTCCATCGTGATCGTAGTTATGAGCAAATATATTATCACTTATGGATTAAGTGCGTTTGCAACGATAAGGACAAGTGATAATTAGTTTTCATTTTATGTTGCAAGTAAGGAATATTTATTACGGCGCCTTGTGGTATTTCGAAGAGATGTAAGAAAGTCCACAAACATCTCAAACGAAACCCAAAATGATATTATTAACAATTCAAGGTTGAAGTAACTTATTAATAGTCATTACTTTCTAATAACAAAATAAAAACAGGAAAAATTAAGACCAGCATATTTGCTGAAATATATTTATTTACTAAAAGGTTTGTTTCGTCGAAAAAAGACCTTTTTTCATGAATTTTTTTAGAAAAAATTATTGCTGTAGGTTTATTTTACTTATTATTATATGAAGGTACAACATTTGAAGGATAATTAAAAAAAAGTTTTATCGAAAAATAGCGAGGAATAACGGATTTATCGTCGATCTCTGCAGGCACCTCGAAAAGAAGTTGTTGTGCGGTGACCAGCACAACAAATGCTTTCTTTAGTTCATTAGTTTATCTTTCAATTGACGTCGAGTTTTTATTAATTTTTCAATTTTTCAGTTTTTGATGCCATTTTCAAGCCAAAATGACGAATTTAGACGAAAAAATCGACCTATTTGTTATTGTAAAATTGTTAGTAATTAAAATTTTTGAAAAACTCGACGTCATTCGAGAGCTATATATATGTAGAATATTTATTCAAAATTTCAAAACGACCGATGCAGTAGTTTTTTCTGTAGGCTGGTCACCGACTTTAAAAATTACTTATTTGGGAAAATCGATTCAAAGTTTTGTACACTCAGCGCAGGTAACTGGAGGTACCGTTATTCAACCTGCTGTAACTTCGTTAGTTTTTATCCGAATGACCTAAAACTTTCACACAATATTCTTGAGATGTTGATGGTTCAGAAAAAAATATAAAAAAAAAAATGAAAAAAAGTTGTCAAACCTTACCCCCCCTTAAGGGGTAGATCTCCGCTGATACAGAGACGTTCGCTTAAACAGATTTGACTGTCCATTGTGACACCCGGAAACACCCAAGCAAAGCGCTTGGACTCTATAATAAAGTTCTTAAGCAGGGTAATGTCGATTCCAGTCACTTCGCTGCGTTCGCCGAGGATATGCCTACCGAGGTGCTTTAACCTAAGTCTGGCGAATGCTGCACATTGAAGGAGGAAGTGCTTGGACGAATCCTCTTCGCCTTCCTCCAAACAGCCAGTCAAACTAACATCTGACTCCGATCCCTAGCCTCACGGCATGTGTGCCTATTGGGATATAACCAGTAAGCACTAAAATACTCTTTTAGCAGAAAATCAAGTTGTGTCTAATCGCTTATCTATTACATTTTATATGTGAGTGAGAAAAGTTGTTGGGTTTTATTTATGCTTAAATCTGGATACTGTCCAGATCATTGAACAGAATACTTCAAATCAGAATAGCAATATGGAAATCTTTATGTGGCTGTATTTAAATTTCTATTAATATGAAAAAATTTCCTAAGATGGACGAGGCCACTGGTAGGGGGCTTTTTAAACTTTCTATAATGGAATTTTAGTAAACAAATTACAAAAGTTTGTGAGTTGATGAAGAAAAAAAAAATACAATAGATAGAAAGCAAATAAAAAGGATACAATGATGAAGTTTTACTTTATTATCAAAATATGAAGTTTAAAATCAGTATCGCTATTAGCAGATCAAAACTGAAATACAAACTCCTATTGCGAATGTCAACTGGCAGTAGATAATGGACTACTGAGCGATTATCGACTACAGGTGCTATTGTAAGTGTCGATCAGTCGCTCAACCATCGTCTGTGAATGATTTTCAATCGCTCATTTATCTAAAAAAAAAAATTTTTCAATCATTTTCATTTTTAAATTTTGTCGAACAAGTTACACAATAACAAAATAGATAGAATAGAATAGAATAGAAATAAATCGCATAAACAGATTTGAGTAAGATTGAGAAAAATTTTCAATATAAAATCAATGCCATTTCAGTCAGTTGCACTACGCTCATATTTAATCTAAAACAAACTAGAACCGCAAATAGATTAAGAAAAATTGGTGTATTCATTCAGATGTATAATTTACTCTAAGGCGAAGCTGAGTCATATTTTCAACTTTTCAGATATTTAGCATATTGTTTTTGGGATATGGTCAATCAGTGTGAATATAAGATATATTCGGAATATAGAGATTAGCGGAAGATTTAGACTGATTACACATAATGAGAGTGGATATCAAAATAACATTTTATTGTAAGTACAGGTGCTATCGTTGTGATTCTGCGCATTATCGAGAAGGTATTTTGAGAATGATTTTAATTACATATAATATAATAGAAATCACGAAAGTCCATTTTGTAATGCGAAATTTCATTAGAAATGGGCTTTGCGGCCACTATGGTACTTTTGTTTTTTAATTTTTCCGATGTTTGTTCTAGTAGTTTTGACCGGTTTAAGTGATATTGTCATGGTTATGACTATTTATGTATACTTGATAACTTTGGGTTGTTCGCATTTATTGTGAGTGCTTTACTATGATGTGTGATACTTACATGTTTGAGTTAATAAAAAATAACTGAATTTATATATTTTAGTTTATACTACTAAACTTACTTTATTATTTCTTCTACAATTGTTCAATTTTTTACACTTCATAGAATTAGTATTACTTTTGAAGATATATAAATTTTTTGTAAATAAATCAAGAAGTATTTATAATTAGATAGAAATTAGTTAAAATAAGCATATCAGATATAATATTGCTATTGTATTAGGGTTCAGAAAGAACCGCTGTAAAGCTGTTGCATCGTAGAAAGAGTGATGGGACATAGTTTTGTGTGAGCTGGCAAGCATAGTGATAGTGGAGCAGATAGTTTCTTAGGGCATATGTTGAGTCAGGACAGGTATGAATATAACCTGTAACACTTTGAAGACGATTTTTTGAATGTTAATCTGGTTTCACCAGGCACGCAGTTTCGACTCTAAAGACGTCATGCATATTTAGTGAGCTGATGTAGTTCTGAGGGTCTCTACGAGAGTCGTCTATGTTTAAAAAACATCTCCAGTAATTACAATTTTTTAATGTTCTTCGACGTCTATCAGGCTAATAGCGACAATTGCAACGATTGTTTGGAAAAGTATGCGCAATTCTTCTTAACAGAACAAAAAAAAAATGGAGAATAATTGTAGTGATTGAGTTCGAGTAGCTAGAACGACTTAAAAATTTAATTAAATTTTTCGTTGAAAAAAAAATCATAAATGTGAAAACTAGTATATGCACGTGTGACATTTGTCCTCTGTTTACTATGAAAAAACAATAGTAGATATTTATGTTAAAATTTCGTTACAACAACTGCTGCAGCCTCCAATTAAGTCTCAGAACTAACAGAAGCCGGTAAGAGAAAAAAAATTTACATGTTCAAAATTAGATTTCCAGAGAAATTAAAGACATAATTAAATAAACAAAAATGTTGCCACAGTTATGAAACCGCTACTTGAGCTGCTGATTTATGCCTTCATCACTGTTGTAGCACAATTAACTAGCCACACACGAACTGGCTAACACGACACGGCAAAACAAAAGAAAATAAATATCCGTTTAACTAAATGTCGCAGCGCAGTTTGGTGGAAAGTGATGCTAAATTCTTTGTAGAAAGCAAACTTCTAAAAAAATATTCTTAAAGTTCATACACATGTGTTTGAAAGAATCGCAAATAAATACGTAAAACCGCACAAAGCGATTTTCTTTCAACAGCAAACACGCGCTCGCCCAGCAACACAACCACCACACTGCGGCTGCAATGCCGCAATGACAGCTGTTGATAATAATGCGGCGCTGAAGTGTGCGCGATATGCTCAGAAAAAGCGGCGAGAGTGCGCTACAAACGCCGTGAAAGCCGGCAAAACACCGCTATGAGAGCGGCAGAGCGCGAAGATTGCTTTGCTCGCACGCTGCAGCTGACCGTGGCCATGGCCGTGGTGGCGCAGATAACCTTCAGCAGGGATAGTGAGCGCAGAGCATAGAGAGCGCTCTTACTGTGACGCTCTTTCTATAGCTTTGCCACTGCGGAGCATATGCCAGCGCTTACTGGCTGAGTATGGTTTTTCTTAGCGCGCGGCCGAAGATATCAAGCGCAGCTGCTATTAAAGCTCAGCTTACGAGGCGCGATGACTAAAATAGAAAGAAAGCCAGCAACGTCGCGATGTGAGTGTAGGAAAATGAGCTGATAGCCGGCGCGCGTTCGCTGCCGAGTGCCGAAGAAGAGCGCGTCACATTGTTGCCACAATTGAGTGGTGCTTTTTGTGCCGTTGTTATTTGTTGCCGCTGCGGCGCGACGACTTTCTTGCTTCTTTTCTTCGCTCGTCGCTTTTGTTAGCTTTTACCTTCGGAGTTTTCTTGCGCGCACACACAAGCGCACACTAGTGCTCATTGCTGCGCTGACAGTGCGAGCGTTGTGTTGCCGCTTTCATTCTATTGACGCTATTGTGGGGCAGTCATAAGCATTGCCATTGCCAAGGCGTTAGCACAGACAGCGCGGAACAATTCGTATTGCAGCAAAAACAACAACAACAGCAAACTTTAGTCGTAGCATCCGCAGTCGCCACAGTTGGACAGACAGCTCTCGTAAGCGCTTTTGCACTCGCATTTGCAGTCGCCGCAACATCTTCTTCTTCGCGCAGCGCAGCGCAGCACTCAAAAAGAAAAGCCTTCGAACTTATATAACTACTTATTAGCTCGGCATATACGTTAGTTATTCAGTCACCTCTCTACGGTCAAGTTCGCTTTCCTCCTTTCCAAAAGCCAAAAAACCGAATCGGATATTTTGCTTCAAAGCAACTAAATAGAAAAAAAATAAACGGACACATTTTTGCTGAAACATATACCAATTGAAGTGTGTTTGTGTGTATACACCAATTGGCAGCAAAGTGTGTAAATCAAACAAGTAGTGTGTGCTTGCGTGTGTGCATAACTGATTTTACCGGGAAAGGAGCCGAACTATAGTTTGGTCATTCTGTCGAATTTTTGGATATTGCGAACTGTATAAAATTTCAACGAGTGAAATTTTTACTCAAGAAATAAGCAAATTTAAACAAAAAAAAATAAATATTAGCCTGTGTATCCTGCCAGTGGAAAGCAGTAACCAAGGATTAATAAAAAATAAAATTCTTAAATAAAATCACCTCTTTGCTGTGTTCTCAACAGCAATAAAAAGCAAGTGCAATAGTGTTGAAACTATAAAAAAACAGTATTACCAACCAGCCAGGATAACGCTTTGGCGAATTTCGAGTGCAGCCACCGTGCAACGTACAAGAAGTGAGTGTTGGCAAATATTTTATAAGTTAAAAAATGCTAAAGAACAGGGTGAATTTCAGTAAGATATTTCATAAACAATCAGAGAAACATATGTACAAATCAAAAATATTGAAATATTGAAAAAAATAGAGTTCGCTTTACAAAAGACTTAAGCAGCGAACTTCTTAAGAAAAATCAGTGGAAAGGACAATTATTTTAACTCCATTGATTATGGTGTTTTGGGAGCTTATACAAATAAATAAAAAATAATAAAAAAATAAAAATTATGCAAATTTGAAAATAATACCAGAAAAACATTAAATAAATAAATAAAAATGAAAAAATTATTGAAATCATTCAGTTAAACCTCAACACGAAAGTGTGAATATGAATACAGTTCGAATTGTTGTAAGAAAAGGAATTTGGCAATGGCTACGAAATACTGAATGATATGAGTGACAAGAAAAATTTGAAAGATGATTTCTTTTCTATATTGTTTTTTTTTTAACACATTCTTGACTTACTTTTTCATACGAAAGTGTCAAAGGATATTGTGTGTAAAACATAGAATATCTGTAACAGCTAATGGAAATATCAGTATTGTGCTGCAGATCACATTTTATATAATTAAAATGAGAATATTATTACGAAAATATCAATTTTCAGTTTTTAGGAGTCCCAATGCCTTCACAGCTTGTTCTTTAAGCATAAAAAAATTATGAAGAAATTAATATATATTTATGATACTTGTCTTCATTAAAAATTTTGCACACAGAAAATTTTAAAATTCTCATAGAATGCCAAGAACTATCATTTCTCAGCATAAACGCTCAAATGTTGAGTAAAAATATACCAACATTTTTTACAAATCCACCCACACAAAAGACTTAAGCAACGAACTCGTCACCGAAATTGATCAAATTATAGTTTGGTATGGATTTTCAAGCATTTTAAATTTGCTTATTTTTCTTAATGAGACACTACTACACAATTTTTAATATGTTTGCATTAAAAGATCAAACCCTTTATGGCTTTAGGAGCATGCTAACGGCAAGAAAAAATAATTACCCTTGAATTCGTGGAAAGCTGTTGAACATCGAACGAATTTTCCTAGAAGAATCAATCTTCTAAAAACTTACAATAAAATGTTCTAAAATATCTCAGCTTTTGCATTTATTTCTTCTATCTATTGAAACTCTGTGGTGTTTTGTTGCTATTAATGGTAAATGATACTGTAAAGGTAAATGATATACCTTCCGTAATAAGTTTTCCTTCGAGTTAATAATTTTTCTGAATTATATTAAGAAAACCATATAAACCAGCAGAACCAAGACGTATTTCAGTGACCAAATATAGTTCATTGAAAAAAAAAGACTCTTATCTAGTTAATTCCTGCTCATAAAGCCTTATTCATTTCAATAAAATAGCCAGCTTTGCACTCTTTCGGAGGATTCTGACCTCAACATAGCTTATTTATCACAAATATAATAATAGCAAAAATGGAAATTAATAAATAATTAGAATTTTTTTGTGAATTTTATTCAAATTTGTTTCAAATGAGATTTACAAATATTTATTATATTTTGTTTCATTGTTTTCCAAAAATATTTACAATCAGCAGAAATAAATTTTTATATTTCCACTATTTTTATATGATTATGATTTATATTTCCCTAAAATTTCTACTAGTATACAGCATATTAAATAGAGAGGAAACCAAGCCATTGGGAAATCTATTGTATATCTACATGCAACGACTTCCTATAACATCAATGAGAAGTTTTTTTTCATTTCAATAATATCTGATAATAATTTGTCAACACCCGTTAGAATTCATTCATGTTGCTGAGCTTACTAACAGCGGCAGCTTAGTATTATGAAAAACTCAAAAAAGCAACTGAAATTACTGAAGAATAAAATAAAAAAGCAATAGAACCACAAATATGCATAAATTACATATTGTTTTTTGATAATCTGATTTTTATGAGCAATTGGTGGCTACTTAGCAGCAATTTCAATTTCTCTAAGCAGCTTAGTTTTCCAACTTGTTTACAAATATACATACTTATCTTACTTATGCTTTGAACTGTGGCTTTCAGTACTTAAAGAAAGTAATCTTCAGCTCTTGTGCGTTCATACGCATTCCTAACTGTAACTTATACAAGTTAACTGTAACAACGAGTTAACTGTTGCATTCGAAGGCACACTTATAACGGTTTGTTGTGAGATAAGCAGCAATTGTTTGTATTTGTATACGATTCGATTGCATTTGCTGCTAATTTGAATTTGAATGGAAACTGAAACTGAATCAGAGCGATTTTCTGAAGAGTGAATGAAAAATCAAATCGATTGTTATTGATTTTTGGTGGAAACATATATATTTCTATGAGTGTGTGTGGAAAGAAGTAGAGAAGTGTTTTATTGGTTGTTTTTTTTTCAAAATATTTATTTTGAAAATGAACTAAAATGCAGTCCGTGTATTTCAAGTTTACAAAAAAGAAAAATAAATTAAATTCATTTAAATATTTTTAATTAAAATTTGAGGATTTAAAAAATTTCAAAACTTTTTTTTCGATTTTTTTTTCAATTTCGAAAATGTTTTTGAAAACAATTTTTAAATTTCAAAAATAAATTTTTTTTATTTTTATTTTTAAATAATAATTTTTTCCTCAAAAATATGCGCTCTCTCTCTATCAGACTATTTAGATTTTATAACAACTCCAACCTGACACAAATAAATAGTAAACCAGCAAACTCCTAAACTTACATAAAATCGATTTATGCCTACCCCATTTGCGATAAAATGTCTCAAGTGGCAATCATATTGGCAAATAACCACCAACCGCCAACAACAGCAGACACTGAATTAATTACTTAATGGCACTAATTTGTGTGAGCACAGCCAACCAACCAACCAACCAGTTAAGCGCAACAAAATTGCAATAACAAAAACAAAGAAGCCGATATGAAAATATAAATACTTTATCAGTTTGTAAAAGAGTTAGCGGCTAACTTTAGCTGAGCGCAGCACCTGTTGCGCCTGCAATTATAGCCTTCACATTGAGGAGGCATGTGCAGTACGGCGCTGTGGCACGTATGCAGTGATTGCTCGCTGTGTCATATGTGTCTGGCATTTATGTAATATGGTGTACAACACAACATGGCAATTATAAATGCAGCCGCAACAGGAAGATCACAGTCAGCCAACAACAACAACAATTGCAACAACAACTGCAGCCAGTGCGGTCAGCCTCAGTCAAGCGCTTGGCATCTGGGCAGCTGTCAGCAGCATTTTCTGCTTGTTACAATTGTTGCGCACATTTTACTCTTATTTGCTGTTGTTTGTGTGTGTGTTTTTTTTTGTTGCTCATGTCCGTGCAACATTTGTTGCAACAACGTAACTTGTCAATCAATTTAGCGCGCTCGTTGGTCGGCTCTGCGGCAGCTGGTTGTGTGTGTAGGTTGCAACTTTTCATAACTGTGATTGCAAGGATGGCTGCTTAGAACTGCTGCTTGCCACATTACTTCCTGGCGCACACACACACTCATATATGTGTCTGTACTGTCTCTCATAGGAATTTTAATTTGCTATAATTTCTGCAGCGTTTGTCTTGACAACACCGCTTGTCTGTGCCTTGACATTTGTGGCAATGCGGCTGAGAAGGAGACAGACTGTCTTGCTCTCGCTTTGTGAGTGGCATAGATGCACTTTTTGCTTTGCTTGGAAATATTGTAAGCCATTTGAATGACAAGCAAGCGCTGAGTAGCGTAATTTGTTGCAACTCAAGTGTCTTTGTGGCATAAGATTCCTTACTTTTTTGATTGAGGGGTAAGGTATATTTTAATAATATTAAATCTATTTCTCTTATTTTTTGTTCTAAAAAATGTAAATTTATGCTGGCAAAAGAAACAATTTTCTGTATAAATAACATTTTTCCATGGTAAACGGACTAAAAATCGAAAAAACTTTCTAAGTAAGAAACTTATACGAGTATGTGATCCTTAGAAGACTTAAGAAACGAACTTGAATAGATTATGGTACAAAATTCAGATAAAAAATCGCACGAATTAAAACATGAACTCGTTCAAACGACTTAGGAAACATGCTTCAACGATATAATTTAGAATATTTTGTCGGAAGACTAATGAAACGAACTTCATAAAAGACTTAAGCCACAAACTTGGATGAAATATTTGAAGAATTAAGAGACTAACCTGCGTAAATTGTATTAAAGACTTAAGATTTAAGCAACAAACCTCAATATTGAGAAACTGAAAGCATCAGAATTTTTTTAAAATTCTCAAGTGGCGAATTTCATAAAAAGTTTTTAAATTATTATATACAAATTACTTATTTATTTGAAAATGCCATATTTTTTTTCAAAACAGAAAAAAATCTATAAATTACACATTTGAGATTTTCAGAAAAAACCAAACTGTTATAAAAAGAATATAGAAACTATAAATAAATGCATAAAAAAATAATCTGGGAGTACTGAAGAACCTTGGCAGTGTTGTTAAGAGATACCTAAAATAAAATTTTGTAATTTTGGCAGCTTAAAAACACCATTCTATCTGCCAACAGTCTCTCCTTTGGAGCAACTATTTTTCTGGTTATTAACAACTTCAACTTTTAAGTGTAAAGTAGGAGCACTGAGGAACCTTGGAAGTGATGTTAGGGCATACATAGATAAATTTTAGTATTTTGGCTGCTTAAAAAGCCGTCACTTTGCATATACACTATTTTATTTGTCTCTACTTTGGAACAACTATTTTTTCCTTTTATTAATTACTTCAACTTTTAAGTGATGAATTTATTATTTATAGCAAATAAAGCTTGCAAAGAAGCATTTTTTTTAAATAAGAAACGCTTGCAATTATTATTTCATTTTCATAATTCAAACATTTCCCTAAACTTTTTCAAGTCTCAGCATCGTTTATGCCTGAGCTTCACTTTGCAAATTACAAAAAAAAAAAAAAAAAAAAAACAATAAATCATAAAAACTAGGAAATTACCGTTGATTATGGGAAAGTTACGGTTTTATACTATTTTTATATGACACCCTACCCCTCAACCCCTACCGCAACACAGTAGCAATTTCAACGGATTATTCTAATTGAGATATACACCCAAAAATAGGCAAACAAACAGCATTTGCTGTTAGAACAGCAACAACACTAACAACAAAATAAAAATCAGAAATAGCATGAGAACAAGAACCGTAGAAATGGCATAAGAAAGGTCAAACTGAAATTAACAGTAAAAAGTGGAAGCGAAATGGAAGGTGGACAAGCTGTAGCAGAGCCACAGAGTTGGGTTGAAAGTGTAACCGCTAATTATGAGCCCCAGAGTGTGTGGAGTCTAACGCAAAGCGGAGGTAGTGTAGTGAATGAACAAAGTTATATGAAGAATTTTGAATGAATATGGCAGAAAATAAAAATAAAAATGAAAACATAATAATTGCGCGCTGGGAAATATCCAAAAATAACGTCAACCAAGCTGAGCTTACACACAAGTAGATGTCTGTATGTCTCTGTACGCTTAGAAAAGCAACTAATGTACGAAATTTTTACCTACAAATGCTGTGCATAAATTTTGCAGCACACAGAAGATGAAGTGGTCAGCAATAACAACATAGAACAACAACAACAACACGAGTAGAAGAACACATTAGACGAGCCGAGATTAAACACTAAATAAATATGTATGGACAAGCCGATATTTAAGTGACAGCCAGCAACAAAAGCGGGACTATGTAACAGTTTTTATTGTGCGACGCGTTTTTTCGTTGTTGTTGTTGCTTGTGCTTTTGTTTACTCGCTGTATTACAAGGCGGCATGGCTACATTTATGTGCTGTTGTTGTCATTTGTGCGCGACCAACAGCAGCGACTATTTGGGTCACTTGGATGCCAAGCTGGACAGTTGATCGGTCGGTCGGTCGGTTGGTCGGTCCATTGCTAGGTCGCTCGTTTACTTGGCCAAACAACGGATGCAAAACAATTAAGATTATTTAGATAAGTTTATACGAGTATTTAGCAGAGACACCGCACACAGACACAAACACACATTTAAGAGTAGTTCCAGATACATATATTTGTAGTTGTAGTTGTTGTTTGAGCAATATTTAACATTGGAATTATGCGCTGACGTTTGTATTAAACGGTTAGTTGTACATTTTGTTTATATGCCATTTCGCTGTAGGAGCGGAGCTGAAGGAGGAGTTGAAGGGGGCTATCGTTGTTCGATATTTGTGCTTCTCAGCTATTGTTTCTTTTGTTGTTGCACTGTTCTTGTTTGCTATGCTTAGGCAGTTCTATTTTGCTTTTCTCTTTTTTTTGTTTTTGTTGTTTTCTTGCTTGCGATGACACTGCAGCGATTTGGTTTGGCTTAGCTCGACTCGACTTTACTCTGATTTGATTTCTTCTACTTTTTCCAGCGCTTACACAATGGTGCGCAATATCATTTAGAGCGATATGTAAATAGCGGTTAAACGTGCAATCGATTGAGCAATGGCTTTCTTTCGATAATTAAGTTGGTCGAACAATAAGTGGCACAGTTAGATGGTTGTGGGGATAAGTGGAGTATTTAGTGATTTGTAATTTATAGATTTTATGATAATGAAATTTATAAGTAAAAAAAGTTAAAATAAAATGTAAGCAATAAAAAAGAAAAAAATTGGAAATATTTTAAATAAAATATAACGAAAAAAAGATTTTTTCCAAAAAAAAGACAAAAATTCAATGGAAAAATACTTTTTATATTTAATTTTTTTTTTAAGTTAAAAAATTTTTTTTTTTTAACATTTATTTTTTATGCGCTAAAGCTCTTTGAAAATTTTCAAATATTTTTTCCATAAAATTCGAGTTAAAAATATTCAAAATGTTATATTTTTTGTGATATTTAAGGCAAAATTCTAACGTGTAACGTGTTTTAAAAACTCAGTTAAAGCTGAAATTAGAGGTGGAAAAAATTATTAAAAAAATAAAAATATTTTTTAACTTTTTGCAAAAAAATTTTAAACAAAAAATTAGAAAATAAAGTAACTTTTCACTCAAGTCCATGGATTTCACTGCATTTTAGTAGTAAAACTATCAAGTTCACTTGTTTTCTGATGCGCTTACTTACTCACACTTCATCAAAATCATTTCCTATGATCACCAACCATGAATTAGTTTGCTAAGTTCAGATGCAAAGTCTTGAAGACAAATGGAAAACTTAATATAAAACAAGAAAGTAATAAAAAGAAAACAAACAATTTCAAATTCAACAGCAAAAAATGGCTTAATATGAAAATGAGGCAACGCCAGACCGCCCACATTTGCCACCAACACACAATAGCCACCGCTGTCATGGCATGCATAGTTGAGCGCGCCGCATTGCGAAAGCACTGAAACGTAAATCTCTGCGCTTTGGTGCTTTACAGCCGAAACTCGCGCTTACAGCCAAGCGCAGCTGACTAATTAAGAAAGGAACGTTGTTAGATTTGTGTACAAGACGTCCGCTTACTGGCCATCAGTCAACGATACAGCTCGCAACTGTCCAAGAATGACGTACGCCAGCATGAAGGGGCTAGAGTTAGTAGCTTAGCTCTAAGTTACAGGCTGTTCATTAGTCAGCGCTCGCCGATAGCGCACCTAAGGCGGGTGAATAGCATATGCATTTCTTGCTACAGTTGAGTTGTGAGTTGTGCAGAGTCATGCATATGAATCTACCATATGTGTATGTTTGTGTATTTGCTTTAGTACATCTCTAAGCCGCGTGTGAAATGCATACAAAAATCAAAGAATTTCTGATTTTTTTTTCAGCTGAAGTTTCAGCTTTTTTGTGCTGCTTCATGCTCTTTGCTGGTGTTGAATTTACCACTTCAACACCCAGTTGACTTTGTAGGCCTGCAAGCGTTTTAACTTCCCATTCACCTTTCCACACAACCTTTGCGCTCGGCAAGCGATATGCCCGTCATGGTATCATGGTGCTGTAAAGCTTTTGTATGTACATTTTGGCTGCAGTTAACTGTTAAATGTCATGTGTATGTGTATATGCCTGTATGTGTGTATTTGAGTCTAAGTATACTCATACAATTAGACAAATTTACTTTGCACGCCTACAGCGCAAATGAAATGAAAAAAAAAAAATGTGGAAAAAGTTCATACTAAATGTGGACGTGAAAATCAGTACGCTGATAAATAGACAGCGAAAATGAAAAGTGAATATGAAAAATCAACAACAAACCGTATCGCATGGGAACTAGTTTGAAGGCAGCAAATAACAAATGAGGAAGGTTGGCGTGCGAACGCCTCAATAAATAGGCACACAAGCACACATAAGCATCCATAAATATTCATAAAGCTTGTACGCCACACACGCGCTTGTTAGCAGCAACTTATTATTGACTCAACGCTGATTAGCGTCACTGATAGCCGCCCGTTGCAGCGCCGTCAGTGATTTGATATATTTGAAACATTTAGCTTTCTGTGTGTTATTACCAATAAATGCTGGCGTTAAGCGTGCTGTACAAATAGCTGGCGGTGTCAAAGAGGCGTTGCAGTCAAATGAATATTTACATATTTTCAGTCGTGTGTGTGAAAGTTTTTTTCATATGTGTTTGTTGTTGTTCTTGTGCAGATATTTATGTGCCATTTTATTTTTCTACTAAATATATGTATTTGACCGCTTGTGAGTTGTAACACACTAACGCTGATTGCCGGTAGCTAAATTGCCATTGTTCATATTCATTTTTGATGATTTAAACAAAAGACTTAAGCAACGAACTCGTTGGTGTTCAATGCTGTGAGTTTTATATGAGTGTTGTGAAAAAAACAAATATTATTAAAAATGAAAATTGCATAATAAAAATATTTATAAAGTAAGAAAAAAAAAAAATTTATTAAAAAATTATTAAAAAAATATTATAAAATAAAAAAAAAAAATTTATTTTTTATTCAAAAATTCTTTAAAAAAAATTTAAAAAATAAAAAAATTAATATTTTTTATTAAAAAGTTCTTTAAAAAAAATTTATAAAATAAAAATATAATTTATTTTTTATTCAAAAATTCTTTAAAAAAAATTAAAAATAAAAATGATTAATTTAAATTTAATAAAAAAATATGTAAAATAGTTGCGGCTTTAAAAATTGTTTGGATTGCTCCTGAATACTAAATAATTAAATTAAATTAATTAATTGAATTAATAAAAAAATTTAAGCAATAAAAAAAATTTAAAACAAAAATTAAATAAAAAAGAATAAAAAGTTTATGAAAAAAAAAAACAAATTAAAAAATATGGTCTCTGGTTTAATTTGCTCCAGATTACTTTATAAAAAAACTTACTTTTTGAAATTAAAATTATAAACATTTTTTTTTTTTAATTTTTAAAAAATATTATTATAAAAATTGATAAAAGAAATTCATTAAAAAATACAAAAAAAAAATTATAAAACTACAAAAATAATATTTACCAAGTTTTTTTGCTCTCATGCCAATTAAGCTGCCTGTAATTAGTATTTTTGTAAATTTTCCATTCATCTTTTTTCCAGCATAGTAATACATAACCTAATTCTAGCTTCCATTTTGACTAATTCTAATGAGCGACCTATATTTCTTAATGAGCAGCAACAATTTCACGCATATGTTGTTGTTTTTTATGAAAATTTTGAAAATAAAACTATAGTGAAATATTATGAAAGCTTTAGTTGAGAATTTTGAAGAATTTTTTTTAAACTAATTTAGACTTTTAAAGTGGCTTATCATACACTTATTTTATATGTGAACACAAAATTTTTTTTATATTTTAATATTCTCATAATTTCTATAAATTATTTATGCATAAAAAAATCTAAAATTTATATATATAAATGATTATAATGAGTTTGAAAGTCGTGGGTGTACTTAAATGGCAAAATATCACTCATAAGTAGTTCAAATCATCAGCTCACAACTAGCATTCAACAATCATAATTTCTAATTAAAAGCAAATAATATTTTATTAAGTGTCACTTCATTAACTCACTCACTTAATAATATCTCTCAACACACACAATTAAGCCATAAATCGCAGCCAGCTAGCTTTTATGCACACTTTCTTTGTGCAATAAAAAGCAAAAGTATTTTTTAAATTAACGCACACGCGGATATCACTGCATTAGCGCTATGCAATATGCAATGGAACTGCATTAAACACACACATATATACTCAGAAATAATATTTTCTTGATTAATTTTCATATTTCACTCTCCACATAACAACATTGACATTCACTGTCGCTTGCCTTGCCATCTAACTGTTTATGAGCGCATAGTGTGTGACGTCTCCAACACTCAAACACATTCAAGTGAGCAAACACCTGCAATGACATAGGCGAATGCATAAGCTAATTGGCGTGTAATGTTAGTGAAAACTCGTATTACTTGCCATTTCTACTAAAAATTATTATATTTTGTATCATAGCTCATACACAAAGACACACACGCATATATACTTAATTGCGCATGTGCAGCTACTTTAATTCAATTATGCAGTTATCTTTATACTTATAGATATGTAGTTACATGCAAGCGCTTGCTTCGAAAATTATGAAACACTTTCGCGTAATTGCTGAAGAAAGTGATTTTTTTGGACTTTGACAGCCGTTTGACGTGACTGATTGTGCAATGCTTATATATTTATATGGATATATAATAGTTTTTGTTTGAAATTGTATAATATGCGCTTGATAATAAATTTGTTTGGATTTCCTTTTAATTACTACATCAAAAATTGTTTTTACGTGTTTGGCTGTGGCATGAAGTGCTACAACTCAGTGTAATGAACTTTATGAAATTTATAGTTTGTTGGGTATGACAGGCCTATACATGTTGGAAATGTAAAGTGGACTCTGAAACTTAGTTGAATGTAACCACTTCTTTCAAAGACTCACTTGTAAGGCAATTATAGCAGGTTTGAAAATATACTAGTGACCTTAGAACCTACTTATCATCAAATAGTAAAACAATATTTCTAAAATTTTATACCATTTATCAATTTCTTTTTAAATAAAATAGGTGGTAATGCTGCTCAAAAATATCTCCGATAGAAATCTTGTCTCGAACTATTTAGTTTGATGCTCATATTGTAATATTTTTTTGCATAGTTTCGAAGTAAATGTGTACCAAATATGTAAACATGTGGCAACACCTGGAAAAAATTTTATGATCTTAATTTTTTGACCTATCAAAACAATTTTAAAATAATATTTAATTTAATTTTTTTTAATTAAAATAGGTGGCAACACTGTTCAGAAATATATCCGATAGAAATAATTTCTCAAGCTATATTTTGATGGCTATAATGTGGAATTTTTGTTTTAATTTCATTTAAACTGAAAACAAATTTTGAACATGTGGCAACCCTTAAACAAAATTTTGCCAGAATCTCTTAAATATTTAAGGTTTAAACCTTATACTTTAGCAATTCGCTTTATTTTATCAATTTTATTTATTTATAAATTTTAAATAGGTGGCAACTCTACACAGCAAAATAGCTTAAAAAGGAACGATAACTACACTTTATAAATAAATTACAGAAATTTCGCAAAAATCTGTTTAAAAATTCTTTTAATTTTTTTTTCAAATAAATTATTTGTTGTTGTTTTTGTATTTTAATTTGAAATTTCTTTTTTTAAAGAAAATACTTTCTTTATGTGTTCTTATTTTTTTTTTTTGTATTTTTAAAATCTTGTTTGCCATCAAAACCAACCACTTTCTGTGCGCCACCCAAGCGCTCGAAAATGTTTTCTCTCCCCAGCTTCTAAATGAAAACCAGTTCTTAAGCGCAACAACAACAACAACTACACCACGCGCCTTGCAATACCATAAATCACCGTTATTTGGCTATTTATAAAAAAGCAAAATGCTTGAATGCCAATTGCCATTTGGCAATTTTTCAAACTGACAATTTGACAATGAAAAGAAAATGTCGCGCGCACAAAGGCGGCGACTGCGGCTAGCGTTGCAGCTGAGCACATGAAGTGGGCAAAACAGCACAACAGACATCAGCAACAAACAACAAATAAAACACGCAAAAAAAGTACAAAAACGTTCTACCATTAAGGCGAGCAACAACAACATAAATAACAACAAGCAACAAGACTGCTGGCCAGCGCGCCGGCGCACACAAGCAACAAGCTCATAACTTTTTTTCCCATCATTTATGGGTCACACACAACGAACAGCGAGCGGCGTGTATGTTTTCGTGTTTTTCCACACGATATTGTTGTTGTTGCTTGTACATAAATGCTTATCTCTCGTGCTCGTTGATGCGCGCGCATTGACGGTCAACATATTTTATAAACAACAACAACAACACCGTTATAATATAATAATAATATGTATGGCATAAAGGCCTTTTTACTTTTATTTGTAGCGTTTTTGTGCTTTTGTTGTTGTTGTTGTGCGCCTTACATTGCTCACATGATTTTTTGTTGTTTGGGTGTGTGAGTGTGTCTCAACTAAAGTACACTCAGCGCTTGTTTGTTGCATTTTCCATTTCCACGCCGTGCGCATCTGCAACATGCTGCACACACCGGGCTGACACACTGATGATGGCGATGGCGATGGCGACGATGACACAGGGAAAAGTTGTTGCACGCTGCCTTTGAATGCACTTCTCAGTTGGTTTGAGTATGTGTGTGTGTTTGTGTGCTATTTGTTTCGCTTTCATTTGACCGCATTGACCACATGTGGTGCAGTGGCAGCAGTAACAGTTAGATTAGCCAGTGCCTATGGGAGTTGGGCAGAGAAAACGCAACTCAGCGAAGGGGCATGAGATTGATGGGGGCGCTGCGAAAGTCAATCGAATTTCGAATTGAGTGGCATCACTTATAATTTTTTGTATATTTGTTGCACTTAGGAAACAATTTTAAACAAAAATTAAAAAAAAAAAATCAAAATTATCAAAAATCACAAAAAAAAAATTTCAAAAATTACAATAAAAAATACAAAAAATCTTAAAAATTCTCAAAAATTATAAAAAAAATAATGAAATTCATAGAACTTCTATTAACTCTAAAAAGCTCTAAAATTCTATTATTCTTCATTTCCGCTTTAAACATATATAAGTATACACTTCTATAACTAAATCTCTCAAATGAGTTGAAAACAATTTTGCTCAACTTCGAGTTTAATACCCTTGCCACTTTGCTGTCGTTCACAACAAAATCCAATTAATCACAGCTCATCGAGTACTGTCTGTTACAAATGGCATATTGCAAATTGTTGCATGCCACAGCGTTGGCTTGTGGTTGTGGCATGCGCTTACTGTCACTTCCGATGTGTATGCAACGAAGTGAAAAATTAAAATAAATTAAACCGCGCCGCCGCAACGGGAAATATCTGTCAACTGGAATGATGAATTTTGCCAGCCAATGGAGTTGACGTTATCGAACTCAGTTGAGTGGTGTTGCAAGGCGTAGAAAATTTGTATTTGTTGGGAATTAGGTATATTTTTTTGTGCAAAAGTAGAGAAAGGTTGTATTGAAAAGTAGATTTTTTAGAAAATGTACATAAAATGGCGTTGAAATAATGAAAAATAAATATTTAATTGAAAGAAAAAAAGTTAAAAAGTTAAAAAATAAATAAAATTATATAAATTAAAAAAATATATCAACCATTTTTTTTAATATAAATAAATGAAATGCTTGTATTATATCAAAATATAAATTATAAAAAATATTGAATTAAAAAAAAAAATATATTAAACAAAAAATATTTTTACTGAAAATATGAAAATTATATATTTTTTGTAGACGCAAATATTAATCATATTCTTTTTCTTGCTATTTTCAGATATTCATGACTTCAGACCATTTAATAATGTAAGTAGAGTTTTAAAAATATTTATTTATTACTGAAATTAAAAAAAACCGACAGTTCTGTGCAAATACATGTGAACACATCTTTTTCGTTTCTCGAAAATCAATTTCCACTTCAAACATTCCAACTTTTTTTGTCGATTTTTGTTGACTTATTTCCCAAACAAAAAAATAAAATTTATTAGACCACGCCAAGATGTAAGCAACAGTTTCGAACATTCTTTCAAATTCTTCGATTTGTTTTAAAATAGAAATTTAACTATAAACTGTAGTACTACCACTTTTTAGAAAATTTCTTTGTCTTTTTTTCTCGAAAATTCGGGTTAATTTTTTTACCAGCGCCAAAAGGTAGGCAACATTTCTTGTTTATTCGTGCCAATTACTTGTATTAACGACATCATTAGAAAATATTATTCAAAACCTTCAATTCATTTATACTCAATCGCGCTTACCGTATACACGCCGAAATGTAGGCAATTTTCCGGGAAGCGGAAAGGTTAGGTTTATTATCCCAATATTATTATATCAAAATTGATTCAAAACAGTTTTCAAAACCGTTTATAATGTTTTCTGTCTATTCATATATGCATTAAGCCTGCTGAAAGTATTTTAATTTTGCCATTTTAGTATTGCGCTGAAATGTAGGCAACATTTTTTGCTCTTTTATGACATTTCTCGCACGAAAAATGTAGTACCTAACTTTATCTTCAAATTTTGAAGCTATTAAGATAATTTACACCAAAAATAAATCATTAGTGAAAATATTATATTTTGAACCATACCAATATTAGTATACATAAATGTCTATGAGAGTGTGGCATTTCTACAGTTCATTTCACTTTTCCACACAACCACATGGCAGCTGTCGATCTCGAATTCCTTTAACTGAATTATACCAACACGTAAGCAACAAATAGAAGTGCAACAGTGGCAACATTGTCTGTTGCATGCAACTTTTACCACGTCTTGTGTTGATTACTGAAATTTTACCAACTCCGAACAGCAAATATTTACACAAGCCGCTGTCAAGTTGGCAAGTACTCGCTACTAAACAAACAGCAGATAAGCTAACAACAGCAGCAACAACAACAACAAGAGTGTAGCATATGTCAAGCAAAACATTGGCAATATGGTGCAACACTTGATGCGACAGTTCAAACATGCATAGCTATGGTCGACGAGAGTTGTATACAAATATTTGAAAATGTGTGTGTTGTTGTTGTTGCAAGTAAAAGAAAATTCGAAATTCGGAAATGTTGTAGAAGAATTCCAGCAGCAGTTGTTGGAAATGTGCATTCATTAAGGTGGCAAGTGAAATGAACAGTTGGAAATTGTAAGCATGCTTGCTTATAAGCTCAGCCATGTAAGTGTGTGTGTGGCATATGCAAAGCGGCATAATCTCACGCGCTTGCAACATGCAGCAGTTGTGTGTGTGTGGGCGTTTGTGGCATGGTCAGTTGGTGCAACAGCAATCAAAGCAACAAGTGCAAGTAAATAAGTGAAGGCAGTAAACAGCACAACAACAAAAGTAACAACAACAAATACTTTTAGTGCAACAACAACAACATGCTGAGACACAACAACAACACCAGCTAGCAATAACCATAAGCCGCCAATGACTCCTTGCAACGTTTACGATGCACTAAAGGCAACAAAATCAGCAAAGTGGCACTACACCAGCACCAGCACCACCAACAACAACACAAACAGCAAGTACAATTGCCCCAAAAGCCATTAAATATTGCTTTTAAACTGGCACATTAACATTGCGCCTGGCGATAAACACATATACACTTAACTAGCTAACTGACAACAGCAACAACACAAACAACATGCAACAACACAACGCTTGCTACTCGTGCAACATGTGGCCGCCAAATCAAATATGTGCTTGGCGAGTGATTTCGCGCTCGTTTCATTCGATCGATTAGAGAGTCGCGGCGCGTCGCATTTGTTGTGCTCTGGTGGCAACAACAACAGCAACAACAGCAACAACAACACCATGTTATGCTGCCACTGTCATTGAGGTCAGCCGAGTTCGTGGCAATAATTTTAAAGTTTATTGCAACACCAGCCAGCCGAGACACGGCGGCACTGCACAGCTTATAAAATCCAATAAAAAAAAAAAAATGTGGATGAACATTTGCTGTAGACTGACGAAAAAATAATTGATATATACTCAGATAGGAACGTGCAACAGGCAAAATGTGTGTATGTAAATAAAATAAAATAAATAAATAGCAACACCAACCAGTGCATGCCACAACAAGCTGCGCGACACATTTTGCCGCCTGCACATTTGCGGCACGATTGCACTTGCAACTTGCAACATTTGTGGCATACACCATGCCATGCCACCAGCCGCAGCAGGTAGTGTTGGAAAAAGTTTCAGTCGCGCTACTTGCAATTACTGCTGCAGCCGCAACTTGCCACTTGCCACTTGCAACTTGCCACATGACACGGGCATGTCTGGCGGCTGATGATGCGGGCAACGATTGATATATGCAAAAGCTGTGCGGCGTTGTTGTTGGTGTTGTTACTGCTGTGTATTAACTAGCGCTTTCTTCTACTTCTTATTAGTTGTCATTTGTTGTTGTTGTTGTTGCAATTGCCTTTGTTGTTATTTTTTGTTTATTTGTTGTTGTTGTTGTTGCTTTTGTGTGGCATGTCTAACGTAGTTTTTCACTTGATTAGCTGCCGCATGTCACTGCCATCGGCGCTGTTGATTGGCATTGTCTTGTGTCGTGTGGCACGTTTGACTATTTGACTGACTGTTTGTCTGCGGATGTTGTGCGCTGTGGCATGATATGTTGTTTCGTTAATTCGTTTAGAAGCGGTTAAAATAATTTAAGCCAAATAAACAAACAAAATACAAACAAATAAAGCACACCAAAACCAACAACAACAACAATGGAAATTCGAATGAAAATGAATTTGAAAATGAAATTACTGGCGATTTTCGTGGCAGAAAGAAAGTAGGAAAGTTCGTTACTCGACTGTGAGATCGTACTGATTGCGGACATGGCAAGTGTACATACTTGCCACACACGCGCACACAAACATACGTGCCACATGTGCTGGCTGCGAAATTCTTGGCTCGATTTCATTGAATTTTGTAATTTCACAGTTGTTAAGCGGGCGCTCTCTATCAGGCAAAATTCACTTTCAATGCTAATGCAGGCAGTCAGCCCCATTAGGACGCCAACCATCAGAGCAACAGCGGCAGCCACCAGCGCCTTGTACCCGCTCACTCGCAAGTCACTCACCCAAGCGAACGAGCAATGGGCTCAAGCGGGCATCTCGCTGCGTCGCTCACCCACTGCGCCAAACGTAGCGCGCCAACTCATCCGCCCGGTGCGCAAACGAAACGGTAAACTTTCTTCTTGAAATTCGATTTTTTGTGTGAATGTTGCACTTTTTGGGCAATTGTTGTTAGCGCTTTGTTGTTGTTGTTATACACTTTTTTTCGAAATTCTGTGAATGCTTTGGTGTGCAATCGCTGGCATTACCATCGCTCGCGGCCAAACTTATGCAAATGCTGTATGGCTGTTTATGGGTCAGGCGCAGCAGGCAGCGCTCAGACTCCGGGTGTGTGTGTGTTGTTTTTGTTATTTTTGGCGTAGTAATGAAAGCATGTCGGTTTTGTGTTATTGTTGTTTTGCCTTGTAGCTTCTGTTGCAACAAAGTGGCACACTTTTGTGGAATTTCACTTTTCGTTGTCTCAACCTGACACCGTGGCCACTGTGGCAAGGACATGTTGTGTTGCGGCGCGTCTGCACTAGTGATTGCTATTTGGCAGCTTGCGCTGAAAGTGTCGGCTCTAATTTGGAGAATGCGGAAAATGAAGGCAATTTTCGGCTAGAAAATTAGTTTAAGGAAAAAGTGAAGTTTGAAGAAGAGTGTGGTAATTAGGCAGTTTTTCTTTCTAAGTTTGAGTTGTTGATAGTTTTCCATAATTAAAGGAAAAGTTGAATTTATAAATTAAAATAAAAATAACAAAAAAAAATTGAAATTGAATTTTAACTTAAACTTAAAACTTAAAAAACTTAAAACTTAAAACTTAAAAAACTTAAAACTTAAAACTTAACACTTAAAACTTAAAACTTAAAACTTAAAACTTAAAACTAAAATTCAAATTGAAATTAAATCTAAAATTAGACTTAGACTTAACATAAACTTAATATATTATTAATTATAACATAAACTTATAAGGTCAAAGAAACAGATATGAAGTCTGTTAACTCTTGTTCGCCCAAGCAAAGCTAGATGAGCAAAGGTTACTTGCATCAGACATTTCACCTATTTCAACTGCGAAATGTGCCACCTGTTTGTATGTTTTGCTAAATGTTTGTTGTTATTTGTATGTTATTGTTGCAAATATATTTTCAATGTACTACACTTGCTTATTACTGTACAAACAGCTTGCCACAAAGTGGGCGTTGCATCGCCAACGCTTTTATAGACATTAATTTTATTTATTACATTCAATAATTCTGGCAATAAAAGCGCCAATAAGCAAATATAATGAAAAAAATAAATTTATTCGCACGCACGTAGGCGTATTGCAACAGCTGTGCGGCATCAACGCTGTGTGGCAACGTCAATGGTGCCGCCTAAATTACAGGTCATTTGGTTGACACTTACCAAGAATTGCAATATCGTTTATGATTTTATAAATACATACGCATAAGTCAATGTTGCAAGTGGCAAGTTGTAACTTGCAACACACACGAAACCGCAAGGAAAACTAACGAAAAGTAACAGGTGTTTGCGGTGTGGAGACTTTTATAAATAATTGTTAAAGAAATGCTTGTTGCATGTTCCATGCATATATACAAATACATATATATAAAGCTGCTTTTCGCGGTTTTAGTGTCAATGTTGTCGCTGTCTACGGCGATTGATACGATTAATGATGAACTGTCAATGTGGCAAATACTCAGCTATTATTAGTTACTCGTCAATTTGTTGTTGTTGTTGTTGCAACATTAATCAGCATTCAATCAACGTTTGACTGGCTTCTGTGAATTCTACAAAGACAGCTAACAACGCAACAACAACACTCATTGGCACAGCAAAGTGGCATCCAACAGCCTTTCTAATTCTATTTACGAGCGGGTTTTTCACTTGACGTTGTGTGGCAGCGCACAAATCAAGTTGCACGCACAGGCGCACACGCACATTCGCGCGCTTTTAAGTAGAATATTTGAATGCTTCTACACGTCGTCGTCGCTTTCGCGGCAAAAAGTCGCCACCTGTTGCAAGCAGCGCACGCACCTGTTGAGAGACAAACACACATTCACATACATCCTTACATACATACATTTGTCAAGCTCGATCGCAAGCGTTTGCCTAAAAGTGAACGCGCCAACGAGCGCGCAACCGCGCCGCGTCAATCACTAATCACTTGTGCGGCGTGCGCGTTTGACAGCTTCGACGCGGCCGCCGCTGTCGTCAATCGCGCTTTACAACGTTCTTATTTGCCGTTCTGCTTTTTGCCGGCGCATTTCGCGCGCTCGCTTCACGATTAGGGAAATGGTGGCGTATTAACCTTAATTGATTGCGTCGTCGCATTGTAGGCTCAAGCGGCGCGCGCTGCCTGTGTTGTGGCCGCCGCGGCACGCAATGCAATGCGATACACTTGATTACGCTTGTTTTTGCGCCGGCGCGCTTTTTCTGCTTTTTCCATCCACCTGCGCGCATTGCGTGCTATTTAACCCAGTTAGTTAACCACTTGGTGGCATAAAAAATCGGTTTGACTGCCTCATTTAAATTGGCCGCTTGATGTGTGAGTGGCTGTGTGTGTGTGGTGCCGTTGGTCAATAATGAGACCTCCCGCTATGTTTGTCCACACATCGTTTGTAATTTGGATTTAACGATTTACTGGATTTATTTCAGCTCATTTGTAACGGTAATAGTTGTTGATCCGTTTTTTTGTTTGTTTATTTTGTAAATTACAATTGCTCGTTAATTATTCAGATTTTTTTTCAAATTAGTCTTATTAGCGGGTTTCCTCTATTTCTTGTTGGCAGTTTCCTTTTGAGAAATTTATTCTCATTTTTGTAAATTGAATGTGAGATGGTAAAAACTGTGTAATTTCTTCAAGATACGTTTACTTTGGGACTTAAACTCGAGTATAAGGTTTTTGTTGTTTTTTAATAACGCTTGATCAGAGTGAGTATACAGTTTATTTTTTGTTAAAATCGTAGTTTGTGGACCCTGTTTAATGCTAAAGAGAATAATAATTTTAATAAACTCGAGTTTAAGGTTTTGAGTTCAGGTAAAATAAAGCTTGAGATTAGGTTGATATATATGCCATATTTTTCACACTCGAAGCTTATGGAACTTGTTTAATGTTAAAGTTTTAATAAACTCGAGTTTAAGGTTACGTGTTTATGAATAATAGAGCTTAAATCGAATGAGATATAAGCTGTTTTCTTTTTAGGCTCGGAGTTTATGGAAAGTGTTTTAATAAACTCGAGTATATAGGCGTCTTCTTATGATTTTACCATTTTCTCTTCAATAAAATCACTCTCTTCGAATATTAAAACCATAAAATTCGCCTACTATTCTTTTAAACTATAAAAGACCATAACAAGTTACGTCAAATCGCCTCTACAACGCTGTAAATTGTAAACAATTTGTTGTAGTAATAAAAAAAATACCATTTGCGGGTCATTAAAACGCTGAACTGTTTTAAATTCTTACCTTATCGGCATTTATTTCACCATTGGTGTGGGGGTATGAACGCCGAGCGTAAAAATAAAAGCAGGGCATGCGTGCCTACGCGCTCAGACAACTAAATTCAAATTCAAAGAAAGTAAATATTTGTAAACAAATATAAAAATAAAGGTGACAAAGTCAGAGAAAGTAATAAAAAATTAGAAAAAATAATAAAGCTATTAAAATAAAATTGAAATTTAAAATAAAATAAAAATAAAAATAAATTAAAAATAAAATAATATAAAATGAAATAAAATAAAATAAAATAAAATAAAATAAAATGAAATAAAATAAAATAAAATAAAATAAAATAAAATAAAATAAAATAAAATAAAATAAAAATAAAAATAAAAATAAAATAAAAATAAAATAAAAATAAAATAAAAATAAACTAAAAATAAAAATAAAAATAAAAATAAAAATAAAATTAAAATTAAAATTAAAATTAAAATTAAAATTAAAATTAAAATTAAAATTAAAATTAAAATTAAAATTAAAATTAAAATTAAAATTAAAATTAAAATTAAAATTAAAATTAAAATTAAAATTAAAATTAAAATTAAAATTAAAATTAAAATTAAAATTAAAATTAAAATTAAAATTAAAATTAAAATTAAAATTAAAATTAAAATTAAAATTAAAATTAAAACTAAAATTAAAATTAAAATAAACTAAAAATAAAAATAAAATTAAAATAAAAATAAAAATTAAAAAGTAAAAGAATAAAGAAAAAATTGAAATTTAAAATATTTAAAAAAAAAAATAAAAATAAAAATAAATTAAAAATAAAATAAAATAAAAATAAAATAAAAATAAAATAAAAATAAAATACAAATAAAATAAAAATAAAATAAAAATAAAATAAAAATAAAATAAAAATAAAATAAAAATAAAAATAAAAATAAAAATAAAATAAAAATAAAATAAAAATAAAATAAAAATAAAATAAAAATAAACTAAAAATAAAAATAAAAATAAAAATAAAATTAAAATAAAATTAAAATAAAATTAAAATTAAAATAAAAATAAAAATTAAAAAGTAAAAGAATAAAGAAAAAATTAAAATTTAAAATAAATTTGTTTAAAGTATTTTGAAATTTTTTTTTTTAATATTAAGTACAAAAATTAATGTTGACATTCATAAAAAATAATATTTTCTATATAAAAAAATTAATAAAAAATAGTTTTCATACAATTCAATTTTTAATAATATTCTTTTGTGAAATCTACATGCATATATACCTAAGATTATCTTTTAAGAGCTTGCAAAGATTTTCATCATTGCGAAATGAAGCAATTATGACTCACCATAAACTAAAAAAAATTCCAAAATTACCAGATTAGCAATAGGCCTTAATTCACATCCACCCACAAGCCACATAATTACAGTTAAAACAGAAAATCACCAACGCTAACGCACAAATACAAAAAAATCACAGTAATCGATTCATCAGCAACGCCCTAACAGTTGTACGCCCGCTAAATCCGCATTAAAAATCAGCAGTTAGTAAAAAATGAGCCATCATAAAGCTACAGATACGACAAAAAAATAAAAGCAAAAAAGGACGTCAGAGCCAGCGAAATGACAGAAGAAAAAAAAACAAATTGCGTCTAATGACAAAGTGAAAAGCGTGCAACAACAGTTGGCGGTTGTCTTGTCGAACGGTCGATGGAAGAAACGAACGAATGACTGAACGACTGAATGAATGAGTTGTAATGAAGTGAAATGAAATGAAATTTTGTTGGAAGATCGAAAGTTGCACGCGGCGATTAGTAGTAACGGCATATGTGGGTTGTTGTTATTGTTGGTGTTGTTTTTCTATCTGTTGCACATACTTATTGCAATATAAATGGCGCAAGCGACAAGTGGTTGTTGCAAGTGTTGCATGCATGCAATTATATGAGTTTCCGTTAGCATTTGCGTGTATGTGTGTGTAATGAAGCGCCCGCCTCGCATTGCTGCCATACAACCTCATCATCATCAGCTGCAGCATCAATGTCAGCGAAAACGAGCCAGAACAACAGTAACAACAAGCAACAGTGGCAACAACAACAAGCAGCAGTGACAACATCCACTACAATAGCAACAACAACAACAGCTACTCCAATGATTCGATTAGCTAGAAAAACGTTGCCACTTCAATAAAATTTTATTGCCGTTTTCCGCCTCATAAGCTGCCGCCGCTCGGCGAAACAGCAGCAACAACAACAACAAAAGCAGCAGCAAACGTGATGTCAGCCACTGAGCGCTACACTGTTCGCTTTCGGGGTCATCTACGCTGGCTTGAGAAAAGCTGCCGCGGCATACTCTTCTTCCGCCGCTGCCACCGCTACTTCTTCCCCACTTCACCCGCTTGCCATCAACTATCGGCAGCTAGTGCGTTTGCTTGCTCGCTGATATTGTCACGATTTGTTGTGGCAGCGCTGAGTTGCTGCGCTTTGCTTGCCGGCTGCTCTTGCCACTGCCACAAATTGTTTGTTGTTGTTGGCGTTATTGTTATTGCCGCTACTTTGGGCACATTATTGGACTTCGTAATTAAATTGGATATCTCCAATTCTTAGTGGGGACAATGACGGCGATAGCGGATGCAGCGATTTCCCATTTCTATATTTATTTTCATTTTACCTTATCTGCTTCACCCCTCATTTCACTCGCTTACGCGCCGCTGCCTTGTGCTGCCGCCTTGCATTAAAAGTGAATCTTCGAATGGCCTCATTGGCCGAGTCACCGTTTAGGAGCGTTGGAAATTAAATGCAGTGAAATTCCTGGAGTGCAGTTGTCATTGTTGTTGTTGAGGCACTGGTGGAGATTGCGGCCAGATGGCAGCTGATAAAAATCGAAAGGTGACTCTGCCGCGCCAACAACACAAACACAGCAGAGTGGCTGCATAATTTTGCTTGTTTGTTGGCGACAAGCGGTGAATTCTTTAGCCTGCAGTTGTTGTAATTTTCTTTATTTTCAATTTGTTGTTGTAATTTTCCCTCCGCCAATAATTAATGCGATACCAATGCGCTGCATACATTAAAGCCACGTATGAGGGGGGGGGGGGAGTGTGCAACTTCGCTGGGAATCGCTTTGTGGCATATTTTTATGGGGGCAAAAATGCATAAAGGATCTTTGGCATTGGGGTTGAGCGAAAGCTCTCAGGCGATAAGCATTTCCCGATAAGCTGCCGTGTAGTGTTGCTGTGGGTCTGCAGGCAGTGGCCGCTGGTCGCCGATTGGCGATCGGCGATTTGAATTGTTTTGCATTAGAAAGCCATTAGCGGCAGCAAATTAATTCAAGCGGTGAAACCAATTGCTCGATGTCATTGCGGCAGGAATTGAGAAATCGCAAATGGAATAAAGTGTTTTATTGGTATATGTTGATTTTTTTTCTTTTTATCAATTGTAAGCTATAATATGCATATGAGTCTAAAGGAATGCGAAATTGAAATGCTGAGGAAGAAGAGGCAGCATTTTGCATTTTTTTCATGAGGAATTTAAAATAAATCAGGGTTGCCATTTATTTTATCAGAAAAAAATACGAAAATCATTTAAATAATCAGAATGCCAAGAAAAAAGTATAGAATAATGAATTGGCAAAAAAAAAATATAATTCTTAAAGTAAATAAATAAATGTCATGCTATAAAAATCAAAATATAATTTTTTTGAATTCCAAATTTCAAAAATATTTCAATTGCAAAACATTTTTTTATAAAAGTTTTATTTCTAAAAATACTCACTAGCATGCAATTTTTTTATACAAATATATATTTTCTCGCATGCAATTAATTTTTTTATAATAACAATTTTTATTAAAAAAGTTGAAAATTAAAGAAAAATTTGTATTCAAAAAATATGCAAATTTTTATACAAAGTCATATTTTATCGCATGGTATAATTTTTTTCGGATTAACAATTTTTGATTTAAAAAATTAGATAAAACGTTTTTATTCAACTAAAATGCAATTTTTTACAAAAAAATATTTTCTCGCATGCTATAAAGTTTTTAGAGATAAAAACTATTAAAAAATCATTTTTACTCCAAATTTATGTGACTGATTTTTGAACATTTCTTAAAATTTCTTCACACAACAATTAAAATGAGAAAGTAAATTTAAGTCAAATCTCGCCAACTTTCAAGCGCAATGACACCTTAGCGATTGACAAATATTGCATAGTTTATATAAAATTTATTTCACCAACAAATAATATCTCACTAAGTGATCAACTAAGAATGCTAATTCTGCGTGAAAGTAAATGTCAAGTAAAAGTTCGCATTTCAAGTGACCAACTGAGCTAATCGGGCAACCCAATCACGCACAATGCGCACAGGAAAACCACAAAAGAATCGAACGCAGACGCAGACCAAAGACACAGCCAAAGCGCTTGAAGCAGCACAAGACTAGTGGTAGAAGAGGAAGAAGAAGAAAACTAGTGACACAAATGGCAGTGGTGAAAAATGCTTGCGAATTTTAATAAAGCGCAAGTGTGCGACGGCATATCTCTGCAATAATTTGCATAATTTTCGGTAATTGCGAAAAACTTTCTACTTTGGCAGCGAGATGACTGAGAAATGGTGGAGAAATTAAAAAATTAAATATTTAACAAATATTTGAAAGAAATGAAAATAAGGTTGCATTTACAGTAAAGAAGTAGATTTGAAGAAATTTAATGGGGATAATAGTTTTTGAAGAAAAAA
Source organism: Zeugodacus cucurbitae (assembly GCF_028554725.1). NCBI lineage: Eukaryota > Metazoa > Arthropoda > Insecta > Diptera > Tephritidae > Zeugodacus > Zeugodacus cucurbitae. The sequence goes on from NC_071667.1 coordinate 68,540,305, forward strand.
TAATTAAAAAAAAATTAGAATGAAATTAAATAAAAAAAAAAAATTAAATTAAAAAAATATTTCATTTTAATTTTAAATAAAAATAATTAATTAAAATAAATGAAATACTTCCAAAAAAAAAATAAAATAAATTTCAAATAAAAATTGCAAAAATTTATACTAAAAATTAATAAATAATAATAATTTGAAAAAAAAAATTAAAATAATTGTTAAATAAAAAAATTAATTTCGAATTAATATTAAAAAAAATATATTTAATTTTTTTTATTTTTTTTATATATTTTTTTTTTTTATTTTTCAAATATATAAAGATTTGTGTTGTTGTATAAATAAGTAAAAGTCTTCACTCTTCATTACTAAAACCAACCACATGCAACACCTGAAATAATTGAAATAGTCGTAAATGAAAGTGACAAACGTGCCACATGCAACATGAAATTGAAACGGTCAACGGATATGCATATACGTATGTGTCTATATTTGTTAGCAGGCATTTGGTGTGTCTAAAAGTTAAGTGACTGGCGCGTAGCATATGGATAATGGTGACAGTTTAACGCTGCAAGCACGCAATGCTACACAGCAATAAGCATATACACACAAACATATAAGCTTGCCACATGCAACTGGGCAAGGCAGTGAGTTCAGACTATTTGCGACCAAATATAACGGTGGCATGCCGCATTTGGAGAGCTGGCAATGAGACAAAAAGGTAACATTTGGGAGTGCAGTACAACAAAAGCAAAAAAAAAAATTATAAAAAGGAAGAAAAAATCTAAAATAAAACAAATAACAATAAAATCAACAAAAATATTCTCGCAAACAGTAACATAAACCAAAAATAACCAGAAAATAATTCAATAAGTTTGGCGCGAAAAAATGTGCCACTTCTGCCACAGCAACAGGTTGTCAACGTGAACGCCTAAATATGCTGTAAAACAGAAATACACACACATACAATAACAAAAAGAACAATGCGCAACAAAGTGAAGTAAAAAGTTACTTGCAACATTGTCAAGCCAAATTTGTGGCAGCAAAGCTTTTTGTGCCGCAGCGCGTCTGTCTGTGTGTGTGTGTGGCAGGAACGGCCGCCTAATAAGGTGACGTGAAAATATTGGCAGTGCCTGTTAGCAACAATAACAACAACAGATAACATATGCGATAACTCAGCGCTGCGCTTGCCACAAACACACATACTTACAAGCCACAACAGCTTTCTGCTGCCATTGTAAATTCTTCAGCCTTTGTCGCTGCCATCAACTCGAGTTTAAAACGGCAATTTACAAGTTAACCAACAATTAACCATTTATGTTGTACTTTTACCCATACCAAGGCACACGAACACACATGCAATATGAACACTTATGCAAAAATGAGCGTCGCAAAAACTTAAATATACAAATTAAGTAGATTTTTTGCCTGCTACTTGGCTGGCAGCGCGCACTGGGTCAACTTTCGCTGACAACACACTGCCACAATAGTAACTGTTAAGCACGTATGCACCGCTACAACAACAACGAAAATGAACAACAATAGACCTGAAGTAAATGAAGGTAAAATGTTAATACAAATATTCTCAGCCACTCAAAGAGGTACATGAGTGCTGGAGAGCAGCGCAAGAAGAATAGTAACAACAACAACAGGTTTTCTGGTTTCAGTTGGGCGCTGCGAGCCTAGCGGCTTGAACCTAATAATGTCACTTAAAAAGCAATTTTACAAATTGTCACAAAAAGCACACAGTGATCGCACAGCACAAGAACAACAATAAGTACAACGCAAAGAACAAAACTACAGCAATAACAATGCCCCAAGCGAGTTAAATAAAAAAAGTTAAAGCAACAACAATGTCAAGTTAACACACAAAGTCGAACGAATTGTTGTCGTCTGCTCTAAAATCCATAGAAAATGCGGCAAAAAATGTGTTGTCTCGGCGCAGCAGTGGCAAACAGAAAATATTTGAAATAATAAAAACTTTGACGGCCTGGCAAAATTACAAGGCAGAGTTAAATAAATTGTCTCAATGTCACCTGTTGCAGAAATGCCGTTGCATTTCGCGAGTTGTTGGCCGAGATATCTGAGAGCATTGCTTTCGAGTTGGTGCTACACCGTTGGGAATTGTGGCAAGTAGCGTAGCAGCCTCAAGAGGGCGATGGCAAAGAAAAACGACTGAAATCGTAAAATATATACATATATATAGAGTAACTGAACAACAAAAAATTTGTGCTATTGTTGCAATGAATTGGGTGAAAGATTGATAACAGAGAAGAAAGCGAAGAAGAAATACTTTGTGTCAAATATGAAAAAAAAATTAAGTAGAACTTGGCCAACAGATTTTTTGAATGTTTTCTGTCTCACGAAGAGACCAAAAAAAATTAAAAATTAATATTGAAATCTACAAGGTGACTATTACAATATACGAGTACTTGTGGCCTAGTAGATACGTAACCATTTTCAAAAAAATTAATAATGGTCAAATCTGTCATTTTAATTGTTCTTTCAGAAGACTTAGTCTTTCAAATAATATTTTTTAATGCTTTATTCATTCTATAAGCTTTAAAATCATAATTTATATGATTTGTCGAAATATGTTGCCTACATTTCAGCGCAGAAGCGGAAGACTTCATGTACTTCGAAGAAGAAGTCAATGAATTCAGCATAAATGTTAATTTGATTACTAATTTATCGAAGAAATATGTAAAAATATGTGTTTTTAATACAGTAAAAATTTAACATTACCCGAAAATTAGTTACCAGTCTGAGATGTATAAATATTGTAGTCTACATTTAAGCGCGAAAGTAAAAATTTCGTAGAAAAAGGTCAGTTAAATCAAATGTAAAGTAAAAAGCCAATTAATCTGTGGATATTTCAGTTTTGTAAAATCTCATTCAATTTGTGAAATGAAAATAATTGCATAATTTTCAGGGTGCTACGCAAATAAAAAATGTATTAAACGACTCAACATGCAATGCATCATCTAAGTATCATATTTAAACTGTCTGACTGTCTGACGATTATGTTGGCTACTCTCAACTTTTTATTACTTTTTTTTAGATATATATTTTGCTCAGAGGAAGCTATTTTGACAATTCATTGACCATCAAAATTTTCCAAATTTACAATTTCATACTTAATAAAAATACCAAAAAATCATAGTTTCCTTAAACAGCAGTCATTCACTCTACAAATTAGTTTCGTTATTAATATTTTAAATTAGTTTTCAAAATACGAACCTGTTTATCACTGTACAAATTATATAACGAACTTTTTTTATTTTTTCTTTACAGTTGCTGAAACAAATACAAGTTGGTCGTGTAGCTTTACGCTGCAGTTTGGGTAAGTTGTTTAATACTTTAAATAAATAATAGAGCATTTTAAACAAAAGAAAAAAGAAAAATGAAGTAACGAAAAAAATTAAAATTGAAAAATGAAAAAAAAAAAAAAAAAAAAAAAGCAAAAACAGAAACAGAAACGGAAACAGAAACAGAAAAATTAAAAAAAATAGTAAATCTTGTTTAACCATTGCATACAAATTGCGTAGTGTAGCATTTCAAATCAGCTCTTTCACCACACATTTGTTGCAAGCACACGCTGTGGCATGTCAATACCACTTCATTTTGTTTTTTCATCCAAAAAAGTCTTCATCAACTGCCTGTCACTCGAACGCAACGCAATGCGCAGGCGATCAGGTGCATGGCGCGCAGCACACTTTTGACGTGACCTTAAAATGTCATAAAATGTCACCATAAAACACACAACAAAACAAATAAAAACGCAACAACAACAACAGGCAACCCAACGTCAAAGCAAGCATAAGACAATAGGCCGGCCGCACTGTGGCACTGTGACAATATAATCGTCCATGCAACTCATCAATATTCCATGGCAGCGCGGCGCGGCATGAATTCTCAGCGGTGCACTAGAATCTGACATTGTCGCATGTCCGCAAAGCACCGTTGCAGCGCTACAGTACACCGACCATCGCTTGTGGTCATGCGCTTCGTACTTACTTTCCACATAACGCATTCTCCGCAAAGTTATTTATTGGTGCAGAACAACGCTGCCGCTTAACGGCCTTTTGATGGTGTACTCCGCTTGTGTTGTTGTTACACCGCACGCTTGACTAAATGCCGGCGTGTTGTATTGTTTTGTTGCTGCGCGTCTGCTGTCATCCATTTCAATTCTAATCGAAACCATCCATGCCAGCCGGCCAACAAGTGCTTTGCTTTGCGGCTGGCGTACAATGCTTGCCGCCTTTGGCATATAAAAGGTGACATTTTCAGATAATTATTGCCGTTGTTGTTGTTCTTTTTGTTGTTGTTGTTTTAACTAAGTCAAGCATTATTTTCAGTTTGAAAGCTTTGTCACTTGTTCGTCAAATATTCTACTATAATAGTCGCTTTTAGCGGGCAAATAGCTCAGTTATTTCGGAGCATTGTTCACTGCGGCGCAAAGGTATGCGTGGCAGGTTGGTAGAGAGCAAGGTGGGTAGTGTTCTTTCAAAGTTTATTTGTATTGTTGTGTGAGTAGAAAGGAATTTTAAATAAAAAGTCAAGGCACGCAGCGCCTTTGAATGCAAGAATTAGTTTTGTTTGGGCTTTAAAATGGGCGATTTTTTTAAGTTTTGGGAGGCTGACATATGACATACATATTTATCTTAAAAATGTATTGTTGAACCAAAAAAATATGGAAAAATCTCAGCTTAGTCTATCAGTGGGTTTTTGAACTTAATAAATAAAAAAATATATATTCTTACATCCCTAATATAATGAAATTAGAGGTTAGGTTCCTCATTGTTTCTTATTAAAAAAAATATTTTTTTTATTTTTTCAAAATATTTTTTTATTTTTTTTTTTTAACTAATTCGTAATTTTAAAACTGTTTCTTCAGAAAACAATGACCAACTACTCCAAAAAATTTATTAAATTGTAGAATGTACCACTAAGTATACATAAAATAAAGCAGCGGCAACAAAGAAGTCTATCTAACTAATTGAGCATGCAACAAAAGTGGGGCAGTTGGTGGTCAGTAACAAAAATTTAACTAGAAACTGGCAGCAGACATAGAAAATTGACCGCCCAGAAAAGCTTAAAAAAAATATTTTTTTTGTTGTTACTTTGGCTTAGTAGCTTGCAACATGCGACCACGTGGGGCTTGTGGCATGCTGAGCAGCCACATTGATGCTTCAATTTTACTTAGACAGAAGACAGCATCAGCAGCATTGCACAATTAATTAATATGAAGAGATTTTTTTTTCAAGTATTTGTTGTTGTTGTTGTGCTCAGTTTGTTGCTATTGCTGGCATTTCCATGGCATTGTTTGCTGCATCACTTATTAACTCGAAATTAATGAAAGAATTGTGCTATGGCGGTGGCATAAACACAAAAACAACAACACTTACTAAAGCTGTATGTTTGTTGTTGTACATGTGTTTGTGTGCTTTTCTATAACGCTGCGCGTGTGCACATTGGTACCACCAAGTGTTTGAGTGCGGCGCACAGAAGTGTGGCAGCTCCTTAACATAATTTCTTTTTTGTTCTAATAAATATCGTTTTTATTGTTGTTGTTGTTGGCTGCTGGCAATAGACATGCAACCGCTGAGCGACAGCCGCCACATTATTGATGTTTGTTAAATTTATGATCATGTTGCATGCATCTGGCAGCGAGTGGTGAGCACAGCGAGCAGTAGGCAGGCGGTTGGCCAGCAGAAAGGCACGGAGGGGGCTGAGAGTAAACTTTTTTAGAGACACTTTAACTTACTGTTGCTCTAATACAAACAACGATAAGCGTGCAACAAACGCTTGCAACATACTTACAGAAACATACACGTGCAGCGCGAAAATGCCGCTCAAGTTAATGCTTTTTTGTTGCTTTTTTGCTACTTTGATAAACCACAGCCACAGTTCGAATGCCAGCTGTTTGCTGCCAGTGGCAATTACGCAGATATGTTGCAAGAAGCGGATAACTAGAAGGCTAGCAAATAGGAAATGGAATAAGCGCTGATCGATTTGCACAAGGAAAATGCTTAGCGCAAATGCGCCGGATTAAGCACGCAGCAAACGGCAGCGCAATCGATGCGTTGGAAGTTGGTGAAAGATCACTAAAACAACAACAAGAGATACAAAAATGACTAGTGTATGTAGCAAAGCGGGCTGAGCGGTGGTCAATGCGTGTGCGCTACTGTGAGAAAAAGCGCTTGGCGGCTATATGAGCGCTGCAAACAGCTGCGGCAGCAAGTAGCCAGAGTCAATAGTCAGCCGGTCGGTCAGTGGCAAAGAAACGCACTGACAGGTAATTAACGCGGCAGATGTTGCACATCACATAGCCTTGGCTTGCCACATTGCGCGCGCATTTTCACATTTCCACGGCGTTTGTGGCATGCTCCGAGTTGACTCCTGTTGCGCTTTAGTTCCATTTGTTTGGCATTGTTCGAGCGCATTGTTGTGGCGGCGTCGGCCATTGAAAGGCGGAAAAACTATATATTTAGTAGAGAGAATACCACGCGTTGCCTTTTTCCTTTTTCATTTATTTTTTATATATTTTTTTTATATTTTTTTTTATATTTTTTTTTATAATTTTTATAGCAACTTTGTTGTGAAGCTGAAAAAAAGCATTCATTTTTGCTGCATTGCTTGCCACATACATGCTTGACCTTTATGTTGCAATTGGCGAGACAGCTTTTTGTTGTAGTAGTAGCTCATTGCCAGCAGAGCGCGCAGTAGAAAGGATGCCGTCACAGCTGCGCATCGCTCATCAAAAGCGTTCGCCACGCAGCTATTTGTCCAAGCATTTAACGTTTCATTTAGAGGCAATCGCGCATTCATCGATCAATGTTTAGTTTAGCTGTCAAGCGATTGTTGATTTGTCCATATTGAGCGCTGACAACTTTTTTTTATCGCAATAATTGGTGTTGGGTGTTATTAGTTCGTTAATTATAGGCTGTTAGAGATTATTAGAAAAATATTATGAGGAATGGAAAGACAATGAAATTTGCCTAGCTGAGTAAAATTGGTTGTGACAACTTTGCTTTGAGTGGGGAAACCTTTCAAATTTCTTATTTATTTATTTTCCTTTAAACTTTAAAATTTTCCTATACGCCAGGACGTATGAGTAACTTCCATATTATGGTAATGAATTCGGCTAAAAATAGTATGTGTCATAGCTAATATAGCTAAGGGATGTTAATTCACACAGATATTAACAATAACAAATTATTTTATTTTTTTTAATTTTTTTTTTCAAAAAAAAAGCGAAAAAAAAATTTTTTATTTATTTTTTCAATATACAAATTTTAATCCAAATATTTTAAATATGGTATTGAAATTAATATTAATGAAAAAAATATATATAAATTAAACGAAAAAATATTTTTTTTTTTTTTAATAAATCATATTTTTTTTTTTAGTTTTTGAAAAAAAAAATTTTTTTTCAGTTTTTTGTAAAAAAAAAAATTATTTAATTTAATTGTAATTAATTTCAGAATTATTTCATATTAATTTTGTAAAGTTTATATTGTTAACTAAATTTTTTAAAATTTTTTTTTTGTAATAATTAAATTAAATTTTTTTATTTAATTTTATTTGGTAACTCATAATTTTTTGTTAGTTTTGAAAAAAAAAATTAATTTAATTATAATAAATTTTAATTTTTTAAAATTTTTAACTTTAACTTCATTTTTTTTTAATTATTTTTTTTTAATAAAAAAATTTATTTTTTTTTAAATTTATTAATTTAAAAATAAATAATTTTATATATTTCTTGCATCTGTTTTCAAACTACCTTCGAACACGAACCCAGCTGCCTACTAGCTATTTAGAGCAATTGAAGGCTTTTTAGAGCAGCCGCCGGCTCACACATTCCAATTTTGCAGTGAACTGTAATCACAACAGAACATAAATTTCAAAGGCATTAACAACACACACATGCACACACAAACCCACTTCTAACTATGAACCTCGCTGTGTAGGCACTTCACTGCAATTATGCTGCAAACTAAGGCAAAACCGACGAAGCACGTCACGGCCGGCATTTGAGACATTTCCTTGAATTCGAGAACAACAAGCACACACAACACTTGTGCGCATGCGCAGCGGTAGTAAAAAAGAAAGAAAGAAGGAAAAGCAAGCAGCTTTTGCCACAAACGTGCAACGCCAAATAACTCTTAGAATAATTATAAAAATTCTCATAAGTGTATTATGAAAATATGCCGGCCGGAGTAGATAAATGCAGCGTTTTAGCGATGATATTTCAGCTTAATTAACAGCAAACAACAGAAGAGTAGCAGCAATAGTTGCTGAAGCGGCTGTTGTGGCAGCAACGCATGCAACTTTGAAATAGATTTGTAGGAGAAAAAAAAAAAACGGCGAACTAAAGCAACAACAATGCATGATGGATGCGCAATTGTTAAGGCCGACGAATGGGGGTTAGTGTTACATACATTGTTGTAAAATATGTTGCAAGTGTTGCAAGCATGCGCTGCACACTTGTCTAAAGTGCGCTTTTGGTTTTTTATGTTGTTGTTGGCTTTATAGCACGTTTTACATTTAATACCAGCTGTTATGTACAAGTTTTAAGCTTTGAAATTGGCGCACAAAAACAACAACAATTCGAAAAAATTATAACAAATAAAAGGTTTTATGGCTACACAGGATGTGGCAAGTTGCCTATGGTAGAGTGCAGTAAGGGAAGCTGTAGTGGCAATAAGTAAGCGTACAATTTACAAATTACTCGCCAGCATTTGTTTTTTTTTCATGCGCCTCACTATTTTGTGGCAAGTAAGTCTCTAAAAGTGTGTCTTGTGTTTGTGCGTGCCACCACCACACGTCAAACATCTGCAAACGAGCGAATAATCCGCACGTAGCACGGCAGCAATTAAATCAAACAATAACTAAGCTGACAGCCACTGTATATATAAAACAACAACAACAACAACAAATACATGCAACGCTCTTTCATAAAAGTAATATGAGCTTATGTGTGCCGCCTCTCCTATGCTAGTAGCTGCTTAGTGTGGCAACAGTGGTAATTGCTTTACGCCAAGATCAAAGGCATAAATCATAAATGTAATAAGCATCACAAGGAAAGAAGAGGAACTGAAGAACCCTCCGTTCGAGTATTTTTGCTATATGCCACAGCTAGTTAAGCGCTGCTGCCACAATATGTGGAATGCTGCTTTTGCTGCCCCTTTATTTATTTTTAGCAATAAAAAATCATCTCTTTTTAATTTTTGAAATATTTTTTTTTTAAATATTATTTTCCAATTCTTCGCATTTTTTGCCAATCAGCGCGCCTATAAAGCTCCAACCACACATAAGCAGCTTCCTTTTCCGCTTTACTACTTCACCTCCAACCACTCCACACTACACTTTCTCACATTACAGCGTGTCTAAATAATCGTTTATCAGTTAATTGTGGAGCGCCTCAATCTCATCGGCAGCCAATTGAATGTGGAATACTTGGTCAAACGGCGCGGCCACGCCAGAGCAACAAGCCAAGCGCGCTGCCTTGTTTGCCAATTTTTTTGTTTGCTTTTACATGCCGCTTTGTGTGAGCGCTTCTCAAGCGCCCCGAAATTCCGCACAATGCGCGTATTAGGCACACACGTTCGACGCACTCGAAAACGTGCTGAGCATTCAGCAGCTGCTTGGCGCTTTCGTTAAGATCGCGCTAATTCTGCTGCTAATTTCTATTTTGTAGCACATTTTTTGTTGGTGTTTTTTTTTCAATATTTCTTATTTAATTTTTTGTTGTATTTTTTTGTTACTATTGCTGCTCGTAACTCGCCTGAAATTGTTTTCATTTTCGTCATTTTGATTGCTATCGATTTCGTTGGCAATTTGCGCGTAATTAACTCGTTAATAAGCTGCAAAGATGAGAGAGTTTGGGTGAAATTTCGCTTCTTGTTGATTGTGTGAAGAATCGTTAAGTAGTTTGCTGGAGCTGATTAAAGAAATGACTGTGTATTGTTTTTTAGTGTTATTGGAATTTTCTAATTATAATTGCAGTGTTATTAATAAGCTCATCAATTATATATTCATTTATAATAATTATTATTGCTCTCTAGCGATTTTCTGCAGTTTTTATGCAGTTTTGTAGAAATTTTCTACATATTTCATGCAGCAATTATCGGCTACTGCAAGATTTAAGCGACGAATTTGAAGTGAAAGCTGAAATTTTCAACTATATGAAAGACTTAAGTGACGAACTTGGTTGAGGGTGCTTAAATTCGTACGACAATGAAAGACTTAAGCAACGAACCTGGCCACTGAACTGTAATCCCTAAATAATGAAAGACTTAAGCGACGAACTTGACGCAAGAAATGAAACTTGGAATTATTATGAAAGACTTAAGCAACAAACTTTGCCTGAGTAATGACATTGTATATTAAAAAGCAGACTTAAGAAAGGAACCTGCTTTAACGAACTAATATTTTCAATTTTATGTATGACTTAAGCTAAGAATTAAGTACTAGAAACTGAATTTCTAATCAATATAAAAGACTTAAACAACGAACTTGATCTGAAAATTAAAATTATGTACTAAATCAAGACTTAAGCAACGAACTTGATCTGAAAATTCAAATTCTTAGTTCAAGAAACTAAAATTTTCAACTATTTTAAAGCGATATAAGCATCAAACTTGCCCCAAGAAACAAAATTAAATACCTCAGAATCAAATGTAGTGTCAGACGAGAGACTTAAATGTATTCTTAAAATATTTTCCTGAGCAATAAACTACGTTTATCCATTATATTAACATTTAACAAGAAGTTCTATTATTTATACCATTTTTAACACCTAGAATAAGGTAAAAAACAATAAAAATTATCTATATTTCCATTAAATCTAAGCTGAAACCCTACACGCAACAAGCCCTCATCAGCAAAAAATAGCACCAAACTATTTCCCACAGCCTACAACACAACAGCAATTGCCTCTTTCTCAGATATTTATGAGAATTTAACATTTTCTAATTGAATTTAAATTGTGCAGCAAGCAACTTTTTTTAACTAAAAATAACTATAATTTAAATAAATAAGTGACCCATTTCACGTGTAATGAAGGCGCTGCATTACATTGGCATGCAAGTAGCAGCTTTACTGCGAGCATTATGCACATTCTCACCCAATAAACGTTGCGAGAGCTGTTATAACTGCTGCAGCCACACCAGCGATGCATGGAAAGTGGCTTATTTTCAATTAAAATGCCAACAAATTGCATTAGATTAAAATAGTTGAGGAAAATGCGAGCAGTCGACGACGGCTTTTTAGCTAATAAAAAGGTACGTGCATTACATAATTAAAGGTGGAGTGCCGTTGCACGTCTACATACATATGTATATACAGATACATACGTATATACAGAGAAGTATTATAAGCAGCGACTGCCTTACTTGACAAATAGGCCGCCGGGTGGGAGTTTTTTGTTATTTAGGCGTCTACTCTACATATGCACAGCTGCGCTTAGACATTGTGGCAGCACAGTAGCATAGTTTGTACTATTTGCTAGTTGTTTTATCCACTTTTGTGTGGCATTAACACGCCATAATATGCATGCCACATCATATAATCGACGTCACTGCGGGCTGCAACCTGATTTTCGCTGCTACTTGTTGTTTTTGCTGTTTGTTTCGCAGTGTAGTGAAGCAAGAACTAACTGTACTACGTTGGTATTCTCATCAGCAAGCATGTATGTATGGGTGTTGCAACAAAAAATGCCAACAACAGCCGCAATTTCGAATTCTTGCGATTTTGTGGAGGTGGAATTGCAAACATACCACGTTTATTTGGTGCTTGCCACAACAACAAAAGCAACATTTTACGTTCATACATATGCATGAGCATACATAAATATCGGTTCTTTGTTGCCATATTAAAATTAATTGCAATTCGCGTAAACGTTCATTTCGTGGCATTGCTGTTGTTGCAACATATGTTTGTATGTATATTATGGCGGCTATTGTGTTCGGCATCGATGGATAATTGGCAGTGCGCTATAGAACGCGGCTAATAGTGTGTTAGTGTGCACACTAAAGCCTGTATTTAAGCAGTCAAGTGGCTATTTACATAAACTTACATGCTTGCCACAGCCACATGCATATCTTCATATGAGTTCAATAGCACCTGGTCGTACTTGAACTTGCTGTGTGTTGCGGGTGTTGGTCAGCAGCTGTTGCTGTTATTTTTGCTGTTGCTGCTATTTTTGTTGTTGTTGCTATTTTTGTTGTTGTTGCTTCTGCTGTTGTTGCCTCGTTTGTGTAAGCCATGCGCTCAGCCAGCGCTATTAACCTATATTTGCAATGGCTGTCAACGGCAGCGTCACTGGGCCAACACGGACTCAAGTGACAGCAACAATAACAACAAGAACAAGTGCTGCCGCAACATTAATGTGTACCGTGTCGATACAGAGGCAATATTGAAAAGCATTAAATTAGCTGCAAATATTTCAGGCTACTGTGTTTGTGGCATGCCACCGCAAATATTTCTTTGTTAGTTACTTTCTGCAAACACAAACAACTACAACAAATATCGTTTTCTTATTAAAGTGCAAACAGTTCTTACATGTGGCAAGGTACTTTCGGTCCCAAACATATTTTTTTTCGTCATACCCCTAATAGGCGTTAATGAGGTGTGCGAACATTTAATAGTCACTCACACACAACTACAACAACACAACCGCAGTGCAAAAGAAGTCACAAAAATGCGTTGAACGCTTTCCAATTTTAGTAATTAGCATTTTAGAAAAATATGCTTTTGTGCGTGTGTTGGTGCCTTTGACGCACGTAAGTCACGTTAATTACAATCCTTTGTACCTTTGTGTGCTTACATGGAAAAATGCTGTTGTTCACACACGTTGCAAATATGCTTTTTTGCATAGTTCTTGACACTTTTATTTGCCATTTTGTGGAAATATTTACTTAGCTGCTTTTGAGTCACATATCTTGTTGAGCCTACTGACACGCTTTGTTGCATGCACTCGCTGAAGCGTCGTGTGCTAGAAAATGTCGCAGTGAGTTATGTCCAAACTGCTGAGGGAAACAAGTTAATTGAATACAGCACGAGTTGCTAATATCTATTAAGATGATATTTTATGGTTGAAGTGTTGACCTCTGCTACTTTGCTTGGTAGTGGCAACCCAGTTTTAATTGTGTTGACCGAGAAATTATTTTTAGTATTTTATTTTATCTTTTAAATATCATTAACTAGCTCGTATTTATTAAGAATTTTATACAAGCTTAATATCTTAACAAAAAGGTGGCAACGCTGTTTATAAAATTTGTTCGACTAAAATATTCAGAAGCTGTTATAAATATATTTTAAATATATTTACTCATATAAAAAAAATATTTTTTTTTAAATAGGTGGCAACCCTCTTCGAATATTAAACTTTAAAATCCATTGTAAACCATATTGTAAACCAAATATAACAACTTCACTTTTAATATTCACACATAAAGTAATATCACTATCTTGTGAGGTCTTACTTCCTTAACCGAGTTGGCAACCCTGTCAAAAAATCTTCGAAAAAATTAAATTTCTCAACTAATATAATAGTCTTTATTTCTCCATTCCACTTTTATAAATTTTTACTTTTTTTATTGTAATAAGAGGAACTCACACCTTTTTTTCAATTTCCAACTCACCGGAAGCTCATCTTCAACACCTTTTGTGTGTATAAATACATATTTACACATTACTATTTAATAACAAAACTGCGCTATTAAAAACGCTTAACATTTAATCTCCCTCCAAATGCTGTGTCCGAACATCAAAAGCCTTCGCTTACAAGCGCTCCGCATGACTTGTCGAAATAAATTCCACACCATTCACCTGCGTGTTTTGGCATGACAGCGTTATTTTGCTTTTAAGCTGAATAATCTACGGATTGTGCAAATGTGTAGCACGCGCTGCTGCGCAACAACAACAACCACTTGCGTTTAGTATGACTTATGTGCCACTTATGTTCGTATGTACAAAAGCACGTGCCACCAAAGCTGACAGCTGAAAAATGCTTTTGGAATTAACACTACAGAAAAATGTTAAATAAATCACGGTTTTTGTTAGTGTTGCTGTTGTTGTATTTAGTATTACTCAGTAGTAGACTGAAACACCTATTTCTTTCCAAATTTATTTAATAGTTATTATAAGCTTAAAGTGTTAGCGCTTATGGTTTGAAAATAAGACGCTTTGAGGATGTTGAAAGGCGTAAAATATAATAATAAATGTACAAAAAAATTCAAGAAAATATAAATTGAAATATCCGTTAAGTGTCAATACTTCAAGTATAATAAAAAAAGAAGAATATATTCTTTTCACTTCTTTTTTATTTGAAACTCAGTTTCAAGAAAATGTCGATTAAAATTTTTCTGGTCTTTTTTTACTCTTCATTCAAAGAAACCAATTTGAAATATTTTTCATATAAATTTTAAAATTTTTTGTTTTTTTATGATATGTTTTTAGTTTTTTTGAAATATTTTTATTTTTTTAATTCAGAATTATTTTGTTAGTTTTTTTAATATTTTTTGTGTAATTTTTATTTAAATTTTTGTTTTTTCGTTATTTTTTAGTTTTTTGAAATATTTTTATTTTTTTAATACAGAATTATTGTGTTAGTTTTTTAATATTTTTTTGTAATATTTATTTTAATATTTATTTTGTTTTTTTTTCATGATATTTTTATTTTTTTAATTCAGAATTATTTAATTAGTTTTGAAATATTTTTTTTGTAATATTTATTTTAATGTTTTTTTGTTTTTTTAGTTTTTTGAAATATTTTTATTTTGTTAATTCAGAATTATTTTGTTAGTTTTTTTATAATATTTTTGTGTAATGTTTATTTTAATTTTTTTTTGTTTTTCCGTTATTTTTTAGTTTTTTGAAATATTTTTATTTTTTTAATCCAGAATTATTTTGTTAGTATTTTTTATATTTTTTTGTAATATTTACTTTAATATTTTTTTTTGTTTTTTTCATGATATTTTTAAGTTTTTTTGAAATATTTTTCTTTTTTAATGCAGAATTATTTTGTTAGATTTTTTTATATTTTTGTGTAATTTTTTTTTTTATTTTTTTTTTGTTTTTTTTTTCAAGCTATTTTTTAGTTTTTTTTTTAATATTTTTTTAATTCAGAATTATTGCGTTAGTTTTTTAATATTTTTTGTAATTTTTATTTAATTTTATTTCTTTAATATTGTTTTTATTATTTTTACAATTTTACAAAATTTACAATTTTTACAAAATTGTCTATTTTATCTAAAATTAGTTTTATAATAATTTTCTACAATACTGAAAATATTTTTTTTAATTGCTAATTTATTTTGTTAAATTTATTTGTTTATTTTTCTCTATAATAGTTTTTAAATATCATCATTTGCCCTCATTTCAATGCTACACAATTCTTTTTATTTTTCATATTTCTTTTCTTGCCTTTGTACCACACCTTTAACCCCTATTAAACCACTTTATTGCCACAAATTAAGTATTTTCCACTACAAAAAAGGAAGAATAATATGAAAGCCACATACAAAACTACATTTTATAGCGAATTCTCGCTGAGTATTGTGCTCACTTGTAACGAATTTCCAATATCTTGCTTTCATTTTGCTCATTTTCATGATAATAACAATAATTGACACCGAAAATATTTCGCTTTTATGCCATTCGAGTGCTTAGTGTGGCACAAATGATTTTATTATAACCGAAACGCGCTTTCAATGGCAACCATTTAAGTTGCGCTTTCTTCATTTGGCAAAATTTTTAAAATTTTTTCAACAAAAAATACCAAAAATAAATAAATAAAAAAATGGCAAGCCATAAAATTAGAGCAGTTAATGTTATTGTGCGGCCCTTTAGAAAATGCACAGCTTACATACCATAAACATAATAATAACAACAATTGATGTTTTTATACTCGTTTATTGTTTATTTACAACGCCAGCTCGTATTGAGCTGCGCTATTATTGGCGCGATTGTCTGCGGAGCCAACAAAAGCAACAAGCATTTACAGCATTCAAAACATTTTATAGCGGATTAGTTGTGCTTTTCAATGCCGAGAGGCATGACAATGCGAGAGTCGAGAGAGAAGTAGCGCTGTAGTGACGAAGAAATGCCAAAAAATGCTCCAAAAATTGAAGTTTCCACAAAAAAAAGCGAACAAAGCCAACTGCAATTGGTTGGCGTGTAAATGAGAAATTTGACGAGCGATTAAAGGTGAAGGCCAAACGAAATGAGTTTTGAGGCATTGAAGAGAGTGCGAACGGCAGTTGAAGCCACCACAAAAAAAATTAATGAAATAAAGAAAAAATATATAAACAAATTCAATTAAAGGCCTGAGTAAAAGTCGTTGTGGAGCGCAAGAAAGAGAGAGTGAGCGCATGTAATAGGTGAAATTATGCAGCTTCAACCAACAGCAACAACAAAAGTAACGGCCAAGGGACGTGAGTGCGCTTATGAGCGCGCGGCTTTAGCTACAACTTCAGCAGCGTTCGACCAAGTCAGTGCTGCAGCACAGTTAGCCAAAACAGTTAGTCAGCAAACTCCGACAAACTCCGACGGTCAGTCAATCAAACACGCCAAGTGCAAACACAAACACTCACAATCTCGTATATCAGCGCATATTTGTGTTGCATATTCACACAGGAGTCAAGCGTTTATACGAGACTCGTAGTATATCACATGGATAATCATTACAATCGCTTATAAAAAAAAGATAAAAGTCATTAAAGTGCTCAAGCCGACACAAACACTCGCACATACAGGCATACATACGCTATGTATATATATATATATGTAAATGAAGTGAAGTGAAATGAAAAGAAATAAAAAGTGTTAAGTGCCGCAGTGCTATTGAAGAGCTGAAGTGTTGAAGTGTTGAGTGTCAATTTGTCAAGCTTTCAAGTAGCAATTAAATGAAACTTAATACCAGTGATCGTCAAAGTGGAAAGTGAAGTATGTGTACGAGTATGCATTACAGTTTTGCTTGCTGCATTCATACATATATATGTCTTTGTTATTTAATGAGTGTGACACAAAATACATATATACATACTTCTCGCTTTACTTTACTTTTATTTTTCAATTTTGTTGAAGTTGCAGCGTTCTGATTCTACTAACCTGCTGTGCTGCTCAGTTTATTGCAATTCATTGTTTTTAAATGTTTTTTAAGCGTTTTCACATATCTTCCACAAGAGTTTGTGTGTCTCTGTTACTTATGCTAGCACACTTTTTACCGTTAAATTTTCTACATTCGTCACTTTTTTTCGCTTCTAATTTCGCTCTGCATGAGCTTGTGATTTTTACACGCCTGCTGCTGACAGCTTTGAGTGAGCAATGACAACTACTTTTTGTGAGGTGCGTTTGCGCGTAGGTCTCGCTCGCTTGCTTGGTAGAAAGTGAAAAGTTCTAGTTTTTTTGGTTTTATTTTTATTTTTAGTGTTTATTCTGAACACCGTTTTGGTTTGCTTGTGGGGAAAGTGTTTTTTTGGCATAGCAGGTTGGCGTTTTTTATTGTACCACTTTCTGTTTTACGCGCCGTGTATGCTTTCTTCGCAAAGTTCGCACAGTTTAAGCGCGTTTATTATTCTTGTTTGAATTAGATTTTAGAATTTCTAACAGGAAAGAGTTGATTATGTGATGTGCTTCTAAAAAGAGATTTGCTCAGTGCAAATTAGTAAAAATTGATATGACAACTTCTATATAACTTCTCCAAGTATAATTTTTTCAGACTTTTTGTTCATTTCCTCTGTAGGTTATATATAAAATATTGAATTTTTTTTTTTTAATTTTTTTTTAATGCTCAAAAAGGACTACAGGATGGTCCTAAATACTTAATAATTTTTTATTGATGAAGAATATTTTTAGTTTCTGTTCTTTATTTAGCATAAGACTGGGGTATTAAAACCTTCATAAATACAAATTTATACTTTTAAGTGTGGACATTTAATTTTATTTTAAACAAATACGTGATTTTAAATACCAATCATCTTCTTGAAGTAATTTTTTTACAAAAAATATTTTAATTGAATATTTTTCTATATATTTAATCTCATTAATCATCAGCAGATTACTAATCGCACCTTATAATAACATAATTTACAATTTTAAGAGATACTTCTCAATTCATTTTAAGCTCAGTAGATCCGAAGAAATAGCTTTTTATGCGTCTGTGTGCCTCAGAGTTGATTTTATTTTAATTAATTTATTTTGGGCAGTCAAGTCATTTGTTGCCTCTACCACAGCCTGTTACTGTAGTAGCAAATTAGAAGAGTAAATTCCCGGAAATTCTCAAATTAAATGCTTAAAAATATTGAACAAAGAAAATTCATTATATTTCAGATATTTTAAATATCATGCTCGTTTCAAGGAAATTTTAAAAAATTCGCAGCAGGATTTCTGAAGTAAAAACTTGTATATATTGCCCATATATATTCAAAACAATTGTGAAGACTTGATAAATAAAATTAAAATACGTTTACTTCTAAATAGAGATCTTTTCAACTCTTTTAATTTAGAACAATTTTACTATTTTTTTACTTAAATATTTAGAAAAAAATTTTATATTTTTTTCATATATTTTTTACTCACATTTAACCTTACTTAATACTAATTTATGCGTCTTTCTTTATTTGCAGATTTGAATAAAAAGTATACAAACAAATAAGCAGACTTAAGAAAGGTAAGATAAAATTTTTTTTTTATTTTTAAAAAGTTTCGAAAAAAGTGTATATGTATGACGTTGAAAAGCTTCAAAAAGCTACTTCCCGTTACTAAGTTTGCATAAAATAAAATAAAAAATATTCTTCAGTTCCTTATGGCTATTCAATATATCTCTTTCTGCCTAAAATAATAACGATTTGATCATACAAGTTTATATCAAAAATTTTAGATTTATAATTTGACTGAAGTCAACATATAATATTTAATTAATAATATTCTGGATACGAAGCTTGATACTCAGCGAAATAAACTCAATTTTCCTATTTTTTTTAATATAATATTATTATTTTATAAACAATTCATTTATTGCCAGCATCATATACTTAAATTTCGAGCATTTTATGTCCTAAAAAATTATAATTATACCAAAGAACAACAATTTGTACCACCAACAGCTAACTCAGGCACCACCACCTCTACTAGAACTCACACATTCTTCATGCCGTTGGTGGTCAGTGGCGCTACACTAATTAATAACAGCACGTTAACACAGCTGTCAGCTGGCGATTTATGTGTGAAATAGTTGGTTGAAATGCCGCGTCATGGCATTTTGTAGCAATTAACATGAATTTGGTGAAATGCAAAAACAATAACAAGAAAAGGCAGAAAATTTCACTAAACAACTAAACATTTTTTTTAGTACAAACTCGACCATTGTTTAGCTCAACCACAGCAATTTAAATGATTATGTTCTATTCTAATAAGCAAAGCAACGACGCGCTGAGGCGTGCGAGCGCTGAAACAAAAGACTTAAACAGCGAACGCGCACTTGCACACACACAAGTCATTGACCAAATGGCGTAGTGGTAGCTGAAGTATTTCATTCATTTCATTTAGTATAATATAATTTGTGCAACTCTTTGTGTGTCGGTGTGTGTGCTGCGCGCAACTAACCAAGTGTAACGAAGTCAGCAGTAACTAGCAATTAAATAAATTAGGTTTTTGCTTTTTGTATGCCACAAGAAAAAGTGTGCAACCAAATAAGTATCAAGAAGAGAATATGAATTTTGCATTATGGAATATGGATAGTGGACCGCACACACACACACCAACACATACTTTTGGAGGTATGAACGATTTGAGTGATTTATGTGCAACTGTTGACCCATTAAACTAATTTCCTGGCGATGATTTTAGAAATCCAAAAGTGGCAAACGCATTGAGTGCGTAACGAGCTTTTCTAGTTTAGGCATTTCGTATGCAAATAACTAAGCGCTGACTAAGGCAATATGCTTGATTTATAGTGATAAATTGTAGAGAAAATTAACAGCTGCTGTGTGGCGTTATGTGATTGATGGCCTTTTCATAAACTGTATTAATTGTTGTAATAAATTACAAATACAAATACAAATACAAATACATATAAGCGCACATAGATCTGTCACTTTCACAACAAGCGCGCAACAGCTGTGCTTTGCCGTGCTATGCTATGTGGCTTATATCTTCCTCTCCGCCACTCATTCACCGCTCTTGTAGTCCATTTATGTTAATTTGTCGCTTTGTTATGCTTTCAGCGTTGGCTCATTCAATCATATGTGAGTGTACATATGTATTATGTTTTATGGAGATTTTTTGCTTGATCATTTATCAGCGCTTCCAATCAATGAATGAATGAAAGCCAAACAACACCGCACAGTGACACATACACATATGAGCTTCCGTGCATATCTGCTTCTATACATTATAAGTATGTGTGTGTGTGTGTTGTGCGTGGTATTAAGACAAAACAAATTAATGACTTACACGGGAAAGTGGCCAACAATTATATGCAATAATAACAATGAAATGTTTTATTTAATTGTTTGAAATATTTATTAATTTCTATGCTCAAGTGAAATGGAAAGTCGTCTTTATATAATTTGTTTAACAAAGTGTTTAGATATTTTAAGTAAAATTATTGGTGAAAAAAATCTCGATACTCAGTTTTTTATGCTGGTTATAATCATATATTCTGTCATTATACAAGTAGCTACTAAATACTTCCATTACTTCTAACTTAAAATTAATAAATTTATCGAAATATAAGCAACATTTGCAAGATAACTGCATTATTCAAGGCTAGATGTTCCTTTGTTCTCGCCATTATTATTACCTTCTCTCTTTGCATTACTTTTGTAATTATAAATACCAATTACTCTATATAATCCAATTTAAAACTGTAACTACTACATATTTTGAGTAACATATTCTGCAGATTAATAGTAATGCAATTTTCACCATTACCATTACTTATTTAAATACCAGTACCAGTACTTTTGATTACCGCTTACACCAATATTAGTAAATTTGTCACTGATATAACTATTCGAATTACCAGAACTGCTACAAATATCATTACCATTACTTTTTAGGTAATTTAATTACCACGAATATCAATACCTTTATTTTTTCGTCTTCCATTCCTTCAAATTTAATAAACTTTGGAACTTGTACTACTCTTAAGATTACCAGTACCATTTATTGATTACCAGTACCATTACTAATGTCATTACAAATTTAATTACAATAGTCTTTGCAATATTTCATCATTAGTATTTAATTCGGGCGTGCTATTGCTGTTATAAATATCGCTACCATCGCAATTACCACTGATAATTACATTATCGTTCACATTACCAATACCAATACCTCTAAGATTACTATTACAATACTTGTTTTTCATTCAATATTAATAAAAATATTTCTTTACAATGCATTCAGTAGAGTCTAAGTTTTAAAGCAATAAATATTTTAATAATCTTTATAGATTACTCTCTACTTCTCCATAACCTCTTTCACTAAATCTTAACTCTTCTCTGTGTTATATACAACACAAATCTCTTATTTTTATTCAAAAGCCATGTTGATCTACTTCTCCAATGCAAATATTCACTTTCATATGGAATTTATCACATTTTGTTTATGCCAGTCGACACAGGTAGTGATGGCAATAAAACACAGCAATGATACACACACACACATACAAGTACAAGGAAACATCAATTAAACGCGACATACATACATGCGCTCGCAGTGTTTTATTATGTGTTAATTATAATCATAACAACTGGCGTCATAAAGCGTCTTTGAAGCCAAGCCACTACAGACCTCGATTTTTATTATCTTTCAATCCATCTATGATTATGTATGTGTATGTGTGTGCATACAATTTCACTGTTAATAACCAATTGAAATGCCGTAAAAACTGTAGCATGAAAATAAAAGTTTTTTACAGTTTTAATGTGTCAACTGAAGCATAAGGCGTTGAAATATTTTATGCATTTTTCTGTATTGATTTATTTATTATTTTGTTGCTATTTGTTTACGAAAATAAATTGATAGCGAAGAAAGGAAATTAATCAGAAATATTTTTTGGAATTTTCCAGCCTCAAACTCAAAGCGCGACATTGTTGTGTTAATTGAAATTTAAATTTGAAATATAACGGTACAAATTAGTTTCTTGTGCTTTCCAATGTAAAGTATTGGAATGCTGTCGCTATAAGAGTTCACTACCTTTTCAAATTTTGTTATTGTTATTTTTCATAATTTCCATATGGAGAAGTGTCTGTTATGAGTTAGGCGTAAGCTATTGTTATTTGATTATCTTATTATTTTAGTTAATACAGCATCAATTTACAACACAATACGAAAAATTTTGATGTCACTAGAAGAACAGTAATAATTTAATTTCAATACGACTCTACTTTGCCATAAAAACCCACATGATATCTGAGGGAAAGTAATAAAAATGAAAATTAATGTGGATAATTTGGCTTAGCATATATTTCAAGCTAGTACAATGAGCGCAATCAGTTGGAAATTCATCGATATTTTAGCATTTCAGAGCTTGACAACAATTTCTTTGATTTTTCAATATTATTCTTCACAATAGTTGTTATGCTCTTAGACTTTTTCTCCAAAAAATATTTTCAAATCCTAATTTTTCAATGAAATTACGCTTCATTAGTTTGGTGTTTAAGTTTTTCTAAATTTCAAAAATTACGTTTTTCTAATTTTCAAAAAGGTGGCAACACCACACATTTTTTTGCAAATTCTTTAGTAGTTTCCTTAAAATAACTTTAGTAAAAGTTATATTTTTACTTTCTTGAATTTTTATAATTTTTAAATTAAAAAAGGTGGCAACTCCCTTTCAACTCATATTTCAGCTAAAGACTATAAAGTCGTTCAAAACTGTAGTGTATCAAGTTTTCAAGTCATTAACTACTTTTAAAAATAAAAAATAAAAAAACAGGTGGCAACTCTATGAATAAATATAAAATGAAACACAAATTTCTCACTGATTGCTATGCGAATATAGGCATTTCCATGAGCTAAAATATTTTAAAAGCCTTTATTTTATGCGCCCAACGCCTCCAGCTACGCGGCGGATAACTGTAACTGAGTGTGAGAAATCGCCACAAAGGCCAAAACGCTGCTAATTCAATGCCAGCAACAACAGTAACTGGCGCTGTAAATAACAACCGCTGCCAATAACATTTTAATGCTGGCAAGGCAAATAAAAAGTTTAAAACAATAATGAAATGCAAAAACAACAATAAATATTGCAAAAAAATTACAACAAATTGCAAATATCGCAAATACTGTTAGACAAGTCCTTAAAAGGTAACAACAACATGCAACACTTGGAACACTGTTACATTTACGTGTACAACAACACAGCCGCGAGCTGGCAATATTTTGTTTTGCATTTTTTCATTTTGTTGTTTTTCCTGCCACCACTACAACAATAAGTTAAGCGCTGCCGTTATTTACGATGTGATTAGGTGTTGAAGTTATTGTTTTTGGCCAAATAGAAAACGGTAACTCAATTCATTGCCATGCACTTTGCGCTTGATTCATTTTTAATGGTGCGCCAACTAAGCGCAAAAGCTGCAACAACAACAACAACAACACAAGTTGATGGTGCTAAAAAAAATTGGTTTTGCCATATTTGTGGATTTGTGGAAATTGAATTCGCCGGCAATACAATTCAATTGTGAATTGTGGCAAGCAATCGATGGCCAGCTTTACTTATACAATTCTGCTTACTTGTTGTTCTTGTTATTATTGCTTTTCGCAAAATTTACAATACGAAACAACGGCGGCGTTGGTTATTGTGCCGACTCACGGCAATGGCAAAACGCAAATGACGTCCGCGAAAAATTCGCATTTCATTTGATTGCTCCAAATCACGTATCTCGCGCTGCATGTTGCAAGTTGGTGTGATCTTCTTCTTATTTTTTTTTTTTTATATTTCTTCTATCACTTGTGCGCTTAGTCACTGGCAAAATGTGTTTAATCCGCAATTTGCTGCAAACGCGGAAGTCATTTTCCACACTTTACATTATTTGCCTTGCATTTATTGCCTGCCTCACATCAAAATTTACACCGCTCAAGCGCGTCGCGCTGACAGTTAACTGAAGTTGTTCAGCTTGTTCACCGTTTCAATGTGCGCGATGAGCACGTGCACTTGTACTTCGTACTGCCGCATGTGTCCGTGCTAAATATGATTGTTGACGGCGTGTGGCGCTGATTGACAAGGCTTAGTATATATGAGCTTGATTTATATCTGCAAAAGGTTTATATACGTGCTGAAAGCTATAAAGGCATATACATAGGCATATAAAAGGATTTTTTGTAATTTTTTTGTTGTGTTGCGCTTTAACTCTTATTGATAGAGTTAAGCTATTTAGTGGCGGTCAATCAAATTAAGCCGGCAATTAAGATAAGTTAAGGTTATCAATAGACAAGCCAAAGATGACTGATTTACAACCTTTGAAGGTATGAAAAGGAGCGAAGAGAAGTTTGAGGAAGAGCAATTGCGTTTTCTATAGTTAAAGAAAAATAATACAATTTTATAAAATTACATACTCGAGAGTTTTGAAATATTTTATGCATTTTTCTGTATTGATTCATATTTTATTTTGTTGCTATTTGTTTACGAAATAAATTGATAGCGAAGAAAGGAAATTAATCAGAAATATTTTTTGGAATTTTCCAGTCTCAAACTAAAAGCGCGATATTGTTGTGTTAATTGAAATTTAAATTTGAAATATAAAGGTACAAATTAGCTTTCTTGTGCTTTCAAGTGGAATGTTGTTGTTTTGTGAGTTCACCACCTTTTCAAATTTTGTTATTGTTGTTTTCATAATTTACATATGGAAAAGTGGCTGTTTTGAGTTAGGCGTAAGCTATTGTTATTTGATTATCGTATTATTTTAGTTAATGCAACATCAATTTACAATACAATACGAAGAATTTTAAATTTTTGTCACTAGAAGAGCAGTAATTTAATTTAATTCCAATACGCCTCTTCGAATTTTCATCGAAAAGTGCAGTTTTCATTGAGAATTTCTGCATAATTTAAAAAATGTCATGCGATTTATATTTCTTGCAATGGCAAAATCCGTAAAAATATGCTTTGATATCTTTCTAGTGATAGTTTATATGAAAACTGATAATTTTAACGATGGTGCAGTCCAGTACTGATGCTATTTAGTGATTCTGATTTAAGAAATAATATTTTTAATGTCAACTAGCAACCTAATTCGAAAAAGGTTAAATAATGTAAATGAGACTTATTCAAAATCAATTATTTTTGTATAATATCCTAAATAAATATGTCACAAGGGAAGTATAAAGATTTTAAGCTAAGCAGAGAGACTGAAAGGATTACTTAAATATTGAAAACGTACTGACACAATTTTAAGCTAAAGTATTATATTTTACTGGTCGAGGAACGATATACAGCCAATATCATATGAGGATGTGATGGATCATCACTTGGTACATTTGTATCGACTCTTAGACTCTGAGCTGACTAATGTTACACTTTTTGACTCATCTGATACATACAAATAAATTTTTCGTGGAAAATAAAAGACAATTTCTCCCCACAACTTGTTAAAAATTTATCAGAAGAGAACATATTTTAATTGCAATGGGCAAAAAATATTAATAAAATTGCGACTAATTATGTTTCTGAATAAAAATATTTATTTCATGAAATATTTTTAATTTTAATAAAAAAATACTTTTACTTAAATTTTTGATTTTTTTTAATTAGTGAGTGCTTTTGAACATTAAATAAATATTTCACTAAGCTCTTTAACTTATCGAATTTAATGAGATAAATCAGCCAAATCTTTAAAAATTGCGAAAAAAAAATAATTTGATAAATATGGTCTCACATTTCAAACCAAAAATTTTAAATCAATTTTATATTAAATATTTTTTTTTCTATTTTTTTTTCAAATATTCATTCATACTATATAAAATAATCTTCTAATGTGTTCTAATTCATTAATAAAGAAAATTATATAAATAGCAAGCATAAAATGGCAGCAATATTAATGCAGTATCAGATCGGCGAAAATTGCATAATAAGCTTATTAACTGTAAATAAAATACGCATAATACAGCTGGTGTGCCATAACAACAAACTGTTACGAGACATATGCTGGATTAAAATAAAAGCAGCAGAAAAACGAGCATAAAGCGACCAAATTAAATAGAACTAGTTTGCCGCAAGAAGCAGAGCAAACACAAACACACACACAGAGGCATAAAACATAAAATGTGAGCGATTTATTTGCGGTATAGATTTGCTTTGTGCACATAAATGACTAGAATGTTGATTGTAGAGTCTTACTTGCAGTGTATTTGTTGTTGTTGCTTTGGCCGCGTTGCTTGATTAGTCGCGTAATGAGACATTTACATACACGTACACACTGTAGACTGGTTCTCGGGCAGCCACAGGCGTGAAATACTTGTAAATTGTAAAGCGAAGCAAAATTATGGCTCGAATGCCAGTCACACACATACATATATGTATATGGGCATATATATAAAATTGACGTCTGTTGCATATCAGATTCTAAACAATTATCGACGAACGGCACTCAAGCGTTAAATGAGACAATTATGCCATACCGTTGAGTGTTGTATTAATTTTTTCGAAATTGTTTTGAAATTGTCTATTGCATAACTGTTATTGCGAAATTGGCGCAATTGCAATGCGCTGCGTTTACTACTATATTATGTATTGCTAGTGTCATGCGTTGTTATAGAATGTCGCTTACATTGTGTAAGAATGCGATGCTTAAGGAAATCGCAATTTTACCCCGAGTCAAAGCTGAGAATGTCTGCATTTTATATGTTCTTATAACGGAAGTTGTAGAAGTAGATGAATTGTAATTATCTAAATGGTTGCACAATAAATTATTTATTTTTATATATTCAATTGTATTAAAATAAATTATAATTTCAAAGTAAATTTATTCATATTTTTTTAAATTATTATTATTTTTTAATTATTATTATTTTTTATAAAATATAGACTATTTTTTCACACTAATTTGATAGATTCTCAATCATATTTTGTTTTGTTGTTTAATCTACACTATGAACTGATCACTTCTTTGATATCAAAAGACTTAAGCAACGAACTCGCTTTGCATTTTTTCATTTAATCACTTGATATTGGGGAAACATTTAAATTTTGGCTGGAGTTCTTGCTTATTTTACTAAATACAGGAAATGAAAAAAAAAAAATATTTTGTGAACATCTCTCTCTAATGTTATCTTCAACTAAAAAAAAGTAAATAAAAAAGTTAAAAAAACTAATAAAAGCGAACAAAAAAAAAATTTAAAAAAGTAAGAAACAAATATTTTACGCATTCCTAAATACTTTTAATGCGCTCTTTAACTACCCATTTCATTAATTATACGGCAATTAAGTTCTTATACCCGCATACAATCTGTATTGGCGCCCGTTTTACTGCTCCCATAAATGTTTGGTTATGTTTTCCTCTGTAGGGTTATGAGTTAAGTGAGTAATTAGTTGCATGAATGCATGTGGGAATTGATGCAGCTGCAATGATATAAGAGAACTAACTCATATTTTTATATTTCTTCTTAACTTATGAATTTGATAAGCTCAGAGGAATGTTGTTAGTACTGTAAAAATAAATAAATAAATTCTTACTTACATTCTTTTAGAATTCTCATAATTACAACTAAAGAATTTTTTATGAGAAAATTTATTTGAGCTGTATATGAGAACAGCCACCATAATTGGAGCTAAAGAGATAACATTTCTGTATGATAAAAATGAAATAAAATAAGATTTAATGATGAATTTAAGATTTAATAATTAAATTTTAATTTTTTTAAATTCAAATTTAAGAAAAAAATATTTATAAAAATAAAAATAAATTTTAATAAAAATTATGATATAATTTTTTCTGCCTATTTTTTTAGAACTATTTAGGTCTTTATAGCTACATAATCTTTATATTTCTTTTCAATACCTCAAATAAAATATCATTAATAAATTACTATATTTTCTACTACCAACTATGGCGTTATTTAGCGCGACAACAACAACGAATTTGTAAAAAATTATATTTATTTTAATAGCTTCTCAAGATAAGCAACTATAGCATGGAACCTCAAAATAAAATAATTTATTTTTCCAAAAAAATATAAAATCTGTTATCAAAAGATTATACGCTAATTAAGCGCACTCAACTACTACTCATAATGATATGTTAATTATGATGAAATATGCTTTAAACATATTTCTCACATATATTAAATTCACTATTATTAATTGTAGTCCAGCAATTTGAATGAAATTTATAACATTTCTACAATTTAAATATAAAGAAAACAATTCCGAAAGTTTTTTCTTACTTTTTTCGATACTTCCAACCCACTTTGCCTCACCGACCACAAATAACTGCATTACCTGCTTTATAGTCCAACATATTTCAACACTTTTTGTCTCAAATAAGTTCACCAACTGCTGGAAATACTTCCGCATATCAATTGTTAGAAATTATATATTTAGCTTTCATGTCATTCCGCCAACTAAGCACTGAGCATAGAAAAATACTAAAAACTCTATTTAATTTGAATTCCTCAGCGCCGTTAGCAAATAAGTAATTCATTTCTTTTCACTCCACAGCGCTGCAATTAAAGTCAGCTAATTGTAATTGTTATACAAAATTTAACGAGCTTTTTTCTTTTCGAGCAACTTGTTGAAAGCGTGAGTAAATAAGCGCTCATTTCATATTTATTATATGCAAATAAAAATGCTTGCTTGAGTGATTGCGCCAGTGTCCTTTTTTATTGGCCATTACAAATATTTTCCAACGAAAGTAATTCGTTAACTTTGCTTAATTATTTGTGTATACAGTTGTAATTGCTTTAAATTTGTTCAGGTGCTTCATTTAAAATATTGCAGAGATTCTAAAGATTTAAAAAAAAAGAAAAAGGAAAAAGATAAAGGACTTTACTGGAATTAATTTTTTTTTTGGAATATAATATCCAACTTTTTTAAATAAAATAAAATAAAATAAAATAAAATAAAATAAAATAAAATAAAATAAAATAAAATAAAATAAAATAAAATAAAGTAAAATAAAATAAAATAAAATAAAATAAAATAAAGTAAAATAAAATAAAATAAAATAAAATTAAATTAAATTAAAATAAATTAAATTAAAATAAATTAAACAGAATAAATTGAACAAATTAAAATGTTTAAACTTTTTAAGCTGCTCAAGAAAATATTTAGAAATATTATAAATTAAAATATTCATATTCAGTAAAAAATCCCATGCTATAAATTTTATCTCACACATGTAATATCTCAAAAGGAATTATGCTCATTACATAATATAATCAGCAGCATCAGTTACCTAAATGTGTCTACGCACACATCATAAAATCACAGCGCAACGACATGCTCGTAACTACACGCTGACGCGCTTCTAACTGCAAAATTTAATTACCGACTTAAAATGCCAGTGAACTGTGCCGCAGCGCCAAGAGAATTATTAAAGAACACAAAAGGAAATATACACATACTCGCAGAAACATACATACATAGAAATAGTTACATAGAACTATGCGCATGCGGCTTACTAAGGTCAACGTCAGCCAACTAAGTTCACACACCAGCAAATGTATGTGTGTGTGTGTTTCAATTTAACTTAGAAAAATTATTACTGCAGCAAATAAGTAGTGGCACAACTGATAGCAATCATAAACACCGTTGCCTGAGAGCGCACAAACGTTGACAGCGGCGAAATGATGCTTTCAACACAATAAAAATGCTAATAAAGTTGCCAGATTATTTTTATTTTCACAATACACTTTTGTGACAAAGTGAGTTGTGGTGTTGCTAGAGCAATTCTTGCGATATTAATCAGTTTTTGCTTGTAAAAAAATTGCAGCAATTTTCCCACAACAAAAATGCGCTCACAATGTACGCCTATGAGTACTCTCATGTACTCATACATTTTTACATGCATTATTATGTGTTAATTATAATTAATTTATTTATGAATTGCGCATGTCAATGGCTGCGCACAGCTGTAGCTAGCTGTCTATTATGAGTGCTCTAGTCAAGAACTCCAGCCAAGAAGGCAACACTAATGACACCGCAGCGCTGCTGGAGCATGCCGGAGGCACGTCTATTTTGTTTTTTTTTTTTCATTTCATAAATCAGTGCCCATAAATAAATACGCTTAAGCATTGTGGGTTCATGTACGAAACATGTAATTAATTACATAATGGCAATGCCTGCGAAAATCTCGACGCGCTGATCTAATTACTCACTTATTGAGCTGCATACATATGCGCTGCCAACGGTATGAGTACTTATAAATATGGTGGCTGGCAGGCTTTCACAGCACTACTGTAGACTTAAAAAAATAAAAAATATATATAAAGCATGAGCTGCACTGTTACAACAATTAGTTGCAGCCAGATTTTGTTGTGGAGTTGTAGATTTTCTCAGGAGTTTTCCTTTAACTTTTGTGTTTACCAGACTTCAAAGCTTTTGGTATACGCCATGCGGAAGGGATTAGATTATGATTAATTTATTTGTCTGCTCGCGCTCTGTGCGTTTTTTGGCTGCAGTTTAGTAGATTAGTTTGACAGATAAGCTACTTTTCGGCAATGGCAACGCAGGCGCCTGAGGTGCGTACGCTGTACTGATGAGCGTGGAAGCAGTTAGCGGCCCTGCTGTGTGTGTAGTTGTTGTTGGAGTGGAAATCGATTTGTACCAAAAAGGTGTTTAATGATTTTTCGGTTATTTTTGCATAATAAATCGGCCATAAATTGGTCTTAATGCATTATGTGTTGTTGTTATAATGACTTATTGTGGACCACCTAGTTGGTTAACTGCAAGCGCATTTCACAGAAGCAAGGCGTGAGAACTGCATAAATGGATTTTGGAAATATTTTTTCTATTGTTTTCTGTTATAATTAATCAATTACTTATGAATTACCGCTGGCGAGTTTAACATATTTTTAATAGATTTTCAACTTTAATATGCTGTATGAGTGATTATGAGATTTTATTTTTGAGAATTTAATTGTTTGTGATACAAATAAAATATGTTAGGAAGCTGTGTTTAGGATGAATGATTAATTCATAGATAGAGAGATGAAGTATAAAATAAGAGGAAATATATAAGTGGTATGGTTTATAGTTCAAAGAACTGGAATAAATCGAATGAAAAAAAATTTTGACTAAAATATAATAGAAATAAAATTAAAACAAAACAAAATTTAAAAAATTAAACAACAAATAAAAAAACGTTGTATTATGTATAAGATGAAAATAAAATAAAATAAAATAAAATAAAATAAAATAAAATAAAATAAAATAAAATAAAATAAAAATATAAATTAAAATAAAATAAAATAAAATAAAATAAAATAAAATAAAAATAAAAATAAAATAAATAAAATAAAATAAAATAAAATAAAATAAAATAAAATAAAATAAAATAAAATAAAATAAAATAAAATAAAATAAAATAAAATAAAATAAAATAAAATAAAATAAAATAAAATAAAATAAAATAAAATAAAATAAAATAAAATAAAATAAAATAAAATAAAATAAAATAAAATAAAATAAAATAAAATAAAATAAAATAAAATAAAATAAAATAAAATAAAATAAAATAAAATAAAATAAAATAAAATAAAATAAAAATAAAAATAAAAATAAAAATAAAAATAAAAATAAAAATTAAATAAAATAAAATAAAATTAAATTAATTAAAATTAAATAAAAAATATAAATAAAATAAAAAATATAAAGAAAAAACCAACTCGTTTATCACACGTGCGATTTTCAGCAAATAATCTTAAATTTTCTTAATAATTTTGACCAATAAAATATATCTGCACCAACTAACATAAGCTGCAGAAAAATTAGGTGAACAAAGGCACACGAAATACTTTTAAACTACAGTTATTTGACCTATAGTTCATTCAAAAATCCATAAGCCAGCCTTTAAGCGCTTTTGTTCCCACAATAATATAATATTCATAATAAATTTTCAAAAACTGGCTAAATAAAAAGTTGTGACGTATAATAAATAATGCCACAACACATAACTGTAAAACTCAAAATGAAAAAAATATATATATGCGCTACAATTCATTCACTCACTTCAAAATTATCTCACTACAAATGCTGAAATTGCCTACTTTACTCATTTCATAATAAATAAATATGTGACTTTCTGCTTTTCACTATAAACATGCATATATGTACCGCTTAGCCGATAAATTTTAGTATTTTTTGTTAATTTTTTGTTTCGACTTTAGTCAGCTTCTCACGTCATCCTTTATTTCCTTTAACTTGCAACATACAATAAAGTAAGTGTTTTGAATAAAAATTGTCATACAATGTTTATGAGCGGAAATATTATTGACAGAGTTGTCACATTGAACGATTTCCAAGTTTACACGCTTACCGCCACAAAGCATAGATAGATAACGGTGTATTGCATGGCTAGTAGACGGTGTGGCAGAACTGTAGCGGATTTTTCTCACGATTTTAATTGGTTTATGGCGACAAATGCATGCAAACACAAACCAAAACAACAACAATGCATTAATATTGCAGACATAACAGCGAAAAGGCGGCACTTTTTAATGCCACAATGACAGATGTGAGCTGCCGCAAGTGGCAAACGAGTGATATTGAGGAAAAAAATTGTCCAGACAAATATGTACGTCTATGTGTTGGTGTATGTGTGACTAACTTTTTTGCGGCAACTGCCATTAAAGCTCGTTGGCCGGCTATTTAATTAGACGCGGCGACTTGTACGCATTGTGCCACTTATGGCCACCGGCTGCCAGCCAAGCTCGCGGACACACTGATGTATTTCTATATTTATAAGCGCAAATCAATGAAGACACACACTTATATCTTTTACTTTATACGCAATCACTCTTCCACTTAAGGCTCTCTAACTAATGACTAACTTCTTTCTTTCGCTTCTTCTCTTTACAGCTCTACATACAGGCATATCTAACGGCGTCAATAAATACCATAACAGCGTTGGCACTATACAAAATCAGTAAAGAAAAAACAACAACAACTACATTTATAACAAAATAGACAATTGCAAGCGGCAACATGTTTTTGCGACGTTGCACAGTTTACCTCATCGTTTTGCTGCTTGTGGCAAGCACCGCATCAGCGGCACGCAAAACCAAACGTCCGGTTAAGCCGGCAAAAACATATCCCCGCAACAATATGACACCAGCACCACCAGCTGCCGTACCCGCCGCTGCCGCCGCGGCTGTAGCCGGTGCCAGCGCAGGCGCCGTCGCTGCTGCTAGCGTTGCCGCTGCTGCCGTCACCACACCAGCTGTCGGCAGTAGCACAACGCATGCGCCTAGCATTAGCCTGGCAGCAAGTAGCACCACCGCAACACCAACACAAATTGGCAGTGGCAATTATGCCGGCAGCGCTGCTGACGAAGAGAGCACCGGAAGTGATGGCTTTGTGGCTGGCAATGAGCTGCCTAAACCGATGACACCATTGTCAGAGGCCAGCACCGGCAGCACCGGCGCTGCAGCGGCATCCGCTTCGGCTGAGAGCAAAACCGATGGCCCCGCGGCCACTTTATCACCCATCGAAGAAGACTGCGATCCGGATATGATTGGATTCGAGATTATCACTGGGTGAGTAGCGGCGTGTTAATAATTGGGTGGGGTTAGTATTAGTGCGGCAGGGTTGGGAGGCTGTCGTACATTCGTGTGATATGATTTTATGACGTCAATCAGCGTGTAGTAATGAGTTCATAGGATGCATAAAATATTTAATATGAAGCAAGCTCAGTCAACTGTAATGAAATATGTTGCATGCTACTATTTCGTTGTTGTTGCTAAGTTGGTTGTAATAAACTCAATTAAAATACGACTTTGTGGTTGTGGATTATGATTTTATTATGCGCTTTTATGTCTCAATACTCAAGACTCATTTCCTTATCCATCTTTTTTGTAATTTTTTTTAACTCTTGGTGTATAAGGTTAGATATATATGACTACCCTTAAAATAGAATAAACAAAGCAAAATTAAAACAAAGCAAATTAAATATTTGTCAATATACTTTTTATATATAAAAGTACCCTAATTTCCTTTGTGTTGAAAGTATAGATATATAGATGCCTCAATATAGTTAGCAGCACTATCATAACTTCATATTCTTTCTTTCGTTTATTTAAAGTTGTAGACATTCCTTCAAAGAAAAATTTATAATTCCATTATCATTTAAATTTCTTAGACCAACAAAGAAAGTTAACACTTTTACTTTCCCACTTCCTATTCAAAAATTAATAAACAATACTCTAGTAAAGGAAAGTAAATGTCTGAAGCATTCCTTTCTTACCTCAGTGAGAGTATGGATTTGTTACGCACATTTTTCTCTGTCTTATTGTGTTAAGAATCTATTATTAACTTAACCGAAAGCACACCATAAATTAGCTGCCAATGCTTTCCAATTGAATTTTGTCTATAAACGCAAGCTCATCTCTTATTCTATAAAATACAATAGCCTAACTGTTTTGAATATCAATTTAGATTTTTTCACACTTCATCAGCAGAAATGCTTTGTAATTGATTACTTGCTAATATTGACTTCGGAACTTTTATTATGAAAATTTTGAGGCGTGAAAGTGAGAGTTTGGGTACAAAGTAAACAAATTCTTTGAAATTTTTGGAATAATAAGATACTTTCTGATACATATACCTACATATACGAAAGGAAAGTTTAAATATAAATATAAATTACAGTGAGTTTATTTATACCGAATCAATCTAATTGCTGAAACTCCTTCATTAACTTTATCTGCTTTGATTTCCGGTAACTATTAAGTCATTCTAATTCCCATCAAAAGTTACCCAAATATTTTACTTAAATTCTTCAATTAAATCTGTTGCTTCAGCTTATAATGAGTACACATGAATCGTACAGTTAAGAATAATGAATAAATTAAATAAATATTTTAATAACATAATTATAGTTGTGTAATAAATAGCTGCGAGTTGAATGTATAATCATAAAATTACAGCTCAGAGTGTTGCAGTTAAGTTACTATAATAAAGCAATAAAGTAATTTAAAGTAATCTTGATTATATATCTCTCGTACGAATTATGTCTATATGTATTATGG
This sequence comes from Zeugodacus cucurbitae, assembly GCF_028554725.1. Lineage (NCBI taxonomy): Eukaryota > Metazoa > Arthropoda > Insecta > Diptera > Tephritidae > Zeugodacus > Zeugodacus cucurbitae. The sequence continues at coordinate 68,575,489 of NC_071667.1, forward strand.
GTATAAATATATGTTAACTAAATAGCTTTGAAAATATAAATATATAAATATTTGGCTTACTACTTAAGCGAAGAAATTGTAGAACTAAAGCGAACTTCCTTTTGATCTTAACCGTCTACAATAATTTAAACACATATTTCAAAAAGTTAAAAATGCATAGAGGCATATGATTGAGCTTTTAAGCTCTAAATACCTTTAGAATTTGTATCTTATTACATTCTTAACCCCAGAAAGGTAGTACTTAGGTATGGCGCCTAAGTGTAGGCAATATTTTATATATTGCTAAAAATTACACCAAAATGTTGTCTACATTTAGGAGTATTCAATATGAGGATTATAAGGTTAAGGACATTAGATTTGTTTTAATATACATACATATATAGCTTTCTACTTAGTCGAACTTCCTTTTGATTTTAATGGGCCACAATACTTTTAACCTACATTTCAAATCCATAGAGATATTTAAACAATTAGCGCTTTGAGCATTAAAGATCTAAATACCTTTAGGATTACATTCTTAACAGCAGGAAGGTAGTTTGACTGGGTTAAAATATGTAGCATGGTGCCTAAGTGTAAGCAATATTTGATTGCTAAAGAGTATATAAAAAATGTAGTATACAGGAACATTCATTATGAGGATTATAAGGTTGAGGACAATTGATTTGTTTTTAAAAATATTTGTTACCATTTTTGAATAATCATTTAATAACCTAGCGATTTATTTTCCTAAAGAAACATTTTCAATTCAACAAATTTCAAAATTCTACCAACCACATAAAAATAAAATATAAGCATTCATTGCTGTGGTAATATATTAATATATTAATATAATTTTATTAATTTCAATCCAGATCCGACATTATAATAGATCTTACATATTTTATATATACGAGTACATATACATTTTTATTTATATATTTAAACTTTGTTGCTGTTTCCATAGCCTAATTTATGCATTTCATAACAAACGTAACATAGCTCCACATCATGTTGCATGCTTTTCTAAACATTAGCTTTGATGAATTTTGCCTCCCAACCCACTTTATGACATTCTTTTTGATATTTTTTTGTGCTTTTGTTTATTTTTTCTTTTGTGTTTTCTCAACTAAACCATATTCTTTCTCTCCATTGCAGTTATGTTCTCTCGGCGCCAACTAAATTGCTTGACACGCTGCCCGGAATACTGATGCTGACTGATTGCTTAGAGGCATGCCAGGCGAACGAATCATGCAGTGCAGTTAATTACGAGACCGGTCTATGTGTATTATTTAGAACCACCGCTGATGTATTGCCAGGTAAGTGGGTAAGCGGATTCTGTTGGCTGTATGGCAACCAACCAGCCGCAATGCCGCAGCAATGCCAAAGTCATAACACTGATAAATATGCGCCATTTACATGAACACATGCATGTACTCGTATGTATGTATGGCGTTGGGTGCGCGCGTTTCTGTGGCGTATAGCGGTGCTTGCGGCGTTTCGATTGTAGGCCGCCAAACTGGTATTTTCACTTTATTGTGGCAACGCGCTGCTAATGTGCTGTGACTGCAATCGATAGCAGCAGCGCGGCGCTTTGTGTCAGCTATCGCGTTACAGCACGCCGCTAAGGCAAAAGCAAAAGTAGCAAAAAAATCAGAAAAAGAAATAAGTGCTACAGTTACGAACTCGTTGCGCAAAATCATAACAAAGTTGCAAATGAAAAATAATTTTTGCCACGGAATTTTTTTTTCTTCTTCTTGTTGGCGTCCGCTATGCGCCATCCGCTAAACTGTAGTGAATTGATTGTGGTAAATTGCATAGGTTGGTGTTGTATAATCGGTGACGCGTTCAACGTGCGCGCACACACCTACTTTTTACGCATAAAATTATGTGCTGCCACTTCAGCAGGCCGGGCAATCGGCGCGCAACACAACACGAGCAACGCGTGCGCTTGCCGCTTGCAACAGGCAAAATGAGTAGTCGCTTACAGCGCGCAACAGGTTTTGTGTCAGCATCAGCAATCTGACGCGCCCCTGTGCGAGCGCGCGCCGCATCCACCTTGCCTGTGGGCGCGCCACTTTAAGCGCTTTGATTTTTTGCATTTTTTCGTTTCGATTGCATATTTTTATTTTCGCCTTGCTTTTGAGCTCCACAGAGGCCAAACGCACAATTTTTGCGCCTACTTTGTCGCCACGACATTTGGCTGTTGGCTGGCAGGTGCCAGTTTGTCCAGCAGCCTGCACTCATATGACTCGCGCATTCACGCGCTGCGTCTTTCTTAACGCCTGTTCCTTCACAGCGAATGGGCGTGTGCGTAAATGCTTTTCGTGCTGTCGTGCGGCCGTAACTACGCACTACGCCAGTTACCGTTATAGTGCGTGACGCGTTATTTACATTTTTGTGCGTGATTTTTCGTTTTTGTTTTTTGCTATTTTTGATTGTAACTTTGTTTTTCATCTTCGTTTCAGGTTCACTTTCGCGTTCACAGTTTCCAGTTTTCACCATCTACGCACAGAAATCCTGTTTGGGCGTGCGTCCTTGCTCGAAGGCCTGGTGCATCGATCGCGTTCAAGGTTACCGTCTAGTGGAGCATGTCAAATCTAGCCAGACTGTCTACTCGCGCCGTGACTGCTTGGAATTGTGCTTGGGCGAAACTGAATTCACTTGCAGGTAAGTGTGTGCGTGTGTGACGTCGGCTGAGGGCTGAGTTGAGTGATGCAGTGATGCACTTCAGTATAAATATATATAAAGCGATGAGGTTTTGTAGGCAAGTAAGAGTCGTGGATTAAAGTGAGTGAAGTGTGTTTATGTATTTTGTTTCTCATCGCTGCATAATTGGGTCAAGTATTATGTTTTTCTGTCTTATCAAAATTTAGACGATTTTATATTAAAACTTTCTAAGCCCACCAGTACTGCTGAAAAGCGCATATCATCGCTTCACTACTTCACTACTTGTTCAATTGATTCTTTGGAATTTTAATTGTGTCTTCCAAACTGCTTTAATATGAAAAGTGGCTAAGTCAAATTAATGCAATACATTATACACTTTATAATTAAATTTTAATATTTTTATATTTTTTTATGAAATTTATTTATTGATTTTTTATAATATTCTTAGATCTGCTAACTTCTACCGTCACTCTGGCTTGTGCGAGCTCTCCGATATGGATCGTATCACTTTGACTGGTGCTAACAATGTGGAACCCTACGATGGTGCTGATTACTTGGAGAACAATTGCGCTGAGGAACCCAGCAAATTGTGCGAATTCAAACGTATCTCTGGCAAGATTTTGAAAACTGTCGACTCTGTGTACCAAGATATCAACAGCATTGATGAGTGCCGTGACTTGTGCTTGAACTCACCCTACAGGTAAATATTTTTACTATTTTTAAGTGAATGAAACTTAAGTTGAAAGCTCTTTTAATCCAAATAAAAGCTTTAGCTAATTACTTTTTTCATTCCACAAATTTTCAAAAGCTCTAAAAAGCTCCGAAATTTTATTAAAAGCTCATTATAACTTTAGCGCAATGTCTAAGAGGGCTAGAATATTTTTGCTTTACTTTTAAGTTTTTATACGAGCTTTCACATTAAGCTTTCAAATACTCATATTACACTTAAAGCCACTGAACCTTTTTTAGTAAATTAACTTTTGATATCGAATTTAATCCGAATATATTTTCGCCCATTGCAGATGCCACTCATACGACTACAATGACACCGGCGATATGGTCTGCCGTCTTTCGCATCACAGCCGTGCCACACTCACTGATGTACTTGACCCCTATCTAGATGTGCCAGAGGCTGCCACCTATGAACTCTCCTCCTGCTACAATGTCTCCATTGAATGCCGCTCCGGCGAAATGATCACCAAAATACGCACCTCAAAACTGTTCGATGGCAAAGTCTACGCTAAGGGTTCACCAAAATCTTGCTCTGTCAATGTGAACAACTCACTCGAATTCGACTTCCGCATGGGCTACAATGATCTCGAATGCAATGTGCGTCAGAGCGCATATGGCCGTTACATGAACGATATTGTCATACAACACCACGATATGATTGTGACCTCCTCCGATTTGGGTTTGGCTGTCTCCTGTCAATATGATCTGACCAACAAGACTGTTTCAAACGATGTTGATTTGGGTGTCACTGGCGAAATTGAATCATCACTGAGCGAAGAAATCATTATCGACTCACCGAATGTCATCATGAAGATCACCTCACGCGATGGCAGCGACATGAAACGCATTGCTGAAGTTGGTGATCCGTTGGCCCTCCGCTTCGAAATCGTCGAACAGAACAGTCCCTATGAGATTTTCGTGCGCGAATTGGTCGCTATGGATGGTACAGACAATGCTGAGATTACACTGATCGATGCCAACGGTTGCCCCACCGATCAATACATCATGGGCGCCATACAGAAAATGTCACACAACCGCAAGGTGCTCGTTTCGCAATTCGATGCTTTCAAATTCCCCTCGTCCGAAGTGGTGCAATTCCGTGCGCTCGTCACACCCTGTATTCCACGCTGTGAGCCAGTGATCTGTGACAATGAGGATGCTGTTATGGGCGGTGCTGATGCTAAATCGCTGGTGTCGTACGGACGCAGAAGACGCTCGGTGGCTAATGGAACTGATGGCGGTAAGTACTGAGTGGTTGTAATTTAATTTAATGAGTGTCAAATTGTTTTTGTATACACTAATTTATTGTGAAATTTATGCGCTAATTAATTTTGTGTGCCTCTCTTCTTCTAGCTGAATTCTTGTTGAGCACAATTGCGCATGCGCAACGTGAGAAACGCGATGTGAGCGGTAACAGCAAAAACAACAACAATGTTAGTGACAACAAAAAGCCCGCCGCCGACGACAACATCTTGCTGGTGCAATCCATTCAAATCACCGATAAATTTGGCTTCAATCAAGAGGATGCCGACGCGTTGGGCGCCGATCACAAGCTGTACGCCGGCATTGGCGACGATGCGCTCACCTGTCTCAACGGTTATGGTAAGTACAAAGTTTAAACCACTCTTGGGGAAACAAGCAATTGAAATATATGGAAATTTATTTTCGGTTGCTTATTTATTTTAGCAATTTTTCGCGCGCATTTATTTATCACCGCATTATTACACGGCGCATTTCTTATTATTAGCAAAATAATTTTTTGCCATTTTTCCTTGATTGCTGCTCATTGCATATTATTTGTACACGAGCAATAGCTGCATGTTAGCGCGCATATTTGTTGTTAGCTGAGCGCGCTGCAGATTTGCATAATTGCGCGCGCGCAAGCTCAAGTCATGCGCACCGCTTGCCGCGCGCATGGCCGCAACGCGTTCCCCAGTACATTGTCAAATTTTGCACCAACGAATTGCCAAACGAATTATGTACGTGCAATATTGTTGGCAGCAGCAACAACAAATGGCAGACACAAAAGTGCCGTTCATATAACTGCAATAACAGTGGCAAATTGCTGCGCTGCGCTTATTGTGGTGGTGGCACTGGCGGCAGCAATAAATTGGCAACCGAAAAAATTTGCATTTCGCTGCGCACATTTTCAATGCCACAACGATGCAATGGCATCGGTAGCGCATTTATTGCGCCAACCCATGCAACTCTATGGCTCTGTGGCTTTGCGGCAAAGATAATGAATCAATTACGCCAGGCAATCGGTGTTATGCGCTGCGCCGCGCTTAGACCAACCAAAATTATTGGATTTTTATTAGCAAGCCTGCGGTGAGCTGCGCAATTGCAGTCACAAGCATTAAGTTATCATTCGTTAAAGTTGTATGCATATTATATATACATTCGTGCCACATGCTGTGCCATGGCGCGCTCCTTACAGCGCTTCATCGTGTTGCACAGCAGCTACTCGCGTTCGCTGTTGCAAATATATAGGTCTCTAGGTATGCGTTGAATGACCTCCTGCATTTGTTGCAAGCATCGCATTTACCGTACTACAATTACCTGCCTCAGCGCCCGCTTCATTAGCAGCGCGCATTGGTTACGCTCTGCGCCAAATCAGTGCAGTGGCATGCCTCCTCACGAGCGGGTCAGTGGTTCAATGCGCGTCACTTCAACTTTGCCACAGTTATTTCACAGTTTTTTTTTATTTTGCGCGCGCTTATTTCCAATTTGGCGATAGCATTCGGTGATTTCAACCGACGCGGGCGCGAGTTGTTTGTGCTAATTTTTGTTGCTGCTCTTCTTCTGCTTCACCATCTTCCACTCATGTTTAGCGCAAGAATTTGCACGCCAAAGTGTCGTGACAACGTGCGCCGTGAGTCGCACAAATGTTGCACACACAAAGAGAACAACAGCAACAACAACTTTGCGCGCAACAGACAGCCAGTCTGTCTGAGTGTCTGTTCCTGTGACGACGCGCGGCAGCCAATACGGTAGGACAGTGTGGTAGCGTAATGCTGCTGTTGCCAAGCGCTCCAGAAGCGGACGCGCTGTTGCAAATATGTTGTTGCAATAACAAAAAAATATAAATATGTAACTGAAAATAGAAAAATCATGCAACACCACCTGTTGCGCATGTTGCTTATATGCATGCATGTGTTGTGCGCTCTACCTTTGCTCTTGATGTTGCTGCGCGCGGGATGTTCAGCGATTGAGCGCAGTTCTTTATAGCCGGCAACACAACATGCACCTTTTGTTGCCTTTTTACACGCCTCTCAGATATATATATTTTTATTTTCATACTCGTAACACAAATTCTTATTGCCCCATTTTATCGGCCGCCGCTTGGGGTGTCAGCGCGCCTGGGCAACATGTTGCGCTGTTACAATTGTTGCTAATGTTTATGTTGCATATAATATTTCAACGGCTTTTGCTTACTTTTATTGGACGCTTTATATTTATATTTTTTATTTTTATGTTTTTGTTGTGATTTTTTGTTATATATTATTTTTCTCAGCGCTTGCTCGCAAAAGTGTGCCGATCCTGTAGCTATAAATATTTTGCGCTTTTGCTGTTGTTGTTGATTTTGCGCTCATGTTGCGCTAAATGTTTCTTATACACTCGTATATGGGTTCAAGGAGTGCATTGCTTTTGCTGTTGTGTGCGCGCGTTTTTTTTTCGCCACTTATCGCCTTGTTCCGCAATAAACGATAGGTCAAGTAGAAGCAGGTTAACGGGTTAATAAATAGCGTAAAATACAGTTAATTAGTGGGGTTCAGAAGGCGCTCAGGCTGTCGCACGGTTGTGAACTACCAAATGGAGCATTTCTCACATTATTTTACAATAAAAACGAATTTATGTGAAATTTATGAAACGCGGCGCGGAATATGGGAGCTTCCTTATTTGCTTGTTTTATAATGTTGAAAGTGCCGTTATGTAGTAGGACCAAAAATATATTTTTCATATTTTTTTCAATACATTAAATACATTAAAATCCATTTACAAGTCTTCGTAATGTCCATCACTTTCAAAACGATTATCATTCACTTTGACCTCATTCCTTGCGCGCGCCTTACTAAGAGTAATCACAGCCGTAATCGCTTCATTGCATTCTAATATACAGTTAACCAAATACGGAGTCAACCACAAATGGCGCTGTCAAAAATGATATTTTTCTGTGAAAACAGAAACCGCAGCAAATGCATTTGCCACCCAGATTTGTACTACTTAAAGAGTACGCAGTCGGCCGACCAGCGCACATACATATACACTTATATGTATGAGTGTGAGTGTAGCATAGATTAGACAGGAAATAAAAGTCAGTATAGAGAATTTGTGAAATTAAAATGTAAACAACAGAAAGCAGCGCGCAAGCGCACCCAAAACCCAAAACCGCAAACAAATATTTGAAAATAAGAACAAGGAAGCCGCGCCGCGTCGCGCACTCATGCAAGCCAGCGCAGTTATAAATAAATATCAGCATTTATATGCACACAAGCAAAAGAGAAATTAAAATTATAAATGTTAGCAAATAAATAAATTGTGCGCAAGCAAGCTTAAATCATGCGGCAACAAGCGCTTAAGCGGCGGCATGCCACTAAATGTGCATGGCGTCGCACAAACGCGCAGCAGTGACAGTGAATGAGAAGGCGAAAAAGAACGAGCGCAGCAAGCATTTAGTGTAGAGCGCAAAGCAATCAAGCCTTGCTGGCAGCAGCGCGCACGCATGCAACTCGCACACTCATACGCGCATGCGTGGCAGTGACACACAAAATGCGAGCTCTGAAGCCAAAATAAGTGAAATTTATTGCTGCGAGAATGCATGAAAGCGACGCATCAAGCGGGCGACTGCAAGCCGTGAAACGCTGCATTTTAGCGGCGCATAACTGTTTATTTGGTTTGTTTACCTTTTTACTTACGCGCGTTCTTCTTTTATTTACGTACAATTTTATTAAATATCTGGCAGCCACTGTTATTTTCTTCCATTGCGGCCTGCATTCATTACTTGCAACTCATCGCGCAGACCACAAAAACTACGAAGATACATTAATTTGTTGTGCAACAACAAAAACGAAAAACAATAATATAATTTACATTTGCCGCACACTTTGTACAATGAGAAATGGTATCTCTTAGTGGCGTTTACGAGACGCTTCAATACGCCCATTCATCATGCCGCGCCAGCCGCACTGTCCACCGCGTTCGCTAAGCGCTCCGCGGCTGAGTGCAGCGGTCGTGAAGACGCTCTCGCATTGTGTACACTTTGATATGCAATTAGAGTTTTCGTCTTATTTGAAGTGCTGTGTGCCAGCGTCATTTCATTGCATTTCTTTCTAATTTTCGAAATTACATTTTCGGTCAGTATTCGCCACAGCGCCGTCGCGGCCACTTTCACCGCTTTTCCTTTGCGCGCGCGATGTGTTTTTTGGTGTGTGTGTTTATGTTTCTATGTCACCTGCAAGAATTGATTTGGGCTGAGACATGAACAAGTGTGCTGACTGTGTGTCGAGTGAAGCTGTCAACAGCGTCAAACAACAGCCTATCGGCCCACTGTCCGCTGCTGTGGCTGTGGCATCGTTAGTACAGGCTGGCGCGCTGTCCGCTCTGTGCGTTTACACCCGTTTTTTACAACGCATTTACTAGTTGTCTTACGTGACAGCTGCGTACACTAGCAATAGCAACAGCCACAGCAAACGAACAACAGAAAGTAACCTTGGCAGCGGCGCAGCGTTTTTGTGTGGCAAATGCGTTTTGTCATCGTTTTTGGTTAGCGGCGGCCTAAGTGGCATGAATTGCATTCTTACGGGCACCCAGCGCGGCCAAAACGAACGGCGCATTTGTTGTCACAGCGTTGCTTGCTATTATAATTGAAACTTTTGGTCAGTCGACAGAAGTTGGCGCTGTCACTACTGAGCTGACTTTATTTTCTCATGTGTCTATGTTTGCCTTGGCAATTGTCAGTTGGTTGCATGCCAATTGTGTGCGAACTAAGCGCATTCGCAGGTCTGCTTGAGTGCTGTTGTTGTTTCTCAATGACATACTCAGTCGGTGTCTGCGGTCTCATCATATTGAGGGCGTCCCAGTTTAACTTGGATTTCTTGCATTATTTTTTTGATTTTTGTTTGGTTTTTGCTTTAAAAAGTACTGTCAAATATGGCATTGAGTGGCGGAAATAGTTTTGCAAATAAAAAATCAAACTTGCTTGCAGCTAACCATAATGTTGGTAAGTGATGCCAAAATAGAGACTTTCATGGAGCTTTCATGTATTGTAATGTAAGACTTCGGCTGATTTGTTTTTGTTTTAGAGCTTCTAATGTAATATAAGAAATGTGCAAACTTTTAGAAAGCATAATTTTACTAATACTTTTTTGATATTTTTTATTAGGGTGAAAGCTCAGCTTAATTAAAACTTAGTTCACATAAATTCGCATTTTTGAAACGAAAGCTTACAAATACATATCAGAAATAGTCAAAATAAACAAAATTTATATTTGTAGTAAGCTTTTCAAAGCTTTCATAATTTTAAGAGCTTTTAAAGTAAAAGCTCCGTCATATTTCATGATTTCAAAAACTTTAATTTAAAAACTTCGAAAGCTTTGATAACTTCAAGAGCTTAAATGTGAAAGCTCTGAAGCTTTCATGTTCTTTAGAGCTTTTTCATTAAAAAAATATTTAACATAGATAATTTGTATAAGCTTTCATTCATAATAATCCAACCGGGAAGCAATCGTAAAAAGTATTACTGATTTTAATCGAAAAAATTAGTTATCTAATAAATACTCACACGGTTCTAATATAAATTTGAAAATGTTACTCAACTGCAACGAATCGACAAATTGCCAGCCTGAATTGCGAAACACAGTAAAAATAAAGTAGCTTTTATAAGGTGCCAGCTCATGAGCAACAATGCGATAAATTGCAATTTAGCAGCGTAAAATGGTTTAAGCACTTTTATCGCAGCCAGTTAATATGACTTTGAGAACTATTGAACTGCTCGACGGGCAGAACATTTGCTGAGCAAAATGAATGACACAGCCATTGGTGATGCAACATTTTATGCCTTTTGGGCTTGTTTTTTGGAAACAAGTGTATCATATATGTTCATATGCATATGTTGCCAGTATGTGTTGCAAGTAGATATGTCTTCATGCGGATTTTATGTTGTTATGGTTTGAGTTTTAGAAAGTAACTGTGCCTTATTTTAGGCAAAAATTGATATTTTTGGTTTTAATTATTTGCAAGCGAAAAGTGAATGTTGACAGGTTTTTCCGCTGAAGAAAGCAAGGTGCTCAATGTTGTTGCCACATATTAGTAATGGTGTGATTTTGAGTTCAAAAAGTTGGTTGTATGTAAGCATATATGAATTGTATGAAAAATGAGACCGAAAAGGCAGCTATTGAATATTTTTTTTATTTTTAATTTTTTTTTTTTGATTTTGTGAAAATGAATTTTACTTTTTGTTCAAAATTTATTTTTTTGCATTATTTTATTTATATATTGATTTAATTTACTTTACCAACAATCACTAATTTTTTTATATCTGTTTCTCTTCTCTACCTTACCACACTCAACATCAACAAACACACAGGTCTCATTGTGGCCGGTGCACTGTTCCTACTCGCTCAATTCACCATCTACATCATCTGGAAGACTGTGCAGAAGCGCTCGAAGAAGGAACGTTACCTTTACCAACACGACTCAGCAGCGGCCGCTGCCGTCGCCGCCAACTATGGCGCACCCACAATGGTCTACGGTCAAGCGGCTGGCTCACACTGCGGCGGCGTCACTGTTGCCTCGCATTCGGGCGCCAGCAATGCCAGCGATACGCTGGGCAAGCTCTACGACAGCGGCATGACGGGACGTTATGGACAGCAATATTGAAGGCAATGACGATTTGGAACGGCGGGTGGGAGACACTGAAAGTATTCCACACACAATTAAACTATGCATAGCTCTATACACTGAAAACAAGAAATTAAGAAAATACAGCAACAAAATACTGGACATACATACACAGACATGCACACGAACACACACACACATATATGGCATTATATAAAGCAAAAATACACACACACGCACACACAAATATATATATGTAGAAGCATATATATACTATATATATGCAAAATCACAAGATGTTCGAGGCTTAGGCGTTAGTTGTCCTTATTTATATTATAGGCTTCACTTTTTTTACTTTTTTATACGTAACGAAATTAATGGCAAGCAAACTAGCAAACTTGCGAAAAAAATATTTTTTATATCTAAAACATACTTAGTAGCATATTAATAGTTGTAAGTAAAAGTAGTTTTATATTTAAACTCAAGACTTTTTCAACTTCCGAGCGTGTGTGGGTTACAGTTAAAAATGCAGAAAGTCAAAAGTTGAGAATTTTGATTTTTTTAATTCACTTTTTTTGTACCCTAAACTACGCATAACTATCCAAACTAGTAACTAAACTAATTGCAATGGAAAATCTTGCTTAGCTTTTAGTAAAAAAATATATAAATTAATTAAATTTAATTTAAGTTAAATATAGTTAAGACGGGTGAGAATTAGACGCAAGTAGTGAAATGCCAGCGTATGCGCGCTTCTAACGGTGATTTCCGACGGCCGTAAGCGCATGAACCGATCAACAATAACTAACGAATGACTATTGAGAACTGCATGAACCGCTAGACTGAAGACTAAACACACACAAACGTACACATACAAACATAACATTACATACAAATATACGAGGAAGGTTAGTTACGTTGGTCAACGTTTTGAGCTGAAATCGCTGTTTAGGACTGCGCATTGTGAGCAAAACAAAGGCGGAAAAAATTATTTATAAAGCATTTGATGTTAACAAGAAGCATATAAAATAAAAGAGAATACAAATAATTTTGTTTTTTTTTAGTAAAATATTATTAGTGGCTAATAAAAAATGAAGCAGAAAGAATTAGACATAAAAAAATGCAAGCAACAACAACAACGAAACACACACTACACCGTTAGTTCGTAGGCCTACAGCTTTCCATATTTATTGCACATTTGCGTTTACAAAACAACAACAATAACATATTTTATGAGCGCACAACAACAACAATAAAAACACACACCCACATACATACAGACACTGTTAAATGTAAAGCTCAGGCGGAAAGTATTTTAAAGCGAAAAAAAATAAAATGAAATAGAAAAAATGCGCGAATTTCCTAAGTAATTTTGTATCAAAATACCTAGGCGATTTTCCAGCATAAAAACAACAAAAAAAAAACAATAATTTTTTACAACAATTTTTCAAGCAAACCATAAACCTCTGAACAAAGAATGTCTGTGCGCTCACTAGAAAAAAAACTAAAAAAAAAAAACAACAATAAAAATATTTAACTTATTTATTTAATTTATTAACTTATTTATGCTATTTATTGTAATTTAACTATATTTTACTTTCTTCTTCATAAGAAACTCTTAACAAGCAAAAAACTTTGTAAACCGGTGCTTTTCGGTTAGCTGTACTTTACTGGATATATGCTTAATATTATTATTTATAGTAGAATTTACTAAACAAAACAGCACTTTAAATAATTTAATTAAATGCAATTTAAAAAAGTATATAAAGTAGCGGCAGCAATGTGTTGCAAGTAGCTGGAAAGCAGGCTATAGACAACAACGCGTTGCACATTTCGAACTTAAATGGATCCATTTGACGTGCTTATGAAATTGCAATAATTAAATAAACTAAAAAATAAAAAAAAACTACAAAAATAAGAAAGCAAGTAAAACTAAAGGAATACATTTAATGAATGCATTAATTAAATGATACTATTTAGCTTTAGTCTTTTTTATACGAATTGTACTGATTAAGTCTATGAAACCAATAAAGCAAAATATAAAGTATAATAATTTCAAAAAAATTTAAAACGGAATTTTGTTTTTAATTTACATTCATTCTAATGGTAGCGTTTTTGGTATAATTTCGTACTGCTACAGAAGAGGTTCAAATTCGGAAAGATGCCAGATTGATGGATTTTAAGAATATTTCGGACCAGTATTAAGTGGAAGGATTCCAAAGGGACAACGCGAAGACAGTTCCGGAATAGAGATTACAAAGAGATGTATACTTATTTACACAGTTTTTTATTTTATTCGAGGAAGAACCTCAGTAAAATTGATATTTATGCAAAATTTTTTTTTTTGTAATTCTCAAAAGAAAAAAAAAACTTAATTCTGATTATGCAGTTATGTTTAATAATGCGTTATTTCTGTTTGCCGCACAAAAAATCGACGACAACACTTTGCTCATAGTACAGTTAGTATAAGTCCACTATGCAAATCGGGTCGATTCATAGAAAATAGGTATATGTGCAAAATGATTTATTTGTTTTTTGGCTGCTGCGGTGTCAACATCTCGACTATTGGAATTATAAAAACAACTAACGAGGATGTAAGCAATAATTGAAAAATAGTGATATGTATATAAAAACAACAACTAATATTCATTTTAGCTAAAAATGCCATTGGGAACCGAATTTCGTCTGAGGAACAGATCAAGATTGAGATTATGAACAAAGATGCTGCTGAAGTAATGTGGCATCGAAAACCCATACGAAACTTTTTAGAAACCCTGAGGAATACAAAAAATATAAGCGTACTGAACCAAAATCTTCGATAAATGAACGTACCAATTGGCATATTCGCAAGCTCGCAACTCAGGACATGATGAGTTGCTCCAAATTAAAACGGAATTTGGTCTATGAACGCCTAAACAACGTGTACAACAAATTTTGAAAGTTGACTTAATTCTTAAATATGAATCCATAGTGTTTAAACCGCGCTTATATGATCGCCATAAAGGCGCATACAACCTTTTTCGAAAAATACAAATTCTAAGAAGTAGAGTTTCAAAATTTGGTATTTTGCGATGAGGAAACAAATATTTAGTTGGATCATAAGTATTGGAGGGATCTACAGCGACCTCGTATTACTTACTACAAGCGCAAACATGGCGATGGATCTCTAATGATGTGGGCTGCTCTTAGCGCCAAAGAAAAGTCTCCCATTTGCCTTGTCCCGAGTCGTTTGAAAACAAAATACATATGGAATTGCTGGACAGTGAACTTATCACGTTTGCTAAACCATATCATGGCGACCACAGAGTGTTTCGGCAAGTTAACGCGCTTATCCACATCGCAGGGTATACGAGTACTAAAGCCTTTTTTGAGTCGCGTAATATTCCCTAACTTTGGTGTCCGTCATCAGTCTAGATCTGAAATCAATAGGGGATTTATGGGAAATACTTTCCGCAACATTTTTTAGCTGTACAAAGCAATATGTCAGCGATTGAGGAGGAATGGGCGAAGATAAACGTTTTAGTACTCTAAAAGTTGGCCAATTTTATGACAAAGTGGCTAAACAAGAACCAAGGCCCAATTTCATATTGATAAATCGAAAACATTTCATTCAAATTGTTTACCTATTCAAAAGTGAATACTTAACTAAAAATTTCGTTTTTTTTCTAAATTTAAGGCTTTTTTTCACTTACGACAGCCTAATTTTCTTGGAATTAAAAAAGAAAAACAAAATTTCCCGCAAATGTCGAGAATTCGGCTCAAAAAGTGACATTTTCAGTTGAGAATAATTTTGGGATGCAAACAGATCTCTACAAACATTTTGCTGGGTTAATGTTGACACAAATGTCCAAGATCGAAAAAAAATCGATTTAATCGACCAGTGCTTGACCCTAGAGACATCTATTGGAAAACGGCGGAAGCAAAGTTGTAGACCTAATAACAGTGCACAAATAACAATTTTTCTAAGTTCTGTTGGTCGATATGATCTCTTGTCATCTCAAAGCTTGTTTTTTTTTTAATTACAGTAAAATACTCCAAGTTTACATTATTTAACAATTTTTATCCTTCTAACAAAAAATTCAGACCACCAAGGTCTTCCAATGATGAATTCTACTGCTGAAAAGGTTGCACCAAAATGTGACCGAGAGATATGACAGGTTCGATCTCAGTGTCTGATCAACATTAATAATAAAATTGTTTGTAAAAGCAATAACAAGGTCCAGATGAGCATCAGAAAAGGAGATATATATTCGAACTAGCATCTGGAATTGATATGACATTATTCTTCACGGGATATTGACCTAATCTGATAATATACCCCTTTTATTGCACAGGATTATAGTCTTCTGACGGCTCCAGAGCTGCAGAAATCATCTCCATAATACATATAAAAGCTATGCTTGACAACTTCCGTTTTAGAAAAGGGCTTAATCTTCAAACGACAAAAATAACATAATATAAGAGTCATGACGATACCATAAGAGGCAAGTTTGGAGGAAAATTTTGCAAAGAAGGAGTGACAGACATGCTTTATTATTATTAAAAAATATGGCAAACGAATTTATGTTGTAAATTTGTGAATATGTGTTAAGGCCGATGTGAATAGATCATTCTATCTGACTCGACTCAAAAGTACTATCTTCTCTGTAAAAATAATGTCGAGTAAATATATTTCGAATTGCCACCTTATGATCTGCGGAACTCTAATTTCATTAGCAGATATACTATAGCGGTTAACAAGAAGTTGGAGTTCAATAAGTTCATGGCTTTTTCAAAATATTTTAATTCGAAATGGGCAGACACACACTCCTATAGTTCATAAAATCACTTTCTTGATTCGCTCATGCTTCAATTGTCAACAAATCCACAATCATTAGCTTTACTTCAATCAACTTAAAGTCCAACTGAATGAAAATGAAAAGCCTATCAGACTATATTTATAACACGATATTAGCCAACATTAGCCAGCATTAACAAAAGCATCCATCAATAACTGGTCCATTGGACCATTGAACAAGCAACAAATACAAATTGACAAGCGAAATCGCCAATCGGCTCAATCAAATTAAAGCGATGAAATGGAGTGAAAATCTGATAGCGCGGCAGGAGAGAAAGAGCGAAAGCATTCTGCCGATTTGTTAGATTTGATAGATTGTACGACGAGCAATTAAACTCGACGACAAGTTGTACAAACACACACACACACACACATCGAAAATATTTGCATGCGCTGCTGCACTATTAAAATGGAATTAATCACATCAAAAACGGCAATGTGCCACACCTGTGACGCTGAGCGGCGATCGACGATAAGCGTGAGCGATGAAACGTTTAAAATGCGCTTTACGCTAATTGAATGCGTGACAGTGCGGTGACAACGGTGTAATTGTTGTTGTTGTTGTTGTTGTGAAATTGTAGCTGAGCAAGGTGTATTTGCATAAAATCGGGTTTAGATGTATTTGTATGCATGTGAGTGTGTAATCTAGATTAGTTTGGCGCTCACGCAGCTCTCCAGCGCTCAGTTGGCACGCACGCCACGCAAAGCCATTGAGAATGACAAACTGCAACAGTTGTGCGTACGCATACTTTTATGATGCACTGTGTCAACAGCAGTGAAGAGGCGATCCTTATAAATGCACATGTGGGCTTTAATGGGCGCGTTTAGCTAATTAATTAACTTGCTGCCGCCAAATGCGTAAGACCAGATTCTGATTTATATATAGATATATGCAACACAGTATGGCGTCGCGCTGCGTTGCAACTTGCTGCTGCTGGCTTAATAGCTTCATTATGCGAAGAGACTACTTTATACAGCGCATTTTTCATGCGTAAGCGCGTCAATACATGCATTTCCACTTAGGCATACATATATACTCATGCGCACTTCACGCTTCAACGCGCTCATTTCATATTCATGCGCAAATTTATCATCGCTCCAACATCAACTTTGCAATTTCCAACTAAATGATTAATTACTCTATGCTATAAACACGTCTCATACAAGAAGACAATCACCAATGTTGTTGTTGTTGTTGTTACTTTTTGACTATTTCACGCTTCCATTAAGCCGGCTTCACTTTATGCGAGTACAAGGTGTTAACAGAATTATGATCAAATTGTTTTTGTTGTTGCTTCATTTTTATTGCCTCAATGTTGTTGTTGCTGTTGCGTTTGCTCTTGTTACGGCGCGTATTCTCACACACAACTTTTATGCGCGCGCAAATAAAGACAAGCAATAAAAAATAGCGTGAAATGGAGGAAATAAAAATTAAAAAATACAAAAACAAAAAACAAAAATTCGCAAAAACAATGACGTGCGTAACTGAGGCGTTAAAGCAAGCTATTAACAGCCACAGTTGCGTTTACTATTTGCTGTTGTTGCTTTTGCTGTTTGCCATTCAACAGCTGCTGCTTGGCGGCGCTTAGTGATCATAATTAAATTAACACCTGTTGCGGCACATCGCTTTGTTGTGCCATTGCTGTTATGTTGTTGTTGTTGTTCTTTTATTGCTGTAAAGGAAAATAAAAATATTTTTTATTACTCTTGAGATTTTTCGGCATTTTTCTGTATTTTGCATTATTTGCTTTTTGTATTTGCGGCATAAAAATGTTCAATTATCGTCAATTGATGGTGTTTGCATATGTGTATAATAATATAATAATATTTATTTGCGTTTTTTAATTTATTTTTATATATTTAAATTGTAGATCTGTATATAATTGTACCATGTGGTATGACAATGTATTTCCCGACAACATGAATGGTTGAGCCACATAAAAACATTTCTAACATTCTGAATTGTTGAAACCAATATAATCTTCATTATCCATACATATGTTGGTTATGAATATCCAAGAGTCCAGCTGTCTTGATTAACTCCATTTTAAATGCATCCAAAATTACGTAATCAAGTCTTGAGCCTCTGTTAGATTTGACTAAGAAATAAGAACTGTAAATTAAGTTATATAAGGTTGTTTTGGTTTTTGATAAAGCTTTTCGCGGCTATGTATAAAGCGCTACAGAGCTCGTATCTGGCAATACTATACAGATCTTGACATAACCTACAAAACGACGCTATGCATAATTAATTTGGATATTGCGTTTAACAGTTATAGACGTGTAAACATGGAGCTTACTAACGCCGAAATTTGAGCTATTTTAAAGTTTTCCTTCGTTAAAGTCAAATCCGCTAGAGAAACGTTCCGTAAGATTAATGATGTTTTGAGGGATAGTACTCTATCGCTTGCGGGATGTATTTTAAACCATCTACCGAAGGCTGGGTACAAAAGAATCTTGATGTTTGGGTGCCGCATGATTTGACGCAAAAAAAACCTTCTGGACCGAACCAACGCCTTCGACATGCTGCTGAAACGGAACGAACTTGACCCATTTCTGAAGCGGTTGATGACTGGCGACGAAAAATGGATCTCTTACGACAATATCAAGCGAAAACGGTCGTGGTCCGTTGACCGTTGAATCGTCCCAAACAGTGGCCAAGCCGGGATTGACGGCCAGGAAGGTTTTGCTGTGTGTTTAGTGGGATTGAAGCACTACGAGCTGTTCCCATATGAGCAGACGCTTCATTCTACCATCTACTGCGAACAACTGGACCGCTTAAAACAGGCGATCGATCAGAAGCGTCCAGAATTGGCCAACATGAAGGGTGTAGTGTTCCACAAGGACAATGCCAACACTTCGTTGATGACTCGTCTGAAGCTACGGGAGCTTGGATGGGAGATTTTTTCATCCACCATATAGCCCGGACATAGCGCCAAGTGATTACCACATGTTCCTGTCCTTGGCGAACGCCCTTGGTGGTGTAAAGTTGAACTTAAAAGACTCTTATGAAAAGTGACTGTCCAAGTTCTTCGCAAATAAGGAGGGAGGCTTCTGCGAGGGGGGTATTATGAAGTTGCAGTCTAGATGGAAAAAGATTATCGAACGAAACGAAACGAATGACATTAATCCGATCACTGTAACAACTTCTTTTAAAGCATTGAATAAAGGGCAAAAAAACCTAACATTAACCATGAAAATTGTTATTGACATGGGAACAATTATTCGAATTAGGTTTTTACTTTTATGTTTGTTTGGAAATGATATTAATTTCTTTTCGAAAACATTGTTATGAATTATATTAATAAGTAGTTGTAATATATTAATAACAAGTGATTAAAGCTAAAGCTAAAGGCAAACAATTTTTACAAAAAGTAAATTTTTAAAAAAGGAAATTTTAAACGCTGAGCTCGAACTCGTGATTCGTTTACGTCATATTTATAAACCTTTAAACGCCTTATAATTCTAAGTTTCAAGGTAATTAAACAGTAGCGCGCCTAGAAATATTGTTCTCTCAATTTTTTCTTTTTTCATTTTTAAAGTACTAATAATAGTTCCAATTTATTTTGAGGACGTTCATGTAAAACCTTAAGCTTGGACTTCGTGTTATTTTACATACACATGTACTTTGGGACAATTTTCTGACTACTTGAGTTAATTGATCGAGAGGCTGTACGCTTCGGGAAAGCGAGTAATTAGATTGATTAGTTGAAATGAAGCGTCGCTTAAGAAGGGTGAATCACAAAGTGCCACATTTGCTAATTTATCACTTATGATTACTTTGTGGTTGTTAATATAAATTAGATTAGATTGTGGAAAGTAAACAGTTATAATAAACGACTTGAATTCCTATACTGCAGAAATTGTAATGAAGCGCTTAATAGAATCGTAATTGCTTCTGATCGCAACTTTACTAATTTTCTAAACTGTTATTAAGCGCTAAACTGATAGAATGATGCAAATAGCATTTATTTTGAATTCGCAATACAATTTAATTTATTTATAATAAATTATTAATATCATTCATACAAACACTAATATATATCGGGAGAGCTTGTCTGTATGTATGCCAGCACTGACTCATTTGAATATATGAATGTGGCACAATCCATTTGATTTACAATTCGTTGCAACATTGTTTGTCCGTCCGTTGGTCGTCGGTGCGCTTGTTGCGCGGGTGAACTTTCACAAAAACTATGCGATTGAGGGCAGCTGACATTGAAGCCGACTTGGCAATGCAATGGCATCCAAAGTGCCAGCTTCAACAGCACTTAGTATGGAGAACAACCGTGGCGGGGTTGCTGTGGTGAACGGCTTAAAATACCACAAACGCAAAGGCAAGTAAGCCACTATTTCAAGCTTAGTTTTTTCATTCTAAAATTTGGCAATCAATGAACTAAAGCTGGCAGCGAGTGACTATGAACGACACAAAGAAATTCGGAAATGTTGCAATATTGCAATGGAACGCGTTGTAGTGGCATTCAATTCGGCATTTAATTTCACGCTCTTGAATGTAATGGACTCGGCGCTTGGCTCAGCTCCAGCGCGTCCGGCAGTGACACCTTGTTGTGGCATGCGAATTCTTTGCTTTTGCTATTGTTGTTGTTGTAATTTAAGCATTGCTTTTTTGTACCTTTTTGCATATTTACTATTCATACATCACTCGCCTTTTGATTTTATTACAATAGTGTTTTCTTGTTGCAAGATTTTCTTTCAAGCCATGTAGACACTCGTAAATCCTCAGCGACGACAAAAAGTCACGAAGCGCGCTGATTTAACGGCGCTTAGCGGTTAGTGGCATTGGAGAAATATTTCTGATTGAATTACTAATAACACCGGCTGTAGGTTAATGGGAAATACCGTTTAATATATTCCAAATGTGCCGTAAATATGCGGTGCGCACTTGCCAAAGGCGGAAATGTTGATTTTGCATTGTTGTTGTAGCAGTGTTGCATACCATAGGTGAACTCTGTGTACTAACGAATTCACTTTCAGTATTTGTCCAAATATATAGGTCGGAAATTATATATTTTGTGGAATATTATAAGTATATGGTGGCTTTTTAGAGATATAGTATTTCCTAGTAGGATCTTGGAATCTACTTATTGTCCTAACGACTTTGCCTAAATTGTTCTATGAACCAATATTTCTAAAAGTATGTCAGAAATCGAATAATATTCCCTTTAACTATGTTCCAAGTCAATGAAGTTTTCTCAAGAGTGATATAAGTAGATTCTAGTCTATGCTAAATTTATTGCTCATCCTAAAGGTAGGCAACAATTACTTTTATTTGACTAGAATGAAGAAGAATGAATATTATGTAATTCTAAATCTAATACAACTTCGGAAATTAAGATTTATTGAGCAGTAAGAAGTGGATGTCATCTCCTGTCATCAAGCAAACAGTCGGCGCATTCGTGTCTTGGCTCCCACGTCACTATTGACAGTCATAACTTGGAAGTCGTAGATAATTTCGTATACGTGGGAACCAGCATCAACAACACGAACAATGTCAGCCTTAAAATCCCGCGCAGAATCACTCTTGCCAACAGGTGCTACTTTGGACTGAGTAGGCAATTGAAAAGTAAAGTCCTCTCTTGGTGAACCAAAATAAAACTCTACAAGTCGCTTATCATTCCCGTCCTGCTTTATGGTGCAGAAGCTTAGACGATGTCTACATCAGATGAGACGACACTAGGAGTTTTCGAGAGGAAAATTTTGCGCAAGATTTACGGACCTCAGAACATTGGTAACGGCGAATATCGCAGACGATGGAACGATGAGCTGTACGAGTTATGTGACGACATTGACAAAGTTCAGCGAATAAAAAGACAGCGGCTACGCTGGCTACGTCATGTTGTTCGAATGAATGAAAGTGCTCCAGCTCTGAAAGTATTCGATGGAGTACCCGCCGGATGAAGCCGAGTAAGGGGAAGGTCTCCGTTGGAGGGACCAGGTGGAGAGCGACCTGGTTACACTTGGGATCTCCAACTGGCGCCGAACTGCGAAGGAAAGGGAGGAGTGGCGCGCTCTCATCGATTCGGCTATAACCGGCTAAACGGTTCAACGCCAATCACATACATACAAAAAGTGCTGTCTTTTCAGCGAAATCCAGCAATTATATGATATATGCTCGTATTTATAGTATAATCATGTCTTGGACCCAATATTATCTTATAAATTAAAAAAATATTAAATTAAAATCTCAAACAGTTATATCTATATTCATATCATCAATGATTGGGTATTGTACATATCTGTTTAATCTGTTGCAGATTTGTTGTTGCACTCACAATGCGGCGATGATCAGGAATTTTCACACATCACTGAGCAAAGTGCTACTGTACTTTTGTTGTTGTTGTTGCATTCCGCCAACAAAAGCAATTAACGATTACCGCCACCCGTTCGCGCTAAACAACCGTTGCTTGTTGCTTAAAAGTGAGAGTGTTGCCACACCAACTACTAACTCACAGTATAACCAACACACATGGCAGTAACTGACTGGGGGGCAACAAAAATGTAAAAATGTGGCATGAAATCGTTTTTGATTGGCGCGCAAATTTGCTTTTAGTTGCTATTTAACATATTGACTTAAGTTTTGCACTTGGCTATTGGCTATGCAGTTAAGTGCGGCAAATTTCCTCATGCAATACATTCTTGCTTCGAAAGTAAAATACATATATATGGGGAAATTTCCAAGTACCGTAATATTAATGAGTTAGTCAAAGTGTAATTGCGAATTTCTGTTGGTTTGAAAGCATCTACGTAATTAACTGTTTAACAAATAAGTAACAGTTAATTGCGGAAAACGTTAGTTAGTGGCTGTAATGATGCAATAAAAACGAGTTAATCAAATGGATAATTAAGGGTAATTCTAATATTTTATGCAGCTCATATTTATTTAAGTAGCCAATCATCAAATAGACCGCCCACTTTCAATTTTGTTGCAGGTTAACAGTTATTAAATTTAATAAATTAGAAATGAATTGTGCACAAATCTCTATTTCATAGAATTCTAATATTGAATTGCGATTGGGTTTGGTGGAATTGGGTGTGTTCGTCTGCCTTGGTGGTCAACTTTTCTTTATAAAAACAAATTTTACGCAAATTGGAGTTATAATTGCTGTTACTTTTTGTTAGCGAAAGTTAAATGTGGTAAAATGGAAATTATATCTTTGGACATTGGAAACACTTTTAGTACTGAAAAGTAAAAGAGGGTAATTTAGGATTTACATTTTATATATTTTTAATCAATAAATTCTGAATTTTGTATATTGAAAATATGAGTCTAAGCAATCAAATATTGATTTTTAGTAATAAATATATTTATTTCAAACTCTTTTAACTTTTCTGGATTGAATCTTGGCTAATTTAATTTTCTCCTAAATGTAGGCAACAAATTTCGCTAGAAAACCTTCGGAGAGCAAAGTAAATTGTATCTCGAATCAAGAAATGAAATCAAGGTTTATGTCATTTTATAAGGGAGGACTCCTTCACTTTGTCTCCTCGATGACAGCGTACTTTATATCGATTTCCTATACCAAAATTATCAATCCAAAGCCCTCTTCATGTAAATATTCAGTAGATGTCTGCGAGAGCTCCACTCAAAACCACCAAATTTAACTGCCAATTACATAAGAACTCTACAACAAAAATGTCGCTTCACTAATTAACTCGAAATGAAATGAAAGCAGAGAAGCATTTTAAAGCCGGACTGTTAATTGCCGCGTGACAGCGCGCATTGAATTCATTACCAATTGCTAAGACACTTTTAATTTCTAATGCACAAATGAGCTAAGCAACTGGTGATGGTGACACCGGAACGTGGATGCAATTTGCATAGAACATTGACAGCAACAACAAAAATATTTAAGAAGACAATAGTCTTAAGTGAAATGAGTACGTGCCGAAAGACTTTGTTGCATTTGTTGTGGTCACATGTATTTTAAGGCTTCTGTAATTCTAAGTGAATGTTCTTTAAGTTATATAATCTGGAGAAATTAAGTGGCACGGGTTTACTTAGAGTTCTTTTCGACGTTTGATTCTAAAAATTTTGTACCAAGAAATATTATTTTTTATAACGCTGTTGAGAATTACAAAGTCTCAGATAAATTATGAATGAAATAAGAAGTAAAACTTATAACGAAAATTTTAAACAATTCAAAAATAAAGATTTTGGATTTTTTTGAGGTAAGAATCCAACATTCGGTTATAGAAACCTACAATCTGGGGAAGGAACTGTACAAAAACAGCTAGCGTTCCCCACCTTCACAGTACACTCTTCCAGCAGACCAAAACGCTTGACGGCCCGAAAGCAGACACATTTCTTTAAAGGTAATTTGAAGAAGTACCACTGCCGTCCAGCAACAGCAGCAGCAGGTAATTCAACACCGCCGCGCAACAAATGGCCACAGCGCAGCATCAACTTACAACAGTATTGTACGGTGTACCGCACTCGTCTGCGCGCGGTGGTGAATGGGGGAGTGCATTTAGATCTTGCAAATTTTCGGGTTGCTAACAAACTACAAATATTCTTAGCCATAAACTAACATAGCGAATTAGACTGCGCAGATGCACGTTCACTGATAACAACAAACTTTATTTGTATTCTCAAATGTTGGCGGGAAGCGCGCGGCACAAGGGTGGTGGTGGGTACTGCGCACTATGGCAGCGTGGAATTGTCATTGGGCTGTGTAGCGAAATGGAAATTGCATAAAAAGTAGTAGCCATTAGCTGGTAGAGCTAGCAGAAGAAGGCTGCGACAGCAAGGTTAGCCATACATAACTAACCAAAAAAGTGGTAGGAAATGTTTGGTGTTTGCCAGAAATGCCGCGAATTAGCAATGACAAGATTATGCGCTGTCGTGCGCGGCTAATGACTCGCCAAACAATGACGCGCTGATTGTGGGGCCGGCACGCGGTGTGGCGGTGAGCAGTGGCGTCGCAATGTGCTTGATTAAACACTTTTGGCGCGCTTGTTGAGGATGTGTTGAAATTAACACATTCTTGGCTGATTGGCTGGCGCGCTTTTGAACGCTGGAGACGGGCGTCTGTAAAATGTATAAAAGCCGAAAATTTTTGGTAACATTTTACTCAAATATTTAGTTTTTCTTCAATATATACATAGTTTTCTTTTTGACTTGCCACAAAGCACAGTTAATCGCATTTTAAAAGCACATTTCTTGCATTTGGCACCCGGAAATGGAATAAATTTCAGAGCAACTGTAAACAAATAATTTATTTTGTGTTTCGTTCTCCGGCTTCGCGTTGCATTTGGTCTGCGTTGTGAGATACCAGTTCGAAGGCGCTCTAGCGGTCTGCATACATTTGGCGCACATTGTTGCAAGGCGGCGCAGCAACGCGCTGCTCCGGCTGCAATTACGGCGGGTCAGTACACTGTGGTCAGAGCAGCCGGTAAACGATTGGTCTTCTAACTAACAGATGCTGGCGCGCGGCAAATGAGCGATGCCGGCGCATTGATAAGCGCATTCGTAAGTCGGCTTAAATTTGCGTTACTGAATGAAATAAAATCACTTAAATGGCGGTGAGAGTGCGGGGTCGAGTGCAGTACCGCCCGCGCTGCCATGTTAGCGCAGCCAACGAACTTACATAATAAGCGCGGCGCACTAACTGCACGTGAGCGGCTATGTATCTTGACTTGCTGCCTTTCCCTTGCCTTCGCTTTGTCCTTCGCGCCACCTGTGAGTCGCGCGCTTAGCCACGCATATGCCGCTTCCTTAGCTGCTGCGTGAAAATGAAAATTGAAAAAGGCTCGCCGACGACCGAAGCGTGCAACAGAACCGTGAGCAATTGAAAAGTGAGCGCGCGCACGCACGCGCAATCTGCCACTTTCAAACTGGTCGCCTACCGGCAGCCCACAGTTACCTTCCGCCGGCTGCTGAGGCAGCAACACGCAAAGTTGAGCGTCAAGCAGCCAGACGTGCTCGCGTAGTGCGCTCATTTGCCGCCGTGGCAAGGAAGCGTGCGAACATCCACTCAAGTGCCTGAACACACACGCGCGTACCAGTGCAGTGCGTGCCGGGCCGTATATTCTGGGGTGTGGAGAAAAGCAAAAGTTGCACGCGCAGAAGCGGAAATGATGTTGGCATCGCCGTTCGTTGCGGTCACAGGCGTCGCTTTTACTTTAAGTTCTTGGCTAGTGGCAGTAGTGTCGCCGCAGTGCCGTGCGCTACGTGCTGTAGATTTTCCAAGATGTTCGGATAAGGCTTCGTCTAATTCCCTCTCGTTGCCCGTACTTTGCGCTATGAGATTTCATTTCATTTCAGCTGCTAGCCGTTCTGCATAATTCATATTTAAGTTGTATGCTTATTTTTAGCCAGCTTACATACCCAGCCGAAGAAGTTTATGATATGCGAACGCTAATTAGTAGTGTTTTAAATGTAGAAGGCTCTAAATCGTGCCGACTACTTTAGCGGAGGTGTTGTGTTATTTCGCCATTACTCTGTAGTCGAAACTAATACACAGGAAAAGAGGAGACGACAGCATAATTTATTCGATAGCCGTCATATGGTCCAAACTTCGAAATTCATTATCGAACGTGCCTATGATCCATTGGGATTCATCAAACGTTGTAAGACCACCTGGGACAATCTCCACTAAATACTGAGCCATTATCGAAAATAGGATTTCAAATTCGAAAATTCATTATTTTAATAAAAACCCCTTGGGAGCATATAAAAATCATTACAAAGATGCCGGGCCACATATCTCGGTAGTATATGTATGTCCTTCCATCTCCCACAATTTTATTGCTTTTTGAAGTCAAGCTCAATGCCGGCAGGGCTCACCACATAGTATGTTGTTAAAGTCCATATATTTGGTTATAACGAGAAACTCAGTAGCAACATGTGAGCTAAGACGGCTAAGAGTGGTAGCGCACTCAGTTTGATGTTCTGTCATCTTCAACTTATCCTCTTTCACCATTTGCCTAGCTACTTCATACATTCGAAGTCGTGGTATACAAAACCTTTGCCAAATAAGATCTCTATGATAAAAGCTCCGAAGTGCAGGAGCTTTTGGAGCTCAACGAGAGGTTACCGATATCGGAAAAAAGCTTTCTAAGACATTCAGCTGAGTTTCGAACCCGCTAAGCTCAAAAACTTGTTCCAGTACTCCTACCTGAAAGCTTAGCGGCACTTTTTAAATTAAGACAGTGCCAAAAATTCAAAATATTTTAGTTCTTCTATAAAAAATAAATTATTTATTAGCGATTTTATTATGTGAGAGCTACATAAGCTTTTATGCAAGCTTTTATTATTATACTTTAATATTGTTACATGCTGTAAAAGTTGTTGAAACTATATTAACATAAATGAGCTCTTATTTAAAATGCTGTTAAATACAAATGTTTGGGTTGACAGTTATTGAAAATTTCGAAATGTCAATTAAAAAAACATATTGTTGCATTTTGCGCTCTTCCACCCGCAGAATTTCCCCACTATCTTAACTACCTGTATGACAAAAACTGTAATGAGACTGTAGACTATTTTAATGTCGCTGCAGATAAGTTCTACAAACTTTTATGTCGTCAATAAAGTAAACTTCGAAATTTTGACAAGGTAATTAAGTTTGTGGCAACACTTCCTTGTAGGCAACTGCACCTGCACCTATATATCTTCCTACTTAGTTCCCTCCAATATTGTGCTAGTCGAATTTATAACTGTTTGAAGTCGTAAAGCAACGTACATGCACTAATACATATTTATAATCTGCACTAGGTTAGGGCCATAAATGCCAACATAATGAATTGGTGTGGCAGGAGCGCAAGTAAAGTGGCTGAAATTCTCTCACACACTCACACACACACTCGAACTCGAACAAGGTGATGCACCACCTACAAGCTAACTGTTTTGGCAGCAGATAACACGACTCGCGGTTTATGTGTTAATTAAAAATGCCAAAGCAAAAGAACATGAAAAGCTCGCAAGGCATGCTGGGAAGCTTGTGTCATCACACAAGTTGCGGTTGTTGTTGTTGTTGAACATATACACTTAGCTGCAACTACCATTTCATATTCGGCATAAAATAACCGTTATGTGTCCATAAAAGACAGATGCTTGCATAAGAGTTTGTTTGGCAGCCGCTGTTTTTTTATGGCAATCATAAATTAATTTACACAATTTGTTTGCGTTAATCTATCAGCAAAACACAAACAACAACTCACGCACAAACTCGCACACACAAGAAGATATGCATATTTATAGTTGAGGAGGCTACCTGTGGCTGTGAGCCTCTTCGGCAGATAAAGACATTCAAGTGAATGTGTCAACAAACAGTTGAATTTATCGCCAAACAGCCAGTTTATTGAGCGCTGTCATCATCATCATTACCAGCAGCACCTCCACTGCGATATGCACGACGAACAGCCGAATTTTGAGGCACACGCACACTCATAAAGGTGGCTTTTGGCACAAAGTGTTGTAATATTCCCATAAATTCCTTTGTACGTGTCTTCAACTCAAAGAAACAACGAACATTCTCGGAATACCAGTGAGCGAAATTGATGGGATTCAAAGGTAAAGCTGGCGAAAGTTTACTTGAGCTTGACAGGATATCGTTCAAAGCTTTAGTAGAGCTACTATTCACTATTTTTTTTTTTTTTTTGTAATGATGCCTAGGTATGCTTTCCAAGATCACAGTTATATATTTGACCGAATTGAAGACGAGCTTTCATCAGTGAAAGCTCTATGGCTTGCAATTTAAGCTTTTATGTATGCAAGTTGGCTAACTTAATCGCCGGTTGCCACAAGTTGTATGACTTAATCATGGATATAAAGTCGTTATTTAACAGCGCTTTGAGTTTCGGACTTTCTTGAAGAGCAATTGTAAGCAAACACATTTGGATAAGCTTTCCTCGTTTTCCGTTAGGTTTAAGAAATCGGAAAAGGATGCTTCTAGATCTTGGAATTTCTCAAGAGTAAAAACTCACTAGGATGGACAGACATCCCGAATAAATTTAGGTTTAAAGAACTAAAATCAAAGCTGCAACACCAGCTCTGCACTGGGTTATCACAACAAAAAAAATACCAACAACAACATCGAGAACATCACATTGTATCATCATCTAACACAACGACGGACGACCTTTAAAGGTGCGCCTACCGACTGACGGCGCGTGATCGTGCCGCTTATCGTCGCATCTCAATCACAATCGCCTGCCGCCAGTGAATAATTGCGTAGGTGTTGTAATTTTTCGCTTCGCATGGCATTTTTATTGCTATTTTCGGTTACCCACCTATGTGAGTGGCCTCTTCCAGCTTCTGGTAGGTTTCTACTCTGTGAATGCACCAAACTCTGACAGCTTCCAAATTCCTGCGACTGCAGTTATCGTTTACGCAACCAGCCGCAGCGGCAGTAGCGCTAGTGGCAGCAGCAGCAGACTTTCGTTGTTCGATACGCCGATGGTGGCCTAAGAATTTTTTTGGTGTTACCGCTTATCGCACAACCATAAATTTTGATGTTGATTGCATGTGACACATTGCTGCAATATACTATCGATCTTTATTACTGTTGATGCTTTGTTTTGGCGGTTCTTGGTTTTATTTTTCTTATTTTGTATTTTTGAATGCATATTCCGGGTTGGTTGCTGGTGTGAGTGGTATTTATAATTGTTTAATACTGGTAAATATGTATTACTTTTTAAGAACTAAGTATGATTCAATGATAGAAATAGTGGAGCGATTCAAAACAGAACTTAAGAACATTATTTGTGACCTGGTCTACGAAAAGGGAAAAGGGAGCTAACGTGCGAAAACTAGTTTTCTGGGAAACAGCTGTTAAAAATAAATCTTCCATCCGAATCAACTAAAAAGTGAAAATTGATTTTTGACACCTCAGCGCCCTTTCCGTAGACCAGGTCACATTTCATTATTTTCTAGTAATGGTCAACTGCATGAGCGATCTTTCCTACGATACCCGAAAACCAACAAGGAGTCTAAAAATAGGTTCTTATTGGAGAACGACTTCGGTTTGAAAAATTGGTTTCGTCCCCACGGCAACACTTACTGCATTCATGTAGTATTATTTGGTATGGAAGATATCCTATCTAGTTAAAGAGAGATAAGCATGAGGAATACATATGCAGCATACAACAAATTCCATGCCTAAACTCCAAGAAACCGACGAATTTTCAAAGCGTGTTCCACTATTTTTGACCCAGGATTGTTAAGACGTGTATCCTTGGTCAGATAGTAAAATCAGATTCCACAACGAAACGTAGGGTTCGAAATAAGACTGAGTAATTGTGCTACATATTGTTCCAAAATTGGACGGGGCGGCTATTCGTGTTTTCGAGAGATATGTTCTTTTTTTAATTTATGGACCCATCTCGACGGCGTTATTGGACAACATACTAGAACATGTCACCAAAAGTCCTTATTCTGGAAATTAGTGCGGCACCAACACCAGACTTTTTCTTCATACGTGTTATAATTTTTTTACTTTATAAGATCCATTTGAAAATACGAAAGATTATATTATAAAATATCCTTAAAGTGTGTTCTAGAGCGGGTACCCAGTCCGTTCTCAGTTTCAAACGAATTCTAATTGAAAAGAAATTTGTTGACAATGAACAGGTAATCGTCGATACTGATGCCTGTTTGTAAGCGAAATGTGCGCCATTCTACAAAAATAATATAGAAAAGTTGGAAAAAATCGGCCTTAATTGATCCATCGTCCTTCTATAATTTGAAAATTAAACTCTGAATTGAAAAAACAAAAAATTAAGCGATACGAACATTGGAATCTGTTTATTGAATGTGTATAGATATATACAATATATCGCTTAATTCGGTCATTTAAAACATAAAATTATTTTTGAAAACTTATGTTCCACCACATATGTTAAATAAATCACAATTCTTTAAGAAAATTTATTTTTGTAATACCTTCTATGATCAGTTCACACACATTCTGTTCAATATGAATTATATTTGAATATGAGCATCATTTATTTATTTTTATACAAAAGTGCTGCCATACTTCTTGATAGCGATCGCTGATCGTAGCCCAGCCAATGTTGCCTACTTTTAGGCATTTCAGAAAAAGCAACTAAAAAAGCTGAGAAAAGTGTGCGACGCTCGTGCTCTTCATTTTATTTACTTTGCGCTCTCTTATTCATCAAGTGTATGTTCAAATAGTTGACAAAGAGAAAGCTGATAAGCAGTGGTGTTGACCAAAATTGTATATACATATGTATACATATTTTGTGTGTCTTATGGTTTATGCTTAAGTACTAAAAATGAGCTTTAACGGGATAATAAACATATTAAAAAAAAAACAATTATTTAATAACGGTTAATTTGAAAAATGGACTAAATACAAGCGGCAGATTTTTATTTTATTTTGGAAGATTATAGAAAATAAGGTTTTCAATTATGTATATTTGCAAGCATTTTATTCATTATTTTATTTCTCGATTTATGGAAGGCATCCAACGATGTTTAAAACAAATTTGAAGTCTCTCGAAAAAAAGCTTCTACTACAGAATTTATAGTTTGCATAATTTCTATGAAAACCCCCGGTGTGTTTGATAAGCACTAACAATCGGTTTATTAGCATCTAACTTTGATATGTGTACATATAAACATAAATATTATGTTTATTTATTTACATGTGTGTTATCAACCGCTCCTGTTTGCTCGCTCAGAGCGCTTTCGGACGAGCTGTGACGTTAATCGAAACTAAAAATAAAACCGTACAAAACATTTGCTTTTCATATCATATTGATTTTGTGTGTGCGTATGTGTATGTGTGTGTCAAGAAGGCGCGTGTTTAGTGAAATTTAGTAAATAGAACGAAAAAATGCGTATCAGCTTGGAGGCCTCCAACGGTGCGCTGCGTAATATTAATATACACATACAAATTAATAAAATATATGTAGATGTATGAATATGTAGGCTCAAGTGGTACACACCCACCTCAGCTGACTTTTCTGCTGTTTATTACACTGTCAATAAATGAGAAAATATCCGTTGTTATTATATATCTGTTGAGTATTTGAATATAGTATCACTGCGATTAGATAAACACTTGCAATAGTCTAATAATAAAACAGATTTATTGAATGCAATTACAAGTGCTAAACATTCCATAAATATTTATAGCTTTAAACAATTCTATATATTTGATTTGCATTTGATTGACATAAATCGCATACGTTGTAGATAAGGGTTTACCTTATCACTAATAAGTTTAAGTTGAACAAGTAAGGAAGGGCTAAGTTCGGGTGTAACCGAACATTTTATACTCTCGCAATTTATTGATGTAATTTTATAAAGATAACACAATTCGACCCATATATTGGGTATAAAGTTCGAAAATCATCTTAAATAGTATATGGGGACTGAGGTAATTCCTAAACCGATTTCACTCGTTTTCACCACCAAAATACAATGTATCGAAGACTATACGCTCACTTAATTTAATATTACTTATAATTAGGTATATGGGATCTGGGGGAAGTTATGACCCGATTTTAGCCATTTTTTGTACAGAGAGAAACTGTTATAAGAAAAAAATTCAGAGGGAATGAATTACATTAAAATATCTGAGGGATTTACCTAAGTATATATTCGGGGAAAAATTAACCTTAGGCACTGAGTTCTTCATGTTCGATATCAGGGGCCTTGCAAAGTCATGGTTCGATTTTGACAATTTTTCCACAAGCAATGTCACAGCTCAAATACAGTATTTGTGTAATGTTTTATTCCGCTATTTTCATTTGTTCCTAATGTATATATGTATTATAAAGTGAACGAATCAAAAGAATTCAAAATTGAGTTATATGGGAAGTAGACGTAGTTGTGAACCGATTTCGCCCATATTCCACCCGTGTCATCAGGGTGTCAAGAAAGTGTTATATACCGAATTTAATTGAAATCTGTTGAGTAGTTCCTGAGATATGGTTTTAGACCCATAAGTGGGCGACGCCGCGCCCATTTTCTATTTTGTAAAAAAATCTCAGTGCAGCTTCCTTCTGCCATTTCTTATGTAAAATTTGGTGTTTCTGACGTTTTTCGTTAGTGAGTTAACGCACTTTCAGTAATTTTCAACCTAACCTTTGTATGGGAGGAGGGCGTGGTTATTATCCGATTTCTTTCATTTTTGGACTGTATAAGGAAATGGCTAAAATAAACGACTGCAGAAAGTTTGGTTTATATAGCTTTATTGGTTTGAGAGTTATATATATAAAAAACCTATTTGGGGGTGGGGTCACGCCCACTTTTCCAAAAAAATTACATCCAAATGTGCCCCTCCCTAATGGGATCCTATGTTCCAAATTTCATTTTCATAACTTCATTTATGGCTTAGTTATGACACTGTATAGGTTTTCGGTTTCCGCCATTTTGTGGGCGTGGCAGTGGACCGATTTCGCCCATTTTCGAAAGCAACCTCCTCAGGGTGCCAAGGAACATATGTTCCAAGTTTCATTAAGATATCTTAATTTTTACTCAAGTTATCGTTTGCACGGACAGACGGACAGACGGACGGACGGACAGACATCCGGATTTCAAATCCACTCGTCATCCTGATCATTTATGTATATATAACCCCATATCTAACTCTTATACTTCTTGGTGACACAAACAACCGATAGGTGAACAAAACTATTATACTCTGTGCAATAGGTTGCGAGAGTATAAAAATTAAAACATGTGGCAATCATTAAAAACTAATCAGACAAATCTTTAACACAAAAATTTAGTTTATATTAAAAAAAATTTTACATATATTGTAATAATTAATTTATGATGTAAAAAATTTAATTTACCGCAATCTGGTTTCGATTTCTTTGACTTATTTAATCACTTTTTTATGCTCTCGCAACTTTTGCAAAGAGAGTATAATAATTTTCTCCACCTAAGGGTTGATATTTCTTGGAAGAAGGTTAAGTTCAAAGATGGGCGAAATCGGACCACTGCCCATAAAATGGCGATAACCGAAAACCTATGGAGAAAATGATTATGAAACTGAAGTTTGGTACAAAGGATCGCACTAGGATGGGCATATTTGTAGGTCATTTTTTTTGGAAAATGGGCGTGATCCCGTCTCCTACTAAGTTTTTTGAAAATATATCGTAAATGGAGTAAGTCGGATTATAACCTGAACTGAAAATTGGAATACAAAATTTTAAATAGGCGTGGCTCCGCCCACTTATGGGTCAAAAGCCATATCTCCGAAACTACTCGACCAATCTCAATAAATATGATATGATTCAATGATATGTTATGAAATCGGCCAAACCGGTTCACAATCACGCCTACTTGCATATACCAGAACTGTGAAGTCAATCTGAATCGTTTACTTTACAAAATAAAGTAAGCATTAGTGAATATATCGGAACAGAACTTTGCATAAATACAGCATTTATAGTCGGCCTTCTGAAAATCACCGAAATGGAACCATAAGTATTTAAGGCGCCGTATATCGCACATCAGGTCCTCAGAGCTTGGAATAAATGTTTAATTCCGAAAATATATAATAAAATATAGTCTCTCAGATATTTTGAAGAAATTCATTAATACAATAAAATAAATAAATTGCGAGAGTATAACTCACCTCTTCCTTACTTGTAAATTAATATGTTTTTGAACGTTTTTTCTTTAAAAATTAGGTAAAATTTTCAATTATTTGAAACTTAACAGATTCGAAGTGCAGTCCTATTTTCATTGCTTTAATTATTCTTTATCTCAAATTCAGTATAATTTATAAGCATATCTCAAAAATCAAAAATTTCAAAAAATCAAAGAAAATTATGACGAGTAACATTTTAGAATATAGTACATGTTTGCTATTACTTGTGATTTATGGCAATTGACCAAATGAAATGAAAATGCGAAATTAATTTCTGGTTGACTGGCAGAAATGTATATACAGAAGTACATTAATTTATATTTTCATTGTGATGTAGCGCCAAATATCACTTGATATTTTCAAATTTATTTATTTGAAATTTGTATTCTACTTATTTCAATATGTACCATAAATATATACTTGTGCTTTGATTTAAGAATTCCATTAATTGCACTTTACTTAGTATTTATACAAGAATTGTAATTATATATTAATATTTTATTACTTTATATGTAACTCTATATTGCTAGTATATTGCGCAAACCATATTTAAAGTTACTTGACAAGCTCTGAAGGAGATGCAAACTCTATAGCCTCACCTATATATTTGGCGTCGAAACCGCTTTAAGCGATTATAGTCTCACCTAACTATTTAAAAAATCGTATGATTAGTTGTATGAATGCTTAACGGCCACTTGCTCTAATTTCGCTAAAGTTTAGTAAAATTTCTAACTTTCTAATTTAATATTAATTATTAATATAATAATAATAATAATATTTAAAATGTTCATTGCACATTAAAATAAAGACAAGAACTCTTATCTCTCCGCTAATATAAGATTGACATAAATCAAATGCTTATAGATAGTGTTCAATATATTCTCGCTGCCTTTAATTTTTTTTTTGGAAATTTGACAAAACAACTTAGCGCGACTTAAAATATTTGTACTCTGAAGCTTTAAAGAGAATTATTCTTCAAATAAATTCTAAATGGTTAATAATTCAAATTCAAATGCAAAATAATTATGGAGTTACAGGAGAAATAGTGAGCAAGCGTCCAGCGTCGAGTATACCTATACTTATACATATACGAAAACTTTGACGCGCGATTTCTCGGTGTTTAATTTTTACCTTTTTTTCTCATTGGTTCGAAAGATAGAAAAAATATTAAACGTCTTATCGGAACGAGACAAAATTTATTGCATACGGTATTAAATTCTCTTCCAGTTGAACCTAAAAAGTCTTAGGAAAGTTATGATTAACCCACTTTTTATTTTTTTTAATTTAAAGTAAAGAAATGTTTTTTTTTTTAATTTTCGAAAAGTTTTTGAATTTCTGTTTGATTTTATGGGTTTACCCAAAAGCTATACTATTAAAAATTGAAAATGTTTTGGGTTTTTTTGTTTCAGATGGAAATTGCGACCTGCATCTTTCCCGCCGCATGACGCATACACATTCGAGTACGAGTCGTATATTTGACATATGACATATATTTTAAAGAAAAAAAATTTAAGAAGACTGTTGAAATATATAACAATAAATCCTGAAAGTTTCGTTTCAATCGAATATTTCTTTCCTTCCTAAAAGAGTCACCGGAAAATCGATTTTTAGAAGCTTCTAAAGCAAGCTCTCCCCTTAAATAAACAAGGAACCTTCTCTCCCAAAAGACATATATTAAAAACATTTTGAATACAAACCTATTTATGAGAGCTTTAAAGTTAAATTATGCAACTTAAGCAAAACAAATGTTTTTACTTATAATAGTTCTTACCAAGCAAGTGTTGAGTATGAGATGTAACAAAGTAATAAATAATTTACTCAATTTATTGCAATGAATTTCTGAAAATTTTCAGGTAATTCGTTCATTTATTTTTTTCTTTTAATTGGTAGCGAATTTATTTTGTTTTCGATTTTCCAATTATAACCCAATCCAATGTTTATAAAGAAATTTTCATTAAATACAGTTTAATAATTTATTTGCTAATAAAAAGGGTATTTTTAAACATATTAATAGCAGTTATACATTTGCTTCTACATATTTGTATATTTATTTGTGGATATTATGCAATTTTGTTGAAAGCGCCTGCCAGCCAGTCAAGAGGCGTGTCCATTTGCTCGAAAATTATAAATTATGCGTTTGTATATTTAGAAAATAATATGATCTCAAATACGCGTTTAAATTAGAAACATTTTTATTTGACATTTGCATTAAATATTCTTTTGTGTGTATATATCATATTTGTATATTTGCGCACCGCACAATTTGTGAATCAAAAATAAAAACATAAATATTTCTTTTCAAAGGAGCTTTAATCTCTAAATTTTCATAGATGAAAAGTTATTATTATTTTTTCAACAGGGTTGACTTGTTTCCATGAATTTAATTTTTTTTTTAGTTTTTTTTTAGTATTATAGAAATTTCTTATAAAAATATTAGTTGTAAATTTGTATTAACTTAATCATAAAAAAACAAAATAATTAATTAAATGTCAAAAATTATTAATTAAATTTTTTTATTAGTATACCATATATTCTATAAGGAATAAGTCTAATTTATGTTTATATGTCAATTGAATATATGTTATACATATCTTATTCTAATCATATATAAGTTAATGTTGGTGCAACAATTTATGTAATTTGCATCCAATTTAATTCATGTGGTTTTTGAGGGCTATTATTTTACTACTTTGTAGTAGTCACTTGAAAACCACAAAATTCAATATGTGTATAGTTTTAAGCACAGGGTGTTTTTTTTTATATTAACTAAAATTTGTTTAATATCACTTTACTATTTATTTTTTAAATTTTAATTAATTTACCTAATATTTTTGTTTGAAATATTTATTTGTCTGAAAGAGTTATTTGGGAAAAAATTTACGATTGGATATTACAAAATTTTGAACACATTTTTCATTTAAACTACAAAATTAATATATATCTAAAAATAAATATTTTAAATCAGCGAGTAATTTAATTATATTGAATTTAATGTACAAATTTATCTGGCAACGCCAACAATTTAGTTGCAAGCCGCATTCGATTAAGGTCTTAAAATGTTTGATCCAAGAACTTATGAATATCAGAATCAACATTTGAATTCTTTACTGTACCAGTTAATATGCATAATTTTATATAGATTTATACTCTATACTACAATAACTTCAAAACACTGTTTAAAATTTTTCCAGAATATTTTTTTCAGAGGCCGTTATTTCTTATCGCATTTTTGAATGATATTTCCAAATCCAATTCGATTTACTAACCATATATTCGTCCATATCTATTGTAGTATCTTTGATTTCCATTTAGAGCTATATCTCGAAAATCTATCACGGTTTCAAAGTTAGGATAAAATTGAGTTGAAATTTCAAAGCAATTGTATAAGATGTTTGGATTCTATTGATAACTTAAAACAAGGATAAATCGATTAAAAATTCGCTGAAAATTTTGTTTTTATGAATGAAAACTTAATGGATCTTAAAAACATATATATTGGACCCATAGGTGCTCGCTACTTATTAAGGCGAAGGAAAAACAAGAAAAATAAAAATGACGTTTTCTAAAAATATAAAAAATAATGGAAACCCTAAACTCTTTATGTTTTCTGTTTTTATTGCTTCTACACAAAAAACAAAAATGCCTCACGAGACACACTCTGTCTAATCTAAAAAACAAGAATATATGTATATGAATTTGAATTGCTTTTATTTATACATACATATATACAAGAGGGAGGGAAAGTGTGACACAATAATATATTGTTCAATATTATTGTCTAAAAATAAACAGTTATTTATAAATACCGGCGACGAATGCCGGCGAGTGTGTTAGCGGGTGGTGAATGGCAGTGGTTCGATTTCAATATTGTCAGCGCTGATTTTGAATAATTTCAAAATAGTTCTCGTAACGGAATAATTATGAAAAATTAAAAAAAAAATGAATTTTACTTGTTTTTAAAAACATAACAAATTTGACGACATTTGTTCTTAGATATGGGCCAGTTCCCTTCATTGATATATTTATTTTATATTATTCATAGAAAAATAAACACAATTTTATTCTTTATGTTTTTTTTTTTATAAAAATAATTTATTATATTTCAATGGTTTCTCTAAAATAAATACAACTAAAATTCTATAACACATTTTCTTTCTAACTAATTTTTGTAGTAAAAAGCGCATTAATTATAACTAATATATAAAGTCTCTAAAAAGTTGGTTCCCAATAGACGCTTGGCTTCACTTTGGTCAATGTGCCTTGGTTGCTGATATAGATGGCACCATTGTCCATCAACTCGACAACTTGAGCCAAGTGAGCGCCACAGACTTCGGGTTTCTGAGTCTTAGATGAGTTCAGTTTCTCACCAATCTCCTTGGAATATTCAAAAGTATATTTGCTGCCAATGTTGTTCTTCAATGGGGTCTCAGTCAAACCGGGACAGAATGTAACTACAGCAATGCCGGTGTGTTCATAATAATGGGGATCCTGAAAAGAATTTAAGGTAAAATAAGTTAGTAAAATAATTAAGGACTTGTAAGAACATATATATATTCGGAGAGTTTTATTTTATTGTCGTACTCACCCCAAGTGAACGTGAGAAGCCCATAACACCGAACTTCGAACCACAGTAGACAGCTGCAGGTGGACAGGGTTCCAGACCCAATACGGAAGCAATGTTGACAATCACACCACCACGTCCCTTCTTACTCTTGTCCATGAGTGGAATAGCCTCGAGTGTGGTATTGATGAGACCAATCAAGTTGATGTTCATAGTCAACTCAACATTGGGATCGGTCAGAATACCGGCGCCATTGACCAAAGCATCGATATGTCCTGCTTTGGAGATGACATCGGCTAGGGATTGCTTAATGCTATCCTTGCTGGTGATATCGAATTTGGTGTAGTACACTTTGGTCTTGGGATTGATTTCCTGCAAGGCCTTCACAGCTTCGGGTTTGTCCAACACATCGAAAACGAAGAAGGACTATGGAAATGAAATTATTATTAATTTTTAATTTGATTTATTAATTTATTTGTTTACTAAATTTTATAAATTTTAATTTAAATTTTTTTAATTTTATCAAAGCTTAAATTTGAAAAAAAAATATCTATAATTTTATATCATCAG
Source organism: Zeugodacus cucurbitae (assembly GCF_028554725.1). Classification (NCBI taxonomy): domain Eukaryota; kingdom Metazoa; phylum Arthropoda; class Insecta; order Diptera; family Tephritidae; genus Zeugodacus; species Zeugodacus cucurbitae. The sequence continues at coordinate 68,615,264 of NC_071667.1, forward strand.
ATATTTTATCAATTTTATTTTTATACACTACTTGTTTACACTACTAAAAATATTTGAAAAAAAATTGTAATTATTATTTAATTTTTTTTGGGATTTTTTTTTTATAAATTATTTCAATAAAATTTTATTTACTTTTTTTTTGAAATCCTTTTAAAAAAATTTTATCTTTTACTTTCAAAAAAAAAAATCTTTTAAAGAAATATTTTTGGAATTAATGTTTTTTTTAATAAAATATTAATGTAATATTTTTTTTAATCTATTTTTATCTTAAAATTATTTTCATTATTAAATTTTTTTTTCACTATTAAAAATTTATTTTTTTTGAAATAGAATTATTTCAATAGTTATCTTTTTCAATTATTTTCTTTAATTTATTTTTTCTATTTTTTGATCTTACCGCCAAATCTCTGGTCATCAACACTTTGCAAGCTTCATAACCGATGAAGCCCAAGCCACCAACGAACACAACATTTTTACCCGCCAAACTCATATTTACTGAAACTTTTTTTGTTTTCAAGGAAAAACACCGAAAATTTGTATGAAACTCTTGCCTGCAACTGTTTGCCCAGCGACTGTGATGAGACTGAGCACTTTGCCGGCTTTTTATATCCGATTCCTGGTGGCGCGCGTAGGGGCTCGCTCGCGCATGTCACTAAGCTTTTGCTGCGAAAACGGTGGCGGGGTGGAGGCCAATTAAACGACACATTAACACAGCTTTTGGTGCGTCAGATTGTCCCACACACTGATGCTGAGGAAAATGTTTGCCTTAAAATAAGTTATGCATACTTTGCTACAACAAAATGTAGTGAATGTAAATAAATAAATAAATTTGTATGTTTCTACATACAAACACCCTCACATATGCATATGCGTGTATAAATCAAGAAATTGTCGAGTCATGCGAAAATTTGGCACTTGAGACTTTTGATGTTTCTTGACGGCTCATACATCCACACAAATCCGGAGAATGTTTGTTGTACTGTGATTTTTTATTTAAATTTCCATTTAACACACTTTTCAATACAGATCACTTGTTAAACACTTTCGGATTTGCGCTAATGCCGATATTTTTGGCTTGAGTTGCCGGCGTTTTGCTGGTTTTTTTTGCGTGTTATTGCTAATCACTTTTGATATTTACTAATCACAGTCTCTCGCCGAAATTATGTAAACAAATGCGGCAAAGTTTATTTTATTTCTCTTTTTAATTAAATAATTGAACAGAATTAGATTGATGCACCTTCTTGCGCCTCAAAAGACACTTAGTGATTTTCTCGTAACGGTTCTTAATGCACTAAACTGAAATACAGATTTTACAAATATACCTGTTTCAGGCAAAGATATATCGAAGATCGATATACATTATGCTGTGGAGACTAATGCTATATGTGCATTATAACCTAAATAACTTAGTTTTCTTCATTAACCAAATCATTCATTTAGAACTATTTTTTGACTGCAGTTTAGAGCCTTACAGCTGCTGATATTTTGAAGATACATTTTTTTTGTATATCAAAGATGTTTTAAATGCGAGTATTTTTTCAACTTTTAATCAACTCGGCAACACGGACTTGTTAGTATGAGATTGATGTGCAGTCTGTAAAATCACCGATCACTGATCGGTCTTTTCAATTGTAATGCTTGTTTTCAGGAACAACAACGGAACATGCGATCTTCAATATTCATATATGTCATTAAATGAATACTCAATCGTGTATTACAATTGTCGAATACTAATCTAAATTGTAAGTACGTAAATTGATTTAAAATTAGTACTTGTTTCCAGTTGTTTTATTAAGTGATAATGTAATTATAAATTATATAGAATTGGCAACAAATAATTGCCGTTATTAAGTTGTCTGATAAGTAAATAGATTAATAATTGCTTATTCAAATGTTTTAGTTTATTTAAATAGATGATTGCTGTTTTGTTTTTGTTGCACTTAATGCATTTCTCAATTATCTCTTGCAGAAATAAAAATGAATAGGCGCTTACTGAGTATACGCTCCCAGCAGCTGCCGCTCATTAGTTGTTATTGAGTAAGTATATGGACATGGAAATAAGGCAGCTTGAGCATTTCTATTAGAAAAGTCGGTTACGTAAGTTGAACTAAGCACATTTAACAATGTTGTTGTAAATATTTCGAAAAACAAAAAACATTAAAAGCTTATCGGCAAAGAGAAATTCAAACGGCTACTAATCGGCACCTCCAGGAGCTTATATTGCCGCGTAGAATTTGTAAACAAATCCGGTTGTTTTCTATTTTATAAATAGTTTACTTACAACACTTTGAACATCTGTGTGATTATATCAATTTTTGTTTCTAGTGCTGACAGCAACAAAGTCATGACCGAAATGTATTATAGATTAAGGGGTTATACATATACATATGTACAGTTAGGAGGTCGTAAAAAGGCATTTTTCAAGATTTTTTTCTGAGCAAACTATTTGGTTTATTGATTTGAAACTTGGCAGGTATATTATGACAACCTTAAACTATATTCACATATTTTTTATTGCCAAAAATAATTATCGGGAACGTTGATATTGCCAACTTTGCAGAGGTCCGCAAAAAAAAGGCCTCTTGCTGTGAGCACGATATCTCTGGACTGGAAATGCAAAATTCAAATAAATTTCATTAATATAATAAATAATCTAGTGATTGATCGAAGGAAATATCAAAAAAAAAACGTTGACAAAATGGCGGCTACTCAAAGCAAAAGGTTCGATTTTCGACCAAAATTCGGGTCTTTAAATGTTTATAAAAATAAAAAATTTTCATCGGATGGGGAAATCCTTCGATTAATTACTAAAATATATAGTTTAGTAGCTTGTGTTAATTTCAGAGCGATCGATTCAGCGTTTTCTGAGAAATCTTGCTCACCGACTTCTGAAAACTCCGTTTCGAGAAAAACGAGTTTAAAGTTTTGAAAGCACTTTACATGTACTTTATACTCAGATATATACATATGTATATATTAAAAAAAAACGCAAAAAAGAAACTACTCGATCAAATTTTTCCAAGTTGACATAATATTTTCAACAAATCAAAAAGATCGTAGGTCATTGCATAGTAAATATATTCAAGAATACTCAGTTTGAAATTTGAAATCAATTCGTCAATTTCTCGTTGAGTTATGATGCCAGCAATTTTGAGAAATGTCTTTTTTTTTTTAGAAACAGGTTTAATGTTTCGACTATAGCGACTTATACCTACGAGCGGTCGCTGCCATTCAAAAACTATTCATGCTACGACCCTATCCCTTTCACAGGATATTTTTGAAAGTATAAGCTATCGAATAAGCAAAAAATAAAAATTTAGATTTTTTAAAATATCACACTGGTATAGCCCCTTAACTATTTCTCAGTATACCTAGAGACTTTTAATAAACCATAGATAATTCCAGAACTAATAATAATGCTGTATGAATAACTTATTTTTTTTATTGAATTAGTTCATTCAAAACACAAGGAGAATACGATTAGCGTACGGTTTTTTTCATTTTCATACTGTGCGTATTGTTTTTCTTTCATTATATTGCGATTTTGCCTCTAAAGAATTCGTAGGTGCCGTTTTTGTAGAGAATAAGTTATTTGTACAGATTTCTTAAAGCCAATTTTAGCAACCTTAGAAGACCTCAACACAATTGGAAGATCCCATACTGTCTAAGAAAAATAAAACGATTTTTTATAACAATTTGACTTTTCGGATTTTTAAAATATATAACTCACATATAAAGCAAATCAGTCCAGAAATACGAATTTTCCTAAAAACTTGACACCAGCACCATCTGGTGAGTTTAAGCTCTACTACACCACATTTCTTTCGATACTTAGTTAACTGTATTTCAATTTTATAGTCATTAAAATCTCTAAATGAAAGAAATATATTTTTTAAACTTATTTTGTAGACTCGTATGCTGGGTATTCCAATTTTATTATCATTCTGTCTTTAAGAGTAGTATATATTATTCTATACTTTTTTAAATTTTACTAGACTAGTGAGTATTTAAAAATAATATTAATTAATTGGTGTGTCCATTTCAATGTCAATATGTGTAAATACGCTTATGTAAAGAATGCAACCTACCACCATATACATCGAGGAATGTAAACAAGTCAGCACCTACAATGTAAATTATTATTCATATTATTTCCACATCGCTACAAACCAACTAAGGCACTACAACAACAAAAATAGAATAATTCAAATCACGTTTTAATGCAAAATAAATGAACATTTATTTAATTCAGACTTTTAACTTATAAACTAAATAACATATATATTTACACATACATACGTCTGTGTATATTTACATGTACTATATACAACTCTACAAAATATCTCAGAAATGCACTAGAAAGTCTAGAAAGTGGGTTGCCAGTATACAGTGGGTGTGACCTTGGACAAAGTGCCTTGGTTGCTGATGTAGATGCCACCGTTCTCGCCTGTCTCACACACAGTAGCCAAATGTGCGCCACAAGCTTCGGGTTTCTGAGTCTTGGTGTTGTTCAATTTCTGGCCAATCTCCTTGGAGTACTCGAAAGTATATTTAGTGGCAATGTTGTTCTTCAATGGGGTCTCAGTCAAACCGGGACAGAAAGTGGCCACAGCAATGCCGGTGTGGTTGTAGTAGTAGGGATCCTGTTGAGAAATTGAATAGCGATTAGTTAAACAAATAAAATGAAGTCAGCTATGTGCCTGTGACTTACGGAGATGGAACGCGAGAAGCCCATAACACCGAATTTCGAGGCGCAGTAGACCGCGGTTGGTGGTGCGGGCTCCAAACCCAATACGGAGGCAATGTTAACAATCAGACCACCGCGTCCGTTCTTGTTCTTGTCCATGAGTGGAATGGCCTCGAGTGTGGTATTGATGAGACCAATCAAGTTGATGTTCATGGTCAAATCAACATTGGGATCGGCGAGTACACCGGCGCCATTAACCAACACATCAATGTATTGCACTTTGGCGATAACATCGTCGAGCGCTTGCTTAATGGCCGCCTTGTTGGTGATGTCGAATTTGGTGTAGTACACTTTGGACTTGGGATTGATGGCTTGTAGGGCCTTGATGTTCTCAGCATTTTCCAAAACATCGAACACGAAGAAAGACTGTGGAGTTTAAGTAAATGTTTTTTTTTATTATTATTATTTAAATTTTACAATTCTTTTCGTATGACAATAACAAATCTTTCTTTAGAAAAACACACAAAAACTTTCATTCAACTCACCGCCACATTCTTGGTCATTATCTGTTTGCAGGCCTCGTAGCCGATGAAGCCCAAACCGCCGACGAAAACAACATTCTTACCGCTCAAACCCATTTTTACTTAAGTCAGTCTTTTTTCACTTGATGCTACACTGGCGCTTTACTTGTGCTGTTCTGTGCTGAGACACTTTGCAACTAATGCCATTTCGAAGCGAAAGTTGCGCTTTTATAGTGCGGGAGCCGAAAGCCGAAGCGCCCTATCACTGATGCTGACATTTAAATTGTAAATTATCAACTTACATAAATATGTCTTGAATATTCTCAGCTGATATGAATATAAAATACGATTCTCGTCAAATCATCCAATCGCCAATATGAACACATTGTGTTGCTATACATTTGTACATACATATTGAGTACTGCTAGCGATTACGATAGGCGAATGACATGTTAGCCAGACAGACAGACCTTCCGAGTAGGTGTGTTAGAGTGAGTGGCGCAGAGTGTGTGTCGCTCCGCACTGCATTTATGCAAAGCAAAACATTGAAAAATAATCAACAAAAAATTCTCCGATCTCTGCAATATAACTTAGTCATGCTGCTAAGTGATAAGCGTAATCGTATTCTTCGCACGCTAAGCGTGGCTTGTCGGAATATTGTCACGCATACGTCAGAGGTAGTCACGCGTAGAGGGCAAAAAGCGTTTACAATAAAAACAAACCAGAATTTTGAATTTTTCACTTGTCATCGCATATTCATTTCAGAAATAGCTTAATTATTTTAAATTTTGTTTTCATTTTCGTATATTTAATTTTTATATTTTATGAATTTTGCTTTCTTGTATTCTCCAGAATTTTGTTTAGTGGGTCTATTAGCAGCTTCGGCCGACAGGTGGCTCTCTAATAACTTTTGTTATCGCGTTTGGGTTTTTTGTATGATTTTTATTGTTGTTTTTAATAAGTATTTTCAAATCGCTAATATGTTTTCACATTCGACCGGCTAATCTCCCAAACAATTATATACATTCTTGATAATATTCCTTCAAACGCCAGTTATAGCAATTGCTGTTGCTTGTAAACGTATATTTGTAAATCTATATAGTTCATTAGGGCTATTTAAAAGTACTTAATTGTCGCTTAATCTTGCTTACATTAGCAGTTTTAAACGATTTAATATATTTTATAAATATGTGCCTAAGCTGAGCGGTGATACATATTAAAATATAAGTAGGCATTTTCAAGCAATTAATATACACAGTTCAAATAATAATATTAAAAAACTTGAAAAAAAAATTAAATTACCTTTACACTACTACTTATATAGTATACTAGTAATTCGTGAAATTTTTGAAATATTTTGTTAGAAGTCTTAGACAGATTTTTTTATGCTGTTTGAAAGTCAAAATAAATATCAAGGTATGAAGGATTTAAAATATCTCAGTATTCCCTAAATAAACCATGAGACCATTAAACCAAGTACCGACTGATTCATGAGGGAAGCTGGGGCAAGAAGAAGAAACCAATAAGTAATATGGAAGTACAGGGAACACTAATTTTAATTGCCAAAAATAGAACAAGAGATCTTTTTTATGCGGATACTAGAGATTACTTATAAATAATTACGATATTTGACCAGTGTTTTGGTATTAACCTCACCTAACTTTAAATACATGTAGCATATCTAAAAGTAAAGTTGAGATGTAGTCACCTCACGATGTCGACTGTGAAACTGATCTCATATTTCTTCGTTGAGGTTTTAAAAAAATACTTTACCATAATGAGCTTACAAGAGTGAAGCTCTATTAGCAAAACATGAAGTATTAGTCATAACGCAGATTACTATATTTAGGCGAAAAAAAAATTATTCTGAATAGCTCATGGATTGACTCATTGACACGTAGATAATACTTGAAGCATCTTAAACCTCTATCTCGTGTATTTGCAGAACTAAGATACAGTTATTTAGAGCAGAACTAAGATACAGTTAGTAGTCATTGGCAGGATATAATAGGATCTGTTCCGGTTTCATAAACTTGACACTGTTGGGAACAGTCTTTAGCTCTTACTTGACCCTTGCCATTTTTATTTCGTGAATCTCTTAGTACTATAATATATTTCTTTCTATACTCGTATGTTATTCGAAATTTCTTCTACTTCCTTTCATTCTTCATTTTAAGGTTTTATTCTCAGAGATCTCTTATGGTCTACCAAGACCAATATGAGGGAGCGAAGGGAGCAATGCAAATTTAGTAGTCAGATCAGATAAAGAGAACTGAAGAACTTTTTAGAGGTATTATTGAATCTGATTGCTTTGTCGTATTAAATTTCAAAGCCAATGCCTAACCTTAAGTGGTCATAAAAATTACTCAAATGTTTCATTTCGATCGTTTCGAGTTTAATCTATTAATTCAATAAATGATTTCTAGAGTTAATAGAGGCGATTAATTCTGCCTGATTAGGGATTTAGATTACATCAGATTAGCTGCATTAATGTTCTTAAATGCATGCGGGACATTATTTCAAAATCTCATCTGTGATTGGTTGAATTGGTCGTTTTTATAGTCATAAGCATTCATCGCAAGTATTTTAGCATAATTAAGTACATATTTTTCTATATAGCTCTATATTGGTATAAGCATATGAAATGTAGAATTGTAAATAAACAATAATAATAATTTCTATGTTACGGTAAGAATGAACATTAGGGGTAGCACATTAGGGGTTGTAGATTAAGATTATTTGAAAATTATTTTATTTACGATTAGAATGGAAATGCCGTTCTATGAAATTGAAAATTTTCGCTTAGAATCATAATGTAGGACAAAACACATTTTAAAATTTCGCTCAGTTATCTACAATGGTCCTACCCCTTAAGTGAACTTAACTCGCTCATAGAATGCGATTTTGCTAATTTCCAAGTCGCAGCGTTGCACGCAAAGCTCGCACAAGTGCCGTTGGTCTGCGAATGCAAATAATTGGCGCTAAATTAAATAATAAAAGCTGTCATGTATGGCTGTGTAAATAAGTGCAAAGGCGAGTAGGAAGCAAAAAAGTAATATGTAAATGAGCGCTAAGCAGTGCAACGGCTGAGTGCAGTCGCGGCAATTTAGCCGCGATCTTGATCTTGCACGCTTAATAAGTAATAAGTAAGACTTCTAAATGCCCTTGCATTACTATTGCTGACATGTACTTATGTATGTAGAACTCTACGAGGGTTGCATTTATCTATCTACACACGCTTGCAATCTTTCTAGACACGTGCTTCACGTTGCTCACCATTCCATATGCGAATATCTATTTATATTTATATAAAATATTTAATGAAGGTGGGCACAGCTTATGCAAGTATTTATTTAGACTTGAGGCACCACTTTTATTGGTGGTGTTATGGTTTTTCTGATAGCCAAAGAGTGTTCGTATGTTTACGGCGAAAAGTAAATCTAGAAATAAACCATTAAAACTTTTTTCAATATTTACCATTTGTAAATAGTTTTCAGCTATCTTGTTTACCGTTAAGGAATAAATAAGAGATAATTGGAGAAGTGAGAACCCATAGTTAGAGTAAGAGGAAGAAGTGCGTTAAGATACTATAAAAGCCGTCTTTAAACAGAAACTCATCCCTTGAAACTTCCTTAATTGGGCAATTAAGATAATTTGAGAAAGATAATATATATTTTTTTCTCAATTTAGCATACAAATGAAACAATTAAGTAATTTACTCAATTAACTAATTGCCTCGATTAACTAATTACCTCAATTAACTAATTGCCCAATTAAGTTCGTTAAATTATAGCAGTAAAATATGCGTTTTGCAAAACGCGAAATTCCTTCAAAAAAAATACAAAAATTAAAGTAAAATATTTTTAATACAAAAATTGAAAACAAATATTGAAATTTGGTTTACAAAATTGACTATTAAAAAATATGAAAAATCTCTATTCTAACAAATCTAAATTTTAAAATACAAAAAGACTGTTCCAGACAGATGAAAATTTATTGAATGAGGTTAAGTAAGTGTCAAGTCAATTAACACATATTTACCTCAGCTAATTGCCCAATTTGAATATGGTATGAAGAACTGAATCTACTAAACGGTTCACGCTGCGATTTGGAGTATGCAGAAGGAATTAGTTGATGAAAAATAAAAATAAATGACAAACAAGTTAAAACTATATAATACGGTACTTATATTCCGAAAATATTTTTGAGTTAGTGCGTTTGGCGGAAAGATACGACGTCATGATAGGAAGAAGTGGAACACTTTATTTGCAATTACTACGAAAGTATTCCTTTCGTTTATGACGTAATGTTATAGTGTCATACTTGCTGAAGGTAGAACGGCGTTTTAAGAATGCTCTCACGGAAACGGTTGCTGATTTATAGAAAAATTCAATGTTCCCGGCTAATTAGCTAATTTTTTTTTCACAAGTCAGCATTAATTTACGGAAATCTCATTGGCCTATTAACCAGTACAGATGGAAGTCTATTTAATTAGAAAACTTGCACACTCACAAAGGGTCAAAAAACTGTCTGTCAGCAAAAAAGGCTGATAATAATTTCGATGTTTTTGTTACTGATTCATATATATTTTTTATTGAATCGAATGGAAACAGCTAATTGGGAAACAAATGGATTAATTTATAAGCAATTGATTATTGTGTATATAATATATATGAATAAATACGCCTATTATGCTTATACTTATCATGAAATGAGTGAACAGCGAGCGAAAAATATTAAAATATTTAAAAAAACATGTCTAATCATTAACACAGATAATCGATTGCAATATAAATTATTAAGTATAAAACATTAAGAAATATATTGTACTAATATTAATCACATCGCATTCGGATTAATCACATGTACGACCTTATTATTACCTTTCATACACTATCTATCTTATTTTATTATTTCTACTTCCATAAGTTCCAAGCAAGACTTATGACGGGAATTATACCGAAACCAAAAAGCGTTAGAATTCAGCAATATCAGTGCCGTTTCATTGTTGCAATTATCTATCTAAACGCTGGCAACATCAATCACCTTAAATATCATCAGGATAGTGCCACAAATATTCACTAATTCATTAAGATATATACATATATCTGTGAGAATATATACTTGAATGAGTAAAGTGCCGCACGTTGCATGACACAAAGTTGAGCGATTACGCTATCAAACAGTTGCTGCTGCAATCATCACAGAGAAGAGTCTGCCGGCAATGCGTTAGGAATTTCGCGAAACAATCTTTTGTGGCACATCAACGCATTCACACGTCAACAGGTTAAGTATGTGTGGCAGGTTAAGTTCAGCTGCTGCATGGCATCCAAAAACTAAAAATCATTAGAGGTTGTTGTTGCGATGCTGCTGTGGCTTGTGTTGTGCTGATGATGAGGTCGCTGCAAGTGGCAAATGATAAGTGGCGGCAGCATGCAGTGTCATTTCATAACTGCAGTTGATAGCGCAAAGTGTTAAATTAATGCGATGTTGTCATGTTGCACGTGCGTGTCACAAGCATGGCAACCTCAGCCACTCTAAATATTTTCCTCGAGTATAAATTTATGGCTGCTCCAAGGTGAATGTGTGGTAAATATATTTTTATAATTCACAATATAATTATTTTCTTTAAAAAAGCTTAAATAAAGTATAAAAAATCACCAAAATATAATAAATTTATTTTATTTTTAAATAACTTTCAAATTAAATATCTGTCTTCAAATTCAATTCCTAACCCTATAAAATTGTAGCCAAAAATTTGTTTTGACCTCTTGTTGAAGGGGGTTCACCTTCGGACTTAGAAAAAGTTCACTTTCAGTAGGGTCTGACGGTATTTTAGCAAAATCGGAAGAACTTTATACATTGTTTCTTGCCGTCGACGAAACTTGGATCTACTGATACAAATCAGAAGACAAGGAACAGTTGAAACTATGTGCTTCAGCCGACGCATATGTTCTGTAGCAGGCGAAAACTGTACTATACGTCGGAAATTTGATTACCACTGTTTTCTCAGATTCGCAAGGTGTGATCCACATTGGCTATTGAAAAAAGAGTAAGAGAACTCACAGTACTCTACCGTCTACAACTATTGGATTGATTAGGTGAAGCATTACGCCATTTGGTGAAAAAAGTGCTTTTCCACCACTTTCTCCAAACGAGTCGAAAAATATCGTTATCGTCACCACAAAGTCCTAGTCTACAGACCTCCAACAAATAGGGTTTCCTTTGATGATGTCTATGTAACCGAAATAGACTCGGATTTTTAACCGGCCAAGGATTGTCAACTCAGCATTTCTCCAAATTATTTGTGGAATGTTTTTTGCCATTTTGATAACAACAACAACAAATTATCTATTCTCCCAAGTTTACCAACTGGTTTTTTTGCATTGAGAGAGTCGTGCCAGTCGTACCTTTGAAGTAGTAAATAGTTTCGTCTACTTGGGAACCAGCGTTAACAACACCAACAATGTCAGCCTTGAAATCCAACGCAGAATCACTCTTGCCAACAGGTGTTACTTTGGACTGAGTAGGCAATTGCAAAGTAAAGTCTTCTCTCGACGAACCAAAATCAAATTCTACAAGTCGCTCATTATTCCCGTCCTGATGTATGGCCCGAAGCGTGGACGATGACAACATCCGTTGAGACGACTCTTGGGGTTTTCGAGAGAAAGATTTTGCGTAAGATTTATGGTCCTCTGAACATTGGCAACGGCGAATACCGCAGACGATGGAACGATGAGCTGTACGATTTATACGACGACATTGACATAGTTCAGCGAATAAAAAGACAGCGGCTACGCTGGCTAGGTCTTGTTGTATGAATGGCTGAAAACACTCCAGCTCTGAAAGTGTTCGATGCAGTACCCGCTGGAGGAAGCCGCGGAAAAGGACGACCTGCACTCCGGTGGAAAGACCAAGTGCAAAGTGACCTGACTTCACTTGGTGTATATATATATATATATATATAAGTTTACCAACTAGTTTTTTTTTTGCATTGAGAGAGCTCAAAAAATTGCCAATCATTTATGAATTCATATTATTTTCAACTTTTCAGTTATGAAAATATTTCTCAAACATTACAAAGCTTGTAGTAATTTTTAAACTGACCTGGGTTAATTGAAGCGAAAAATATTAACGAAATAATTGCGAGCAAAATTATAGCGGAAATAGCTTGAACTGTAAATACATAAATATTTATTTAATTATTTTGCGCCAGAATGAAAATAAGGAAAACTGTGTCGAAAATGCAAACGATTTCGACATTCGTTCACACTTTCCACGTCAGTCGTAAGTGCAGTGAACGCTTTGAATTTTTGCGAATATTTTCAGTTTGCTCGCATTTGCAACATGAAGATCAGTATTTTTAGCGGCATTAATTGGAAAACTACAATTTGTAGCCATGAACGTGAAAAATTGCGCACAACTCAGCGTCTATGTCAAGTGTACAACAACAACAAATTGTTTACCCACATATTTACAAATAATATATAGCATGTGGGTGTGGTGGGCGGGCACACTCAATTACAACATTGTATTTGCATGCGCTTTCGTGTATGTATGTATGATGAAATGTGTGTGGTGAGCTCGTTAGAGGCAAATCTTGTGTGGCAAATGAACGCGAAATGCGAAATTGAACAATTTTTGTTGTTGTTTTGTAATTTGTGGCAAATTGCCATATGATTTTGCGGTTTTTCAATATAAATATGTATGTAAATATATGCATCTACTATGTATGTTATGTATTTATATATGATTGATGAACATCGGAATGATGCTGTGAAGCTTTTCATGCGGGATAGTGCATATGTAGTGCTCTGTAAACTTTTAAATAAATTAAATACGCATGTATTTCACTCATTTGCTGCGCTTTTGGTACAAAAATATATAGTACATAAAAATTGCTTTTTAATGAGGCGTAAATAATTTTACGTTGAAGAGGGAAGGATTTTATGTAATTAAGTGTAGGGGACAAAACTAACAGGCGGTCAGTAAAATTGGTACCATTTTAAATAAGAACATATTTTCTTTGTATATTGTATATCCATAATTGGGTGATAGGCCAACTATGACTAATTTCCAACTTTGAGATATGATTTTTTTAAGAAATTGCGTTCTGCTTCAAAATAGGCCTCAGTCTGTGTCAGACTCTCGCTCCTCAATGTTGTTACATTTCTTTCCAGCGAGCATTTGCTTAAGGTCTGAGAGCAGTAAAATGTCGTTTTGGGTCAGATAAGAAATTTCACTACCTGCTGAAACGATTCTTAGATATAAGCTTTAACACAGTGCATTAACCCGGTAAAACTGTATTTTCGTTATCTTTGAATGAGGCTATATTTCAGCGATTTCATCTTCAAATGCTACGCTAAAAATATATAACAGATGCTGATAATGTTTTTTCTCTATTAAATATTTTAATTGAATTGTCAGTTTGCACCAAAAAAAAAAAAAAAATTCAACACAAGACAAGATATTCAATATATACCATAACAATTATAACTTCTTAAGTACATATACTAGTATACTATAGTCCCAACAACATTCATGCTGACGAAGATTAAGTTAACTATAAACGTGCAACATGCGCCACTCCAACGCCTGAGTAATCGAAGCGCACGTCTGCATAAATTTACAATAATAAATATATAAATTCATTACTGACCATATCATACATATTTATTTCCACCTGCGCATGGTCAAGGAATCTTAATTATAAATGAGCGTGTGTTGCATCTAAGAAACCGTTGTAAAGTTGGCCTTGTCTTCACGCTCACCACACACCAGTCGCCGTTTATTGGATGTGAAAAATTGCAAAAGCATATTTAACGAAGAACAGCAAAAAGGGAAACCTGTAAGGCCAACAGGTGCAGAGATTGCCGCGCAGCAGCTAACGGTAGTTGAGTGAACATTTTACGGAAGGCATACTGTTTGAGTGACGGGTGCAGGAAGCGATTGGAATGGAGTGAATGTGTGTAAAATTAAAAGTGATTTAAAGTTTGGTCTCTAATGTGTGGCTTTGCGATTTATTATGGAATTACAGAAATTCTTAATTTTGAATTAGAAAATCAAGTGGTCGTCTAGTTTAATATGCGTTGAGTTGTTCTATTGTAAACGAGCGGCGAAAATAACAGTCGCTAAAACAACAGAAATCTTGAGAGTAGAGTGTTCTACAGAAATTTCATTTCAAAGCTCGAGATCGAACTCTAATTCTTGACTATTAGATCTATATGAGTACCTAAAAGCGCAAAACTCTCATCACCAGTATGTAAGAAAGTACATTGGACAGATAAAAAAATAATAATAATCGACACACTCACGTCATTCGACTTAAGTCTACACCTCTTCGCACTAAATTTAGCTGCAACAAATTAGCAGTGATGTGCAAAAACTAATATATAAATACAACCGATATTTCTACAATACACTGCCGGCGCTAAATGGCTTACAATGCATGAAAGTATTTTTTGTGTATACATTTTAAGCCCCCCCTGAGTAGAGAGACAACAAATCGTGATTCAATTCAGTGATAATTATGCTGCCTAGGTGCGAGAATCGCAAATATATACCTACATATAGTGATGAGAAAAATATTGCAAGTGCTCTATATGCTATTTAAAGTAACCTGAAGTAAAATAAAATAGAATTAAAAAAAATTACAAAAGCTTTTGGGTAAAAAAATCAAAAATAATTTAATTTTATATGAAAATCAATTTTTAATTAACTTCAAATGAATCTGATTGTATAAAATTTCATATGCCAGTCATTCCTTAACTGCATGATACGTCGTTTTATCAAACAACCCCGAGTACTTTCTATGAAAAATGACTAATATCAACTTTGCCTATGGAAATAGGTTCATCTCTCATTTGGAGCTTTCATGAGTGAAAGCTCAAACTCCATCAAAAAGCTTAATGAAGCTCAAATTAGCGAAATATCGTGTTTCTCAGCAGATCTAGCAGTCTCTTGACATAAAAAATATCTCACACACCCGCATATATTATAGCGGTCAAGACATTATCAAAAATATTTTTCGAACACACTTTTTCAACATTTTTATTTGACTATTTATAACTAATGTGCGATAGAGAAGTCACCGCGGGCACTTCTGATAAGGTGCTACACACAATTATTCCCTGTTATGCAATTGGAAGCATGTTAGCTATTAATCAGTATAGTCAATGATTAATTGTTGTTACGTAAATCTTCGTTCATTTATGGCATCCTATATTCATACTTCATACTGATACATAATTTCAATCTTTCGTGCGTTTTCATAATTCAAATGCATAGACTCACAAGTAACCTGTAGGAAATCAAGCGACCAAGAGGAAATAAGACGAGGGAAAGATTTTATATTTTCTAATTTTAAATTAGTCTATAATCGTAGTTCTATGGAAAGAGAGCTTCAGTAAGAGTATAATGCTAACTTTTCAATATATTAGATAAGATTATATTTGCTGAAGGACTCAAACGAAAGACCCTGTTATATAAAATTATATTTTTCAATAAATTTCTTGGAATTTATATTTTTCAGTAACAAAAACACTCATAAAAAGTCTAGCTTCGCACCTCGCCAGATTTCCTACAGGATTGCTTTCATCTGCATGACGGCTACTCATCCGAGATTATCGCACAGTTAGCTTAAATATTTTTGTTTTGTTTTCATTATTAAATAATGTTTGAATTTACCGGCCGGTCATTGTGATAAGCCTCAGCTCATTTGTCTTCAACAATTGGCATTTGAAATCACAGAACGCATTAATCGCCTTCATCATATAGGCAGGGGGGCTGGCTAATCGCGACAAGCGCCATGAGGGGCTTCATATTTCAAGTGAATTTAACACGAGCAACGCTCATAAAATTTAAAGGCGATAAAAGCTAATTATAAATGCTACTTCGCCCTCTTATCTGACAGTTCCATTTATAAATTTCCTTCGTGGTATTGTTTCGCATTTCTATGGCCACTCAAGAGACTGATTATGATTTGATTTGTACAGCAATCAGCGCTGTCGATTATGTTTTATACACTCATATTTAATAAGGATGTGATAAATTGTGGCTAATTATGTGTATTTACTTACTTATATGTTTATGTTTGGGTACAAATTTTATGCCGAGTCATTCTGTTGATAACGGTGTTTTGTTGTGTATAAACAAAAGTCGCTGATTGTATAGCGCGATAATAGTTATTTTCCTTGCTGGCCGATAAAAGCTCTACAAATGTCTGGCAGAAGTTAGACTTGTCGGCCAAAGTATTATCAATGAGCTCATTGAGAAGGAAATTAGGAATACTATTAAGGAAGTACTGTATCGAAGTCTAAATTTGGTAATCGGAGTCTTAGTTAAGAATAAAAAGAAAAGAGATTGCGACAATTTGGGCTCAATACTATTTTGGGTGCACGTTTGACTGAAATATATACGAGTATTAGTTCATCACGTCATGAAAACTATTCTTTGTCTTATTTATTGTAAAAAACTCAGCAAAGTACAATAAGATTCGTGACAAGTATTTCCACCAGAATTGATTTTAACTTCTTAGGTCTGGGCCTCGGCCTCTAAGCTAGTACCGAAAGCGAGAACTCCGTTCCCACGATAGTCATCAGAATAACAGTTATGGTTCCGGTTTTTACGTAGAAGGACTGTTCATAAGGCTAAGGTATGGGCCTCGGCCTCTAAGCGAGTACCGAGAAGGACTGTTCTCCGTTCCCACGTAGAAGGACTGTTCGGAAGGCTTAGTCTAATATATGTAAGATTTCCGTATATGAGATCGATTATTCGAGAATCACTTGGAAAGACCGGTTAGATCGGTTATTCGTGGTTATGCAGAATTTGTGTGTGTCTTAGCTGTTGGTATGAGTCTCGACTACATATGAGCTCACTTGTTGAACAATTTTACTTTCTTATCTCTGAAACTTCTACAAAGCAATAAAATTGCAAAAAATCTTCCACTGCCGTCCGCATACAAAAACAAACTTTCATTTTCCAAGCTAGCTATATAAATAAAACCAACAACAATAAGAAATATAATTAGAAACCGTTACTAAATATTGACGCGCAATAGACGCTTCCTGCGATTGGCGCGCGCATCCTGTTTAACTGTTTGTTATTTTCACATAAATTATGCAATCACCTGATATTGATGTTACACCTTCGTACAACCCATCGGTAATATCATAAGCAAAGAAGCTTACGCTTTAACCACGCCACAGCGAGACACAGCAAGTGGTTGCAACAACAGCAACCGAGGAGACAGGCAGGCGCACGAGTGACCGGCCAATAAGTTAACAAAGCAAATCATTCAAGCTCGTTTGTAAAGCGGCTTAAACAGTTATGACGTAGCTGTGCGAGAGGCGGGCTTGTGTGCGCGCCTTGCTCACAAGCATTGTGCACAATGCGTCCGCCGGATTTACCAATAAATTCTGACACCGCTGCATCTGTGGCAGCAAATCGCAGCGGCGGCGTTGCACAGTGAGTTGCCCTTTAACGCGTGCGCTGCGAGAGAAGAAAGACGAAAGCTGCCGCGCTCAAGCTGACCGCATCTGGCCACACAGAAACAGCACATATTTATATATATATATATACATAACTGAAATGGTATTATGTTAGAAGAAAAATGACGCTCATTAATCTGAAACGCCGGACAACAAGGAAAAGGCGTTGCACAAGTGCCGTTGCAGCAAACCTTCCGTTCGCACTTGCAACACAACGCAGGTGAGACGCAGTTGCCACAAGCATTGCCTGCTCCATTAATGGTCGTACTACTACTTTATGTGCTGCACATACTTCGTATATATGTATGTACATATTTTATGTCTAACACACGCCACCGCCACAATCGACACTGTGGCCGCCAGCCGCCAACGGCAAGGCATTGTGAAGGAAGTCATAACTGCTGGCTGCTAGCAAATTGCATTTTAAAAAGGGCATTAGAAAACGATGCGGAATTTGTCATTTTTCGATCGAGCGTGCGATCGAGCGTGCGATCAGCAGCGCGCCCGCTTGTATTGTTTGCTGGCGGCGATAGCGTGTGTATACCGGTGGATACTGCCTAGCTGGCGTTGGAGCTGAAGCTGGTGCTGGAGCTTGTGACCGCAGGTACTCCAATTAGGCGCAACTAATTCAAATCAATTTGTATGCGAACGTGCTGATCGTGGCACATCGATGGGCGATTCGAAATTAAAAACGATTATAAAGTTATGTTTTGTACATAAAGTTACGAAAGAAATTATGTTTTTAAGTACGGCGGATATTAAGATTAGAATATATTTAATAAAGCTCATTAATGGCAAGTGCTCGAGTCTGATATCTCTTGTAAATAGTAGTATACAGTATTAATGAGTAAAATTGTCTAGATAACGTAATTTTGCTATACCTTAGAGTATTATGCAATGTTGTTATATTGAAAAATAAATTTTTGTTCAATACTTCCGCATAAAGCTTAAGCTAGATGGCGCTGTGGGTCATTTTTATTTCTAAGCTGTTTCAACGAAAAATTAATCCTTAAAATTTAGTAATATTTAAAAATATTACAGAACAACAACTTCTTCCACCATGTCTTCAAAATTCGCAATGCCAAGTCTTCATGGCTTGCGCTGCTGTCACTTTACTTTGCACCGTATAATAAAATATACAACCTTAGCATGTAAGCCTTTTTAAGTACATAAAAAAGAGGTGTGTGCCATGCAACGCCACAATTACCGTTATCTACAACAGCTAAGTACCGTTATAACCATTAAATATAAGCTGCCACCAACAATATTTGCATAATTCGCGTAGGCATCCACCCATGAGCCACCTTAATCAACACCCACAATAAGGCAATAAGAACAATAAAAATGATATCACAGCAGAGAGACCTGCAGAACTGCAGTCGTTCAGTATAAGGTACTCGTATGATAATTTCAATGGGCACTTTGGTTGATTGGCGTGCTCGCAATGTGATGACTGACGTACTGGGCAAGGGAGTGACAGTTGTCTGGCTGTCATAGCTTCCTTCTTCCTTTAGTTAAGTAAATAAATTGATGCTCGCATTGAGCTGGTGTATAGTTGCGTCTTGCGGTTAGTTTGGCGTTAGTGCTGGACTTGCCAATTTCAAATGGCAATATTCGTTTTGCGGCTTTGACACTTCCGCGATGTATGGAAATACCGCATGGCTGACGCCTCATTCAGCTAACTGATTTTGAACAATTCGCAAAGTAAGAGTGGAATTGTGGTTATATGTGATTGGTGGAGCCACCTACGTGTGGTGTTAGTTTAGACCATTTCATTGGATTGGTATATGAGAATTCATTTTTAATGCACTTCTTATTACCTTTTCAACATATTACTCTTGACATTGAATTTTCGTTTTGATTTAATAGATGCACTAATTATATTATTAGGCTGTAAATGACTAACTGATTGATCCTTTCAGGAATCTCAGTTCTCCTTTAAGTTGCATGGAGATCTAATTTTTCGAGTTCATCTGAATTTCGCAGAATATTTCCATGTAAATCTCAAAAGCGCCACACCTTCCTTTCTGTAACCGACATAGACTCTTTAAGTCACCATAAATACATTTCTAATCCTCGTACCATACTTTTCTGAGCTTTTGCCTACAACAACATAAGAACAACAGTGAGAAGTATATATGTATGTACATATGTAAATATGTATTTATTTTGAGCACAGTGCAAGTGTCTCGTTAGTGGAATCATTTCGCTGACTTTGGCATTGAATTTCACTTTGATTTTGACTTTGACGTTTTGACAGCTACTTTGATGTCAAACAAATTGGTAAATATTTTTAGTTATTGCGCAATATAATTTCCCTTACATACATACCTTTATTTGTATATCAAAGGAAGTATGGACGGAAACTGTGCGGCAACGAAAACGACAGATACATCAAAGTGCATAATTAAAGTGACTTTTCCACCACATATTTGTAAATATGTAGGAACCTACAGTGAGTTATCAAGCTGACAAAAATAAACTAGTCCGAAAAATACTAGTTTATAACTAGAAGTTGCGGGTTACAAGTAAGTAGTGACCGAAAAAGAATAAACTTAAACTAGTTGTCGAGTTGCTTTTAAGGAAAAGTAATTACTACAGAAGCAACAAAGGCATGAGAAACAATTCAAGGGGTTTCTATATGACATGCCATTAAGTGAAACTTGGCTACTGTATTTAGTCACAAAATATAATTCTCTAACTATGTGCATTTAGAGAGCAGGAAGGACAATAAAAGTCAAAAAATGCTGTGCGAGTAGGAAAAACAGTAAGGAACAATTTCTAGTTGATTAAATCTCAATAATAAAAGCCAGTGACTCTAAAGGTATGCTACACTTCTGTAAATTGCATGTGTCTCCACGAGATCTTTTAAATCTTACATCAAGAGCCTGATCAGCTAAACTCTACACACTGTACATTCTATAATTAGAAGTATACTTATGTATAGACAACTCTACAATTATTCCGAATAAGGCAAGCCAAGCTCTACAAATTCGAAATGTCATTTTGAAAAAGTAAAAATTTTCATTTTCAATTCTTACTTCTCTCACGATAATACAAATTTTGTAATTTTGTATAATTTTTTTCGAATTTAATTTATAATTTATTTGGAAAAAAATAATTTTATTAACTTTAAAAAATCTATCAAAAGTATGCACACACGCGCAACCATTCTTAATCGCGAACCGCGAAAAGAAGATCATTTTGCCGTGTGCTATTTCTTGAAGCACTCAGATCTAAGGAGCCTGAGTACGCAGATTAAGGACCTTGTAACAACCGCGAAAGATGTGATGGAGAAAGAATTGATCAAAAAGCGCGAGCGGTTGCGTCGTTTGCTGGAGGCAGAGAATAAAATCTACGAGAGGGAGTTCGCACACAATGTCAAAACGCGCGCCGAAGAACATATACGCAAGCGCAAGAAAAATTTGTTGAAAATCAAAGAGGAGCGCACACGTCAGGAGAAAGAGTTCCTAATGCATAAAAATATACAGCAACAAATGGAGAGTTGCGTTGAAGTGCGTGACGCGTTGCGTCTCAAAGAAACCATGCAAACGAAGGAGGTACTATTGGAGCAAATGTTGGAGAAAGAAAGAGCTCAGCGGCGCGAACATCAATTGGATGATTATTGGTGTAAAGCACACGAGACTGGCGCACGGCGATACGATGAACGGCAGGCAAGAGAGGATCAAATGAAAGCGGATATGAAATGCAAAGTACGTTGCAACTTGGAGCAGCAAATTGAGATGCAAAAGATGGAAGCGGAACGGCAGCGTGCACTGAACCGCGAAGAAGGGAAAGTTTTGGCGCAAATCGCGGAAGAGGTGCGCTTGGAAGAATTTGATCGCATGCACGCTGCCAGGTCGGAGAAGATGATTGCACATCGCGAAGAATTACTTGCTATGATTGCTGAAAATAAAGCGCGGCGTGATGCGCAAGAGTGTGAACGTATAGAAGAGCATCGCCAATTGATGCGCGATGTGGCGCGCGAACAGCAGGAATACAGCGCCGCTATGTTACAACGTAAGCGCGCGGTATATAAGGCCACCATAGAGTATCTTGATTATGTGCGCTGCATCCGCAAGTTGGAGCAGGATGCGCAGAATATGCGTGATGCGCGCATTGACGATTTGCGACATGTCGATATCTGCACCAAGAGTAATTTACAAAATGAGTTAAAGCGCAAGGCGGAGATAGCAGCGCTCTGCTACGCTGAATTGCGGCGACAAATGTGCGAAGAATATGAACGACGTTTGCGTGACCTACAAGAACAGCGTGCACCGAAAATCATTGTGAATCATTTTGCGCACCCGGAGAAGACGCGCGCTGAAACTATGACCGAAAAACTTAAGTTTCGCAAAGCGCTCGATAAACAATTGTTTGAAAATGCGCGCATACGCGCCGAAGAGGAGGCCAAATTCAATGCCGAACTGAGACAGGCTGTTGCTGATCCTGAATTTTGTAAAGAACTAGCGGAGAAATATTTGAATGAAGGACTTGACTATTTGCCACCGCACGCTAATTGGTTAATTTATGCCTGTCCACAAAAACAATTATTTTGTGAACCGCTTCTGCAAGGCGCTGCTGGTGATGGTAAAGCAGACGAGAAAGATACTTGTCGAAAGCCATGCGGCTGTGAAGCCCGCACTGACGACATAGATTGTCCGTATTATAATCGGTTGACGCACAAGCGTGCGCCAGACGCCGCACGGAAGCGGCTTAAGCGTGATACTTGTTGAGGTTACGAGTGTGAGCATAAAGTTTTAATTTATATTTCAGAAAAGTTCAAAAGCTAAAAAACAACAAAAAATTAAGTGTAAAAATTTAACAAAAAATTTCAAATACAAAAATCAAAAATTGTAAATTTTGTAGCAAAAAAATAAAATAAAATTTTATGCATATGTTTTTTAAGAAATGTCTTTTAATTGGTTTGGTGACTACACTGCTTAATAATAGGTCTAACAAATTCACAAATCAAACACAATTTCATGTTCGTTTTGTTTATAAAATTACAAAATATATTTATGCAATTGAAGGCATATTTTTTTAGTTTTTCATAATTTTCTAAAAAACATTAAAAAAAAACTGCGCTCAACAGGACTCGAGTTCCAGACGCCGCTTACCGGCAGCGTTTGCGCCACGCTTATACGCCGACCAACCGTAATGTGTGCACTCCAAGTCCGTGCGCGCTTTGCAACCGCATGGCTTTATGCAAGTGTCTGGAGAGTCCTCTTTGCGCTCACCGCCAGCAGCAGCTACCGCCGACTGCTTGCCGACGTATTGCTTCGGTGTACAAGCGTAAATCAACCAATTGGCATGCGGTGGCAAATAGTCGATGCCGGCGCTCAAATATTTCTGCGCCAATTCGGTACAGAACGCCGGATCATCAATAGCTAATTTCAAATCCGCATTGTACTTGGCCTCCTCCTCAGCGTGTACGCGCGCATTTTCAATCAACTGTTCATCCAAACCTTCGCGCATTTTACGCCGCTCAGCCATAATATCGGCGCGCGTTTTCTCCGGATGCACAAAGCGATTTTCGATGATTTTTGGTTCGCGCTGTTCTTGTATATCGCGCAGGCGTCGTTCATATTCTTCGCATATTTGGCGACGCAACTCAGCATAACAGAGTGCTGCAATCTCCGCTTTGCGCTGTAACTCTCTTTGTATATTGCTCTTGGTGCAGATATCGACATGACACAAATCGTCAATGCGCGCATCACGCATATTCTGCGCATCCTCCTCCAACTTGCGCATGCGACGCGCGTAATCTAAATACTCCATAGTGGCATTGTATACTGCGCGCTTGCGCTGCATCATAGCGGCGCTGTACTCCTGCTCCTCGCGCGCCACATCGCGCATCAACTGACGATGCTCTTCCATGCGCTCACACTCCTCCGCATCACGTTTCGCCTTATTTTCCGCAATCATGTTGAGCAGCTCTTCGCGATAATCGAGCGTTTTCTGCGGCATACCCAAACGCTTGCGATCGAAATCTTCCAAACGTATTTCTTCCAACACTTTATTGAGCTCGATTGCCTCCACGCGCTTCAGTTCACGTTGATGCTCCTCCTCCTGCTTATGCATCTCCATTTGTTGCTCCAACGTGCAACGCATAAGGCGCTTCAAGTCACACTTTTTCTTCAATTCGTCTGCTTGCCGCTGATCATAGCGCTGCGCACCTGCATCGCGTACCTTACACCAATACTCATCCATTTGTCGCTCGCGCCGTTGTGCGCGTTCTTTCTCCACTATCTGCTCCAATTGCACCTCTTTCGTTTGCAAGGTTTCTTTGCGACGCAATGCTTCGCGTATTTCATAGCAACACTCAAACTGTTGCTGTATCGTCTTGCGCTCCAGTGACTCTTTCTCCACGCGCTTGCGTTCCTCCTTTATATTGAACAGAGCGTCTTTGCGATGCTGTATGTCCTCGTCAATGCGCGACTTGACCTTGTTAGCGAATTCCTCTTCGTAGATTTTATCCTCGTGCTCGAGCATAACGCGCAACCGCTCACGGCGTTGGTTCAATTCCCTTTCGGCCATTTCCTGCGCGGTCTTCACCAGCTCCTTAATCTGCGTATACAGACTTTTGCGATCGGTGCCCTGTACAAAGATAAAAATTCTTAAATCCTTTTCGGTAATCATTTTGTGGCTTTCAGTTCTCTTGTGTTTAATCTAATACTTTAATCGATTTTATTTATTATAAATAATTATATTATTTGAAAATATATTGGAAAAAATTATGCAAAATTTGTCTATTCGTTGAGGCGTATGTATTGAAATTGAAAAAGTGTTTCTTCTTATTTTCCGAATTGACGTTTATGTAAATGAAAAAGTATATTTAATTGAAGTAAAGTGAATAAAGATATGTGGAACTTAAGTATAAATATACACAGATGCATTTTGTGCGTCGCAAAAAAATGGCGAATCGAACACGGCTAATGGTTAACAGTTGTAGGCGCCCACACACATGTGCTGTGCATGCCCATAAACTTTTTTCCAAGGAGAAGATCCAAGATAAACCATCTTAATAAAAATAATCATTATACAAAGTACTAAAGAGTACCGCTACAGGTGAATGAGGTGACTATGTTAGCAGTAGGTTGTCAAAAGTCATTGGTTGCACGCGGAAAAAATTACAATTTAATAGAAATGCATATATGTAATTCTACACAAAAAACAACAAAGAAATCATTAACGCCCTCAAGTCAACCTTCGGCACATTTCTATGTCACCTTTATTTGTCCTTTGGCCATGACCAAATGCAATGGCATGGAATATTTGCGAAAATCTAAACACGATTGTAAATGCAAATGCAAATCGCGCTGTGAAATTGCTGTTATTCTATTACAGATATGCTACACACACAAAAACACACACATATGTATTATAAGAGTACAGTATACACGCTTCAGCCACGCGTAGGTTGCCAGTTCAGCAGTCATGAATGAAACTGCAACACATATGCTTTTTATAAACATATGTACATATATCGTGTGTGCAACAAGTTCAAGCGCTTGCAACCTCTTCGTGCACCTCAGCCACCCACTCGCGTAAGTGTAACGGCATTTATGGCCATAACAAATGCCGCTCCAGTCAATGGCTAATTTAAATAAATTAATGTAATGCAATGGCTGTTGCGGAGCGCGAGAAATGTCACCGCGAATTCGCTACGAAATACGAGAAGCGTATGTTTGTAAGGATGTGATGTTGTTATTTGTGTGAAGATACTTACATGTATGTATATGTATATGAATAGCTTTAAGTATACAAAGTTGCAAAATCATGATGAGGTTGAGTTTAATAAACATTTACAGATACGTATGTGTGTTTTTAACTTGTTGGTCTGAGCTTTTGTTTGGCTTAAAACAAAATTGTTTAAGAATAAAAAATTTAAAAAATATATATTATTCTTAATAATTAGCTATTAAAAAAAAAATTAAAAAAAAAATAAAGAAAAATTTAATGACAGCCAGCTATGTATATTTGGTGGCAATTTGTGCTCAATTAACTAATAATAGGTTTATTTTTAGATTTAAAAAATATTGTGCACTTATAAATAATTAATTTACTGAAAATAAATGTAAAAAAATATATAAAGCCAAATATAAAATAATTATTATATAGTTTGTTTTTATTTTTTACAGTTTCATGAAAGCAAAACATTAAAACAGGTGTTCTGTCAATTATTTTATAATTTAAAAAAGAAAAAAAATGTAAATTTTTATAAGAAAAAATTAATATAAATATAAAAGAATACAAAAGTGGTTTAAATTTATTTTAAATTTTATTTTTACTTTACTATTACTACTGCACTGTTCAATTTTATTTGAAAAATAATAATAAATTCATGTTTTAAAGAAACAATTTTTAATTTTTTTTTTAATTTTGAAAGAGTATACAACAAACATCAAAAAAGCTGTTTCAACCACCGAAAAATATAAATATCTATATTAAGTTATATACAGTTAGACGGCCAAAAAAAATGAATTTTCCAGAATTTTTTCTGAGAAAACTTTTTAATTTATTAATCCAAAAATGTATACACATATTATGGTATCTTTTAACTGTATTTTAAGACTTAGTACTAGTACAAATATTTATTTGAAAAAGAGCTACAGCTGATCTCCAGGAGCTCCTCTCAAAAAAGACGTTTTGCGGTGACCACTATATCTCGGAACTGGATCATCCGAAATTAAAAAAACCAAACAGATTTCGTTAAAATATTGTTAAATCTAGTAATTAATCGAAGGAATAAGCAAAATAAAATTTTTTGACAAAATGGCGGTTACTCAAAAAAAAAAATTAATTGTTCACCGAAATTTCGGCCTTAAATTGTTTATAAAAAAAAAATATTTATCGGAGAGAAAAAATCTACGATTAATTACTACAAAATAGATTTAAGAAGGTCGTGTTAAAATTTGAGACTAATCGGTCTAGCCGTTTTCGAGTAATGTTGGTCACCGACTTTGAAAACACCATTTTGAGAAAAACGCGTTTAAAGTTTGGACCTTGTACTTCCAAGCACTCTGAAACGCTTTTTCAAATTTTTCATTTGCTTGTAACTTTGAAAATATTCACCGGAACGATATAAAATTATCTGTGTGTATTCTTAAGTATATGTACATTAAGAAAATGAAATAAAAAAAATCGATTTTTTGAAAATTCTAACTGTATATAACCCCTTAAGATACGAACCTTACAATAGTACAGAAAATTATAAAAAACAAGTAAGGAAGGGCTAAGTTCGGGTGTAACCGAACATTTTATACTCTCGCAATTTATTTATTTGACTTTATTTATATTATGTAATACACAATTTGACTCACATATTCGTCGATATATATATTGTATAAAGTCCATTGAAAGTTGGAAACCATAATATTAGACTAGAAGCACCGAGGTCCTCATGTTCAATATATGGGGCCTTGAAAACCTATAGTGCAATTTCGGCGATTTTTAGAATGGGGCTGCCACACTATAAACATAGTATTTGTGCAAAGTTCTGCACCGATATCTTCACTAGTGCTAACTTTATATATTGTAAAGTAAACGATTCAGATCGTCTTCAAAGTTCTAGTATATAGGAAGTAGGCGTGGTTGTGAACCGATTTTACCTATTTTCACAACATATCATTGGGATGTAAGGAAACTATTACAAACCAAGTTTCATTGGAATCGGTCGAGTAGTTCTTGAGATATGGTTTTGGACCCATAAGTGGGCGACGCCACGCCCATTTTACGTTTTGTAAAAAAATCTGAGTGAAGCTTTCATCTGCCATTTCCTATGTGAAATTTAGTGTTTCTGCCGTTTTTCGTTAGTGAGTTAACCCACTTTTAGTAATTTTCAGCCTAACTTTTGTATGGGAGGTGGGCGTGGTTATTATACGATTTCTTTCATTTTCGGACTGTACTAAGAAGTGGCTAAACAAAATGACTGCAGAAAGTTTGGTTTATATAGCTCTATTGGTTTCCGAGATATGTATAAAAACCAATTTGAGGGCGGGACCACGCCCACCTCCCCAAAAGAATTACATCCAAATGTGCCCTTCCCTAATGGGATCCTATGTTCCAAATTTTATTTATGGCTTAGTTATGACACTGTATAGGTTTTCGGTTTCCGCCATTTTGTGGGCGTGGCAGTGGACCGATTTTGCCCATTTTCGAAAGCAACCTCCTCAAGGTGCCAAGGAACATGTGTTTCAAGTTTCATTAAGATATCTTAATTTTTACTCAAGTTATCGCTTGCACGGACAGACGGACAGACGGACGGACAGACATCCGGATTTCAAATCCACTCGTCATCCTGATCATTTATGTATAAATAACCCCATATCTAACTCTTATATTTCTTGGTGACACAAACAACCGTTATGTGAACAAAACTATGATACTCTGTGCAACAGGTTGCGAGAGTATAAAAATTAGAATATATTAAAATTATTTTCTTGCATAACATAACATAGTTTTTAAAAATAAAAATTAGATTGTTTAAATATTTTAAACTTTTTTTCAAAACTCCAATTTTGTTTAAATTAAAATTAGCAAAAATTGCTTACAAATTTTTGTATAATAATTTCGATTTTTTTTTTTAATTTTTTTGTAATATTTTATTGAAAAACTTTCTTTCCAATTCATAACGTAATACCTATTATGTCAATCCAAATGGTGAGGCTTATTTAAGGGGAACCCCCCATTCTCGATTTTAAATTTTGACGATTTTCAATTGGCTGGTAAATGAACACAAATTATTTTTTAGGGTTGTAACCTTTCATACATTTATTTGAAGACTTAAAAAAGAAGAAAAAAAAATTACATATTGTTTTTGTTGTCGTTTTTTTTTTTTTTTTGTGATCAAACAAAAGCCCGTGATTTCCGCTCACTGAAACATCTGAAACCAAAAAAATCCAACGGGATTAGAAAGAGTACATGTTTGGCTCAGGTATGAACTAGGATTATTAATTTTGCCCAAAAATTATAGCTATTCATAGCTATATATGTATAGAATAACGTATTAAAATTTGGAACCGATTGGATTAATAGGTTGTGAGTAACTACAAGCGCCAGTCATAAAAACACCGTTTCGAGAAAAACGTGTTTAAAGTTTTGGGCAAATTCTTGGGTATAAAACCTACCTACGTTCAATTTTCAATCGGCTATATCTTCAAGAGTTTGTGAAATTTTAAAGGAACATTCTTGAATAGTTATAGGTTCGAATTAAATAAAAAAATCGATTTTTTGAAACCAAGAATGGGGGGTCCTCTTAAAAGCTCCCAAACAGGGACTCTTAGTATCATTTTATCACTCAATTCACATTTCCAAATTTTTTTATTTAATAATCGTTGTGTATATATTTTTTACTATTTTTTTCTTTATTTCTGTATTTTCACCATTCAAAATGAGTTATTGAAATACATAATATTTAGTTTAAAACATTTTATGTTAATTTCTAATGCGATAAATATGTATGTTTCATAAATCCTCGCATTTGATCTTTGAAAAGAAAATATTTTTATTTGCAACAGTGCTCGATTGGCCACAAAGCAAATATGCTATAAAAAGTTGACTACATTTCGGAGCGGAGATTAAAAAGTTTCACCTAAGATTAACAGCCATTCATATATTTGTTCCACAGCGGAATTTCATATATTAATTACAATTAAAAAGTATAACATAAATTAGAATACAAAGAAAAGCCGTTTTTGATATTAGTGTAACCATGCGAAGAGATTTACTATACGCTTGTGCCTCGACATGTTTCTTAGTGATCTATGAGGCTTTTAAAATTCCTATAGATTTCCACTTTACAAAAATCAATAAATACCCAACACCGCACACAAATACTCAAGTAACACTGCAAGTACGCGTAGAAATTACGTTTTTATCCAAAGTTGTTGAAATAAATTTGAGTGTTTGAGTGCATTTTGTTGAACCCATTGACTCCTTTGCAAACGCCATTACATAAATTGTGACCTCGTACAAATGCGCTCAGTGATTTTAGACTGGCTAACGGTGACATTGAAGTTAATGAATATCCATGCACTTGAGGGCGTTTGTGGCGGCATTAAATTGCGAATGGACAACTAAGTACAGTTAAACGTAGTTTGCCCATGGAAATTGGGTCATTTTGGGCGCACACGTTGCCTGCTCAGCTATAGCATAAATATTTATATCGCCACACATACACCCATACAAACAGTGTAAACATTTCGTTTGTTGCAAGCGCAAGTACATGTTGAAAGTATCATAAGACACATGTAAATCCGCGAATATCGCCACAATATCTTTCTTTAAGTGCAACAACAACAACACTTAGTTTCTTTAACTATTGTGTTGTTTGTTGTTGTTGTGCGCTTGTAATCTTTTGTTGTGCTGTGCTGTGTTGTTTAGGATCAATTTTCTTTCTCCGTAGGATTTATGTGAGGTGTAAATTTTATTGCTTATTGCAGCTTTTTGAGTGGGAGCAACAAAAAGGCAGTCTTCGCAGCGATCTGCGAGTGTGTGTGTGTGGTGTGTTGTTTTGCCATTTTGTTGTTACTTTTTAGGCTTTTATGTTATTTTTTTCACTTTTTATTTTGTGCTGAAGCCTTGAATATACACTAATATTTTAATATTTTTGTTTTTGCTTGAAGCAAAGCGTTTTTAACAGTTATATTGCTTTTGCCATCGAAACGGATGCGCTGAGATATTAAAAATTAGGAGTGAAATATAATTTAAAGGAGTATAACGATGAACCTTTTACTATAATAAAATCTGAAGGTTCAACTAAGGTCATTTTATTCACAACTTTTCTAATTTTTATTTTATTGAACAACTTTTTAGCAGTTGCTAGTTTTAAGAAAAGGTTCCATCATAAAAATTTTGCAATATGTTGGCTTAAAAATTAATTTATTAAATAAAAAAAATAATTTATTAAATAATTAATTTTTACGACGTGTAAAGGAGCTCCCAGAACTTCCCATGGAGACTAGAATGGTCTTATTTATTTTTTTTTTTTTTAGAATATGTGAACTTTTTATCAAATACTATTGAATGCAGCTCAATATTATTTTTCTCCGTGGTTATCCCTGATAGGTTTCTGCCTATAGTTAGTGCTTTCAATTTAGTTATGTTCAGTTAAACGATTCACATACTGAATTTATTATTTATAAATACATCGATTTGTTGAAAGACTACAAAAGAATTCATTCTTTTTCGAATTTTATATTTGTAAATATTCGGAATATTAAATTCTACTTAATACTTTTACTTTTATTTTTTTTATGTCTGCGCCTTAAAATATGCAATAAAATATTCAACAGTGCAAGCATTCCAGACAAGCTGTTAACTTAACATTTTATGTCAGACAGTAATGAATGCACTGTTAATGAAATTGTATAAAAATTAATATATTTTTATTATTAATAAATAAATAATATTTATAAAGTAATCACAATGATTTTCCCGATTTGGAATATTAAAAGGATATATATGTTGATGTTGGTAAAAATCGAAATTTTTTTATATTATTTTATATTAAAATATAGATATATAATAAAATATATATATCTTAAGAATGTTATCAGAAGTTGTTATAGAGAATTAAGCAGTAGAAGCGCAGTTAATATTTTTCAATATATTTCATCTGATGAAAAAAGTAGCCTTTTTGAGAAAATCGTACCCGTTTCTTTTTCTCATTTCAATAAATCGTTAATCGCAAGTTTCCATACTAACTATATTTGGCTGATTTTACAGACATTGTACTGCGCAAGACGTATACCAAGTATTCAATAAAAATATGGCTACTCTACAGAAAATCAAAATTTTCATCGTTTTCCCACACCTCAACATATATGTATAACCCCTTAATAATAAAGAAATTTATAATGACGCAACTTATCATATGCTGGCTGTGAGGTGTTGAAGAAGTGTTGTGATATCATATGGAGCCTTGTGATACGTGTACGTAATGTGTTTGAGTAAATGTGCTATAATCCGATGTGATGTGCTTTTGATATTTTGGTTGATGTGATTGCATGTGCTACGATTGGCCTTAAAGTCACTTCATGATGTGTTGATGTGATCTCAGGGCATTTAATTCTAACATGTGTTCTAAGTCATATAGATATACCTTCATGTGATATGATATGATTGTCATTGAATTTTCTTTGATATACATCGTATTATTATCTTATGTGATGTGATTCAAGTTGGCATGATAATACGATTGTGATGTGATTTTATTATTACAGCACGTCATATTACCGTATGTCAAGTAATTTTAGTTGGTGTGATATTACATCTTCTAATTTTAATCTTATGGGATATCATTGGCATGATATCACATCATGCGAGTATGTCATATAAAATTCGGGTTAAATAATTATACTTAATGTGATATTGAATGATGTGTGTATTCTATAATAAAATTATAGTCTTTGATTTATAAAATACTGTTATGTTAATTAGACTCGTATGACATTATAAGCTGTGATGAAGTACGAAATGTGAGAAACATAAGTCATATAATGCGGTGATGTAAAGTAAAATGCATGGCATAGAATCAATAGCAGCGACTACAGAAATTCTTTTGAATAAGAGCAGTGAATAAGATTAGTTTACATTCCAGAGCGTGTATTGAAATTTCGATTACAAGAGGCATATGAAAGTATAAGTACACTCTCGCTGTCCAGCATACGATGCAATGTCCAAGTACCGGTCAATGTACGAACTTAACAGACATTGGTGATCGTTACTAATCAGAGCTTACGCACAGGTGTGCTTAAGAAATGTGCAGCAGGTCAAGTGATAATGCTGTAGTGGAACTGTTGTATGCTTATGCAAGAGGGTTTAGTTACTTCAAAGTGCGCTCTGTTAAGTATACAGCAGTGAGTGCCTTACAACAGATTGCAGTAGATCGAATGAATAGAAACATATATGAGTGTGCCTATATGAAGGCCATTGCATTGTCAATGTCAAGATATCGAGAAGAGTATAAAGATAACAGTTGTTAAGTTCAAACAGTTTGAATATTTTGCACTGGAAATGTTCGTAACATTTCTTTAACATTTTTGAGGCAAGCAGCTGTTAGGTGATGTGATTTTTTAGTATTATATTATGCTTTTAGTAAAAAATTTGAATGATTATTTTTAATTTAAAGAAATATTTTTAAAATAGATATTTTAGTGAAATGAAAAATTATCTTTGCTTCGGTTATTCAACAGAAACGAATATTTAAACGAAATTATACAAGATTGGAACTTCTGATTAATTCATAATAAAAATATGCTCACATTGCATGATATTGAGATGAAAGTGCATTTATTGAAAATAAAAAACATAAAAGGCGTTAAAAATATTAGATTTGTTTTTATTCATAGGTCAGGTTTTAAGTAAGGTCAACAAAAATGACATAAGAATTGTCATAGAAAATGAATTTAAATTTTCATTATTTCATTGATTTCATTGAAAATAATCGAAATCTTCCAAATCATGTTAATTTAGAATTCATTCAACATTTCATTGCAGATAATACTCATACACATAACCACCCTTTAATAATGTTGCTTCTCCATTTTGCCTCATCATGATGATGATGATGACATTTTCACTGTTCTTTGTCTGCTAACTACGAGTACAATGAATGTAAGAAGGCATGAACTTGCTCAACACCACGCAAGAAGACTACAAAGGCAACATGGCAACAAAGTAGCCAAAGTAACCTAAATGGTTTTGAGAGATTTTTATGCTCTTTAAAGTGCAACATCTCGGCAGCGACGACCTGTGTGTGTGTGTGTGCTTGTGTTGGTGTTTGTTCGTAGGTACTTTGTGCAGAGGAAGTATTCAAAGAAGTTGCTGATGGCTTTTCTCAGATTTCTTCGCCACACAACACACACACGCACACATACACACATGCATGCATGCATGTCGATGTACCAACTTGGGCGGCTGGTCTGGTGAAAGAAGTTTTCTAATTTTTATAACAACACTTTTCCCCCGTTGAAGGCTTTAGTTCTACGTCGACCTTACAACGTGTTAGTTCGTTGCCATCAACTCGGCGAACTGAAGTGTGCGCGTAAAGTAAATAAGTGCGTGTGATTTTTTGTTAGTGAGTGTGTTGTTTTTGTAGTTGAAATATTTGACTGTGTGTCATCGTACAGAAAACTTTTGCAATGCATTTTGTGTATTAGCTATTCCTTGCTGGTGAAACTGCGTTATTTTAGCAGGCTGTAAAAAGTACTTGACATTGTTGAATAGAAAAGAAAATTCCTGTGACGATTTCTAATTGAAAAAAAATTTAGGAAAGCAGTTTCAATATTTGAAGAAATTTGAAAAAAAAAACAACTTTAACAAAGTGCATTAATAATATAGTCAACAAATTCTGTTAGAGAGCACGGTAAGTAATATTTTTCTTATTTCTCAGAAATAAATTAAAAGGAAATTTATAGAAATTTCTATAATATCATTACGAAAGCTCATCAACATATTTACATTTTTACTCAGGATGTAACTGTATGGTCTGAATATCAAATTACTAAAAAAATATTTTTAATATTTTTATATTTTTACTGTGACATATAGTATCTATCTCCAATTTGACTTAGCTGTTTTCCAATCAATCCTTATCTTTTCATCTGCAGTACATGTGTACTATTATTTTACAAAGAAAAGTGATATTGAAGTTATTGTGAGTGATGTCAAACTTTCCATAGATAGATCTGCATTGAATAAATCTTCACATAAAAGCAATCAGCCACTAGTGGGAGCCTTTAGACTATCCACTATTATTCCACGAGAACATTTGTAAACTCAGAAGCTTCAATTGGTTGTGATTATTTTATCCAAACTCTTCTAGTATTCCCGCTTTAAGCCTCTATCAGTGGAAAGGCTTGAACTAGCTAACATCAAATCTGATGAATGAGGTAGTTGAACTCTGATGTTTGTATCATGTTTGGTCAAAGTTCCATCTCAAGTTGAAATCTGACGTATTTTCATGTCGAAAAATTTATGAATTGCCTTTGGCTATCGCTTATAGAAACAACGTTGATTGGAAATTTTCTACTCCTTTAATATATTAGACCTTCAAAAATGAGATCTCGAAGACCCATCAATAAATAAATCGTTGCCGAATTTCAAATTTTTTTCTTATTTTTTCGATATTGCTGAGAACTATTGAATCTCATTCATAAACCTTCGATCGTTAAAAATCAGTTGACCTCTGTGTGGCGAATCATATACTCGATATTATTTTACCAAATAATTTGTTTTTAGCTAAAAAAAATAAAATAAAAAAAATATATTTGAACTGATTCATCGAGGCTAAAATGTGAGATTATTTTACTCTAACTAATAAATTATGTAGCGAAGCAAAAACCTGCTCCAATAACATAACTCAAATTGATTTCACTGAACTGAAGATTGTCTTTAAATAATAAATGTTCGAATTATGCACTTCCTCCTCCTCAAAAATCATAAAATCGCCACCACTTGAATAACTATACTACATTCATAGAACTATTTCCATGACATATCTATTCGACGAGAGTACTCGTTTAAATATTATTTCCTTTACCTATTAGTTATTGAGATTGGATTCCTATTTGAAGAAATTCGGAACTCTGATAGCCGAAGTTAGCATAAGCAAGTACCCTTTTTGCTATGTTCTTTCACTGATATAATATTTCTTTCTTTATGTCTATCTAGACTATCAGTAGAATAGAAAAATATCTGTCGACAAATGAGCTATTTAAAATCTTTCACAGACGTTGGTTGAGCGGCTGATCGACACTTACAATAGCACCTGTAGTCGATAATCCCTCAGTAGACACTCGCGATAGGGAGAATAATTAGAGCATTTATAAAATATAACAATTTATTATTATTTCTGGGTTTTATTTTTAAAGGATATATATAAAGGACATCATATATTAAAACTATCAGAAATTTTAATATTATCAACTAATCTTAAGAACAACTTATATAAAAAAATATAATAATTTAATTAAGCAGTCAAAAGTTGCTTTTGAAAAACATATATGAAAATTCCTAGAATACTTTTTAAAAGGTTAAAATCTGACCAAAAAAGCTATATGACCATTGAGAACGCCCTTTTTTTCTTAAATTCTTCTTACAATTTGCAGTTGCTACAACTCTACGTTTTTATGCCATTTTTACTTTAACTGCAACGAATTAAGGGCAAAGTAAGCAACAAGGGCGATCGTAAAATGTTTAAGACACGACCAAAAGGTAGTATAGCAATAAAAGTCAAGGACTGCTGCAAGAATTCGTAATATACTTACCGCACATACCAAACACAAACAACACGTCTGTGTTTCAAACACCCTACAAACAAAGCACTAAATAAGCATTGTTGTTGAGGAAAAAACAACAACAACAACAGCAGCAGGGCAGTGGCAGCATAGAATGCCAGCCAACAGCGCTTTAGTCATTTTGCTTTCCCAGTTTCATTTGAAAATGAGTGCTGGGCTGGCATTAAAGCTTAGCTAAATATTTCTGTTGTACTTGTTGTTTGTTGTTTTCTTTGGCACTGACAAGGCACCTCACAAGGCACCAGCTCAACATTAAGTCATGCCACAAACGGCAGCAATTCAAATGATTTCGCATCGCAGAGTCGGTTGCCACTTTATGAGGCTTGAGGAGCAGGCTGACACTGATGGCGCAGCAGGTTTCAATTAACAGTGAGAAGGAAACAAAACAATAAATTCACATGGGCAGGATGATAGGAGGCTGGCGGCAGGAAGCGCTCAGCGGCAGCTGCCACAAGAACGCCAGAAGTGAGCTGATAAAAGCCACAACTCCACTTTGCGCTTGAGATACGCGAGCAGCAG
The DNA here is from genome assembly GCF_028554725.1 of Zeugodacus cucurbitae. Lineage (NCBI taxonomy): Eukaryota > Metazoa > Arthropoda > Insecta > Diptera > Tephritidae > Zeugodacus > Zeugodacus cucurbitae. The sequence goes on from NC_071667.1 coordinate 68,651,784, forward strand.
CCGCAGTCAGAGTAAGAGTGGCTGGAAGCGAATTAGTACGTAGGGAATTAAATTAACGTAATTTGTTTCAGGGCATTAGAGCTAACTAACTGACTAACTAACTGCAGGAGCGCACAGTTAAAGTAAAAAAATAAATATGTGCAAATATGTCTGTAATAAAAGTATGTACGAAGGAAGCATGGCTAGCGCTAAGGCGCAAAGCCGCAAATTAAAAAAAGATAGTAATAATAAATAATAAAACATAAATTCTGCAGCTTCTGCCCTTACTTGGTGTCTTGTAGTGTGTGCTTAGCCAAGCGCTAATCACTTTTTGTTGAGCCTGCTGTTAACATAATGCAAACTCATGCCGGCTAAATAGCGCTTTAGTGCTGCAGCGCGCGCTGTTGCATAAACAGACGGACAGCATGAATGCAGCATTGATGTTGCCGCAGCGGCTGATAGGTAGTAAATGTTGTAATGTTGTTGTCGGTGTTCTTGAGCACAAATGCAATGCAGGATGTAAATATGAAATAGCGAGTAGTTGTAGTTGTAGTATAGCTAGAAAAAAAACTAAAAAAAAAAATTAAATAATTAAAATAAAATAAAATAAAATAAAATAAAATAAAATAAAATAAAATGAAATAAAATAAAATAAAATAAAATAAAATAAAATAAAATAAAATGAAATAAAATAAAATAAAATAAAATAAAATAAAATAAAATAAAGTAAAATAAAATGAAATAAAATGAAAAAAAAAAAATAAAATAAAATAAAATAAAATAAAATAAAATAAAATGAAATAAAATAAAATAAATAAAAATAAAATAAAATAAAATGAAATAAAATAAAATAAAATAAAATAAAATAAAATAAAATAAAATAAAATAAAATAAAATAAAATAAAATAAAGTAAAATAAAATGAATAAAAAAATAAAATAAAATAAAATAAAATAAAATAAAATAAAATAAAATAAAATAAAATAAAATAAAATGAAATAAAATAAAATAAAATAAAATAAAGTAAAATAAAATGAAAAAAAAAATAAAATAAAATAAAATAAAATAAAATAAAATAAAATAAAATAAAATGAAATAAAATAAAATAAAATAAAATAAAATAAAATAAAATGAAATAAAATGAAAAAAAAATAAAATAAAATAAAATAAAATAAAATAAAATAAAATAAAATGAAATAAAATAAAAAAAAAATAAAATAAAATAAAGTAAAATAAAATGAAAAAAATAAAATAAAATAAAATAAAATAAAATAAAATAAAATAAAATAAAATAAAATAAATAAAAATAAAATAAAATAAAATAAAATAAAGTAAAATAAAATGAAATAAAATGAAAAAAAAATAAAATAAAATAAAATAAAATAAAATAAAATAAAATAAAATGAAATAAAATAAAATAAAATAAAATAAAATAAAATAAAATAAAATAAAATAAAATAAAATAAAATAAAATAAATTCATCAATTAAATTAAATTGAATAATGTAAATAAAGTATAGTAAAATTATATTAAATTATATTAAATTAAATTAAATGAAATAAAAATAAATAAAAATGGAATTTTCACAGGCCAACCATTTTTTTATTACCACTAGCCCACCTGTACGTCACTAAAAAAAAAAATAAATACAACACTAACCCTATTGATTCGTCACAACAACGACTTATTACCACAAAAGCAACTTAAATTACTAAATGCCCACGCGTAACTTTCGTGTGTCGAACACGTTCGACTTGTTCCACTCGCTCAATCCAATTTACAACACAACAATTAATCACATATTGAACGATATTTTAATTGGAAAATCTGCAGCGGAACAATAAGAGTCAACACTTCAAAGGCAATAACGACGTCAAAAGTAATGCGGCGTATTATTGACACAAATTGTCAGCTTTTCATATCATGTTAACATAATGAAAGCGAAATAAACCAACACAAGAAAGAAATAAAAGAAAAAAGTTCGTTGCTTAAGTCTTTTGTATTGAGCACACGGACTGGGCTTTGAGTGATGAGAGGGCATTTCATGTACGGAATATGGTAGTGTAGGCATTTTTGAAGAAAAATATTTAGCTTTTAACAATAACAACAACAAATTAGATGCAACAGTTAAGCGATTGAAAGGGATTTATTTTTTATTTTTTGTTGGAAAAATTATTGAGGGTAAGGTTTTTATTCCCTTTGAAGAAATAATATAAATTTACGTGAGTATCAATCCTGAGGCGTTAATATTTATATAAAGTCTACCTTTTAGTACTTCTTAAGCATTTGATGTATTTGAATGCAATTTTTTAGAGTAGTGCATTGTTATAAGAACCTAAAACATGATGTTACCGATGCATTGTTCTTTCATAGTTCTTAATTTTCTCTCAAAATATATTTTTGAAGTTCTGTCTTATCACTTCATGTTTCTTAAGATCACTTTTTTCTTCTCAAACAAATTTTCAGTGCTTCTGAATTGAATAACTGAACTCCCAAAAACTATAAAATTGCTAAATTTTAAATTTCTTATTTTTTTTTCACTCATTATTTGAAACTCATAAAGTTAGTTGACAAAAATTGGAGTGTAATGAGCAAAAACTAATCTTCAAGCAATTACTTATGAACCAGTTTGCAAAGCTTTCAGCTGACAGACAATATGTTCAGAAGCAAAGGTATTTGAACTCGCCAAAGTAAATAAAAATGCGACAAAGTAAACAAACGAAAGCATACTCTATTGTATTGTGACAATTTTTGCTCTGAAATATTTGGCGACCTTTTGAATTTGTGGCATGAAAAATTGTTTTGCCATTACAAAAAAGCAAAAAAAACTAACAAAAAATAATTAGCCTAAATACTTGCTCAAAAGAATAAGTGTATATACATATATAAATATATACATTTATATATATTTACTCTTAAGTAAAAATGTATATATACATTCATGAGTATGTGTACTTTTGTATACTCTTACAAACAGTTTCTGCTTTCCACTTAAATAATATTATTGTTGTGTTTTTCTACTCTCAGATTCATTGCTATTTGTCAGGCTTTTGCTTTACTTTGCGCTCTTTTCTTCTTCTTTTCAGTTTGGAAAGCAAGAAAGCGAAATTGAATTAATAATAATAAAGCGCAACGAATTAGCAATAAATACATTTAGTTAAGCCTATTAGTCACTTTAAATTATTAAATTTTCACACTTGGTACTAAGTAGAGTGGAAGGAATTGGGAAATGTTGCAAGCACAAATAGTTTTACAACAAAATGGCGACCGATAAATACTGTCAACAACTTTCCAAAAAGAGGAAGTGATTGAATTTGATTTGCTGTTTTCAAAGCTAATCGGATCGGTAGATGTCGCTATAGTCAAATTATTAAGAAAAATCGTATTTATGGTCTAATTTGGACACTATTCGGGATTTATAGTTGCGAGAGGAAGAGAACTACATTTAAACAAAAGTAATATGCTAGATGGTGTCTTCAATTATAACCTATACTAAAATATATCGTGCGATATTGCCTAATCATGGCTGCTTTATCTATATCAGATTTCTGATATAGATATTTTCTGATATTTTCTTTCAGCCTTTTTATTAATTTCCACTGTATATTTTCCTATATAATAGCCCCAAAAGAATCAATTTAAGGTCTTTAACAGAAACCGCTTGTCAATAAAAAAATACATAAAATAAAAATAAAATAGAATACATTAAAAACTCCGAAAAAGAAAGTCGGCGTAAAAACAACTATTTCAATAGGTGATAAATATCTAAATTAAAGAGGTATTTATAGACTTTCAATTAAAAATAATTTTTAATTCATTAAATAATTAATTAATTTCATCAATTTCTTCAAGTTGTACAAAATCATGGGAATTAATCATATATTTAATAGCCATCAAAAAAACAACAATAAAATGATTTTATTTTCATTAATTTTTCAACCATCTCGTGTGGTATAACCGATGATGTCGGCATGAATATTTTGAGGGAATAAAAAAAATTCAAAGATTTGGTTTCGATTAAATATTTTCTCAAACTATTAGAAAAATGTTGGAAATTTTTGCTGCACAGATATTAATAAACTGATAAATAATTTAGTTCAATTATAGTCTATATCAGATTCATTAATCACTTCATCAGTTGCTCAATTGAAACTGTTATTAAAGAAAAGTGTATGACTTCCTTTAGAAAGTTACAACCAAAAATAAAAACTCCAAATAAATAATGAAAATCAAAATGTTGGCATTCTATGATTTCTATTTTTCTTATGAGATCGCATTTTAATTGAAAAGCGGCAATAATAGCAAGAAAATCGTAACTTTCATTTCCCGTTAGATGTAGATTAAATTATAACACCTCGAATTTATTAACGAAAAGTGAAAGAGTGATAAAAAATAGGAAAATACGCGCTACAAACATACAAAAAATAAATAAATAAAATGAATTAAGAAAAAATAATATAGACATGACCACCCATTCATTGAGCAGATCCGCTAGTAACAATCAATTTGTAATGAAATTAATGAAAAAAGCGTACTATACCACAGAGTTTATCATGTGATCAGAGACAACAACAATTACGGAATTTAAGCTCCACTTACTGCTTGATAGTAAAATTGTTAGCTGCTAAGAAATAAATTACAATAAAAACAACATTAAATGTGTTTCTAAATAGTAGTGAACAACTGTAGCTGCAATAAACAGTAAACGTGTTGGTGCAACAAAATGGGGCAGCATTCAGCAGAGAACGAGTTTGTTTTTATTTTTATCACTTTCCAACAATGTGGAATAAGGTAAAATCAAAATACAGCCAAAGGTGAAATTCTTAAGGTATCATTCACCTGTTGCAAGAGAGCAATATTGAATTTGCTTAATTCAATTATCATTAAATCGAAGCAAGTAGATATGAATAAGGAGTAAAATCCTAAACAAATTTCCATAATTTGTTGTTGCTTTTTCGTCCCACCACTTCTTGGCGATTTTAATAAGTTGAATATATCAAAAATGAAGTAGTGAATCTTCTGTTTATAGAAATCTTGAGAGTTATTTAACTTATTCAAACTTTCCAAGGCGAATATGCTTCAATTATTATTCAAAATTAAAGTCGGACGTATATATGTCGATATTTTTCAATATCAACTATAATGAAATCAAAATTAAATATCTCACCAAAGACTTCCTCGTATTAAAATCAATTACACACCACAGCACTTTCTACGTTTTCTATACTTTCTGAAGAATGTTCAGATTTATATCAAAGCAAAAAAAAAAAATTAAATCTTTTTGCACAGTGAGCTTTCACACACACACCTCATTAAAAGCACATATTCTCATTTAATTCGAGTATCAGCACCAAAGCTTCCGATGGCATCAAACACCTGCGTAAATTAAAAAGTGAAAGAACTCACACGCGCCGCACAGGCACCCAAATGAGCGGAAATGTAAAACGGAGAGAAAAAACAATCAAATCAAAAACTGTAAGCTTTCATAATGAAGACTACACATGTAAAGTGACAGAAATTCTAAGCCATCAAAGACAAAAACAGAGAAGGAAAACAGAAGTAGCAGATGTAATGCCGCCCAAATGCACAGCGACACGCAACGAACTGTAAATTTTACACTTCCACTTTCGAAAAAAAGTGAAAAGCTGTCGACGGCAAAGTTACATGCTTTATGCTTACGTTTATATGTACATACGTACATATATATTTTTAGATTTATGTGAATATAAATTTGTGAAATTGCGTGTGTAAAAATTAAAGTAAAAATATCAAAGGTTTTACTGCTTTACTGTTATATATGTGTGTATAAAACATAAAAATATATTAAAAATAAAATAATTATTTTAAAGCAGAATAAAAGTAATTTTGGTAAAAAAATATTTTAATTTTTTTAGTATTATATAAAATGTTTATTATTTAGAGGTAGACATTTATGCTTATACTACATCAACCATTTCGTTATGCTTAGGCAAGTCTTATAATTTGAAAGCATCTAAAAATCTTGGAATTGCTTCCGAAGTAATCTGAGATAAGTGAATTCTAAAATAAATAGTAAATGCGAAGACAATAATTAGCGTCACGCAAAATATTCGCTTTCTTTGGAGTAATTTGCAACATTTTTTTTTTCAAAATATTTTAAAAAAGTATTTGTTAAATATCATCAGACAGTATGTACTTTTAGACGAAAGAATACTTATTGCTTGCGACCTTTATGAAGGCCTTTAAAATTCAAAAGCTTAATAAAATGTCTGATAAATATTTTATATAAAGATTTCTGAGAAGAGAATAGCACTGAGAGTGCTCATTTACTGGTAAATTTGTATCTCAAAAATGGCTTAACCGAATGACTTGAAATTTGTTGGACGCACTCGGCATATGTAAATGCATGGAACGCTCTATTATCACGTAAATTCATTTGTTCGTAGTGTATTCCAAGCATTTAAGAGGACCACCCCCTATTCTCGGTATAAAAAAATCTATGTATTTTTTAATTTAAGTCGAACCTATAACTATTCAAGAATATTCCTTTAAAATTTCAATTGAAAATATCAAAAACTCTTGAAGATATAGCCGATTGAAAATTGAACGTAGGTAGGTTTTATACCCAAGAATTTTCTTCTCAAAACTTTAAAAGCGTTTTTCTCGAAACAGTGTTTTTACGACTGGCGCATGGGGTCACGCAAAACCTATTAATACAATCGGTTCCAAATTTTAATTCGTTACTATTCAACTTGTTTTAAGGCTGAAAAGAGGCGATTTTGAAAAAAATAAGGGCATTTGTTTGATCGCAAGAAATAACAACAACAACAAAAAATATGTAAAATTGTTTTCTACTTTTTTAAATCTTCAAATAAATGTATGGAAAGTTACAACCCTAAAAAATTATTTATGTTCATTTACCAGCCCATTGAAAATCGTCAAAATTTGAAATCGAGAATGGATTAAGCTTATGGATTAAAACGCCGCTAATACGATAAGTCAATCAGCTGGAATTGTGAAGAAAGTGGGAGCCTATTTTTTCGAGGAGGGGGTGTTCAGAACGCTGTAACTCTAAACTAGAATTTATATTTATACTATCGAAATATGTGTTAATAAATTATAATAAACTTAAATCTAGAACTATTTACTGCTCGTAGAAAAAAAAATCTAAAAAAACTACATACAGGCCGTCACATTGGATGACCCTCTTAACCTAATAGCAATAGACTTCGTATAGAAATAAGTGTCATGACCAGTATTGGTACATGTAGGGAAAATTCCCTACACGTAGGGATTTAAGTCGAAAAAAATGGACGTGGGGAAAAAAGGACAGATTTTTATATACAAGTAAAATGTAGGGATTTTTCGCCAAAGCAAAATCGAAATTTCTATGTAATTTTTTTTCGGTCAAAATGCAAATAAGTTTATTTGACAACTTTTTATCAAGAATATGTTCGAATGGCAGCAATCTTTTGTCAATGCGAATATTGTTGCACGAAACTTCCCAAATCGCAGACAACTTGTTCCTTAACTGTTTTTTTTTTTTTGTTTTAAATTTAAGCTTTTTCTGGAGCAAAAATGTGGAAAAGTTAGGAAAAACGATTTTTTTCTCATTTTTAAAAATTATGAGTTTTTCAGAACAAAAAACGTGATCCTTTAATTTTTTCAAAAATTTGATCGAGTAAAGCAAAAAAACGGCTGGCTGGATTAATTTGATTGTTTTGTAGGGTTTTTGTGGACATATTGAACTGTAAAAGGCACACTTAACATTAGTGGTTTCCTCAATATTTTCGAACTAGCGCTCGATTTTCCAAAAAACCATCAAGAGCCCTTTTTTGTTGCATTTTCAAATTCATGTGACAATAAGAAAAAAAAAATTTTTTCGGAAAAGCAATGTATAGTCTTTAAGGAGAATTCATTCAAGTTCTTGAAACCCACATTTACCTTTCAGTGCGATCATTGGTTGCTGAGATATCGATAATCAAAGACAAAATGATCCTTTTCCATTTGAAGACCGATATCTCGGCGAGAAGTGGACGTATCGAGGTGTTCAAAAAACCAAATTAAAGCTAAATGAACAAAAACAAACAAAACAAAATGAAAAATGTATCCGATCCTTATAGTGGTTAAGCAAAAAATATTTTAATATTATGTACCATCACTGGTCATGACATAAAAATTATTTTTTTTTTTTTTTGAGAGAAAAGTTGTTTTCATGAAAATTATACAATTTTACTAAATTTGATGAGTTGAGTTGAAAAACTAAAGTCCAAATTAGTTTTAGCATTCCTTATAGAAAACAAATGTTTACCAATTTGTGGGGGTTTAATCGTATATATTTTGAAATAAATATGTAAATATATCAACTATAAACAAAAAAATATATCTGTTTAATACAAATACTTTTTTGATACTTTGAAGACGATATTAAGTTTAAAAACAATATATCTATACATGCATACAGACATATATGTACATTTCTAAATAAAAGACTTTTACCAAATGTTTTCCACAAAAGTTGAACATTTCTTCTTCTTCTTGACTGGCGTAGACACCGCTTACGCGGTTATAGCCGAGTCCAAAACAGCGCGCCACGCATCTCTCCTTCTGGCAGTTTGGCGCCAATTGGTTATTCCAAGCGAAGCCAGGTCCCTCTCCACCTGGTCCTTCCATCGGAGTGGAGGTCTCCCTCTTCCTCTGCTTCCACCAGCGGGTACTGCATCGAATACTTTCAGAGCTGGAGCACCTTCATCCATTCGAACAACATGTTCTAGCCAGCGTAGCCGCTGTTTTTTTATTCGCTGGACTATGTCTATGTCGTCGAATAACACATACAGCTCATCGTTCCATCGTCGATGATACCTGCAGTATTGAGCTGCAAGTTAATTTCTCTTCTCGGAAATTTTTTATAGATATTTACATATATAAACACACAAAGATATACGAGTACAATACAAACAACGTACATATATAATAATAAAAGTAAACAAAATATTCGTAAAAATTTAGTAGACAATCTCTTTATTGCTCAGCACCGGAGCAAAACTATAATAACTGTAGCTGAGATGCGTTACTTTTATCACATCAAGTCTCTTTTATAACAACAAACACTGAATACTAAAAGTAAAGTATGGTTCAAAGTGCAACTTGGGCGGCAGCATCAATAAAATTATAGCGGTAAACAAACTTAAACAGTTAAAGACAGACTAAACGTCTGTTTAAGTCAGCATCCAAAAGGCTACAAAGATACTAAAACATAGAAAAAAAAATCTCAGAATTTCCCAAACTCTTTCTATGCATTACTAGACTTACTTCATTCATATTTTGGGGTTTTATTGTTATTGTATTTCCGTTGATAATACTCGCTATTGTTGTGTGAGCGTCATTTTAGAAGTTTTTTTATTATTTGAGGAAGTGGAAATGAGTTACAAATTCCAAACTAATAACTGTAAGATTTTCTTGGAATAAAAGCAGCGCATTGTGTTCTAGTAAAGTTAGAGCTAAAATTTTGGGAAAGATTATATGAAAGGGCTACTGAGTGGGTATAAGAAGACTTAAGCCACAAACTTGACTGGAGTGCTGGGATAGGTTTGCCGCTTAAGTCTTTTGTGCTTTATTAAGATTGGTATATATCAAAAAATCAGCCCGTTATTTAAAAGCTGACGCTAAACTTTGCGTTAGTAGCTATTTGTAAAAGTAATTTTAAAGTAAAAACAGGAATTTTAATATAAAACTTTACGAGGTACCCTTCAGATTTTTAATGGTTCTGTAGACATAATCATATATAAATAAAGAATTTATAATAAAAAAATAAAATATAGAATTTATTTTTTTTTTATAATTTCAGCCACCTTGAAAATAATCATAACAAAATCAACAACAATGCGACACCGACAGCGCTCAATACACACACACAATGCGATATCTCACCTTTTGGTGTTAACGCTACTAATAGCTGCGCCCATCGCGTCAAGCGCCGCCAGACACTCGCGCACCGGCTTACCTGACAATGATAAGCCAGCTGTTGTGGCTACAGGTGTAACACCAAAAGCGCAATTAGAGGAAGGAAGGTATGACAGCGGCAATTCAGCAGCGATTGTCGCAAGTGAAGCGCAGAAAACTGGGAGTGCTCCCGTTGCGACAAAGGATGATTCAACAGCGGCGCTAGAGAACAATGAGGGAAAAGCTCTGTCACAGAAAGAAGTAGAAACAAAAGACGCAGAGCAATTGCAGCAAGAAAACAAGGAGCTGCAGATCGATATTGGTGATATTGGTGATGAAGACATCGAATTCATAGATAATGCCGGCGAAGACAGTAGTGATATTGGCAATGATCAAGACAGCAATTTACATGAGTGTGACAAAGAGTTAATTGGTTTCGAAATTACTACGGGGTGAGTGGTTACAATATTACAATAGAATGTAAATAGAATCAGAAAGTCATAATTTATTTTTGAGAGCTGTATTTGTTTATAGAAAATTCCAAAATTTAACGATAAACTCCTAAATGTAGGCAACATTTTTAGTAAAAACCGCGTTAACTATTTAAATCAAATTTTGGCATTAGAGAAATATAAACTACGTATTTTAGTAACAAAAAGGGATCGCTAGAACTCGAGTTGGATTGATTAAAAATTTTTTAAAATTATTTTATATGTTCGTCTACTCTTTTGGAATGAAGTCTCATATTTTTTTATAACTTCAATCATTTTCATCAATACAGTTATGTCTTCTCGGCTCCCGGAAAGTTGTTAACTTCAATGCCCGGTACCTTGATGTTAACCGACTGTTTGGACGCCTGTCGTAAGGATGCCGCCTGCCATTCGGCAAACTATGAAACTGGTTTATGTGTACTCTTCTCGGCGAACGCAGATAAGTTGCCAGGTGGATTTTGAAAAAATTATATTAAAAATATGAAAATGTTTCTCAAATTATTTTCAATGAAATTTAAACGCAACTCAACTTAAAAATTTAAAATACTTTTAAAATTAATTTTACATTATTTTTCTTCTTTAATCGCCAAAACAGGAGCTCTTGCCAAGTCTCAGTTCCCCGTCTTTACGCTTTATGCCCAAAAGTCTTGTCTCAACAAACGTCCTTGCTCTCGTGCCTGGTATATCGATCGTGTTCAGGGCCTGAAATTGAATGGCTATGTGAAGCGCAAATTCCCAGCTGAAACACGTCGTGATTGCATAGAGTTATGTTTGGCTCAAACGGAGTTCACGTGCAGGTGAGTCAAATAATATAAATATTAGTCATAAATAGATGGAAAGATAATAGAAATAGAGCTAAAGCAAAGGAGCTGATTTGCATAAAATAAGATTTGAATTTTTTTTAGCAAAAATGCAGTAAAATTGATCGCTATCTTCAACTATACCCAATATTTTGTGCCTTTATTTGATTGACTTTGCGCAGTCCCAAAAAAATTATAATTCATAAATTCAATCTAAAGATTATCTATCAGTATTCTTATATCTATTAATGCATATCTCGTTCTACTAATCAAGTTAAGAAAATTAATTAATCAACCAGCACTTCTTTACTCAACACTGTGGTGATCGCCGCTTATTAGCCATATTTACATATTCAATCTAATGCATTTATTGGGGCGTCGATATGCTCTTTCGCAAACTGACACACGTCCACGACCAAATAGAGAATAAATTAGTTTTTAATGCACCAGCTGTTGTGCCATAATGGGTGCTTTGAAATTCGCACAAACGCTCATCACTCAACGCGCTTCATTCGGCCGCGCGCGCCATTCATGCGCCGTCATTCATAACGCCGCGCCGAACGATCGTGTTGATGCCTTTAATAGCTTAATCAGTTGCGAATAATGGTTGGCTGGCGCGTTCAATTGCAGCGCGCGGTGAGCAGCCAAGCAAGCGGGGCACCAGATTTATGTGTGATCATTTTGGCGAAAATCTGGCGAAGAGCTGAGCGGTGTGCCGCTAACCTTAAACATAGTCATAACGCTTTTAGTTGAACAACATTTCATGACGCTTTTTATAGCTTAGCATTAGCAAGAAAACAACAACAAAAACTTAGTTTAATCTTTTTTCCTCTCACTAATCCGCCACTTTGTTTTGGCATTCCTTTCTTCTTTCTCCGCAGATCGGCCAATTTCGAACGCATTACAAAAACTTGTGAACTCTCCGAAATGGATCGCATGACGCTGAGCGTCAACAGCGCATTCCAGCAGCAAGCGACTGTCGATTATCTGGAGAATAACTGCGCCGATGAGCCAAATAAATTGTGTGAATTCAAGCGCTTACCCGGACGCATATTGAAAACGGTCGATTCGGTGTATCAGGATATTGGCAGTTTTGATGAGTGTCGTGATTTATGTTTGAATGCGCCATACAGGTAAGTCCAGCAGGTGCCACAGGCAACAGCAAAAACAAAACAAAAAATATAAAATGAGATATGAGTACATAAACCTGTAAACGGCATAATAAAAGAGTGAAAAAAGTAATAATAATAAACCCGCCGAGTGCATAGCTGATTTGCTGCTTTAAGAGTCTCTCAACTCTCGGCGGACTCAGCCTTAGCACAGCTGTCAGGCACAGTTAGGCACATACAGTTGCACTTATAAGTACGCGCACCATAATTGTAGGTTGCAATGACGTTCGATAATAGCCAATACTCGTATATTAACATGTCAATATATCATGTGTGGTGGCATGCAACATGACATGGCGGGATGCCGCCAACGCGTGCTTGTTGTTATTTATGGCTTTTGGAAGTTATTTTCTTATTGTGTTATGTAATAGCTACTACGTTGTGGGCTTGTTGTAAGACAATATTTTAATAATCTTCTGAGAAAATGTGTAGAATGAAGAAGAGGTCAGCATAATTAAAAGCCACCCAAGATGAGCGATTTCAGTTTACGACTACCGTTTTGTAGTTTGAGTAGCAGGAGATGTCGCGAACTTGAACTCGACTCCCTTAACTGACTTTCTCTCGAACATTTCCAACTTTTTCCCATCCCAAATCACACTGCATTTTCCCCACAGATGCCACTCGTATGACTATGGCGATACCGGTGATATGGTCTGTCGTCTCTCGCATCATAGCCGCATCACACTTAACGACGTACAAGACCCTTATCTGGATGTACCCGAAGCGACGACTTACGAACTTTCATCGTGTTACAATGTGACGATCGAATGCGGCGCCGGCGATATGATTGCGCGCATACGCACCTCAAAACTCTTCGATGGCAAGGTGTACGCGAAGGGCTCTCCCAAATCATGCGCGGTGGATGTGAAGAACTCACTGGAATTTGAACTGCATATGGGTTATCAAAATCTCGAATGCAACGTGCGTCAAAGCAACACTGGTCGTTATATGAACGATGTGGTGATACAACATCACGACACTATTGTGACCTCCTCCGATTTGGGTTTGGCTGTGACGTGTCACTATGATTTGGCAAATAAAACGGTGTCAAATAAGGTGTTGCTCGATATCAAGGATGACTTCGAGCCGGCTTTGAGTGAAGAAGTGATTGTCGATTCGCCGAATGTGTTGATGAAGATCACGTCACGCGACGGCAGTGATGTGATGCGTACCGCAGAAGTTGGTGATCCGTTGGCGCTGAAGTTTGAGATTCTTGATGCTCAGAGTCCGTATGAGATATTTGTGCGTGAGCTCGTGGCCATGGATGGTAGTGATAATGCGGAGATTACATTGATCGATTCACATGGTTGTCCAACCGATCAATTTATAATGGGTCCCATTTACAAGAGTTCGGGTTCGGGTAAAATTTTACTCGCACACTTTGATGCCTTCAAGTTTCCCACATCGGAGTTGGTACAATTCCGCGCTTTGGTCACACCCTGTATGCCTAGCTGTGAGCCGGTGCAGTGCAATCAAGAGGATATTGGCGGTGAATTCAAGTCAATGAGTTCATATGGACGCAGACGACGCGCGCTGAACGGAACAGGTGAGCATTTCATTTTGGGTTGAAGGTTTCGAGAAGAGCTTAAAATTTCTTATTTCATAGTTTTTCTTGAATACTATCTGATTTCAAAAATTTCAATTTCTACTATTGAAACAAATTTCTTCTTTTTTATTCCTTTTTTTCATTTAACCAGCTTTTGAGGGCGCTGTATACACCTCCAACGAACTGCAACAACAACTGCAGGAGGAGCAACAGCAACAACTAATAAACCGACAACAACTTTTACGCCTGCGCAGTAAACGTGCTGCAGTTGCCTCCACCTCTACCACGACCAAGCAGCCTAGTCAAGAAGATCTGCTGTTGGTGCAATCAATTCAGATCACCGACAAATTTGGCTTCGACAAGCAACGCCAACAGAAACATACCAAGGCGAACGATGACAACGAGAAGACACTCATTGGTGGCGTAGTTGAGCTCGGATATTGCGTTAATGGCATCGGTAAGTAAATTCCACTTTACGAGTATTTAAATGAGCGTAAGCGTTAAGTACAGAATTTATATGTGACAAATGTAACTGAGAGTATGTAGTTAGTAGAGGCGATTAAGAGGGAAGATGCTTGTTTACAAACCTGATTAATGAGCCACAGTGCAGAAAATTTATTGAGCTAAGGACCTATAGTTACACTTTAGAGAGAGCTTCAGAAAATTTAGAGCACTATTAATGTCATATAAAGACTAAACGCTGAGTATCTAGTCAGATTTCAAAACTCCTAACTCTCTTCCTCAGGTCTTGTATTAGCTGTCACCGTTTTTCTGCTAGCACAATTGGCTATAATTGCTGTCTGGACCTACTTGCGTCAACGGAGGCGAAAGCCCACCGGAAGTGAAAGACCCAGCAGTTCGAAAGCTTACACCACGCGCTCTGGCAACACTGCAAAAAGCGCCACAGCTATGAACAAAAGCTCATCAAGCACACGAACGGAGTCGCTGTGCAAAGTTTACGACCGAGCTTTCGATGGGCGTCATGGAAGGCAATTTTAAATAAATATACAAGATTTTTGCAAATAAAATTTGGTAGAAGGGACACAACCGTGGATTATAATTTATATGGAAAGTTCTAATTTGAAGAGAAAATGAAGGACACACGAATTTAGAATAAGATAAGCAGTAATTAGAAGAAGCGAAAATAGTTTACATTTTTATTTAATATTTAATCGAATCATTAGTAAGTATAACGCAGAAACTCATGAAAATATGCACTTCAATTTAACTATTTATTATAAATGCCATGAATTCTTAATTGACTTAATTTAGAAGCATAAATACGACACATTAATAGGCGTTTTGGGCAACCACTTAAATGAATCAATTAGAAAATGGCTCTACATATTTGTTTGAACACATTCTTAATTGACTAAATTAGTGGTTTGTTTGAAACGACTATAAGTGTGTCTGTCTCAAATGGAGACAATTAAGAAATATTTTATTGCATTTATTTTAACTCAATCAATTTATGTTCGTTTAGTAGAAAACTAAAATATACTCCCATCTATTTATTTAATAAGCATACGCATATTTTTAATTTAGTCCATTAAGTTAAAAATGCAAAAGAGTTCGATAAATAAAAATATTTTAATATACTTATAAAATAAAGCTGTTTCTATTCATTTATGCAGGGTTTTGAAGAAAAAATCATATATTTCAGTTGGCATGTAAGTATTGTGTTACATTTTCTGTCTCATTTTCAGTGTTTCGAAGGAGACACGTACAGCAATAAATGTTATTGAAAAGCATAGATGAAACATACTAAAAACAACTAAAACTGCCTTTAATATAAAGCCTTGAAATACCTTATAAATATTGTTTCGTTATACTTTGTTCACTGAGATCAAATATTTGACGCAATTCATATCTAATTCAACTAATTGTCTCAAGTTAGCTTAAATAATTGACAGCGTGCAATTAAATTTGATATTGTGGGGTAATAACAAGGTTTTAAATGAATTATATGACCTTACAACAGAAATATTGAATTTTTTCAATCAATACACTCGATTAAAGATTTAAATCTAGCTTTCCTTACCACATTAAACGCAATACAGGGTTCCAAAGAGATTTTTAAAATAATTGAATAAAAATTGGATATATGGTAACTTTGGAACAATCAAGAATTATATATGTATTTGATTGGCGTTCAACCGTTTAGCCGGTTATAGCCGAATCGATGAGTGCGCGCCACTCCTCTCTTTCCCTCGCAGTTCGGCGCCAGTTGGAGATTCCAAGTGTAACCAGGTCGCTCTCCACCTGGTCCCTCCAACGGAGTGGAGGCCTTCCCCTTTCTCGGCTTCCTCCGGCATCGAACACTTTCAGAGCTGGAGTGTTTTCGTTCATTCGGACAACATGACCTAGCTAGCGTAGCCGCTGTCTTTTTATTCGCTGAACTATGTCAATGTCGTCGTATAACTCGTACAGCTCATCGTTCCATCGTTTGCGGTATTTGCCTTTGCCAATGTTCTGAGGACCATAAATCTTACGCAAAATTTTCCTTTCGAAAACTCTTAGTGTCGTTCACGCTTCTGCACAATAAATCAGGACGAGAATGATAGCGTTTGATTTTTGTTCGTTGAGAGAGGACTTTACTTTTCAATTGCCTGCTCAGTCCAAAGCAGCACCTGTTGGCAAGAGTGATTCTGCGCTGAATTTCAAGGAGTAGTTTGCTGAAATTCTCTTCATTTATTCGTCAACGATATGAAAAACAAGTTATAGTTCAATGAATGAAATTATCCTTTTAATAATATTTTAGTTTCACTAAGTCTAAATCTAGACTTTAGTGACATATTGTGAGTACAAAATAACAAAAACTTAGTCAGACATTTTTTTTAAGAATTTGGGACAAGTTAACGAATATTTCATATATACTAGGTGTGTTAAAAAAATACCGGGAAATTTCAGTTTTTGAGAACATAGTTTATTGATTCCTCTAAACTAGTACAATTGATTGAATGATTAAAACGGTTTCTACTCATAATGGAACATTCTGACAAATAATTCCACAATGGTCACGTCTCATAGACTATGATCGTTAACTTGGACATAAAAATTTGATAAATGAATGGCAAAAGATATTTCTATAGGTCTTCCACAATATGGTATGCTTATGACGGCAACACTTGTTTTTTAGTAAGAAAAGCGAAGTGAAGAGCTTTATGCGTTTGCATACTTATTGTATGTATGTATGTGATTGGCGTTGCAACCGTTTAGCCGGTTATAGCCGAATCGACGATAGTGCGCCACCTCTCTCTCTCCTTCGCAGTTCGGAGCCAGTTGGAGATCCCAAGTGTAACCAGGTCGCTCTCCACCTGGTCCCTCCAACGGAGTGGAGGCCTTCCCCTTCCTCGGCTTCCTCCGGCGGGTACTGCATCGAACACTTTCAGGGCTGGAGTGTTTTCGTCCATTCGGACAACATGACCTAGCCAGCGTAGCCGCTGTCTTTTTATTCGCTGAACTATGTCAATGCCGTCGTATAACTCGTACAGCTCATCGTTCCATCGTCTGCGGTCTTGCTGGGTGCCAAGACGCGAATGCGCCGACTGTTTGTTTGATGACAGGAGATATTTCGTCTTGTCCTCATTCACCTCCAGACCCATTCGCTTCGCCTCATTATCCATGCGGGAAAAAGCAGAACAAACGGCGCGGTTGTTGCTTCCGATGATATCAATATCATCGGCGTACGCCAGGAGCTGTACACTCTTGTAGAAGATTGTACCTTCTCGGTTTAGTTCTGCAGCTCTTATAATTTTCTCCAGCATCAGGTTAAAGAAGTCGCACGATAGTGAGTCACCTTGTCTGAAACCTCGTTTGGTATCGAACGGCTCGGAGAGGTCCTTCCCAACCATGACGGAGCTTTTGGTGTTGCTCAACGTCAACTTACACAGCCGTATTAGCTTTGCGGGGATACCAAATTCAGACATCGCGGCATAAAGGCAGCTCCTTTTCGTGCTGTCGAAAGCAGCTTTAAAATCGACAAAAAGGTGGTGTGTGTCGATCCTCTTTTCACGGGTCTTCTCCAAGATTTGGCGCATAGTGAATATCTGGTCAGTTGTCGATTTTCCAGGTCTAAAGCCACACTGATAAGGTCCAATCAGTTTGTTGACGGTGGGCTTTAGTCTTTCACACAGTACGCTCGATAGAACCTTGTATGCGATATTTAGAAGGCTGATCCCACGGTAATTGGCGCAGATTGTGGGATCTCCCTTTTTATGGATTGGGCAGAGCACACTGAGATTCCAATCGTCAGGCATGCTTTCTTCCGACCATATTCTGCAAAGAAGCTGATGCATGCACCTTATCAGTTCTTCGCCGCCGTATACTTATTATGATTTCTTAAACTAGATCTAGATCATATTCATATCAAACTTCGCTAATAACGCTAATGACACATTAACTTTATAGGGTGGCAGCCCCATAGGAGTTAATTTTATACTATTTTTAAGACTTTGAAGTCCCATTGAATGGTCTACATACTGTTTTTTTTTTTTTTTAATATTTATATTTATTATGATTTTATGCTAGCTGGCAACGCTACAAAAATATATTTGCTGTGAAAAATCAAATTTGGAGACACAGTAACACCGGCACATATAAATCGTTTTGAGCCTTTGAAAACACAGACTGAAAAGCAAATATTGAAAGAGGTTCACGCAAACAAGGTTAAGAGGCGAAACTAATCGAAATATATCTGTGTCAATAAATACCGAAAATAACTGTATTTTTATTGCGTTTTAAATACATATGTACGCGCTCGTTAGCGGCTCGCACAGTGGCAAGTGCAGTGAAATTGGTGCAAATTGGCGAAAACTGGATGATGATGAGGCAAAATAGTTTTACGAGGTTAAGAGGATGCATGTATGCGCATGTGTATATTTGTAGGTGAATATGCATATGCATGTGTGTGTGTGTGTGCGATCACAAAGCGCATAAAATCACAGAGTAAATATGAACTGGATTTCGCTGGCAATAAAAGGTGAAGTCAAATCGATTTATTATGGATACATGGAGTACAGGCAGCACTTGCAAGGCAATGCAAAAACAACAAAAAACAACGCACGAATTGTATGGAAATTGCATTGTTGCATGCAACACTAACAGCACGGCACTTAAATTCCGTCGCAAATATTTTCGCTGCTAACGCGCTTTGAATCATTAACATCAAGTGTGAGTGCGCGAGTGTGTGTGTGTGTGTGTGTGTGCAGGTATTTATGCAAATTACAGCGTAGTTAGTGCCATTCCTTATACATATATGTATGTGTGTGTGTCTACATGCCGCCGATGAAATTGCATGCTTAGAGAATTTACCGTAAAAGAATTTAATTGAGTTGCAGCAATTGTTGTTGCATTGCCAACGCTGTGGCAAGGTGCAAGATGTCGCCTATTTGAAGCATGCAACACGTGTGGAATTGTTGCAAGTACTTTGGATGGCAACACACTTTACGATCTGTGTGTGCTGCTGCTGATGATGATGATGCTGTTGTTGGTGACGCTGATGGTGCCGATGACAATGCAATATTCGTTGCTGCAGCAGGAAACTGACCGCAAGCATGACACTTCCACTGTCATTTCAATGTTGCAAGCGTGTGTTGCCAGTAGCTGCAAAGTGTTGCAAGTAAGCGTCACTTGACTATTGTCAACCGGCTAAAGCGTTCTACGGTGCCAGCAACAACAAAAATTCGAAAAGGCAATAACAACAACAAACCTATAAAAGCAACAACAACAATAAATACAGTGATAGTAATTGTGACAACAACAAACAACTGCAACAAGTGCCACTGCAACACCTTGATCACCGTTCAGCAATTGGCCTTGGCTGTCGCCCAAACAGAAACACCAACTCACTGTGGCAAGTGCAACGCGACAGATGTTGCCAACTCATGCAACTTGTAATAATTGCGAGCCATTCGCCGGCAAGAAGCTGTAAAATAGCCTTAGTTAGTTTGAAAAAAGCAAAAACAAAACGAAAAGAAGTCGCTTAGAAAAAGCGAAATCTGCTGCTGGGCAAACAAGTCCATTCGCCTCAACGCATAGTTAACGGTTTCGCCGTGCAACACCAAGTGCAAGAAGGAAAGTAGGAAGTTGTGCAGTGGGAATGGAAGTGCAATTGAGGTGTTGCGCCGACAGTGAGAGTATGGAAAACTTATAAAAGCGAGCGGAGCAACTCGCAGCGCTCGTATTGAATTTCCATCAGCGGCATTTGTTGGCAGTGAATTGGAATGTTAAGTGCTTTACAATGTGAAATTAAAAGTAATCAGTGGCAACGCTTCAATGCATCAAACAGGAAAGTAAATACATATGATAGTTGAAGTTGAAGTTGACTTGTTGTGCGAATTCTAAGTGGTTGGGGGACATTTATTTGTAGAGAAAGGAAATTTAAATTATGTTTGAATAAAATCTAAATATATTTTCCGTTCTGAGTGTTTTTGAGTTTAAAGATGACTGAAGGTCACAGAGTTCCCAACGGTTTATATATTTCCTAAACGTTGTATGTAGAGTCAATCAATACGAAGCTTTATTCTTAAATGTGTTGGATACTCCTACAGCTTATAAGACGATTCCTGAAAGCACTCTATTTTTTAGGAAAATCTTCTTAAGTCAGATCTAAAACTTTATATTGTACCGAAAGACGATTGATATTTGACCTATGACCCTATCTCTTATAGTCTCACATTCCGCCTAGCCACTTCGGAATAATTTTAGCGCCGTTTACATAGTGAAAACCCCTGTCCGAATGAACTTCTGAAGTTTAGTTAGATTGGTATTGTCAAGGTATGCTCTATGTTCTTCCGCTACCCTCTTCTAAGCAAATTTCTTTCAGTAATTTTGATAAACATATTTTCAGACGTTCATTCTAATGCTTGTCAGAGCGCGTACTTGTAAGAAAACTTTGCAGTTGAAGCTCCTTCGAATCGGATCTAGTTTCTTAAGAGCTTTCAACTCAATTATTGGTCAATTATTACTCAGTATTCTGCATCTGTAGTCACATTTATATAGTATTATATATGTATATTATTTATGTATGATACTACCTTATCCCGATAAGATTTATGGTCAATATTCATTTTTAACGAGTTCCATAGCTAAATAAACGATACGGCAATGAACACCGAAGGTACCAAATATTGTTGGTCTCTTTACTCCCACTTCAATATGCCTTCAATATTGACAGTTTAACCCTTAGCTGATGACTTAAGGTCAAGATGATCTGAAAGATACATATTTTATGATATTTCTATAAATTTTAGAAATAGAAAGTATAGATCTTTCGAATCTGATAGTTAAACGATATCCTCCATCAGATCTTTAGAGCGAACCAGACGTTTTCTAAAACACTCAGTTGTAACAATCAAGGCTTTTAACAAAAAATATTTTTTGGTCACCACAATCCAAGACTTATATGTAGTATAAAGGTAGAATAAGTCCAGTTGTAACAAATACACCCAGAGATTTAGTACCAGCCAAAAATCAACCATAAACCAACAAAAAAAATTTATAATCACATCTTCAAAGTAGCAGCCATGTATTTTGTCCACCACATTTTACTACACTCTTACGTAATAGTAACGGTAATACCATTGACCCAACAGCATATTGCAAACCAAAGAATGCACACACTCACACACGCTTAGACTCTAAGTAGTGAGCAAAGATTAATGTATTCATTGATTAATAACAGCGATTGCCGAGACAGATGTGCTTAGCTTTATCAGAGTGACTGCCGGAAAATGAAAGATTTTATTGAAAAATAGACACACACACATACAAAGAAACTAATTGATATTGACAAAGACAAAAAGCTGTGAGTTGAATGCACATTGTATGCGAATATGTGTGGTTTCATGTATGAGTGTGTGCATTTTTATTTATATAAACACAAACTCAGGTTTATCTACTGTAGAATTCAGTCATTAATCAATGAAAAGCTATTTTGAGCTAACATGCTGCCATAAGTTACAGAAAATGTCTTTCACAACTTGCTGGTAAAGGCTTTCTTAATATTAAATTATTTAAGTTTTATACAAATCGAGGTGTATGACATATTAACCCATCCTTCATTGCTAATATATTTTAAATTGCATACTAATTTACAATCTAATAGTAGTGATTTAAATTTATTTGATTTTTCTAATGAAGGGTGAAGCGTTTGGCTGACCAAGCATAAAGTGCCTTTAACCACAACTATACTTAGGCAATGTACTTATTCTAAATATATGTACTAGGGTGCTTCATTTGAATAGAGTTGGTCAAAACGATATCCTTTCTTTACAAACTATTTTAATTTTTTTCTTTCAAATAGAGAATTTCGACCCAGCATACCATAATACGATGTCATACAGAAAATAGTTTGAAATTCAATAATCTTACCTAACCTTTTCAAGTAAACCTATTGTGAATTTACTTATCTTAGTGCTAAGCAAATAATAAACAATAAAATTCCAAGTAAAAATTAAAGAGCGTCAGCTTATACAAAGAACCCGGATCAACGCTATTAGCTACAACTTAACCTGAAAAAATTTCAGTTTACTATTTCTCTATAACTTTGTTGCCTACATTTGGGAGCGCTGGATTAAAACATGTTAACATGGAATATACTAACTATACTACTAAGGCTCTACATATTTATATATAAGTAGATATTAGAGGGGTAATAATTGTGGTGATATGAAATGGCCAAAATGGAAACGAAACTCAATCATAATAGCTAAAATATGTTCAACCTTAATGTGAGTTAACTCATAACAAAACATTATTGCTTTATTTTATATCTCATACTTTGTAACCAAAAGTCAACAAAAACCAACCAAGAGCGATGTCACATCGGTCAGCTGAGAGGTTAATCATTGTAATTTATGGTTGACAAGAGAATTGACTCAGCTTCGGTCGCTATACGTTTACATACACATGACCTGATGGTTAAACACACGCTTAGAATTAAATAATAGATATCTACACATTAGAGTATCTAGATATATATTCCGACGCGTTCTTTTTGTTATAAGAATTTTGTAGTTCTGCGTGGGCGAACTAACTGGTATATGTATCCATTTAATAATGATGAGTAAATATACATATGTATCCGATAGCATAGAAAAGTAAGAAGAGGTGTGTCTCATGAGATTTTAAGGTTAGTAAAACTATTATTAATATTATTGGGTTGGGTTTATTGGAAAGGTATATTTCAATACGCTTTAGTCCACGTTGAAACTACTTCTTTCCAATGTTCTGTCATTTCATCTTTTGCTTTCATTTTTAAAGAGTTTTAAGTATAAGAGCTCATCAATATGTTGTCTATTAATTCACTGTTGTGGTTGTGTGGTTTCACTAGTTGTTTTTGTATTGTTTGATTTGTTCCTAGAGCTATAAGCCAGAGGTTTCTGCTTATTCTCTTAAGATCAATGATTTCCATGTTGACAGTTACGTAAAACCAACAGCTTTCTTTGGGATTTCTTAAGATTTTCGCTGTTTTCTTTCTTCAGATTGAGTTCCACAATTTTTCCCCAATAGATTGCATTAGAGGCCAGTTTTGCTTATTCCACAGATAAAATCACTTCGTTAAGCTAAATAACGGGTGATTTTTTTGAGGTTAGGATTTTCATGCATTAGTATTTGACAGATCACGTGGGATTTCAGACATGGTGTCAAAGAGAAAGATGCTCAGTATGCTTTGACATTTCATCATGAATAGACTTACTAACGAGCAACGCTTGCAAATCATTGAATTTTATTACCAAAATCAGTGTTCGGTTCGAAATGTGTTTATCGACAAATTTTGTTCAGCGATGAGGCTCATTTCTGGTTGAATGGCTACGTAAATAAGCAAAATTGCCGCATTTGGGGTGAAGAGCAACCAGAAGCCGTTCAAGAACTGCCCATGCATCCCGAAAAATGCACTGTTTGGTGTGGTTTGTACGCTGGTGGAATCATTGGACCGTATTTTTTCAAAGATGCTGTTGGACGCAACGTTACGGTGAATGGCGATCGCTATCGTTCGATGCTAACAAACTTTTTGTTGCCAAAAATGGAAGAACTGAACTTGGTTGACATGTGGTTTCAACAAGATGGCGCTACATGCCACACAGCTCGCGATTCTATGGCCATTTTGAGGGAAAACTTCGGAGAACAATTCATCTCAAGAAATGGACCCGTAAGTTGGCCACCAAGATCATGCGATTTAACGCCTTTAGACTATTTTTTGTGGGGCTACGTCAAGTCTAAAGTCTACAGAAATAAGCCAGCAACTATTCCAGCTTTGGAAGACAACATTTCCGAAGAAATTCGGGCTATTCCGGCCGAAATGCTCGAAAAAGTTGCCCAAAATTGGACTTTCCGAATGGACCACCTAAGACGCAGCCGCGGTCAACATTTAAATGAAATTATCTTCAAAAAGTAAATGTCATGAACCAATCTAACGTTTCAAATAAAGAACCGATGAGATTTTGCAAATTTTATGCGTTTTTTTTTTTTTAAAAGTTATCAAGCTCTTAAAAAATCACCCTTTATTATAGGTTTTTAAAAAATGCTCTCTCTGAAACAACAACAACATTATAGAAGAGTTATGAAGAATACCAAAATGTTCTATACTTGGCCCACAGCGCACATTATCCAACCAAACAGTAACTACACCAGTATACACCGTCAACGCTTATATGAATTACTCGTATTTGTGTTGCATTTATCATCCCGGAAGTTCATAACTGAAGATCCAACATGTAAAATTCAAATTGACATTTTGCGTTGGCATCCGAATTGAAAGCCCACAATCAGTGGCATCGCTGTCGTTGTCTTTGTATGCGTCCAAATGTGTGTTGCTACTTGTTAGCAACAGAGTCGAGCAAGAGGCGGGATGCCAGCCTGTCAATTGGCCAATTGACGTTGAGCATATGTTGCTGGCACTCGTATTTATTCAGTGTGGCTTTGGAATGTTGATGACGACGCGGCGGCACAGTGATTCACTTGTAAGTCCATTCAGTCAGTTTAAATGTGTGTGTATGTGTGTGTGTCTTATCGCTTGCGAATATTTGCTTAATGGCGTAAGCAGACATGGGCGGACAAACTAACGTTAGATGTCTGTATGTATACTTGTTTGTGTTTACGTTAGATAAAAATATGTAAATAACTTTAATCGTGTTCGCCCGTTACAATGTTATGTTATGTTATCCCTTTCAATCGTTTTCAATTAATTAAAAGTTGAATTCTAAATTAGCGATGCATTACTCAGATATCTAAGGACATACGCAAGTGACATTGATGGTAATGCTTTCGAACTTAATGTGAAATTACTCAAGTTGTCAAGGCAATATTTGAGTAATAGTTGCAGTTTAGTGGTTCTCCAAATTGTTTTTTGTAAGGAATACTATGTTCTTTGTAGATGAATGATTCTTCTATTGAAGTAAGATATGTTTGTATCAGTTAAAAAGGACTATCAATGAGGTATCCGCACTTTTTTACCTTCTGGTCCAAATAAAGATCAGGGACTTCACTAATAAGGTATCTTAAATATTTCCAAAATTAATAGTTTTAGTACCGCTCCATTCTACTTTCTCAAATTTCAATCGATTAACATAGTCGTTAAATCGTTGCCTACATTTAGGGTTCCATTTATAAATATATGATATCAAGACTAATAATGTGACCCGATATGAACCTATAATTAGTTATATAGAGAAGGTAGAGCAATGAAAGTCATATGACTTTTTTGAACAACAGAGATACTTGAAGGTTAGACCTTGACTGTCGGGGTTTTGACGGTAATTTGCCACTTGATAAAATCTGAAAAATAAAAAACCGTGAGATAAATTTGGAGACTTTTTCGTTGCCTTCAAAGATTTTTTATTATGAGAGCAGCGAGCTGACAAATATCGAATCGAATAGTTCTATTTGGCTTGATATGCCCTTCGCGTTGGTGATAATTGAGATGAATTGCTGTTAATTCGAACTCGTTATAGCAACAAAGAACAAATCAGTACGGACATCAAAAATGAAGCGCCTCAACAGAATATTATTTACAACAATAATCAAGATAGTTTAATGAAAACGAAAGGCAAACTATTCTCCATAAATACATTTACATGCAAATCTCCGCCTTTTCACTTGTATTAATAGCCAGATCAATTAGAGTTGTTAAAAATAGCAAAGCCATTAGCAACACCATTTATTTTACAAGCAATAAAGTCTATGTAAATGACACCATTACGCCATGTGTGCGCATAGCAGAAGACACGTGTATGACAAGCAGATATGCTTATTATGAGCAGAAGACAACACGCTTGGCGCTACTAAAAATATCCTGCCAAAGTCAATTAGCACAACATAAAGCAAATTAATAAAAGCTCCACTGTCCGCTTGTTTAGTCAATCAATCAATCAAATTGCTTTGGTGTACATATACAGAACAGATTGGCTTGGAGCAGCCGAAAGACGATGGATGCGATTCAATTTGACGACCTCACGCGTGACAAAAGGCGTAAAGGATGTCTTTGACATTTGCATATATGCAACATGTCCGGCAATCAAGTCGAACACGCAACTACATTGGTTAATTTATGCGGATTTAATACGCTCCCGTCTATAATAATAGTGAAATATCTGTTTTGTTGGTGGAATGTATGCATACATTTTAAGTAATTAAATTAAATTCTGCACGTTTTTGTGAAATCACAAGGGCACTTAGTCATGCCAAAGTGTTATTGTCTCACTTGTGTTGCTGTAGGTATTATGGATTAGGCTGAGCACATAGTAAATGGGAGACAAATAGCAAATATGAACTTTAGATGTTTCATTTTATTAATTATACTTATTTTCCCCAGTCAAGAACCCTTATAATGCTGCAGAAAGACTTCGTGAATAGCCGCCTGTAATTATTCGGGTCAATCATTCAATCAAATATTCATAAACAAGTTGAGAAGTATAGACTACTATGAATGAATGAAAATCAGTACATTTAAATATAAAAGTCTCTTTATAAAATTTTAAATACTTTAGCTACTAATTTGCACCGATCCAAGACTCTAAGACCTCTTCCGCTTTTTACCACATGCACAAATTTATTTCTTTATGATTTTTAGTAGCCCATTGTCATGTGGCAGCCACACAATTTTGCCGCTAATATGATATCGCAACCGCAGATGCTACCGATGTCATTAGTATCACCTTATATTCTGTGGATGTGTTTGAGTGCGCATAATTGCTGAAATTTGCGTGAGTACATATGTTTAGTAGTCTTCATCATGTCGCATTAAGTTTACAGATGCTATTAGCCCTTACAGCCACGCGATGACAGAGTCTTACTCGTGTTTTTATGTTTTCTAAAGAGTTTTAAATAATGGTGTTGCATATTAAGTAACTGATACCAGCGGCAGCAAGTTCATAAAAGTTCTAAGTGAGGTTAAATTGCCGTTGGAAAAAGACAAAAAAAAATTGGTTAATAATTATTAGGTTAGCAAATATCTCCGTTCCGTTTTTTTGCACTTTATTCATTGCTTTATAAAAAATGTTACATTGATCGGATTTAGTTCAAATATGCGCCGTTTCTTTCGATAATCTGTTTCCATCTAGACGGCAACTTCTAAATATCCCCCATGTAGAAGCCGCCCTCCTTATTTGTGAAGAACTCGGACAGCTACTTTTCACAAGCCTCTTTTCAGTTCAACTTTACCCCAACAAGGGCGTTCGCCATGGACAGGAACAGGTGGTAATCACTTGGCGCTATGTCCGGGCTATATGGTGGATGCGATAAAACCTCCCATCCGAGCTCCCATAGCTTCTGACGAGTCATCAACGAAGTGTGCGATCTGGCGTTGTCCTGGTGGAACAATACACCCTTCCTTGTTGGCCAATTCTAGACGCTTCTGGTCGATCACCTGCTTCAAGCGGTCCACCAGCTTCAAAAAATTTGAATTCGTGCCCTTTCAGCAGCATATCACAGGCGTTGATTTGGTCCAGAAGATTTCGTGTGTATCCAGTCTTCTGCAGATGGTTTAAAATGGTTTGGTGACTAAATCCCATCTCCTGGGTGATGCCGAGATGCCACATTCGGCGGAAGGGAAATATTTGCCAACCTAATATAATAAAAAAAATCTATTTTTAATTAAAATAATTATAGCTGACTTTGACTCACCAATTATTCTTGAACTATGCTATCGTTAAAACTGTTTTAGAAGTGCTTTCAAAGACTATTAATGGGGAATCTCTAATATTATGGTATCCCACCTATATTACCTAATGGTTCAAATATAGAATACCAATTGAAAACTTCACTCTTTATGGCGTTCCATTCTACTTTCTAAAATTGCATTATATTAAGCTAATATTTAAATCGTTGCCTACATTTAGGAGCGCAGTTATGGTAAAACTGGTCTAAGTCTAAAAATATTATACCACTTTAGACCACCTATTTTCACTACTCGAATAGCAGTACTCCTTTTCAGTCTCATTAACTTTGCTGTTGATTTTAAAGATAAAATGTTTGATAAGAAAGCAGGCAGCGCTCAATGTTATCGAATAGGACTTATGAGACAAATGTGTGTAAAATCGGACCTTAACATTCAAATTCCCTTTTATTTTAACTAGTCTTCCTGAAAAAATTATAATAATCAAGTGATTTTTCTAGATCTACATATTTTCATTTTAAGGGAGCTTCCTATTGGCACAGGCGAGTGGTCTTTTACTAGTAGTATCTATTATTTTTAATAATAAATATTATTTTTTCAGTCCCAGCACTCGAAAAAAACTACAGCAATAACAAGAACATCAAACGCATCAACAACCTTAATAGACCTACAACTGAGATTTCAAAATGATACGCACGATCTAATTACGGTCGTCAAATTACTTAACCACACCATTTATGTACGCACATATCAGATTTGCAACTGGAATCCGTAGCAAACTGCCAGCAATAAAATACAAATTATGGCAATTCAAAGTGTACCTCAATGAGCGAGGAGAGTAAATTATGAAACGCATTTTTAATTGCCACAGCGAGGCAGAGGGGAGCGCGGCTGTCGACATGCACGCATGTGGAGCGCCACCGGCCGCGGAACAGGAAAGTGCGCACAGCGCGGCAATTGCGACAACAGTGATAAAGAATGGAAGCGCGGACAGATGCCGTTGGTATGCCAGATGCATTCGCTCGATTTACGCGAACATGAAATGTGTAAAATTCTAATTAACTGCAACAACAACATGACAACAAAAACATACGCAAATGCGAATCTGCTGCGCATGCAATGAAAATATGTAATCAAATCGAAATAGCAAGCATGTTGTAGCATGGCATAATATTTGTTGTTTGTTGTTGTTGTTGCAGTTGTTTATTGTTGTTGTTTTATGTGCGCCAGCGGCACTTAGAAGTGACGACGGCAGCAAACAGCAAATATATGTTGCTATCTACCGCTTGCCGTTGTTGTTGTTTGTTTGCTGTTGTTGTTGCTACTGTTTGTTGTGTATCGCTTGTTGCACGTTGAATGCGTGTACGCGCTTGCATGCAACATCCAGCACTTTTATCAATTTCCATTTTTTTCCCATTGCTTTTATTTTCGTTTGCATTGCTGATTGCCATTGCTGCTATTGTTGTTGTTGTTCCGTCGTCTTTGTCGGTGGCTTTTGAACAATTGTGTAGTTAAGTGGCCGTTACGTTGTTGGCTGTGCATGCGCGCTGGCGTTTTTATTGCAAGCGCGCTTTCCGTGTTGTTGTTGTATTTTTATTGTTTTATTGTCATTTGTGTTGTTTTTGTTGTAGCAGTAGAGGAGTAAGCGCATTGCATTTGTATGTTGAATTTCAATTACTGCGCTGCGATGCGCTTTTGTGGCCGTGATGTGCGCTTTATTTGCGCGTCGCGTGGCTTTAATGTTCAGTGCTGCCGCCGCGCATGCGCATGAGCTTGCAACGCATCGCGCCATTCAAATGTCACAATGTTGTTGATGCGCGCGCGCACAGACAAACATCAGAGCTTGTGTATGAGCGCGCGTCTCTGCAAATGGTTTTGGGTGCGTCTCCGCCACCGCAGCCGCGCCACCACGCTGTTGTCTCTCTTTTTGTTGCTGTGGCTGTTGCTGCAATTGCCGTTTGTCGCTTTTATACAAATTCTGGCTAGCGAGCGCCATCTGTCATATTTCCGCAAATGCTTCCTAATGTCATCTCTAACGTTGTGTTGCCTCTTGGCGCTGCGCTTACCCTTACCCACACACAACCATACAAATACACATATTGCGGCGAGTTGACATCATGCGCGCATCGCCACATAAGGCACGTCGCTTGTAGCATGTTCTTTTCTATTCTATTACAATACTACTTCTGGCTGCCTGGCAGACAGACAGGCATCATATCAGCGCTTTGTCTGTCCGCTGACAGCAAGTAAATGCAATGAAAAACTTTGCGACTTCCTCGAGCTTCCAGCGTTTGTACGCGCATAACTACACGCTTGCGTAATGCTTTAACAGTAAATTTTAAAGTAAAGTGGGCGGCCTCATGCTTACCGCATATCGTTTAATAGATTTCCATCAAACGGTACTTTTTACGTTGCAAAAATAGTGCAAGTGTTGCACAATGCGGCGTTTTAATGATGCTGCATTGCTGTTTTTGTTGTTGTTGTTGACTTCTGTGTTTGTGTCTTTGTTGGCGCAGTTATCGCTGTGGATTTGCATATCTCTTTGATAGCTACTTACAATTAATGAATTTTATTCACTAGGTGTGGCATAACGGTATTCCGATATCTAGTTATGTTGCAGAGTGCTGACGAGTGACGCGCAAGTCATTAACTTTTATGGCACATTGTTGCAAGTTCACCATATATGGCTAGTGGGTTGCTTTGTTTGATTGGGTTGATCACATGACTATCACTTTGTTAGTACTCAAGAGTGAGAGCAGATTCATATAGTAGAGCCAGCGGCACATTATGCCAAGTTTTAAAGTGAATTCGGTGCAAACCTTCGAATTCATTTCTGAGATGACAAGGCTTCGAATAAAATCCATTAACAGCTCAAATTTAGCTAAAGTCTGGTTCCTCCATTTCCCGATTGACATTAATGTGCAGACCACAAATGTGAGGAACAGCTCAGTCAAGCATCTTCTAGTGTAAATGTGGACGTCAGTAATATACTACTTTTGCTTTCCAAAGCATTGTCTTTACCTTCTGATAACCGCTGTGGTATAATTAGTTGTCAGACGTTCAAACTTTCATTACATAGGTTAGGTTAAGTTACTCTGGCATGCTACAACGCCACACATAGACCAGTTTTGGTCCTTTGTGAAACCACATGGAGTGCCGTCACTTGGTTAATGAGGAGTAGTCATCCTTTAGGATGCCAGCGTTTGTTGAGAATTTCAAAAGGCTTTGTGGCTTTACCAACGATATCTCTTCCAGATTAACGTACTGTGCAGCCCCCAAATGCTGAAGCCGTTATATTGATAATGCAGGACATTCACAGAAGAGGTGCTCCATTGTTTCTCTGGTGCCTTCCTCTTGACATTTCCTGTGACATTTTCGTGTACTTCTTATCTACCGCCTTGCACATAACTTTTGCGGTTTTGCATCCCGGTATATTCTTCCAGCGCGCTTTGAACTTTTTTACTAAGTTTCTGTCTAGATCATCATATAGACAGTGTATAGGTCTTTTACACCTCGTTTGGCAATCTCGACCACTACCTCGTTACCTTCTATGCTCTTGTGGCCTGGCACCCAGTAGAATTGAAGTCGCCTATTTCTGGCGTCTTCATCCACTGATGTCCTACCACTTAAGACGCTTTTGGCCGATATGCCGAAGGATGATATTGCCTTGATTGCCGCCTGACTGTCTACATATATGTTTACTTTAGAGTATCCTGTTGGTGCGTTTAAGGATAGCTCAGCGGCTTTTCCAGTCTCAGTCTCAGTTATGAGACTATATCTATTTTTTCTTCAGCGCCATCTATTAGGTCGTTCAATTAGCTCCTTGTAAATAAACTTACTAAGAGTTAATAGTACATTAGATACACGTAACGCTAGGCAACACAGAATAGGAAAAACAATATGTATTTTTAATATGGATTTCAGTTGACCCATGAAAAATTAGGCGATTTTCGTGAAGAAAGAACTCGATCGAATGTTTCGAAGTATTTTGAACTTAATAAAATATATTTTCAGCTATATTTTAATATTTTTTTTACAAATATATTGAAAGAATAACGATGTGATGTCTTGGGAGGTGCAAAAAATTCTCAACTGCTGACATGATTCCGGTCAAATAAGTAGCTGAAACTAAAAATTCAAAAAGGTCATTTAAGTTGAAGGTATTTCCTATACAAGGGTAAAAAATTTCAACCACTCGCAAGGACGTAGGTCATTGAATAGCAAATATATTCAAAAATACTCAGTTTCAATTTGATGTCGAGCGGTCAATTTCTCGATGTTTAAAATTTTAACTATATATATATATATATTATACCTGTGAGTGGTCGCTCTTTAGAACGCTGCAAATCAAAACCTAATAAAGATACGACCTAGCCGATTTTACAGTATATTTTTGAGAATATTAACTACTGAATTAAATAAAAAAATATCGATTTTTTGAAAGTGTAATACTGGTATAGCCCCTTAAGATCACATGAAAGCGCTATTTTTTTGATCGAAGTTTCGAAGCATGTATATATATGTATGAACTTTAAATTGCCTACGATTACCAATGCGACATATAATAATTTTTATTGCCATGGTCTAGAATACATAGATAGGACTGGTGGTCCCAGTAGAGGTTCCATGAACTCTGTCTGTCGACAAGCAATGAAAACTTGTTCACTTAGTAGTTGATTATAAAAACCCCAGTAGATGCTATATTTTTATATTTAGGATGAAGTGAAAAATTGTCGAAGCTGTCTGTCAGACTTTATGGGAAGATAACACCTCGTGATAAAACTGAGATATTTTAATTAATCTTTGTGAAGCAGATTATTTCATAGAAATGCTAACGATTCTTTACGATTTTCGTAAATTCTCATTTCTAACCTAAAACTTGATAAATCTTTATAAAATTTTGCGCATTTCACTTTATTTCAAGTGTATGAATAGTCCAATATAATCCAACTCTCATATAAAATCTTTATCGTTAACATAGCAGTGCTTCGGTAGCGCAGAATCTTAAGATTCTTAACTTCAAAGCGCTAGTCACTAGCACTTAATAACATGTCTGACGGCAATCGAAAACCTAATTGCAATCATGCAAATGCGAGTATTTACATATGAACTTCTTAATTTACTTAGAGCAAATAAATATAATTATTAGAGAAAGGTGATTTAGTGAAATTAAGTTCGCGTGTTGTGCCAACATTTTGCATTAATCCGCAATTAAATCAGAAAAATTCATAAATATTTCCTGTAATTTCGACGAAGCGGCGAACAATTAGTACGCGGCAGCAGACACTTCAAGTGCTCGTAGCGGGAGAGAGAAACGCAAAAGCTGCACTTAAACGGTAGCTTTAGTCGCTCAAACACACGCACACCCAACTGGCTGCAGACAAGCCGCAGCCAAGGCTTTGAACGTCAGCAGGTGATTAACCGGAGATTTGCAACTGCAATCGTCAGAAAGAAAGTCGGTGTATGTAAATTTTTAAGAAGAAAACAAAATCAAGAAAAACTAAAAGTTCGCTCATTCGATCGGTTAGAACATTTCAGCGATTTGCCACTTTCTTCCAACGGCGGCTTCCGCCAGCTGCGCCGTCATTACCGACACGAACGCACGCTTCGGATCGAGCACTAAGCGGCGCGCTGAACACTTTGTAACGCAGTTAAGCTAAATACAGTTAGCCACGAAAGCTATGCGTTTGCAGCTGCTACCACTCTTCTAACGTTGGTTTTGTTCGTGTTGCGGTATTAGCATGCGGATTAATTGTCGGTTCGCCGCTCGTTGGCAATGAAATCGAATGCGATGCTATCAAAAGTGTACAACAACAACAGTGCAGCAGAGATTAAGCAGTGCCCGTTGCATTAGCTGTCATAATCGCCGCCGACAACAACAACAACAAATTGCAAGTGACTATAATCATAGTGCAACAGCGCCATGCTCATCCATACATTCTCTGGTCATTATGTTGCAAGCAACGTCGCTTCCATTCGCCGCGTTCGCATAAACACAACAACAACAACAACAAAAGTAAGAATGTATAACTGCTGCATAGCGCCACGCACCCCACAGCACTGCACTTTATTTGTGCAACACGCAATGTTCGCACACTTTTTTTCAGTAAAGTAAAGCATCCTTGAGTTGCACGCGCATGCGCATTTCATTTTGCAGCTCCAGCTCCCGTTCGCTAATATACTTATAACACACCAATGCATACATACATACATACAAACCGCATCAAATGCTCGCTGTCCATTTGTATTGTGTTGCAAGAGTTTATTGAGTTGCCGCAAGTAGCTGAAGTGTCCGCAAAGGAAGTAGCCGAGTGGCAAAGTGGCAAGAAGTGCAAGTGCGCACAAATAAACGCCACATGCGGCAGCCGTCGATTTATACACAAATACACACACACGCATACACCCATTTATGTGCTGGCAGTCACTTGTTTACAGATATTTCATTCCGTCACTTGCTGACCTCTCGGTTAAAGCCCAAAAGCATTGCTGACAGGACGCTAGTTTGCAATTCTGAGTACCGTGGATTGCTGTGATTTCGCTGATGATGTTGCACGGTACAGTGGTTCAAATTAGCTATCTTTGGCATGTAAATAATTAAATTTCAAAATTTGAGCTTAAAGCTTCGAGGTTTGAAAGCTTTTCAAAATCGATTAATGTGAACCGCAAACTCGGATTCGCTATAAAGGTTTGTTGTACGATTCTTATTAGGTTCTCTCCATAGTAATTTTCCAAATTTTTTATCTTCTGTTGGAAATGGGTACTTGGAAAATCCGATTATGAAGTAAGCCTGCTTTATTATCAAATCTTTAACCAAATTTCCATGTAGTTAGTTTAGAACAAAGCTTTTGTAAGCTTTTAGAAAGTTTTTTATGTAGTCAATAAACAACTTCAAGGAAAGTTATGTCCTCGAAGCTTTTGAAAGCTTTTACAAAATTTGTTAAATAGTCAATAAGAAACTATAACAAAAGTCAATTCATTAATATGAAATTAAAAAAAAATAATGTCCGAAGCTTTCAAAGCTTTTGAAGCCTTTAAAAATATTTTTATGTAAGCGCTGAATAATTTTGGAACTGTAGACTTTTGGAAATTGTTTTGGGTAGTCTAAGAAAATGTATTTAGGTAAGAAAATGTTATGTTACAGCTTCGGTTTTTTTGAAGCTGAGAAGCCGAAGTTTTGAAAGCTAAAAAGGCGTTTTGTCACAAAATAATTTTGGGAGGGAAAGCTTTTGGAAGTTTTTAAAATTTACTTTTGGTTTCGTAAGACACTTTAAGTAAAGATCTCGAAGCTTTTGTGAGCTTTTAGAATTTTTGTTCGTAGTTAATAAGAAACCTAAGAAAAAGTTATGCTCCCAAACCTTGAAAGATTTCAGAACAATTTTAATGTCACCACTGAACAATTCTAGGAAAATTTCTGACGTATACGTTGTCCCCAGATAATCACTAAAACAGAAGAATACCATTTTGAGATTGTATTCTTTAAAAAATCTTACGCTTAGACAATAACCGGTTGGAACTTAAATTTCAGTTTTCAACGAAAAGTTGCAAAATAAAAATGAGTTAGTCCTTTACTAACCACAGTGCAACGTGCAACATGTGTCGCCATCATCATCGCTTTGCCACAAACAGGTGAATTCGCGCTGCGTGCACAGTTATTCTTATCGCTGCACAGCATCAACGCAGCAATCATTGACCACAACCGAAAGCAAAAGAAATGAAAATGAAAATACAAACGAATGCAACAACAACAACAGCAAAAAACACACGATGCAACAACAATTGGAAATTGATGCTGCCACAAGGTGTTGTCATGCACTGCTTTGGCCATTGCACTCGGCCGGCCGGCGATCAAGTGAAATGAAAATGTTAAGGAAGTGCGCCCAGTGCGCACGCGCATTTAAAAGCGAATCCGTGCAGGGAAAATACAAATCAACTAAACTACAATAACAACAACAATCGTAACTGCGCCTCCGTGGTGTATTGCATAATGATTGTGCAACATATGCGCCGAGTGCCGTCGCAGAATGATGCCTCACTGCGGTTAACTGTCAGCCGGCAAGCGGCTTAAGTGGGTGCAGATAGAGCAGATACAGCATGGAGCAGCTGCTACATGACAACAACACGTGAGTACAGCGTAAGGAGCAACAAGTGTTGTGTGGCGCAGGGAGGCGGCAAACACCTTGCAACTTGCCACTTGCTACATGGATGCTGCTGAAGCAAGCAGCCTTCAGTACCGTTGCAAGTAAGGCTCGTTGTTCTTGATCACTCGCTGTTCAATTGAATGGTAAAACGGACATTTGATTGAACATTTTCTCCTCTCCCATTCAATTTGTCTTGACTTTGCCTCTTGCTTTCTGCTTTCTGTATTCTTATTGGTTGTTGTTGTTGCAATCACTTTACATAGATTTTTCAACTTGCCAGCTTGCGCCCGTTAGCCAAGGAAAGGAAAGGAAAACGGAAATGATTCCGAGAATCTCATTAAGATTTTACTTTGCTGATTTTCGCACAACACGAAACATTCGTGATTGTGGCATCAACTCTTCCTGTGGATGGCCTTTTGTTTTTTGCTCTTTGTTGTTTTTATTTTTTTGTTGCTCCAGTGTCGGGCAATGCGGCGTCGTTACATGCTGTGCGCTTAATTGAATATTATATTATTTAAATGATGTGAATCATTCGTAACACGGCATGTGAGGCATGCAAAGTTCACTTCGACGGCGTTGCATATGTGTGTGTGAGTATGTGAGAGAACAAAATAATTAATTATCCTCGCTTGCCGGTATATTCTTGGGTGTATGGGAGCTCATGAGGCAGGAACTTGATATTAATTATTTTTGTCCGTTCGAATTGAAAGCAAGGGAGATCTACACAGTCTCCATAATCAATATATGAGCGGATATTCAATAGAGACTTTAAAAGATTTATGAAAGCCATCATAAACGACAGGACATAGAGGGCTCAACGATTGTCTTTCGATGAGTGGTAGTATCATGGAATTATGATCGTTCACTCTTACATCCCCAGATTCCAGTCTTCTTACTCTTAGGTAGTGCGTCCATTAAAAAGACAAGTTGTGAAGAATGGTTTCCTCGTCTTAAAAAGGAATAACAAATTTATAGGTAGATGGCATTGAAAAGATCGCGCAGCTCATCAGACTGTTAAGTAGTGGGATCAGATATCGTTTCCTTTTACTTTTAAAAGAGAGAAAACCAGAAACAACTTAGATATGGCAATATTCATATATGGCATGGACATCACTATATATAAAATATAAACTAATTATAAAAAAAACTACATGTCCATTGATGGTATCCCTGTTAAGAACCACCACAGTACTAACACATTTCCAGTTTGTACAGATTTATACCGAGACAGTTTAATATGAATATAGGGATTTTTTGTGTGAGTTAGTCACCATTATGTGAAGATAATTTATGTAATCAAATTTGCGATTAAAATATTTAAAAGCACTAAAGCGCTAAGGATTAGCTCCACTAATAAGTATATCGATAAAATAAGTCGAACCAAGCCCATAAAGTGTTAGAACCAGAAATTTCGCTTCTCTTTTTCGAACTCCACCTACCTTTACTTAGTCAACCGTATTCAATGTGTCCCTGCAGTCGCGGAAATGTCAAGTCAATAAATGTGAAACTGACACTTAAACTAGCAACCCAACTGACAAGTGCAGCTCGAATAGTATAGACAGCTGAATTAACATATACTCTCTTGCTTAGTAGCGCTGAAACATATTTGTACCGATTAGTTTTAAACCGCAAAACCCGCACCCGGGTGATGATGACTCGGGAGATCAACCGCAACAAAGTCTTGTTAAAGTCACTAGCTCAAGAATCAGGGCTTTAAATAATGTCACTACCATTTTTAAGCAAAAGTATTTTTGATAGTGACAACAATGTACTACGTTAACGATTTCTAGGGTCTTATCGACTGACTTAAATATAATAATAAGATAGGAACTCTAAACACAGCGTGTCTTTATTTTTAGTATGTAATTCTTAACGCCTTATTTAACATAAGGGATCAGAGACAACTCCCTTGAAGAAGATTCGTGGTGTCTTCAGAAACTTATTTAGCTATAAACTCTTAAACTCGTTTGCAGGATACGAACAAAAAACATCGAATTTATAAACATACATATTTGAGCAGTATGTATGTAAGTGATTGACGTTGCAACCGTTTAGTCGGTTATAGCCGAATCGACGATAGTGCGCCACTTCTCTCTCTCCTTCGCAGTTCGGCGCCAGTTGGAGATCCCAAGTGTAACCAGGTCGCTCTCCACCTGGTCTTCCCCTTCCTCGGCTTCCTCCGGCGGGTACT
Source organism: Zeugodacus cucurbitae (assembly GCF_028554725.1). NCBI lineage: Eukaryota > Metazoa > Arthropoda > Insecta > Diptera > Tephritidae > Zeugodacus > Zeugodacus cucurbitae. Next base: position 68,690,134 of record NC_071667.1, read on the forward strand.
GCATCGAACACTTTCAGGGCTGGTATGTTATTTGAGCAGTACCCTCCTTTAATGATAGCTATAAGAATGAACCTCGACGTGAATGAAATCTTCTAGTTAGAAAGAATCTCCTATAAATTACTGCATTTATAAGATTTGCTGAAGTCAATGTTTACAAATCGTCACATCAGTCAATAAGAATAATGATAGGTTAGGTTAGGTTAGGTTTGTAGGCAGATCTCTGCAAGACAGAAAGATCTCACTTAGACAGCCTGGCGCTGTCCATTGTGGTACCAATAAAACTCCCCGTGGATCAAAGACCTTTAAGATTCAGCAAACCGCTTGGAATCCGTTATAAATTTATTAAGACTGGTAATATCGATTCTAGCCAATTCGATAGGATCGTCGAAAAAGGGCTTTCGGAGGTGTTTCAACCTCAGTCTGGCAAAAGCTGGACAGTGCAGTAGGAAATGCTTAGATGATTCCATCTCGCCTTCCTCCATACAGCTTTGGCAACTAGCATCTGCTACGATCCCAAGTCAAACCGCATGGGTACCCATTGGACAATGTCCAGTAAGTACCTCTATTATTGCGCTGAGATTGACCTTGCCAGAGACTGCACTTTCCTCCATTGACTTCTACCCACCCACATATCCCTCGTAGAATAATGATAATTTGAGAAAGAATATTGGTCTAAAATCAAACATAAATCAAACCAAACCTACCAATTAGGCCTAAGGAACTTGAAATGCTATATCTGTTTGCTCTGCTTTTGCAAAAAAAAAAAACAATTGTTTGGTGTTCGTTTTTTTGTTTTTGTAAAAAATCATGATTAATTTAGACCAACGTAAGATCCAAATGTTCTATTGAGATCTATTGAGTTTTATGCTCCATGCACATAAACCAATAATATAACAAATTTATATCTAGTGCTGCACCATAATCTCCAACCTTGTCCTAAGTGGGAAAAAACAGCGCTGAACATACTTAATTACAATTGTCATTCTGATTGCGCACAAGTCCATAAGTAAACTGCACAAATTGATAAGGTGTTACCAATACTAAATTACCATAAATTTCCACTATAAGTATCTGTAAGTCCACTGTATCTGTCTTTTGTACGCTTCTCCATTAAACGCGCCATATGAATGACCCTTCACTTCGCTAGGCGACCAAACGCAACTAACTTAACAACTTAATTTTCACACAACAGAACACAATCACACTCGTACACAGATCCAAACATACAAAGATATATTTGTGCTCATATGGCCAACATTTGTTATCGCATTCGAAGAAATATTGCCGCCATCAATCGCCTTCAACTTAACCCGGTTGCTGCGTTGTGCGCATTCCAAGCTGGCTGCACACACAAACATTCATCTGTGTTGTATGTGTGGCTGTGCACTCCTACAAACAATTGTTGACCAACTTGCCACACTACAAATCGAATGTCGCAGACGCGTTTGCCAATATAAATACTCGTATCAGCTGCTGGGTACACGCCCAGTAGGAAAATTGGTACACGCCCCTTCATGAATTATAACACTGTGTGGCTTTAATATTTCAACCAACAAACCAAAGTTTGTTTGTGTGTGTGTATGTAGGGAAGTGCTCCAATAAATTTCAACTCATTAAGCCACATTTGTTAATCAATTTATTGCCACTTAATCAATTTGCACAAGTTTACGTTGCGATCTGAGGAGAAAAACAATCACGCGCGAACTGGCTTTAATTGCATTATGAATTAGAAACATGAGCACCATTGCTGTGATTGCGTAATGTTGGCTGTAAGAAAAATAATTAAATGTATAAATGATTTCCTACTAGGATGGAGGTGTAAAAGCATACTATGGAAGAACCACATAGTAACTCCGAATATCTTAGTCAAATATTAAAAGCAAAGCAGCGCCAAGTATCTCTACAGTTGAAACACTGGTGATATTCATTTTGAGTGGTAGGAGTATGTATGTATATGATTGGCGTTGAACCGTTTAGCCGGTTATAGCCGAATCGATGAGAGCACGCCACTCCTCTCTTTCCTTCGCAGTTCAGTTGGAGATTCCAAGTGTAACCAGGTCGCTCTCCACCTGGTCCCTCCAACGGAGCGGAGGTCTTCTCCTTCCACGGCTTCCTCCGACGGGTACTGCATCGAACACTTTCAGAGCTGGAATGTTTTCGTTCGGACAACATGACCTAGCCAGCGTAGCCGCAGTCTTTTTATTCCCTGGACTATGTCTATGTCGTCGAACAACACATACAGCTCATCGTTCCAACGTCTGCGGTATTCGCCGTTGCCACAGTTCTGAGGTCCATAAATCTTGCGCAAAATTTTCCTATCGAAAACTTCTAGTGTCGTCTCATCTGATGTTGATATCGTACAAGCTTCTGCACCATAAAGCAGGATGGGAATGATAAGCGTGGTAGGAGTACCTTTGAAAAATTTGACCCCTTGTAAAATCTCGGAATCACCAGGCAGATGACGTCATGTTGTGTTAGGTTATACTCCGCCGAGATACACAAATCTATGCTGAAAAGTCTAGATAGGCTATATATATAGATCGGCTTTGAACTCAATCTCTAAGGCAGACAACAGATGGTCTTGCTATTAATCAATTTGAGTGAGGCTCAGTTCATGTTCGTCGAAACATGAAAACAGACTTGGATGGTAATGAGAATGTTGAGGAGTTTCCAAGCTGCTGGTCCACTACATTACTCCATGACCTTTAGCATACTCCAATGAAACTTAAAGCTGTAGTCCACAGAATTGTTAGAAGCTGGTGTGCGAGTCAGTATAGTGCAATAAATAAAGACCGATACCTAATATATATCTCGATTCAAAACGATTGTTCGGTGGTGGACCTCATTATTTTTCAAAATATTCCTACGGGTCGAATAAATCAAATAATATAATATATACATCTATAGTAGATCATTTCAAGTATATTAAGACCATATGGCCACCCCTTATCTCCACCCACACATCTTAAAGTATTATGTATTTACTCCAACTCCCATTATTTTACAAATCACACGTCTATTTATACCTAACGGTATTTTGTTTACTTGCCAATGGTCGGCTTAGCCTTTATCGTCAAAGAAAATGACAAATTGGTGAAGGGGCCCGAAACGACTTGAAAGCACGATAGTTGCCACTGTTGTACGTTGTGGAGCGGCGATGATAATGCAAATTGAAAAAGTGGCGCGCATTCCGGTAGCAAATGAAATTAATACGCCGCGGCAAAGGATAAGGCGGCAGATAGCGGCGCGAAGTGATGAAGCGCGAAAGCATGAAGCATGCACCATTTCGTTATATTTATTTATAGAATGAGTGCACATAAATATTTAAAATGCAGATAATGACCGTTTACAGGCGCCCAAATGATTTCAAATGCACACACATAGCCAAACATATAGAGTTAGATAAGGCCTGCCAATGCATTTGGTGTGCCATTTGAAGGCTGTGGGCAACTAATTGTAATCTTTGTTGCACGCTGCGCTGACGCTTAATTAAATTTAGCGCACAAAGACGCGCACAATGTTGCCAATTAATTTTTAATTTTTCACATTTTTATTTATATTTTTTGCGCGCGATTGTTTGTGTTTGTAACTAAGTGGCAGCGCGTTTGAGAGTGAACGCTTAGTTTGCAATTATGTATATTTGCAACGCCATGTTGCAGGCAAGTAATGTAATTACATTTTACAAATTACAAGTGCTGTACGCTGGCAGCGCCTTTCTGCGCCAAACATACATGGAACACGCATTTCAAACCAACATTAACCAACAACAATGTAGACGCTTACTTCCCACCGCGCAGTTGTTTGTTGGTGGTTGGCGGTTGTTTATTGTTGCTTGCAACAAGTTGGCGATTACCTGCCGCGCGGCTGCGCATGCAAAATGCACATAAATCCCCAATCCAATTTAACGCGAGTCGCGAGAACATTAGAAGCCAAGCATACAACCATAAATATGAATACACCACTCATGCGCGAAGCTTGCAACATGATACGCGTTGCATGCGCTGGCAGCTGCCGCTAAAGGATAGGCAAGCGGCGATTTAAGCTAGCGTGTTCGCGTCCGTTTCCGCGCGCGCCCCTCTATGTATGTGTGTGTATGGGTGCCATTATAACCAGTAGCGCCACATCATTTTTCATCATTAACCATTGCACTCACAGGCGAGACACAACGCCAACAACAACAGCACAAACAATAAAACAAACTTAACCATCGCGCTGCTTGTAGGCGCACCTGTAATGCGCATGCGCGCGCGCATTGTTCACCCTGCGTCTAACTGGAGTCAAAACTGCAACCTTTATTATAGCTACACTTGGCCGAGACGAACCTACGCCATAAATGCGCGCAATGTTATTAAGCCGTAATTATTTTTTAATTATATCAAAATATATTTGCTGTACTCTCAGTCAGTTCGCCAGCAACAGATTACAGCGGAAGTCTGCCGCGCTGCGCAGGATCGCCTTAGTACGCGCAGACACGAGCACGCCCTCGTAAATTTCGTGTTGGCACTTTGGCTCGATGGCCTTGTGTGCTGCATGCAGCCACTCTGCAGCAAAGCGCATTCCATTCGAGAGCAATAAAAACTCGTGCCGCCTTCCGCGCGCCACTTACATACATCAACACTCCCAGTGGCGGGATGCGTTGAAATCGTGCTGAGCGCGCAAATAATTGAACGCCACAACGAGGTGTTCGTCGTTGCCGTGCGCTGTCTTCTGCCCTCTGCCGCAATGCCGCTAACGCCCGCAGTTGAGTTGTTGCAAGTAATCAGCAACGCGCACTCATCTCAACTAGTCGCGGTTGAAATTGATTTCATGCGACGCTTAAAAAGCTGACGCTAGGCAACAAACAAGCATCCATACATACATAACTACACATTAGTCTCAAGTTACATATGCGCGCAATAACATGCTAGACATCAGCGCTGCCAATTCCTGTTGCAACAGTAGCGTTGGCAATGAAAAAAGGGTCCAAACTTCAGCTTCAACTTGCAACGCGTTCATCATCGCTTATAAATTAGTTTGTCTTGTTGTGTTTACAGTCGCTCGCGCAGGTGCAAATAGCAACTTGCAGTAGTAGCGCGTTGGCGTATTTCACAGCCTTCTCCGGCTCAGTTACATTGGCGCTCCTTACCCACAACAAAGCTATTTATAGTCGAAACAGATATTAGACGCTGTAGAAAAGTACGCACCCTATAGGACACTGTTTCAATTAATTGGTCTGGTTGGTTTCCTGTGGTGGCAGTGATTTAAGATAGTCAACGGAAATATCAACAGTCATTTGAGTCTAAAGTTTGACAACCTTCTCTAACCATATCTTGGAGTTTATTAAATTAAAAAGGAACCTTCTAATTGATAGGGAAAGACATATGACCTTCAAAGATTTTAGCTCATTCGTGTAGCTGCTTTATTATATGCGGTTAAGAATATGTCAAATTTAATGGCAGTCAAATATATGGTAGCGGTTGTCATAACTTTTTTTAATATCAATCGTCCTAGTTTTGAAACAAATCGCCAACTCATTAATCTAAACCAAATTTGGTTTGAAATTCACTACCTCTTGCCCGGTAGAAACTCACTTCATCAAAATTTTAACTATTGTCAATTTATTGTCATTAAATTTGACATAATGTAAACCGCACATTAGTCTCTAAGTCTATCACCCCCTATTCTTAAAAGATTAGGAACCTTTGAAAATAGGCTTTTCAATTTTAATTCGACTCCTCCTATCTTCTATCGAGTATAATCATTGTCAAATTATTTGATTGCTTGTATCATAACTAAGAAACTAGTAACTCATGAGCACATTACAAGTAATATTACCAGCTAGGAACACTTAGATGTATGCATCGGTATATCAAGTATCTAACTATTGATACGTAGCGTCAATTTTTGCCAATGATAAAAATCTGAGAAATCATTTTCAACTAAACAGAGAAAAAACAAAATTTATGAGAATTTATAAGCGCACGAAAATTGCTTAATTTTAACGAATATGTCTGGAGATTACAGCGCCAATAGATGGGATCACAACTAGATATACATACATACTTACATATACTGAATGGAGAATAAACATGGGTTGGTCCTTAGGCTAAGCCACACCATGGCTGTCCTTAGTAGATAATATCAGATTTTTGTTGTAGTATACATATAAACCTGGTACCTGTTTAGGTATACCATATATACGAACATAATATATGTATTTATGTGAATCCACAGTGTGGCAATGGAATTGTGGAAATAACAACAAATTGACTTTTTGCTTGGAACTTAATGCTTGGTGTTTGTAGCCATTATGCTGTGGTTGTTTTTCCTGGTGAATTTTTGATTTTCCATCCGCAGGGCAGTCACAAGAGTATCATACAATACATAATTTACAGTTGTTTGTGTGTGTCGCTGTGTTTTTGTTTTGAGGCGATGCGATTGTCTGATTGCTAGTGATTGATTTGGTGTGAACGTAATGGCGCTTAAATCACTTAATTACAGTTACAATGCGGATAACAACGAATGTATGCGAATGAGTAGATGTATCTATATAAGGTCTGAAGGCAGTCAGTTCCAACTCAATTTAATATGGGGTTAAGAGGGATATTCACTTCAAATGTGTTTTTAATGACTTAATAAGCGGGTGCGCCTGGCATTTGTATCTGCATTTGGGCACAAGTAGCAATTTTGGAAGCTCTCAGGGCGATTGATTATACATATGTAAGTATACCAGGCTTCATAGGTACATCTGAATGCGAGTAATGTATTAGTTGCTTGTATGTTTAGGATATATTAGATGCTTCTTGTTTGAAGAATTTTTGACATTTTAATAAGACCTCCAATTGGATGGTATATCAGACCACTGCTATGGTGAATAAAGTTGTCTAGAGTATCAGATGGTGTTCGCTTGAAAGTGTCTCTTCATTTTCATTGGTTATAAAACTATGAAATGTACGAGGATATGATGTCATGTTAGATTCCAGTAGGAAGTTACTTTGTGAAGGCAATTAGTTGTACACTCACTTCGCAATTATCAAGTCTCTCCGCCTATTTTCACTCAATTAATTCACTGAAATGTCTGAACTAAATTATTTTTAATTGGTCTAATTGATAAGAATAGAAAGTGGAAGTCCTCTTCATATCGATATCTATGGATTTTTTGGGATATTTAATTGAAAGGAACTTTAGAACAGCCACTTTATCCAAGAAACTGGGTTAGTAATTAATTTTAGTGGAAAGAGTAGCATAGTTAGTATCACCTCACGACCGATAACTAAAGCTGGGTTGGTCTAAAAGTGGAAATATTTGAATGATCTGAAAAATAATCATTTAGGCAAGGTCGTATCGTTAATGTGCGTAGACCAGACTGAGCTTGAGAGTATGCTACATTGAAGGAAATTTTTGGTAAAGCTATCTCTTATGGAGAGTAAAGAAGACGCCAACATTCTGCTGACTTAAGAGCTGTCTGTGTATTTAAGTCAAAGTTGAAGCAACAGAAAACAGACTAGAAGTAGTTCAGCTGAATCGTATCTCTCTAAAATGTCCCCTTATAGCTTTTGTCGTAAGAAGTGCCTTGAGGATGAAAGATATGTCCCGCTAACCTCACTATAAATCAACGCTAATAGAAAATGCTTGAAGAAAAATCTGCAAATACAAGAAAGATATATTAAATGTCCCACAAGACTAGGTCCCAATTGTATATGTTAACATATGTTTGACAACATTTTCGTGACCATAATTGGTCTGCCGCAAGTTGAATGAACATAAGTAGGCATTTGGTGAAATTAAATTTAGCGCCAATTTACGGTCTGAAACTGAAAACTGTAAATTCTGTCCAAGTAACAACAAACACTTGATTTAGTAGTGGGTAATTAGCGCACAACAGCTACAACAACAACAAAGCCGACAGTCCACATAACTTCCGGACGATTTATTTTGCGTGTCAAGTGCTCATAGGGTCTGGAGAGTGCACGCGCGCTCGCTTGTGTGTATTTTGGCTGTGAGCTCTCATTTTCGCAGATTTTCCCTTTACGATAATGCCTGCGCTTGCGTTTTCGCGTTGCGCTAAGTTTGTTGCACTTGTTGCCACCAGCCAAAGAACACACGTTGTGAGTGTTATGCGCCACCGTCGCTGCAGGTGTCACCGCGGGCTTCATGCTGATAATCGCCGATTGCTGGCTGATGCAAGCTCGTTGATGTCATTATAGTTTGCTGCTGGCAAATTGGCGATCGTTCCAAGTACAGTTAGTTTTATTGTCACTCATAATGTCGTCGGCCCTTTAGGCGCTGCGCTTGCGTGTGTTGCCATTGAGAATGGCGTGCGAGCATATTAATCGAGATCGGTGCTGCAAGAATGTTGATGATTTGGCAAAATTTATTGTTTTATTCACGTGTTGAGATATTCGTGGCTTCGTGGGAGTTTTGGATTGAAGAAATTATACACGATGTTCGATTTATTGTGAGATAACTTATATTTGGTCAGGTTAAAGAAGGTTTCGGGGTACGTTGGAAACAAATACTAGACGTTGGCTCTCAGCTGAAAGGCTTACCCTCAGAGTATTGACATATAAATATACAAGTGTTGATTGAAGAGGGTTGCCACCAGTTAGTATCTTGAAAAATCTTATAGCATAACAATTCATTACAATATGGGTCTTTGACTGTGGAGTATAAGGAAAACGTTCAGTTAAAACTATTTAAAGAGAGTTGCCACCTGTTTTTCGCATTCACCTAATATCATAACAATTCATTACCGTTGTGCATTCAACTACAGATGGTTAAGAAAATCCATTCTTTGAAATATTTTAATAGTGTTGCCATCTGTTCCGTTTTTTAAATAAATTTTTAATTTAACTAATTATTACAATATGGGTATCAAACTACAGAGTATTAAGAAAATTTTCAAAAATATTTTAGGAGGGTTGCCATCTGTGACTATGTAATTTTTTTTTATGAAATTAATAGCATGACAAAAAATATCAATATTTATTACTGGATATTTTAAGTAAACTGTCACTAGAAAATATTTTATCAGCAGTGTTGCCACTGGTTAAAAATTTTAATCGTTTAAAAATTCGAATGTAACTGAAATATAACAATATTGATATTAAAATAAACAGGATTCGAAATATATTTCTCAGAAGGGTTGCCACCTATTCGAAAAAAATAATTAAAAATTTTTAAAAGAATTAAAAAAAAAAATTTTCAGATGTATTCTCGGGTGAAATAGTTAAATTTGTACTTTATTTAGCCTAATTTTTTTTTTTAAATTGAAATCACTCCTAGCACCTCTACTCAACTATGGCCCCCTGCTTTGTCCTTAATCGCTCAAGAATAATGCCTCTTTCAGTGCCACTATTATATCAATTAAGCTAATGACAATTACACTGAATGTTGCTCCGCTGTACTCATTCTCATTTTACACAACAATACGTGTGTAATATTTATCTATGCACCGTTAGCAGTGGACCTTAATGATGCACCTATGATTAAGATGAAATCGCGGTGCCACCGTGCGATAATAACTGTAAATAAGTTCAAAATTAATAACACAAGGAAATCGGTAATATATATATCACTATTTAAATATATATACATACATACATATGGTTAGGCAGATATGTAGAAAGATAGCAATATGCAAGCGCTTTAACAATAATCTGTTGCGCATATTAGCAATTTAAGTGTTGCAGCAATTTTCTATTGCCCGAAAGCGTGCAACATCAAAGCAGCAGTGGCATGCACGAGTGTAGCAGTCACACTTACAACAACTATTATATATGTATGTATGTGTGTAGTGGCATCCGTTAAAGGTATGTTTGGTTGTAAATGCAAGTTCGTGTGGCATTCTCAATGCGCCTGTGGTGCAACATTTCATTTCAATTGCATAATTAACCGCCGGCAAAAATGTCTATGCAACATGTATATACATTGAGTATGTACATTGTTATGACATTAAATACGCGCGTAACTAATGACAAAACAGCTAGCAGGCGCAAATCGTGTAGCAATCTAACAAAGAATAAAAACAATAGACACCGCACACCAACAGTGTTGGCAACAGCCCAACGGCGAAAAGGCGAACCAAGTTGTACGCATATCCCAAGTGCAACAGCATTTAAATACCAACTAATGAATGGCAGTCAGTGCAGCGTGGCGTGGCGGCGATTTCATCTGGCAGTCAGTGCAACATTCTCACTGCGGCCCTAACTAATTACTTATGGAAGAAACGCATCTACACACACTTCCATACAGATACACGCAGCCGTTGAACATTTAGTTATTATTCTGTGAGCTTTTGTAGTCATTCGCTTGCTTGCAGCTACTTTATATGCAGAGCTAATTCTTTTCTAGATTGTTGCTTGTCCAATTACCCACACCATATACCCACCACGTAGAATAGTCTACTATCAAGTTAGTCGCATGTGAAAGTGCACTGTTTTGGTAACTTGCAACAGTGGAAGATAAGCCTTGAAACAATAAAAGTTAAGTGAATCTGTTCCGCTTTGACGGGAAGAGTAAAAAGAAAGTTCTGTTCGCATATTTTATTTCCGCTGTGCTAAATGAAGTCGTAATGGGTAATGCGGAAGAGAGTCTTTAATTGAAGTGACTTGCTTTTGATGTGGATATGAGAAGAAGGAGAGTTGAAGAGCTTTGAATTTGATTAAAATTATATTAATCTTTTTACGTGGCTGTCACTCGGGTCCTTCCTGAACATATGATGTATAATAACCTCTAGTTATGGCGAACAGCAAAAGCTCAGTGGCTTTCCATTAAGCTTACAGGTAGAGATAATTTCACGGACGACTTCCTTGGAATGAGTATATTATTAGTAACATGATTGTGCCAAGATTTTGTTTTATAAAAGTTTTTATTTAAAAAATCTTCATTCGAAAGCTTTAATAAGCTTTATAAAGCTTTTGGGTATTTACTGACATAATTAACTAGTCTCTATTTGAAGTGAGTTGCTTTTAAGGTGGATATGAGAAGAACTAGAGCTATAGCGATTTGATCTTCATTAAAATTATATTAAGCTTGTCACATTGATTTCAATGAGGTTCTTTCTGAATTCTCATCAAAATTTAAAGCTTGAACCTATAACCAATAATTGTGAAGAACAGCAAAGGCTTAGTGGCTTTCATTAAGCTTTCAAGTAGAGATAATTTCTCGGACGACTTATTCGGAAAGAGAATATTATATGAAGCATCATTGTCGCGAGTATTTTATTTTATAAAAGTTATTTGTAGTTAAGAAAGCATCATACGAAAGCTTCAATAAGCTTTTAAAGCTTTTAGATATTTAGTGACATAATTAACTATAAACTTTTTTCTGTGAACTAAATTAATCAATGATTAATGACTTCATATGCAGCCTCCATAGTTTACATTACTGTAATACCTTAATAACGTCCAGTAAAGTATTATGGGTTATATTGAAACTTAGAGACCAATAGAAATGCTTAATTTAGAGAAATATAAACAACTTTCAATAATAAAATTAGGCTGAACAATAAATTGATGACTCCAAGGGTTTTTGAAGCTAGTTAAGTCCGACTTTCGGAAGTTCTAGATTACTCTAGTGAAAGCCTCGGAATGTACGCTACTTCTATATAACAGATCAAGGGCCCATAAATATTTGACGCGAAAAAATTTAAGTGATTTCAGGGGAATAAAATCTATGTAGAGATTGTAACAGTAAACATGTTTATAGAGGCTATGCACTTACTACCAACAACTGGATTTCCTGATATTACTTTCTTGAATACTATATAGAAATGGATTAAAACTAATGCATTGAAAGGCCGCCATGGCCTAATATAAGAAGTCCCAAATGGTCTTGTTTTCAAAGATCATATAGAAGAAATCTGGATAAATCTGAACCTTTGTTAATTATAGTTATTGTCTTACCACTTGGATAAACCCTAGAAAAAAACATAAATTATACAATTCCGGTTATAAGATCCTCCTTGCGGTTAAAACGAAAATTTTCCTTTGAAATTTCAAGTGGAGCTCACGTGATGCTCGTTGTCTCTTGCACATCCTGTGGGTAGACAACATACCTCTGCTCTTATAAACATAAAAATGTCTTAGCGAAGATTTATATATTTTGACGCAGCCGCTCACTGGGCAGATTTATGCCACAAAATGATTTTATGGCTTTTTGTTTAGGCGAGAGGAAATGTTTGTTATCCAATTAGCAGGACGCACAGGCGCACATCCGCCATATACACATACAAACATAATATATATGCAAATATAGAGGCGTGTGTGTATGTGTGTGTGCGGCAACTAGAGCTTATAAATGCTTTATTTATATTTACATAATAAACACATTTGGTTTTAACAAAAAAAAAACACGGAGAATTGGCCAGCGGGTCATAACACTTTATTGATACTAAATCAAGTCAAGGGTAATTTGCAAACACACACGCATGTTTAGAAGTATTCCTATGGTAAAAGCTCAGAGCGCATTTGGGTGATGAAGCCACTTATATGTAAGAAAATATGGCATTCATTATAATATATATAAGTTTGTTTTTTATATATAAGTTTATCCATTTAGTGTGGCACCCAAAGTCGCTGCGGTAAACACACACCAGAAAGGTGTAGGTTTTTTAAGGCGCCATAATAACTCGTATTATCCACCTTTCGAGCGAAATTACGTACATTTTCCAGCACATTCATTCGCGCGCCGGATTGGCCATTGTGTTGCAACATTTGATGGCACCGCCGCAGGAACTCATTCGCCCGTTCGCCCATTTTGCGCACCCGTCACCGGTCATCGGCTCGCATCGCTATCGGTTCGTGTGTTCGTCACCGTCGCGTTATTGTCAATAGTTGTCTGCGCCAATTTCATGGCCGCCCATTGGACCTTAAGGGTCACTGCGCGCGCAATAAAGACATTCACTTTTTACTGTTGTCCATGTGGCGTTGTGCTCCCGCGGCGGTCCGCGTAGGAGCTGTTGGCTGGTGGCCTCTTGCTTTGGCTTTATTGCGGATGTGCTCGTATAAAAGTGTTATTTGCACTTGTATTTCGTCCATTAAGGCCGCCTCTAATAGGCATGTGTGCGGTTGGCTAATGCGGTTAATTAGAGAATGATTAGATTTTATCGAAATGCTGAAAGCGAAATTGGCCCATATCAATAAACATAAGTGCGGCAATCATTTGGATGTGTATTTGCTATGGTGGGCATATCAGAAAGTACTTATGTATTTGCAGAGAAATTTATTATTTGTAAGAAAAAATGGAATAGTAAAGTTCTTTGAATACTAAATAAAAAATATGTTAAGAGTATATTAAATAAATAGTTTAGAACTCCAGCTACTTACTCAATGCATGTAAGAAACAATCCCAAACGAAACGTGAATAGCAACAAATGTTACATCTGAAGCATTCTTTCAACCGCTTTATTCCAACATTTTGTTACGCAACAATAACAACAACCGAGTTTTGCTTCATAGCATATATTGGTTAGCCAATATCTCCCTGCCGCCTTTTTATATTTTGAATTTCGCGGCTAAATGTATGTATATAAAACGCTACAGATATCGTATCTGGCAATACTAAAGATCTTTGAAAGGTCTTGACATAACCTACAAAACGACGCTATTCATGATTAGTTTGCAAATTGCCTTCACTATTTCGCGCTATTTTAAAGTTTTCCTTGGTTAAAGGCAAATCCGCTAGAGACACGTTCCGTGAGATTAATGGTATTTTGGGGGTTGGCACTCTATCACTTCGAACTGCGGAGGAATGGTTTCGACGATTCAGAGCGGGTGAAAACGACACGCGGATGGTGACAGGCGACGAAAAATGTATCACGACAATATCAAGCGAAAACGGTCGTGGTCGAAGGCCGGTGAATCGTCCCAAACAGTGACCAAGCCGGGATTGACGGCCAGGAAGGTTTTGTTGTGTGTTTGGTGGGATTGGAAGGGATTAATCCACTATGAGCTCATCCCATATGGGCAGACGCCTAATGCTACCATCTACTGCGAACAACTGGACCATTTGAAGCAGTGTCCATAATTGGCCAACAGGAAGGGTGAAGTGTTCCACCAGGACAACGCCAGACCACATACCGGACATAGCGCCAAGTGATTACCACCTGTTCCTGTCCATGGCGAACGCCCTTGGTGGTGTAAAGATGAACTCAAAAGAGGCTTGTGAAAAGTAGCTGTCCGAGTTCTTCGCAAATAAGGAGAAGGGCTTCTACGAGGGGGGTATTATGAAGTTTCCGTACGAATGATGGACGCAGTGATGAAAGCAAGTTTTCAAAATAAATCCTATAAAGGTACAGAAGAAAATAGAAAACTGCATGCGTTGACCCGAATTGAAGTCCCTGAAGACAGGGTCACTGTTTTAGGCATTTCAAATAGACTTTCATATAAGACCATCCTATTCAGAAAAGTAACCACCAAAAATATCACTCCCCCTTACAGAAGTAACATCTTTATTCTCCTAGTTCCTTATATCTTTTAGAAATGATTGATGTATCGGTAAATGAGATGGAAATGGTAGAAGTTGACACATTTTAATTACCTATTATTCGATGGAGTGTGGTATTGTTTAAAACGCTGTAAGGTGACCCATCAACGCTACTCTTTATGTAGTACTAATAATCTCTCTTGGGAACACTTTGGTCCGTTTTCAATTTAAAATGGTAAGAACCAAAAAACGGTTGGTTGCAAAACATATTAAAGAATCTGGTCAGGCTTTTTCGCACTTCATATACCAAAACTATTTTTTTTTTTGTTAATTTTGACTTATTTCGGTTGTAAATGAAGTTCTCTGTAAGACTATCGTAGAGTAAGGAAACTCCATACATCTGAAGAGACATCCTGTATATTGAATACTTAAAAATATTCACAATATATACTTATATAACTAATTAGACTATGTGCTTATATGTACATATAGACATTTTATGATACCCCAGAGGATTGTGATGATTTTCTCAACTAAAACTATGCCCGATACCGCTTTATGCGTCCATTGTAAATCAGAGATGTCTGCCAGCATACACATACACAAACAAGCACACATACAAAAGAAAAAAGAAAAAAGAAAAGTAGTGGATGCTCATAAGGCTTAATTGTTTGGCTCATTTTTAAGCCGACACAATAAAACTTGGCAATGCGAGAGTCATCAAGATGTCATGAGGAAATGCCGGTGGTGATGGAGTCGTTGATGGCACTGCGGTGCAGCGACACTGGTGGCAATGATTCCTTGTTCAAATGGTGGTGGCTTCTCACTGGTCGATGAAGATGGCGCTGCGATGCGGCAACACAATGCCAAAATTGGCACCTTAACTTGCCAACAAAAGGATCAGCGCTGACAAGGCGGCAATAAACTCACCAACACACACATACTGATACACGTACAGTCGCGCGCAATAACAAAGCCATCAAAGCAATAACAGTCAAATGTGAGGCTCAAATTGATGAACGACTGCCCAACTGACAGCAACTCAAATGCGCGCGAGTAGTTGGTGCGTAAGCGGGTGAGGCAATTGTCGCGTAGCTGTGCGAAAGTGCGTGTGGGGTGCAACGGCTCGACTAGCCGGCGGCGTCGGCGGTGTACCAAATCGCTCAACTCACTCGCGCGATAAAAGTTTATTGCATTTTTTGCAACATTTCTTTCATTTGCTTTTGTTGTTGTGATTGCTTTAGTGGTCACTACCGACCACAGTAGTGCAAGCAGTCGGCAGCAATCAGCAGCCATTTCGTAGTAAGACAAAAAGAATAAAAAACAAATGCCTCTAAGTGACGCTTTTAGACAACTACTTGCCACAAATGCGCCAACAAATGCAAGTGGCAAACATTGAGAGTAAAAAAAAAAACAAAAAATTGCCTTCAAAGTATGTATGCCATAAAAAATAGCAGTTAAGTTGTAGGGCTTCAGTCGCCCTACTGCGCTGCTACAAAACCCGGCGCGCTCGCCCTACCCTTCCAGCTGTTGCACTGTTGTTCATGCCACAAACCATTAAAATTCCTGTCGTCATTTGCTAATCCACATGCGTGCCAGTTGCCAAACCACACTAAGCCTCGCGCGCCCCTTGCTTTTCTCCCCTCTACAGTCGGCAGTCAGTCGGCTATTTTTATTGCATCGCCTGCAACTTTATGGGCAATTGCAAGACATCACAATAGCTTACCGCCGGCCAACCGCCCTCGCGCATACACCTGACGGCTGGCCGCTTGGCATAGTGGGACCCGGTAACCCTCTTCTGCGGTTCGACTCGACAATTGATCGTGTCGTCCGGTGCTTGGCACTTAAAATAGCAAATGTTCTATATATCGATTTCGATTTGATCGCCTTGCTGCTGCTGCTGCTGTTGCTATTGTTGTTGCACCAAACTAACCAAAGACATAAATACTTCTGGCTTATGCTGCTGCTTCTTCTCCCGCTTTTGCTTTGGCAAAATTCTATATGCGCATGCGTATCCGGGCACGCGAAGTTCTATATTCTGCTGCTTCTTGCATTTTTCTTAATTTTTTTATAGTTTTTCTGTTGCTTAGCATTAAATATTTATCCATATTCGTGCGCTGCAACTAACTCGTCGCTATTTATAGCCCAGTGCACAGTGCACTCTGTGGCATTTATTGCCTTTGTTAATTAATGCTTGAGTAATCTCGTCCGTGACCTTGGCAGCATCAGTAACAAAGCACTGCAACAGCAACAACAACAACAGCGGCAGCCACAATGGCATCAATGTCAGCGCCGTCGTCGTCATCATCATCATCATCGTCTATGCAACACACGCACATTCCTTTGCGGCAGCTCGGTGTCAGCGGCGTTTTGCCTGTTTCGCCTGAAGTCAATAAGGCATTATGGCAGTGAGTTGTCAAGACATCAGCATATTCTGGTAATCTGGTGTTAAGTCACATGCAAAAACATAAATATCACCGATCAAGTGTATTCACGTTGGATTTATTATGGCGCTTCGCCCCTTTTGTTGTTGTTGCTGCTGTTGTTTGTTAACAAATAATTTACTTGTAAAGTAGGTGCATAATTGGATTACATTTATTTAACACATAAAGCGCACGAGACTTGAGAGGCAGTGTGTGAAATGAGATTTTGCTTTAATAAGGGCGGCGCTCAAGGCCTTTTGGGGATTGAAAGACTTAGCAATTTTACAACTTTGTAACTTTTATTTTATTGAGTTTACGCGCCATGGGTCATCACAACGGAATCTCTGGGAACTGCTGAGCTGATGAACACCCAAGAAAGTGCCCCCGTGTCCCTATTTCACGAGACTAGGAATGAGCCAGGTCTACGACCTAGTGCTGGATCAATAGACCTCCTACGCGTTCGGGAAATGAGTTTTCTTTTTCAGACCCTCACCTTATTGGGACGAACTTTCAGCTTTTCAGAAAGCGACCTATCAATTGGCTAACTGTTGTGAAGTTTTGTCGTGGGGCGACGTCTATTGGGAAAAATATACAATCGAGATGTAGCAAAATAATAAGGGTCCAGATCATTGTTACAAATGTTTGGAGAAGAAGAAGAGCTTATAGAAGGTCATGGACTTGATAAACGGATGGTTTCGTCGCAATATATTTCGAAGTCTTGTATGTATGTAATTGGCTTATATCGCTTATGTGATTGTAGCCGAATCAATAAGAGCGCGCCATTTGTCTCCTTTTCTCGCAATTTCGTGCCAATTGAAAATACCAAGCGAAACCAGCTCGCTCTTCACCTGATCTTTCCAACAGAGTGGAAGGCATTCTCCTCCTCCGCTTCCACCGGTGGGCACTGCGTCGAGCACTTTCAAAGCTTGAGTGCTTTCATCCATTCGGACAACATATCCGCTGTCTTGCAATGTGCAGCATATCGTTCCAGCAGCGGCGTCAAAGGTCTATAAACCTTCCACAAAATCTTTCTCACAAAAACTCCTGTCATCGTCCACGCTTTTGGCTCATATAGCAGGACGGGAATAATGAGCGACAATGGAGTTGGATTTTAGCTCGTCGAGAGAGGACTTTACTTCACACTGAAGTCCCACAATACAGAGTCACCCTATCTTGAACCGCGTTCCTTCCCGATCCCGACGGAGCTTTTGTCGATTCTCTTTTTCTTAAACTTAGCAGAGTAATAAACGCCACGCGGTGAAGAGCGGGATGATAGGTTTGTGAATGTGAGGTTATGTCTTTCCAGTTAACATAAACTCTTACACCTCGGAACAATGCGGAACTTACTTAAACTGGTAAAAGGAAGGCTATCTTGGCAAGATTTCATTCATTTCGCGATTCACCAACTTTACAAACGCTTAAAGGAAAATGTGCAAAGGTGTTTATAGCGCCAATTAAGAAGACAAGATCTCCAAACGCCTGCGCAAACCACTTGCCCACATATTTATGCATTTATATACACATGTTTATGATTGTTTTCGACGCCATTAAAGCGTTTTCATATTTTATGCGCGAGAGTGAACAAATTACGCGTTTATTGAGCAATTATGAGTACTTTGCGCCCACATAACAGCATAAATATTTATGCGTTCACAGGAAAGGGCAAGCATTCAACTGGCGAATTGGCCGTTCAAGAAGCCACTGCAGTAAGTGCAAAACCCACGGTGATGACCACCAGCACGTCACCAATGCGGACTTGACACCATCAGCAACACTAAGAATCCCAGCAACAACAACAGCAAACACACCTCGGCTGTGTGGCGCTAAGCAGTTGCTATTAATAATGCACATTCTCTCCGACCCGCGGGCGTAGTAACACGCTGACAAACGCCTTTAATGACCAATTAGACTTACTAACGCTGGAGAATCATGCGAAGCACTTCGGGGAGAACCGCAAGCAATGAGAAGTGAGAAGCAATTATTTTTAATTAATTTAATTAGAGCGACCCAAGCAAAGCCACACACACACAAAATGTGGCTCACACGGTTGCACCACTAATGTTATGGAATTTATAAAAATTATAAGCAACAACAACAACAATAAAAGCAAAAGGCAAACTCCCAGCGAGGCATTTTGTCAAATGTCATATGATGTTGCAACAACAACAGTGATAAAGTAAATATTAACCACAACAATATGTTGCAACAATTTGCCACACGTGATGGTTAGCGTCATTAGCGCTGCTACCAGCAATCGCGCAATCGCACAACACACACATAGCGCTGATTTAGTTGTAATTAAATTAGATAACCACATGCAGCAGCGCAAATTTCTACTTGCCACAGCGCAATGAGAGAAGTCGAGAAGTCGCCAAGTCGAAGCGATGCCAAGTGCATAAACTAATTGCGCTGCTACTTGCCACTTGCATGCATGCATGTACTTGCAACGCGCCACACCGAGCGCTAGCCACCAACAAACCGTTGGGAATGTGGCGGCGGCGTCGGCAAGTCGCAAGGCCACTGACCTTGTGCTGCCGCACCGTTGGGATTTGTTTGCTCGGCAGTTCAGCAGAAAACTACTTAGTATGTGGTTGTTGTAGTGGCAGTAGTTGTTGTTGTTGTTGCAATTGTTATTGTTTCCTCCATTGCCTGTGCAATTTAACTGTTCGTGCGTCATAATCACTCACCTCATAAGATCAACAGCTCGCCCAGTGCTGCATGCCAAGCGCAAACAATACACAAACAACAGCAACAACAACAAGAACTTTTTAAAAGTTTTCTACAAGCATTGCTGTATATAAATAGCGCACAACAAAAATATAGAAGTGTGTGTATGTGTTGTTGTTGTTGTGTGTGAGAAAACTAACTGCGCGCATGCACGTAAGCCTTCAACGTCAACACGCCAGCCGAGGCGAGCAACCAGGCACCAGCAGCAGCCGACAAATCAGCAGTTGAGTCCCTGTTATTAGAATAAATTATTAGAATAAAATAAATAATGCAGCCGCGATTAGACAGGCATTTCCTCCTCCGGCTTGGCAGCACTCTTCCTCCTATGCCGCCCGCTTGCGTGTCACGCTCGTTGGGTCGCCGCCGCGCATCGGTTGGCAGTAAGCTGAAATCAATGTACAACCATCGTGTAGCATATAATTGCTCTATAAAACACGCATTTTAATTTCGAAATATTTCTAAGCTATATTTAAAATGAGATCATCTAATTCAGCAACAATTTGAAGAGGCTATATTAACTCAGACTTAAACTTTCTTTATGGAATTTCAATGATTTGTGTTTTTGTGTTATTTTTTTATTGGTTTTTAGTTAGTAATTAGCTCTAAATGAAATAATAGTATTTAATGTGTAGCGTCATAAGTCATTCACCCTCTAATAGTATGTGAATGATGGTACTTCGTGTGAATAAATTTTATTTAATTATATAATTAGCATTATTTAAAGTATGAATTTGGAAGTGAGAAAGCGCTGAATTTAGACAGATTCCAACATGAAACATTATCGCGAGCTTTTAGATCTAAACACTTTGTTCCGGTGTCCATATAGAATGTCGGTTAGAGTTAGATATCTGCATAGACATCTGCATCTGTTGATGAACGAAGTTATAAAGCGCTCTCATATTATTATAATGCCGTAACACCCTGTGTTCATACTTGCTTGTTTTCCAAGCTTAATGTATATATTACTCATTATGAATGTGATTTCAATTTCATTGTCCTTATGCTTATAGATAGCTGCTTACCAAATATCTGTCTCCCTTTCTCAGTAACTCTATTTTTCTCTTCCTTTCTATCTCGCGCTCTTTCACTAGCTTCTTCTCTCTCTCTCCTTCACTCTCGATGTGTGCCTAAAAAATAAGGTGACATTTGAATTTGAACTGCGCGTCGAAGGATTTGGAGAATTATTTTTTTTTAGGTTGGTAGTACTGTCAGTCACATTTATGTCAAATTTCATGCCAAAATACTCATTAGAGTTTCAAATACGTGTCGTTTTGTGAGCTGCTAAAAGTGAGTTTTTCGTTTTTTGCGATGTCGAAATTTGTTGAGCCTAGAATTTGCATTAAATTTCGTTTACGTAATTAATTTTCTGCTGCGAATACGTTGAGGATGGTGCAGAAAGCCTTTGGTGATGAGGCTATGTCTAAAAAAATGTTTACAAGCCGGTCGTGAACGTGTCGAAGACGAAGAGCGTCCAGGGCGACCACCAACCTCAACCGACGAAGCTCACGTTCAACAAATCAAAGATTTGGTGTTGAAGTTGGCTTATCGAAAGGCTCAGCCAATACCATTTTGAAGGATTTTTTGGGCCTCAAGCGCGCCAAATCTCAACTGATACCGAAAACATTAAATTTTTTGGAAAAAAGGCGCCAAAAACTCAACCCATATCGTTCCGCAACCACCGTATTCACCTGATCTGGCGCCGTGCAACTTCTGGCTGTTCACCAAGCTCAAAAGACCGGCCCGGGGACACCGTTTTTATACGATAGAGGAGATTCAAGACGGAACTGAAGGCCATCCCGAAAAGTGACTACAATTAGTGTTTCGAAGATTGGAAAATCCGTTGGCATAAGTGCATTGCATAGGGAGGGGATTACTTTGAAGGGGATGAAATTGATTTGGAAGAATAAATAAAGAATTTTCAAAATAAATACAATGTCATCTTATTTTTTGGGCACAGGTATAATTACAATGTTACTGCTTCTTCTCTCTCTCTCTCTCTCTCTCTCTCTCTCTTACTCTCGAAGTGTACGATTACAATGTTACTGATTAAAAAGTGAAATTCGAATTCGGATCATATTTAACTCATCATTTATCCAAAAAATATCTTTTATCCAGCTAAAAATCCGGGCTCTTCCAATAACGCAGGCCCTATGTGGTGCTGTAAGTGGAGTACGTAGAAGTACTTTAGTTGGTCCGTACATGAAAGGCAACGTCAACTGGCGCATAGACTCTCAATAAAGAATGTCCATTTGTATATTCGGTCATATTTATTTCCTTCCACGTTGTTCACTTCCCTACTCGTAGCCTTAAAACGGCCTCTCTTTCGACTTCTTTTGGGATTCCATTCCAGTGATTTTCGGCAAACTTCTGTAGCAACTCTTCGCAGTGTGTGACCTATCCATCTCCATTTTCGCATGTTCATATACTTGTTGGTCATAGGTTTAAAAGCCAACCTAAAACGTGTTAATCTCAAGAGTATCATCAGAACTATTCAAAGTTATTCTCTACCGTAACGAAATTCTAACGTCAGCACCTGGAGTGTCATCCAGCTGTTCATGTATTGAAACGTTCATGTATAGAATCAGCATTTATGGCATATGGTCTCATATCGTTTATTCCCAACAAAAATATAATATTATTTGAATTAATTTAGTGGAGAAAACCCGGTCGTAATTATGATGTCCAAAATTGCCCATGACTAACTCTTTTCAGTTACTGTCGGTGAAGTCGTACGGGTAAAATGGCACAGTTGCTGGAGGTGAGGAAAAATAATATAAAAATATTTCCTAAATAAAATTTTCACAGATATAACCAAATACCACGAAGGATAATTGTATAACCCGACTTGGTTCAAGGAAGAAGACCAAATCATTTTGATAATGAAATAATTTCGAAAGCAACGCGTAAGTTCATAATTTTTCGGTTTTTATTTTGCCTCATAGTTTTACATCTAAAAGTTTTTAAAAACACGATCTCTCATCCCTGTGCCCAACAATCATTTTTCAGCGACAGCATTTTATCGGCATTCGGTCCACGTTTCAGTTGCGTTAGAAAGCTGTGTTGTACGCAGTCGTTGTAAGTGCGCGCGCCACAGGCACACGGCCTTATGCACGTATTCATTTGGTCCAAAACGTCACCACACTTGGCGACATACTGCTTCCGCGGGCACGAATAAATAACCCAATTGGGATGTATCGGCAGATAGTCCTTTCTCTCGGTGATGTATTGCTCCGCCAGATTCTTGCAAAAGTTCCTATCTTCCGATATTATCAGCAAATGTTTATTATATTTGGCCTCCTCTTCAGCTTGTATGCGGACATTTTCGGCCAATAGGCGATCAAGGTCCTCGCGCATTTTCCGCTGATCCGCTTTAATGTCAGCCCTTGACTTTTGTGACCGCGCAAAGCGATTTTCAATGATCTTATCTTCGCGTTGTTCCTGCGCCTCGCGCAGTCGCCGCTCGTACTCCTCGCACATTTGACGTCGCAACTCGGTATAGTAGAGCGCTGCCAGATCCGCCTTGTGTTTTAGCTCCGCCTTCAGTTTGACGCATTCGTCGACATGTTTCAAATCGTCGATGCGTGCATTGCGCGCAGCCTCGGCGTCTTCCTCCAGTTTATGCATGCGTCGCGCATAGTCGATGTACTCCATCGTGGCTTTATAGACGGCGCGCTTTCGCTGTACCAGTGCACTGCTATGTTGCTGCTCTTCCTTAGCTATCTCCTGCATGAGCGCACGATGTTCGGCCATGCGTTCGCGCTCTTCAGCCTTGCGTTCGGCCGTTTTCTCGGCGATCATATTCAGCAGGTCCTCGCGGTAGGCGAGCGTCTGCGTCGACGTACGTGGACGATCGAATTTCTCCAAACGTATTTCTTCCATGTTTTTCCTCACGCGTTCGCCTTCTATACGTTTCTGCTCAAGTTCTTCCTCACGCTGCCTCTTGTGTTCGGCAACTTGTGCATCTAATATGTCGCACGTGCGACGTTGCATACATTTGATCAAGTTCTTTTCGCCCTCCAGCAGTTTCTCCTGATGCTGCTCTCTGGTCATACACACTTTTTGCCAATACTTATCAATCTCATTAGCACGCACAAAGGCGCGTTGCTTCTCCGTTATTTGCTCGAGTTGTGTTTCCTTAACTTGTAGCATTTCTTTGTGATTCAATGCGTCGCGTATCTCAAAGCAATCCGAAAGATGTCGGCGTATCTTCATCTGTTCCAAGAATTCTTTGTCCTGTTGATCGCGCTGCTCCTTGATTTTGAGCAGAACATCCTTGCGCTTTTGGATATCTTCGTCGATACGCGACTTAACCTTGATGGCGAACTCCTCCTGATAGACATGGGCGTCATGCTCCAGCTGCAAGTGCAATCGTTTGCGTCGCTGCTCCAATTCCTTCTTTGAGACGTTATGTGCCTTCTTGACAAGATCCTTTATTTGCCGGTAGACACTTTTGCGCTCCGAATTGTTCATGAACTTGAGCATGAAAATATCATGTGCGGTCAGCATACGTGCCATGGTTGCTTGCGGTTCAAAACAGGGACGAGAGACCAGTATAAATACAAAAAACTTAAAAAAATTGTAAAAAAGGCTTTATAAAATTGTTAGCATAAAAAAGCTAATACAAAAATATTTTTTTTTTACGTCAACTTAATTTTTTGACATTGGAAAAAAGGTAGTGAGAAAAAATATTTGATAAGCAATTATTTTCAGTATTAGAAAATTTGAATATTTGAGGTAGCTGGCTTATATTATATAAGTATCCATAACCCGGTTTTCGGTAATATGATTTTTACGAGAAATTCTTCCTGAAGAGGTAACGTGAGGCCACGGAACGTCCATTTCCATATAAGATGTTGTTTTCCTGAAAGATTTATCTGCTATCCAAATGTGGAGTGTTTTCACCAGGGTCACCTACTCACTGGCTCAAAGAATATTCGGTACCGTCAGAACTAAGGAGTATCGTGTGTTAGAAAGAGAGAACCGTATGTTTGGAATTGCCGACAAGTTAAAAAAAAGGAAAGCAAATTGATCTCCTGAGTCGTAGTCGACATCCGTAAGTCTGTCGTCCCTCATATACACATAATCTGGTAGCACGCTCTGAAGAATGCATCCATGAGAAGTGTTTCTGTAGAAAAGCTTGAAGCTGTTCAAAAATGGTCATGGGTGCTAATTATTATCTTCAGTTCAGATCTACTGGCTCTGCAGGAATCTTTCAAGCGGTAGTGCTACTTTAATGAGGCTGCAGAACTCTATTGAAAAAATATGGAAATGTAGATAAAGTTAGCATCTGTTCAGGTTGCAATACGTGTATTAATATTAGAGGATGCCCACACAGATTGTGGTCAAATATTTTAAAGCAGAACCAGAGGATGAGCTCAGTTGATAGAAGTAAAAGTCAGTATAGATAGAAGTAAAATTTAGACTCCAACTGGAGACTTGTGCTATTTCGAGATAATATAAAGGTACATATTTTCATGGGTTGTCTATCATATTATCATAATATACTAACTGCGGATTCGCTAGGCAAAAGGCAGCAATAGCGCGCTTAAATCAGCAGTTTATATGTCTAAGGCTTTCTCATACAATACCCGAACGCATTTCAGGGTGACAGCGGCTTTTGGTATAGCAAATTGCATTTTGTGCTTTCTTAGTAATTGCACGTCAATTTCTAATCGTTCCAGCCCTGGCGCATCAAATGGTGCACTTTAACACACACACACATACAAATACATTCTTTTTTCGCCAACAAATGCGATGGCAGTTGACGCAGGCGCATGCGCTGACGTACTAACCGCCCTTTTCGCAATGACAACTGCTGACGTTTGTTCACTAGCCATTGACATGGTCGCGGAAAGCGCGTTACGTTGCATAACGAAAACGAGCGCCAAATTTGTAGGAAATAGCAGCAAATCAAAGCAGTCACTGACAGCGTCTCAAAGTCAAAATCAAATTTAGCGATGAGCTACTGCTAACGAGACACTTGCGTTGCAGTCAATCAAGGGACAATTTCCGATCCAATGCCAATGAATGTTGAGTTTCGGAATTGAAGGGGAATTCTATTTTTTTGGAGCGTAGAAGCGAAAAAGTAACAAAGTGTGGCAACCACCAACGAAGTTGCGATTTCTCACATTACTTTGGCTGGCAATAGAACTAAAGTATGTAATTGGCGTAAAGCCCACTTAGGCGATTATAGCCGAGAACTAACGTGCCTCAATATACATATACATGAAGTGATTAAAAGGAATTTTTAATCAAAAAAATTTTAATTTCTCTATCTAGCCATACAGTTATGGCAATATTTATATGTATATTCATTCATAATTTTAACTATTTATTTTGCATTATTGACAGCGTAACAGCAAGGTTCTGACAACTTCCTGCTGTTATTTACCAGTTCCACATCGACTACTCT
This sequence comes from Zeugodacus cucurbitae, assembly GCF_028554725.1. Taxonomy (NCBI): domain Eukaryota; kingdom Metazoa; phylum Arthropoda; class Insecta; order Diptera; family Tephritidae; genus Zeugodacus; species Zeugodacus cucurbitae. Next base: position 68,716,102 of record NC_071667.1, read on the forward strand.
GTGGCTTTCCCGCAGCTTATAACTGTGTGTATGTATTAATAATGATGAATGGCCTCCCAAGGATATGTAATCAAAACCGTATCGGCAAACAAACTCCAGTGTGCTCTAGAGGCATTTGAAGTTTGCCGCCAACGAAAGAAAAATGGAGTAAGCAGAATTGCTCGCTCAATGAGCGACACAACGGACTTCCTTTTGTTGGTGTGTAGCTTGAAGACGGAAGAAATATTCAAGTACGTAAATCGTTTCTTCAAATATATTTACGAACCATAATATATAAGATTTGATTTGAGTTCTATATCACCAAAAAAAAGAACATTTTATTAAAGGTTGCTAAAAAATTTGCCTAAAGCAGTGCTTTTTCAGTAACCACTAATATTTTTAATGAGTCTTGGCTAAGTAATTATTACAATGGTTTTTTGATTAAAAAATACTAGCCAATCGATCAAATCAAATCAAAAATACTATCAGTCGACAAGCACCATGTGAATCCTTTTGGCTTTGCTTTTTTAAGTATTCAGCTTAGAACTTTTAAATGAATTCAATTAAAAAAAGTTGCTTTGCAAAAACCATGGTTATTCAATGATCTTTCAGGGATAATATTCAAAAGATTAAAAAAAATTTGCGAAATTGTGTTTTTCGACCATTTTCTTAGAGCAATTAAAGCAATACCAAATTTTCTGGTCACCGAAATGAACGCACTTTAAGTAATTAAGTTTTGGAAGAAAAATAGCTTATTTTAAACTTTTATTTTTAGTGAGTATTAGCATTAGACTTATTAGAATAAAATGAAAAATGTTTTCAGTATAGTGTACTGCTTGCTTTGTTTGCAATAAATGTATATATCCGTTCCGCCCCTGAATGGTAGAGGAAGTTTCTGTAATATAGCGAATTCTCACTTCAAGCAAGCGTAATTGCTACAATTAATGGTTCTTTATCTTCGTATTGCTTTACTTTCATTAGCTTTCCATGAAGGTCAACTCCAAACGTTTTCAAATATGTTAAGATCCGGAGAATATGGTGGCCACGTCGTGATATTAAAGTTTTGACTCGAAATAAAGAACTTAACTAATCGAGTGTTATGAATCGTAGCATTATTTTGAAAAATCCATGGAATAGATCCGCAGAGATCTTTTAATTATAGAAAAGCTGACTCCAATGTTGTTTTGAAACACTCAACGTTCATTTTCTGATCAATAAAAATAAATTCAATTGTTTTAGAAAACGTAATGGCCTTCCGTACCATTATTGAAAACTCCAACTCCGCATATGGGAGGCGTTTTTCTTTGCGTATGGCACACAGAGGTGGATTTTTCAAAATTTTTAGACGCCTAAGACATTTTGCATTTTTGACGGTACGCGGAACGGTTGACAAGTTTGCGTTTACTTCGGCTAATTCTCTGACCTTAGATGTCCACTTAGTAGAATTAGTAGCAATTCTAACAATTTAATGATACGGACGTGTGTTTTTTCGCCCTTCAAAGCCTATTTCATATTCCTCTGCATCTTTTATATACATATCTATCAAGAGTTCTGGATCAGCACTTTATTTGTTTAGCAATATTTAGATTCAATAGTCTTTGTGAGTGAAATAAGTCGATTTTTAGGCGTTTCAATAGACTCAAAACATTAGCTATTCCTATTTTTTCAAATATTGCTAAAACAAGAAAAAACGTTAACTTCGGCTGTACCGAAGCTAATATACCCTTCACAGGTGCATTTCTTTTAGTAACTATGTGTTTAAGCAAATCTAAAGACGTAAGAAAAAGTAAATAAAAAACAAGCCCCTGATTCCGATCGTTCGGTTTGTATGGCAGCTATATGCTATAGTGAACCGATCTCAACAATTTTTTCGGATTAAATTATTTCTATGAGCAATAACTCACACCAAATTTCGTGAAGATATGTAGTAAAATGCGGAAGTTTTCCATACAAGCCCTTGATTCCGAACGTTCAATTTGTATGGCAGCTATATGATATAGTGGTCCGATATCGGCAGTTCCGGCAAATGAGCAGCTTCTTGAAGCGAAAATAACATCTGCAAAATTTCAAAACGATATCTTAAAAACTGAAGGACTAGTGCGTATATATACAGACAAACAGGGCCTCCGACGCTTCCTTCTGGGTGTTACAAACTTCGTGACAAACTTAATATACCCTGTTCAGGGTATAAAAATAATTGATTTCTTAATATCAAATTTTTTATTAATGAAAATAATTGCTCCTTTTTACACATGGCAATTACACCTACAATACATTAAGTGCGTCTAATTCCATAACCAACTGAAATCGTATATGGATTGATCGAACTTTCTAAAGGTATTCGAATGCATAGTTATGCTTTTACAAGCACTATCACCAGTTTGGATTGAAATATAACATACCGGGTAGTAAATATAACAGATCCTTTAATGAAAAAATGTGGCGTCTAACCTATGTATGATCAGCAGTGTAGTCCCAAATGTAGCTTGAAAAAAAATTTTCCCAGTGGTATTTCAAAAAATAAATATTAGTTGTATTATCTATTTATCGTTTAATTAGAGAATTTCAAAATAATTTTTTGCATTTTTCATATTAATGTAACCACTTTAACGAATATCTTTAGCCCAAACACTCCCATAAGTGAATATATTGTATGTAGAGATTTTTGGCAGTTAAAAATTTTCAAATGGTTACACGAAAAGCAACGGTATGCCATGGCCAAGTTTGGTCAAAATGCTTTAAACTACAAAATTGCAAAAACACAAAAAAACAACAACAACATCAACCGAAAGTTCAAGGAAGCGCAGCGCTTACCAAATCGGACGCGATGGATTTGCATTTCGCTGACACTTCATTACGCGTGACATAAACAAAGAGCCACACACATACACACAAGCACACCGCCAGCAGGCAGAAGGCCGATGCTGGGCTGCAGCGTGTTGCCTTGATTGTGTGAAAAAAATTAAGAAGTGGACGCTGGCGCTGACTGCGCTGAAGCGGGCGGTTTGCACGAATTATGCTAAAATGCGGTAAATCATGCTTCTAATGGCTGTGAGCCAGCGCTAGAACTAAATGGCTAGCCGGCCGGTACATGGCTGTCCGCAGGAGGGTCCCAGCGCCGTTAATACGAGCAGTGGTGAAACAATCGTACAGCGCCGCCAAATTCAATGCCACGCGGGCAGACCAAACTTGGCATACCTTGGTCAGAAGCGCGACGGCGGCGCTCTGCCCACCAACTCACATATGTCGGTATCTGCAACAGCAATGTCTGTGGCATATGTAATATAGCTTGTTGCATGCCACATTATTCGCTGATGCGATGTGGTTGACATAGCCGCATGTCGCTGTTCGATCAGCGCGCCTAACGAAAGCGCCGTCCGTTTGTCCGTTTGTTTGCCTATCGATTGCGCGGCGTGTCCGGCTCCCATGTGTGCAGCTACTGTTGCCACCGCGCCACATGTCACACAACCGTTGCAAGCGCTGTTGCGCACAGTTGATAGTATTCGTCGTTGGCGACGTTCCCATGCCGCATGCGCACCCTTTAGGCATATGCCACTACCACATGCCACATGCCACAACTTTCGTTCCTTTCACGAAGTGAAGCGTGTGGGCAGGCGTGAGATTTCTCGCATCGTTGCTGCCGCATAAAGGCTGAACACCGTAGATAAGAAGAAAAAACGAAACTGAAAATCGAAACAATCAGAGCGCTCCAACACACATGTCCACCACATGCGGCGCTGTCAGCGCAACCTGGGCATTTTGGGGCGTTGCAAATCCAATTCAATGACTTTTACTGTATACTTACATGGATGTACCATTTTGGTTTGCATCTCTATTTCTGTTCCTATTTCCTGTTTCTTTGTTTCTTTTTCAGATTTTGTTTGTCATTGCAACTCTGTGTGCTAGTTTCGCTTTGGTCAGCAATTTATTCGCGAAAATCGTGTTGAATTTTACGGTACAAAATCTTAATGAATCGAAAACCAAAGCAAATGTACAAGATAAATGTGGCACATAGTTCGCTTTTTGGTCTAATATTTTCGCTGAACGCGAACTAAACGCGAACTGAAATCTTTCTGTGAGTAAATATGTATATACTTATGTAGATATGCAAATTAGTTGGGAATATAATGGAAATCAGGTCATAAGCAAATCTTACTTTTAGGCTGTACGAAAGAGAATTCACTTAAGAAAAATATGAGTTCCAGTGTAGACATCTTCTCTACACCAACGACCAAATGTTCCTTGTATTAGATCAGCAGAAGTTTAGGAGGTAGTTTATAAGTTTAATTCCATAAGGGAAGTGAATTAACAAAACTAATTTATTATGTCGAGCACTTCTATTGGCCGAAGGGTAAGTTAGTAGATTTACTATAAACAAAAATAAAATTGCAATGAATAATAAAATTCAATTCTGTATAAAAAAACTTAAAATGGAGAAAAATTTAGTAGAGATAAGCAGATATGCTAAGATTCGGTGAGGCGTTGAATCATTTACCCCACAGAAGGAATTAACAATCAACAAACAGCCAGCAGATGGATAAATTATGAGTCAAATTAAAAAATTTTACACTGTTATTTATAATGAGATAATCACTTTTGCTGAATGTTAATAGAACAGATTGCAAATAAAAGATTGTTCCTATAAAAAAAAAAAATTAAAAAAAATAGAATAAATTAATTTTTAAGGATCTGAGAGGCTTTCACCACGGACACATCTATTCCAGTTAGTAAATTTGTAAATTGGTATTTCATTACAAGTTGAATAGCATTTTTGAGTCTATCAATATCGTGATTGAATATGCCTCAACAAATCGCTAACATTACTTCGCCAATAACGGAAGTGAAGCCTTACATGCATATCAGTGTAGATTAGGGTGACCCTGAGATATCACTTGAAATTCTTTTTTCAGTTACTGAGTGATAAATTCATTGATACAGACATCATATGCAGAATACATATTAATTCTGTATTAAAAATATTTGCTAGGCCTGGTCTGGTGATCTTCCAAGGAAATAAATGATGGAAATATGTTAACTTGAAGCTAAAAAAGTAATTTTAATTATTTTAGCACTTTGTATATAGAGAAATCCCAACTATGAATCCTTTGTGACACACCTTAACTATTTCAAATTGAATCAAATTTTATATATAATATTATTTTCGTCTATACTGTTATCGATCTGGGAGTTGAGATTACGAAAAATTACTTTGTCAATTTGCTTCCACTAAATAATAAACTGTATGGGTTCTATTAAACTATTTACGTTAGTTGTTTTCACTGAAAACCCATATCTGTCCAAACAAGTTTCTAAAACAAAGCTAAGCGTCTGCTTTATACAAAAATAAATATGTAAAAAAAATTAAAATAAAAATATTGGTTTTTGAGTAGTTAAACTGATTACGGTGTATCCCAAACTATAGTTCGAGATCTAATAATGGTTTAGAAACTATATATTACTGTAATTAATCTCATTATATTATTAATTATTCAACTAGCATAATATTTACATACAAGCTCAATCTCACATATCGAAAAAAATAACCAAAAAATACATTGATCTAATTGTTTTAGAAAGCTTAGATTGCATTAGAAATTAAATTTTTAAGGTGTCATTTGTAAGGTAGTCAGGATTTTGAAAAAATCAATTTGTTTTTTTTTTTGCACTTTCAATTTTTTTTTTTTAATTTCGATTTTTGAAAACCGATTAATTTATTTGATCGATTTTGTTATAATAATTTGTGAAAAAAAACTTCGGTCATGCCCAGGATTATCTATTTATAAAACCAATTTTTCTTATCCGATTGATTTTAAATGAATCTTCAAGGACTTATAACAGACACCGCAAGGACCTTTTTTTAGAACTGAGTCAACACAAACAGCTTTAACTTTGGAAATTATAATTTTTGGATTTAAAATTTTCGTGACTTCAAGTCAAAACATTGTGAAATAATGTCATATTATTACTTTTGTAAAATAACATGATTTAATAGCAAAAAAGAATTACTGAAAATTTTCGCGTCTCTGACTACCCCTAACCCCTTAAGTGGTTTTCCAAGTTTGAAAAATATTTTTTACTTAATATTCATTTCTTTATTGCATTATAATAATGTCACTTAAGACCGGTAAGCTGGCTATTGACCTCCAAAAAACTTTCCAATTTAACCAGTAATAAGTATGTAAAATTCGACTCGATTGTGCCACAGTTCATAATTGTCTCCTCGAGAAAAAAGTATAGTTGTTCAACCTCTTAAGATCCTATTACGAAAATACAATATATGAAAAATGTGCAGAATTGACAATTAGGGTGACCAGAAAAAAAACATTCTTAACAAAACTCCGAAGATATGTTTTTTTAGGTAACCAACCAATGGTTAAACAATATAAATTTAAACTATTTATTGTCCAGAGTTAAGTCCTTATATCTATAAATCTGCACGTACATATATGAATACATGAGCACATACATTATTTACTTCCAGTCATCTCGCACATTTGGTGCACACACCTTACAACCGACTACAAGTCGCGGCGCGAGCTAACACTGCGTGGGCTAACGAACTGTAATGCCATAAGTGTCTGCCTAAGAGGCTTCCAACAATTGGAGTAAAATAATTGCAACGCGTAATGAGACACCGCTAAACGACAACTGCTTGTCAGCGGTGAACGCCCACAACGCGCCTGCACCTGAGCGCCAGAATGAACGAGCGAAATGCATTAGCAACATTGATGTGGGTGTTGCACTGTGGAAAGCAGCGGCGGCGTGCAACAAGCTAGCTTTAATTTACATGAGTGTGTGCTTAGAAGTGTCGCTGCTTCAGCGCCGATGAGCACTAAAATGAAATCAATAAATTGCATGCAAATGCAAAGCCAAAGCAGCGGAGGAGTGGGCGACAGCGACCGTGGCAATACTTTCACCAAGTGACAGCAACAAGGTGTCACTCGGTCGGCAGCAGGCGACCATGTTCGACACCTGCATTTGAGCAATTTGCGCGCGCGCGAGGCAATCAAGCTCACGTAGTGCCAGCTAACAACTCTTAAATGGCGTCTAATATGTCCAGTTGTGTGGCGGCGGAGTGACATTGCCGGTAATTTAGGTTTGCAACGCAGCGCGCAGGCACGCTCTGAACACTGACAAACTGCTGCCGCAGAAATTTGCATATAAATCAACAATTTGCGCAGCAGAACACAAAGTGCGCCTGCGCAGAACGCAAATGAAAATGGAAAAGGTTCACATACATATGTGTGAATGCGTGTGTGCGTTGCGCAATAAAAGCAATGTGGCAAGTTGTTTGCGGAATCGCTTTTTTTTGTTGTTTGCCATCCGTATGTATGTGTGTAAGTATATCGTGTGTAGAATGTCTTCCGGCAGCGCCGTTTCCACTCTCTGGTAGCTTTTTTGCATTGCGTGTTTTTGCTGCTGCCTCTTTATGTGGCAGCAATTGCCATACCACTTTTTGTTTCAGTATCACTCTATTAAACTGTTTCCAGCACTTGAGTGAGACCTCCTGCGTTGCAGCGGATAAATGGAAATCATTAGAATTTCTAGCGGTTCGCCTAATGGCCTGTTGCATGTTGTCGCCGATGGAGTGAGTGTTATTTCAATTGTTGTAATTCAATGTTTAAAAGTTGAAATAAAATGCAAGAGTTAAAGAAGATGATGTTTTAATATCATTTAATTAAGAATCCTCGTTGGAACAAATATTTAATAATCGACTCTTAAGACTGAACATGATTTGTATATCCATCAGGAAAGGCATAGTATAGTATGCAATATTCGATAGACAAGCCTTTAGCGGCATAAAGAATTTGATAGAGATGTATTTGAACCACTCAAACTTCATTTAAAAATGCCTATGAATTCCAAAGTCTTGACTAATTATCTTTTCGGAAGGCTTTTTCCGTTCTCAAATGAATCAAGCCCGTCGTAGAGATGACATAAAAAATAGATGTATTCAATACCAAGTAAGCTGAGTTTCTGAGTGATGTCAGTAATATAAATGTTTTAGAAATTCTACAAACACCGAAGATGTTGAACGAAATAGTCTACGAATGACAAAAATTATTGTTGATGAATATGTGCCACAAGTAAATGAAACCATATCGTAAAATTTATTACACCGGGCTTCGAACTGCTTCCATGTCCACCGTATTCTTCAAATATGACTCCTAGAGGATAACTCAGACACTACAGTAAAAAGTAATAATCTGGCATTATTACACAATGTTTTGATTTGAAGCCACGAAAATTAAAAAAAAAAAAACATATAATAATTTCCAAAGTTCCAAAATAAGGTCCTTGCGGTGACTATCCTAAGTTCTTGGAGATTCATCTAAAATCAATCGGATGAGAAAAATTAATTTTATAAAGAGATAATCAAATTAAAAAAAAAATAGCTAATCAATTTCAAAAATTAACAAAATGGCGGCCTCAGAAATTTTTTTCTAGATTTTCAAGAAAAAATCAACAGTTAATTGGTCTTAAAAAATCGAAATTAAAAAACCTTCGATAATGTGAGTGAGTTCATTATGTATTCTAAATGCTGTATACATTTCATTAAATGCGGTTTTCGAGATACAGTTGTCACCAGTTCAAAAAACATAGTTTTGAGAAAAACGCATTTAGAGTTTCACACAAGACTTACGCCGCATAGCTTAGTGCCGCTAGCTACATGCTCGCGAACATTTTGGAGTTCCCGCTTATTGTTATTTATCAAATAACTCGAAAAGTAATTATCGGAGCAACTTCAATTTTTCAGCGAATATTTTTAAGATATTATATTTTACAAATCCTGAAATCCTGACTACCCCTAATCCCTTAATAAATAAAATATAAACAAATTTTAAAGTGAATCACTTGAAATTGGAGTGATATGCTGATGAACAAAGTTAATGTGAATTCTTCATATGAGCCCCTCTATTTTCTTCCATCATATAAAAAATCATAAATCATATAAAATGCACTTTGCTTTGTAATATCCCTCTTGCAACCCTTTATGTGGAACAGCTAATTTTGCTTTTAACTTCCCTTTTATTATGCCAATATAAGGCATTTCGTTGCCTCTTAAGCACTTTGAGGAGAATAAAGCACTTTAGTTCGCTCCCTTTGGTGTATTAACCAGAACTTGATTGTGATAATACGATTTTAGCAAATCGCTTCTATAAAGGCATGCTCATGATAAAATACCTACGACCTTACGAGACATTAAAAATATGAAAATTGACTTCAATATTCATTGAGACCATACAACTAAAATGTGTTTTTTTAAAGCAAATATATAAATGTATATATTGTGCCCAAAAAATAAGGTGACCGAAAACATACCCATACTGCCCTCGTAATTCGTGATCATTTCGCCAAAAACTCAACTCATATCGTTCCGCAACCACCGTATTCACCCGATCTGGCGCCGTGCGACTTCTGGCTGTTCACCAAGCTCTAATTTGGAAGAATAAATAAAGAATTTTCAAAATAAATACAATGTCACCTTATTTTTGGGCACAGGTACATGGCTTTTTAGTGTTTGATATTTATTAAGCAAACTGCTATGAATTTTAAATATTTATAGCCTTTAATCATGAAAAATTAGTACATTTTCAATATATCTACTATTTGACTATTATCTCAAAGAAGACTTAAGCAACGAACTCGAAGAGCACATATAAAAGACTTAAGCAACGAACTTTATTAGAGCTTTAGAAGACTTAAGCAGCGAACCTGCTTTTGATTAATCAAAGATTTAAGCAACGAACTTGGAATTTTACTAATGTTTTATGCATCTGAAAAGGAACTCATTCTTAGCTGAAAATATTCTTTGTGACATTTTTCATAATTTTAAATTTCATATAATTGACAAGCACGCTTATTCTGCGCAAAATCTTGAATTAAAAAGTTGTCAAAAATTTTTCTTGTCAATAAAATTTGGCTCTCAAATTACGCAATATGCATAAAAAAGCTTATTATTCTGTACAAAATTCAACTATAAGTATAAATAATTCAGTTTAATATCTAAGCTTAAGTTTGCAAAAATAAATTATTATAATCCATATTTTTTCCTTACTCAAACATGATTTCAGTAGAGAGAGAGGAAGAGCAGGCAATTTATTATATAATGTTCTAATATAATTTATTATTGTAATCTCAGCTGCACCACACTGAAGTAAAGCATTCGAAAGAACCATCAACATGTTGCAGATGCAAATATTGCGTCAAAATAATCTCATCACATAACAAATGTACCGTTACTCATTATGCATATTAAAAATAATGAGTTATAATTTAATCAAAACAAAATGCAGCACCGAATGGCTACCGCGTCATATACTCGTTTGTGCAAGCTTTAATTTACAGTTTTACGCATTGAATTGGAAGCGCGTGAGAAAGCAGTTACCATAAAGAACGCGGCATTCAACATGCTACTATTAATGATAAAAAACAATACAATTTCATAACAAATTGATTTAATAACTGAGCGCAACAAACGTGGAGTCTCTCACCAACCAACACACTGCAAGCATATGTTGCAACAAACCAAGAAATTCGAACATTTCAATCAATTTGCACAGCAAAACAAGCGATGAACGCAGCTGCAAATGCGAAGCAGCAAAACCGAAAAAATACGCCAGCGAGCAACATTTATTGGCAGCATGGCCCACACAGCTGCAACATTTGCGGCAACAACGTCCTAATTGCAATGAGCCGCTGCTTCGCTTTGCAACTGTTCACCGTTTTTGTTTTTGTTTTGCTTTTCAATTTGGTGCAACAAATAAGCTTCCCACAACGTACGCCATGAATGCAGCGCACTGCTTGAAGCTCAAGCGCTGTGCGCATGCGCTGCTGCCCGGACTAATCTTTAGACTTATCTGCATTGTAAATTTGCGCTATCTACTATTAGATCACAGCCGATATAGTGTGCGTACACAGCTATTGTTGCCATTGATACAGATTAAGATTTATATATACATATATAAATATATATGTTTGTAAAGACGTAGCGGTAGGCAGGCTTAAAGCTTACGCAAGCGACGAGCAGGTGTTTGCAACAATGCTCCAAAGATAACGTTACAAGCTGCTACAAATTTAATTAAAATGTTGCAGCAATGTGTTTCTTGTTGCAAGTAATAAAAATAAAATGGAAATACATATTGCTCTTTTAGTATTAAAGTGCGCTTTTAACACTTGTGTGAAATAATAGTGATTTTATACCAGAATGAGTATGTGCGTGAATGTGTTTTGGAACGTTTAACAGGAAGTATAAAACATGTCCGCACAAGACACTCTCCTGATTAAAAAATTATAATAAACGCACGCAAGCGTTTAATAGGCCTTCAAATTACTACCTATTCGATATTTTTTTCGAGACTCGATATCGAAAATGACAGTAAAGACATGATGTACTATATGCAGTACAGTCAGCCAGAAGAAACAAGATTTTTTTGTAACTAAGAGCTTTAAATATTAATATTTGTGGAATGATTTTTTTCATTACTACAATAACAATTACAACTCAAATCAATCAGCTTCAAATTGTGGAAATTCCATAAAATCTAGCTGAAAGACAAACATATTGTGCCTAATCATTGAATCCGCAGCGAATTCGATTTCGATACGATAAAGATTTTCGTTCGAAAATGTGTATGCGATCATTGATTCCCTCGATAAACTGTCTTATCACAAAGTGAGAACGTAAAACTAATTTATCGATCTTTATCGACAAATGTGACAAATTTGATAAAGTTTCTGTGCTTTTTGCTTTGTTCAAAAAAAAAATTAAAACTGATCTTTAACCATTGTGAAATTTCTTGCGAAAAATATATAATTCGCCAGAGGCGGAATCGATGATTTAGAAATTAGCGCCAAGTGAGGACAAGACGAAATATCTCCTGTCATCAAACAAACAGTCAACGTATTCGTGTCTTGGCTCCCACGTCACTGTTGACAGTCATAACTTTGAAGTCGTAGATAATTTCGTCTACCTGGGAACCAGTATCAACAACACCAAAAATGTCCAGCGAAGGATCACTCTTGTCAACAGTTGCTACTTTGGACTGAGTAGGCAATTGAACAGTAAAGTCCTCTCTCGACGAACCAAAACCAAACTCTACAAGTCGCTTATCATTCCCGTCCTACTTTACGGTGCAGAAGCGTGGGCGACATCAGATGAGACGAAAGGTTTTACGGAAGATTTGTGGTCCCTTAAACATTGGCAACGGTGAATACCTCAGAAGATGGAATTATTAGCTGTACGAGTTATACGACGACATAGACATAGTCCAGCGAATAAAAAAACAGCGGCTGGCTAGGTCATGTTGTTCGAATGGATGAAAGTGCTCCAGCTCTGAAAGTATTCGATGGAGTACCCGCTGGAGGAAGCCGCGGAAGAGGAAGACCTCCACTGCGATGGAAGGACCAGGTGGAGAAGGACCTGTCTTCACTTGGTATTACCAATTGGCGCCAAACTGCCAAAAGATAGATAGATGCGTGGCGCGCTGTTGTGGACTAGGCTATAACTGTGTAAGCGGTGTCTACGTCAGTTAAGAAGAAGAAATGAGTTCAATGTGATCGTAAATTTTATTTTCGATACGGTTTCAATGATTCCGGAGTAAAATTTTTCGTACGAAAAGGATTGAATGATTAGGTCCAATATATTGCTGTTGTTGTTGTACAAATAAAAAATTAGTTTAGTAGAAAATACTAAATAAATAGTCAGTTGTATAGTAGTAGTATATAGAACTTTTGTTATATGAACGCTTAAAGGTTACTATACTAGTCGCCATACATAAAAGCAAACTCATAGCTATTAGGTCAACAACTTTGCTGCTGCCGTTTTCCAATGGATGTCTCTAGGGTCAAGGACTGGTCGATTATCTCGTTTTATATCGATCTTGGACATTTGTGTCAACATTAACCCAACCAAATATTTGTAAAGATCTGTTTGTATCCCAAACTTATTCTCAACTGAAAATATCACTTTATGAGCCGAATTCTCGACATTTGCACGGAATACGCATGCTGCCAGAAAGATGGTCAAAAGTAGTATCTAGCGACGGTCAATATTTGAATAACATTTTTTGTAAAAAAACCTTAAATTTACAAAAAAAACGGCGGAATCAAAGTTGTAGACCTAATAAAAATGTATTCTATGGAGAATGTTGAATTTGTCGAAATACTTGAATAAGTATGGATTTAAAGATACAGTGGAACTTCCATAACTCGAACTTCTATAACTCGAACTCTTTAGAATTTAGAAATACATTTTCATACATATTTCTTTCCATAACTTTTTGACCAGGACATAATACAAAATTTCAAATTTTACTGTCGAAGCAAAATTTTAAAAGAGTTCTCGTCTGGAGGCGAACAAAAAATATGATATTACTCTGATGGATTGCATAAATCATGTAACAAAGGCATTGGATACAGACATCAAGAGCCAAACAATAGCAAACTGCAAAAAACCAAATTACATAATTACAAGTTTTAACGTATTTAAATAAAACTTTATGCGAAGTATTTAGTTATTTACTGTAGATAAATCGTTATTTAACAGTTTTTTTAAAAGAAGTCTCTCTAACTCGACATTTTTTTCTGGATTATGGTGATTCGAATTAGGTAAGTTCAACGGTATTTCCAAAATATAAAGTTTTTTACTGATGTACCAATGCATTATCAATTTACCAATTTCTTCAGGATTTATTTTTAAAAATTACAACAACATTAAAAAATATAAAAAAATCCAAAATCTTCTCAGGTATTTCTGTCACAAAAAAAGGAAAGAAAAATTCCATATTGCCATATTAAACTATACAAGTAAGTATAATATTTATTGTTATATTCAAGTAGTGCTTAACCCTGAAATGGCGCTTACATAATGGCAAATAAAAATAGTTTCATGACATGTACATGTACATATGTATGAAGGTATGTATTACAAAAAAACTTAGCATTTCAAACTTACAAACTGAATTTTACGATTACAAGAATATACAAATTCATTTATTTATTTAATTATGTATGTATGTTTAAATTTATTATTTATAAAAGTTTAACTTACAAATAATTAGAATACAATAATAATTCAAAGGAGTATAGAAAGGTGATGCTTACATATGCACGATTTTGCATTTTCCTGCCATTAACAAATTGCCTTAAAAAGCATTTTTAGTTTAATAGGTTTGTAGCATATAGACGCTATGTCTACTTAAAGGAAAATAACTTTGTGAGTTGCGTAAAATATTTTGCTATGACTGTTATTTTTTCATTTTAAATTATTAATAAAAAATAAATTGTTTGTTGTAAATTTGTAAAAAAAAAATTACATAACTCATAACTCATAACCCATAACTCGAACTGCTGAATTGGCAATAAAAGTCAAATTTCATACAACTCTAACTCGAAGTTTTTTTCTTGATTATGGTGATTCGAGTTAGTGAAGCTCAATTGTAATTTTTCAAGGGTAGTTATGTATGATAAAACAAATAAAATTGTCATTTCTGTAGCCAATAAAATTAAATCAATGTTTTTTTCCAAATATATAATTTTAGTCGCATGACTTATTATAACAGACATTTTGATGACTTTATTTTTTTTTTTTTGGAAAATATGTCAGTAGTTTCTTTGTCTTATTTTCTTTAAATTTATTTTTAAAAAATTTAAAAACCATAGTTTTTCTTGTAAATTGTCTGAAAAATCAGTTTAACATATTTTGTTGTTATAATTTTTTTTATTTTTTATTAGAAATATTGTTTTTCGTATTTTTATGTACTGATCATCTTTGTAACCAAATGATATTTAAATATTTGTTTATTTGTTTCAAATTCGATTTTTTGAAAAATATACTTTTAAGCGCAAAAAATTATTTAAAAAAAATGTTGTATATGTATACTTCGGAAAAAAATATTTTGAATAAAAAAAACTTAAATTTATTTTTTCCCAAAATTTGCTTAAATTTTCTTTAATTTTTTAAAAATAATAATATTTTCTTCTTAATTGCCTTGTTGTTCAGGATAAGTTGTCTATATTTGGATAATATTTTTAAGTTTTAAATAAAAAATATTGTAGTTTTTGTGTCTTAAAAAATATAATCTTTGTGTCATCTTTGAAAAACATACTTTTAGGCGCAAAAACCAAATTTTATAAAACTTCTTAAAAAATTCTAAAACGTTCCCTTTTGATAAAAACAAAATATAACTATAACTTTTTCGCCAATTTTCCTGCATTTTTTCTTAAAATAATTCATAAAAATATTTTTCTTGCAAAATGTCTATGGTTCATTATTTATGTTTTGTTCAATGAGAAATATTATTTTGTTCTTAGAAAAGTTATATTTAGTTTAATTAAATTTTTTTCATAAAAAAAATCCGAAACACATACTTTTAGGTGCACAACATACAAGCCAAAATTTACAAAAAAAAAATTAAATAGAAAATTCATTTAATTAATCTCCACAAACGTATTTTTTTTAATAGAAATATATAATTGTAGCAGTCATATCATTTATATAGTATATAAAATTTATAAAAATCTAAATGATCAAATTTTAATGTTCGCAGTAAATTCACTTTGCTGCCGTGCAATTTCCAATACATAATAATTAAAATTTCTGAATATGCTTTACAAAAATTATTGCAAATATACATATACCGAGAGAATTGCTTATAGATAGTTAACAGTTAATTTTTACAAATACAAAACTTTTTTTTATTTTTTTTTTGTTTTTTTTATAAATTTAGCGCACTTTACTTGTAACTCTTTGCCATTGTTGTTGTTGTTGTTATAATTTATAAACATTGACTTTAAGTTTGCTGCAAGCAAATTTTACTTACGACTAAAAAAAAATAATAGAAAAAATAGACTTGCAACATTGCGAAAATACACAATTACTTTCATCAGTTGCCGGTTGCACCCCCTCCCTAAAGCACGCCCACGCCGACGCACCAAAGCTTGCACACGTTGCAGTTGTTGTTCTTGCTGTTTTTGTTGTTGCTACAATGTAAATTGCGCTTCGCTGGTAGAGTTGCTGCCACTTGCAACCGCCGCCACCAAACAATAGCTGCCACTTAGCCATGTTGCCCGCCCCGCTGCGCTGCTGTTGTTGCTGTTGTTGTCGCCTCCTCGGCTGTCACGGCCGCTCGCTGCGCGGCTACGATTCAGTGTAAATGATGCAGCGTTTGCCTTTGCCCACGGTGGCCAGCGCATTGCTGTTGGGGCACCAACTGACCGCGTTCACCGCCGAGCTGTGAAAGAAACCGGAACCATAACTGTTAAGTTGTAGTTGTTGTTGTTGTTGGGCGAAGTGATTACAAACCCAAGCATACAAAAAAACGCGGAAGAAACAAAAAAGAAAGAAAGAAAAAAAACAACAATGCAAAAAAAAGCAACAAAAAATCATGTGTGTGAGTATGAGTGATTAAATATGCAAAAAATAAAAACAAAAAATGAAATAAAAATTCAAATTTTAATATCAAGACACCACCTTAAAGCTACTTATATTATTATATTTAGTCTAAAAATGAACGACTTGTTGTTAGTCTGTATGTTGGAATGAAGTGTGAAAGCAAGGCATACAACCACATACCAAGTCCTTTAAAACATATATTTAAAATATCAAACATCTAACTTACGTGTGACCCTTGAGCGTCGCCTCCAATTCGCCCATGACATTCCAGATATAGACTAAGCCGTCGGCTGAGCCGCACGCCACCTTCGAGCCGCATGTATTGAATGAGGCTCGCGCCCAATCACAGCTGAGTTTGAAATTTTCATGGCTGCAACAAAAACAAGAAAATAAGATATTAAATAAAGATCTCCAGCCATTAAGAGCAATGTCAATCCAAACTCACGAAAATGAACCGATTATTTGATTTTTGCGTAAATCTAATAGTTTTATTGTATCATCTCTAATGGAACAGATTAGGTAGTAGCCATCTGTAAGACAACAAAAGTTTTATTTTTTATTATTAATTAATAATAATAATTAAAAAATATCAAAAAGCAGTTCTCTTACCCTTTGACAGATCAATCGATGTGATCTTCGCTGGCAACAATATGTCGTCCGCCTGCTTCTCCGTTCTGATGTCCCAGAAGCGCAGCTTTTTGTCGTAGTGCCCGCTGATGATGGTCGAGCCGAGGCTGTCGGTGGTTACCAGATCATTGCAACTGGAGCCGGCGAATTTCGTCTCAATACAGGCTATGCTGCGCAGATCCCAAATCTTTAGTGTACGATCATGACTGCCAGTCACCACTTTGATGGGTTCTTGTAGGTATTTGGCGGCCATCACTTTGCCACTGTGACCGGTGAGTGTGTGCTGGAAGAAGATAAGAAATATGACGAATTAAAATGAGTCAAAATACAATATATAAAATAAGAAAGAAGCATAAATTTTAGGAGAGACATTAAGATATAATGTTTCTTATATGTTGAAATCTTGGTTTCTGAAGATCTCTGCAGAATCAATATCAGAAAGGATACATCTTGATTTCAAAACAAACCGTTTGGAAACTTGGAATGTGGAAACGAGTATCCTCTCTTTCCGAGGGGAATCTGTTCTAGGGAATCTGAGTAACGGTTTCGTGAGTACAACACCAAGCTGACCTCGAATTGACTGTTGGATATTATGATAATCTTCATCAAGGTTGACATTTACTGAGTGGTTTGCTGAGAGAAGATCACTATTAGAGATCACTATTAGCTGATTAGAAACTCGGATTTTCGGGTTTTGAGGGCAAAGGCTGTGTTATCGAAGGAAACTCGAACCCACTAGTGAAGAGATAATTCCATCAACGGTCCGAATATTTCTAAAGGTCCGGTACTTAGGACTAAATAAGCAAATTAATTCAGTAAACTAACCAAGAGAGCAGGAACATCTATCAAGCCGGGCTTAAATCGGCTGTCTTTTCCAAGCTAAAATCCGACTTCTTCCTGCTGACAATCAGCCACCAGAGCTTGATCACAGTTTTGGTCGACTATTAATTTATTTGAGACAGTCTCTTTGATGTTGGATCTTGGAGAGTTGGAGATTCTTGTGCAACCCATTTCCACTACTCTAGTAGAAACCAGAAGAAACCTGTATTTATATCCTCTCAAAGACTTTGAACTCAACAGAATTCCATTTGACACTACAACAACAACAATAACGATATTATAACGATAACGACAGGCCGATTGGTCGACGCTCTGCCAACTCAAGATCAAGTGTTACTATTGTACTAAGGCCTTTCGGGAAGATGATCGGCTTTATTCATGGTTTAGGACTTTAATACTACACTGGTTATACAAGTCCACAATTTCTATTGAAGAAATATATTGTCTATATGTTAACAATTCTTGTTCTATTTCTAATTTTTCTTCTTGACCCATTCCAACAGCACAGCTATGACATCATGACGGATTATGGGTAACTATGATTCCAAAGATAGCCCATTTGGAGCATCAACGCGCTTCATGTGTTATTTAACAAGCAACAAATTACGTCGGCGCGCATTTACTGACGAATGTGTGTGTGAGTTCATATGTGCCACACCAAGAATCAAGTGACGACGTTCGTCGCCCAACCGAGTTCATTGCGTTTTATGGCAGGTGTTGCAATTAAAAATGTTGTTTGCATTTTACGAGTAATTGCGCGTTTTCCTGAGACAATAAACATTTTTAACGAGACTCATTAGCTCGCACCGAGACGCGGCATATGTAGTCCCCGAGGTGCGTGATAGGAAGCTGGGCGCAGACTTATCCAGAAAACAAGAGAGCGGCGTATTTTATTCGAATAAAAAACCATAAAGCCAAAGTGAGGAAAATAAAAGTTGAAAAAAAAAAAAATGAAATCATAAACAAATTCTCACAAAAGCTTATGTAATAACTTGCCACAAGCTCGGCTGTATGAGACACAATATTAAAACCAACAAATACACTACTACACTAGTTAAAAATGCTACTTGATTTTTTTCACTTTGTTTGCTTTTGTTTTAGTGTGGTTGGTACAGCAAACGGAAGTCAACACCATAAACTCAATTCTTAAATGAACTCCAAGAAAGGAGTTGGAAGGAGCGTTGTGCTCCAAGAAGAACTTAAGAATGAAATAATGAAAAATAAATACTCAGAAGTTCATTTTTCGCTTGGTGGCAGTGGCACTGCTGACTCACATTTGTTTTTTTTTTTTTTTCTTATACGAGTATATTCTTATTTATTTATGTTTTTAATTCTCACATTTTTACGGTGCAAGCTTTTAGTTCTTTATTCTTTAAATTTTTTTTTTGTTTTTGCTTTGAATTATATTTAATTTTTTATTTGTTTATAGTAGTTATTCTCATGAACTCGCCTTCATGCGTTCATTTGTTTGCGGGCAAGCAAGTAAAAAAGAGCGCTTTTCAGGTTTGGGGTGTTAAAGAAACTTTTTATCAGTTCTTCGTTTTAACTCTGGACATTAAAGACATTTTAATTTTTTAATACTCAGGTGGTATAGCACTTATGTCAGTTTGCGTGATTGCCTTGAGCCTGATAATGGCCTAAACTATCGTAAACTTTACTCGCAAAAAAAGTCTTGAGATCACTCACTCTCCTGTTCCCAAATGATTTCGACAATATTTCTAATGCAATTGTAGTGATTTGCAGTTTCCAAAACATGCCTAAGTCACTCTATAAGTTTGTAAATATGAAAGTGATTAAATTTTTATATACCGGCTTGAAAAATTTCATACCCTGTAAAATTACGAATAAAAGATAGTACTAAATTATTAGCAGTAAGTTTAGGTATATTGGTTCCAGATGTGTCTGTAGTAAATAATTTAATAGTAAGTTTAGTTTTACTAATAAAACACTAGAATTTGTTTGGCTGGTTGATTGAGAAGGAAGGCAAGAGCGCCTGACCTCATGGGACCGCACCTGAGCCATAATTAGGCCTATTTTGCTTCGGCGAATTTGAGATTTCTTATTCGTTTCAACATTTTAGAAACTTTTCATTATGTCTGACTGGAGTTATAGTCATATAGTTCGAATTATAAACACATTTTGTTGTTGTAACGACATAAAGACAATGAACAAAATTAGTAATATTATTCTATAAGAACCGTTAAAGCAGTTCAAGGGGTTATGATAAAGACTATGCGAAAGATACAAGTATATCGACTATGCCGATTTATAAATCGCGCATAATAATAACTATGGAAATGTGCACAGAAGGGAACCAAGTACTTCAGTGAATATTTTGCACGGTCTACTGAGCGTGATATTCGCAACAGCATCACCCATCTTGCGACCCAGCATCCATTATTGTATAACATTTGACCGAATATATCACGTCCAGCACGCAATGAAGAAAATATAGCAGCCGAATCATCGGTCCATATTTCTTCAAAAATGATGCCGGTGAGAACGTAAGCGTCAATGGCGACCTTTATCGCGCCATGATAACCGACTATTTCGTGTCTGACATTGAAGCTCGTGATCTCGGCGACATTAGGTTTCAACAAGACGGCGCCCCTCCCCTCCCATTGCATCAATCAATGGATTTATTGAGGTAACTCTTCGGTGAGCAGATATTTTTCACGTTTTGGGCCTACCGATTGGCCACCAAGATCGTGTGATATCACACCGTTAGACTTTTTTCTGTGGGCATATGTAAAGTCTAAACTCTATCCGGACAATTCCGCTTCGATTCAGACCTTAGAGCAAAACAGTGCGCGTGTCTTTCGCCAGTTACCAGTCGAAATGCTCGAACGTGTCAGCGAAAATTGGACTCAACGGATGGACCATCTGAGATGTAGTCGCGGCCAACATTTCAAAGAGATAATCTTTATAAAATAAATGCCAAAGAATGTTCTTTCGTATGTTAATAAACACTCGCCATTAAATTTGAATCTTCTGTGTTTGTTTCAATAAAATAAAATAGGGCACCTCGAAATAGATCACCCTTTATGAACTAATCAAGAAATTGAGTTTTTCATTTATTTTTCGACGGAACATATAATTTCATTGCTTTATTTAAGATTCGGCTAATATTTGGTACACATTTTAAAATTATTGTTCAGTTTTATTTTTTTCGAAAGAGGACAGCATTGTTTAAAATTTGTGAAATGAAACAGGTCTTTATTATTATTCGTTTACTACCCATATTGTATTAATTTTATCGTTGCTTTGACATGTTCGAAGGCCATGTTGGTACCTTAGCAGTCAGAATTATTTCTACGTATGTACATATAAATATCTCGGAAATGAAGTGAGTCTTAAAATGTATTTTCTCTCTAAAATCTAATTATCTATTATTTAAAAGTGAGAATACATGAATTTTCTCGAAAAAGTTGGATTACATATAAGAATATAACATCGAAGAAGAAGTACTTTGAACTGATGTTTTGCAATATTTGGATTCATATATGTTGCAATTACTTTTGTTTTGGTATTACTGAAAGGAAAAATGTGATATTCGTTCTTAGAAATCAACTGATACATTTTTATTTTACAGATCATCAAGGGATGAAGTTATTTTTGAGTGGATTAACAAAATAAATTTCGACAAATTTTTTTTTTTATTTATGGAACATCCATGCATTGAAAAATAAAGGATTATTTTTCGAATCAAATGAATACCAATATTATTTAATTTAGTAATGCTTGCTTTATATATTCTATATTTGAATTATCAGCATTTTTAAGTAAGCTTTAAAAGGTTTAAGTTTATAATTTTCATTAGTTAAATTGTACCCAATCTATTCGCGTTCAATCGACTGAACTTATTGACTTCTTTAGGCAAACATTTGCATAAATTCAGCTTATCAATGCGCAAAGCAATACTTAAACACACACACACACATCCATATATAAATATGTATGTGCAGCAACACTTTAGCGTTCGCATAGTGACACTAAATATAATCAACGAATTAGTTTTGCCTTTTGTTAGGTTGGAATGTGCGGCTTTTAGGAGGCGGATATGGCAGCATTAAATTCCAAGCGGACACATTACAAGTACAGTTAAAACGAAGTTACATGCGGAAATCGGGTCACATCGGAGAATGGCAAAGAAAAAACAAACACATTGGCGATGGCGATGGCGACGCGTGCATTACTACTAAGTACCAGCGAGCGAACGAGTGGCATGCCACAGTGGTATCGCTGCAATATTTCTAAGTTGCAAGCCAACACACAAATGTGCCACACACTGTTGCAGAGCGCCTCGTGCATGTATATGTGTGTGTGTGGTTACTTAGGATCAATTTTCTCCATTTAATTTATGTGCAGTGTAAATTTTATTGTGCTGCCTTTAGGGCAAACCAGCAAACCAGCAAACAACAACAACAAAATTAAATAGCAAACAGTAAAGTGCAAATGCTAACAGATCAGCATATATTATTCTAAATGTTGTTGTTGTTGTTGTTGCTGTTGCAAAGTGGGAGTGCACCATCGCCTAGCGTGTGTATTTGTATGTGGGTTGCCGCAGCATAAGGAAGAAATAAATTGTTTATCTGCCAGCAACAATGCGACCGCTAATAGCAATGACAGTACGAATAGCGAAAGCGCAACAACAACAACAACAACAAACAAACAACTAGCAACAACAGCAGCACCCAACTCAACTGGCATTTGGTAGCAGGAAGTGACAGCCAGTCAAGGCAGCCATGTGAGTTGTGGGCAGTCAGCGCGTCCGGCGTTCAGCGCTCGGCATCTAGCGAAACTCGACGTACGCACTCGTGTTCGTGCAGCAGCAGCAGCTGCTGTAGCCCCAGGCAGGACATTTACGGCTGCTCAAGCTGCAGCTAAAGCTAACTGCATATTTTGTTGTTATTATTATTATTGCAGCGGCATTGTCGGCAGGCAGCCAGTCAGCCAGTCAGCCTCCTCATCGGTTGCTCCCGTTTAATTTGCGTGTTTAAGCTTAAATGATTTGCTGAAATTTATGAGCGCCCATTTGAATGTCATAAGTTGGCGCTGCTGCTGTTTAAGTCAAACATTTGACAGCAAACTTAAATGGCAAACAAGCGGTAAACTAATGCCGACTTACACTATTAGTGAATAGAAGGAGGAGTAAAAGATATAAAAAGTGTATTCGTATTTACAGTTAATAGAAATTATTTGAGTAAAGAAGTTGTATGCATGTCTGGGATGTCATGTACGAATATGGGTTATTTGAATGGATCTAATATTAAAATAAACAAGTAAGGAAAGGCTAAGTTAGGGTGCAACCGAACATTTTATATTCTCGCAATTTATTGATATAGTTTTTTTAAGATATACAGAATTTGACCCATATCCTATATAACATCATTTATAGGATATGAGGGCTGAGGTAATTGCTGAACCGATTTCACTCATTTTCACCACAGAGGTACACTATTTCCAAGACTATACGCTCACTTAAATTACTAAGTTACCTCACATTTTAGCCGATATATGCGAAATAAAGCCCACCGTATTTTTGAAAATTCTATAATTAGATATATGGGAGCTGGGGGAAGTTATGACCCGATTTTAACTATTTCTGGTACTGAGAGACACTATTAGAAGAAAATAATTTCCTCTGAATTAAATTAAAATATCTGTGATATTTACCGATATTTTCGGTGAAAAATTACCATAAGGCACTGAGTTCTTTTTGTTCAATATCCGGGGCCTTGAAAATTTGTAGTCCGATTTCGGCAATTTTTCCACAAGTGAAACCACAGATGACATACAGTATTTGTGCAAAGTTCTATTCCGTTAGCTTCATCCGTTCCATATGTATATTATAATGTGATGGAATCAGATGGAATTCAAAATTGAGTTATATGGAAAGTAGTCGTGGTTCGGTTTCATCAGGGTGTCAAGAAAGTGTTATGTACAGAAAAATCATTGAAATCGGCCGAGTGGTTTCTGAGGTATGGGTTTGACCCATATATGGGCGAAGACACGCCCATTTTCCATTCTGAGTGCAGCTCTTCTCCACCATTTCTCCTGTGAAATTTAGTGTTTCTGATGTTTTCCGTTAGTGAGTTAACCCACTTTTAGTAGTTTTCAACTTAACCTTTGTATGGAAGGTGGGCGTGGTTATTATCCGATTATATCAATTTTGATGGTGTATGATGGGGTATGTAAGGAAGACGAATGTAGGAAGTTTGGTTTATATAGCTATATTGGTTTGTGAGATATATACAAAAAAACTATGTGAGGATTACATCCAAATATGGCCCTTACTAGGTTGATCCTTTGTACCAAATTTTTGTTTTATAACTTTATTTATGGCTTAGTTATGACGGTTTATGTGTTTTCGATTTTCGTCATTTTGTGGGCGTGGCAATGATCCGACTTCGCCCATTTTCAATACCAACCTCCCAGGGTGCCAAGGATTATGTGTACCAAATTTCATTAAGATATCTCAATTTTTACCCAAGTTATCGCTTGCACGGACAGACGGACGGACAGGCAGAAGTAGGGACATACATCCGGATTTCAACTTTGCTCGTCATCTCGTGATCTTGATCATTTTGATATATATAACCCTTTTTCTTACTTTTATTTCTGGGTGACACAAACAACCGTTATGTGAAGAAAACTCTCTTGGCAACTTTGTTGCGAGATTATAAATATGAAGTGCTTTGTATAATCCTAGTGCAAGGGTAGTATTTCAATTTATTTTTTTTTTTTTAATGATTTAATTTCTTCTTTGAGATATCCTTTTCATATAATGTAAAAACAGGAAGATGAAGATCAGTACTATTATTAATTAAGCTAATGCGTGGAAAAGTTACTTATCATTTTTAAATCGATGGGTCCCTTAATGGTTGTAAATCGGCAAAAAACCCGAGAGTGAAGTGAAGTATTAGAGCATAATAAAAATAGTAGTATTTTAGTCGTATTATCTTAATCGATTTGCCTTTAAGCATCTCCTACATAAACCTAATCTCATAAATTTCCTCCAAACTAATATGTCTCATAAAATAGTATTCTTGACTTTTCCCATACTTTCTGGAATATGTTTTGTAATCCAACGATATTCAAAAATATATCAATTTCATTAACTGTCATACAATATTGAAAATACTTTTAGATATCAATAAACTATCTTGATAACTGTTCCAACAAAATTGAGAACGACGAAGAGAAAATGAATCTTTAGACGAAGATTTTAACATTTTCAAAGTCGATATCCAACAAATAAAAAGCATTTAAACTGCGAACATTAAAATTTGTACATACAATATTCACACAAATCTCGTTGTCTAAAACAAAAAACATAAAAACCCTAAAAAAATAAATATACTAAAAAAACGCTTTCATTGAGCTTCATTAAAAGTCCATTACTTTGTGGGTCAGAAATGCTAATGCTAATGCCGATGAGTGACAGTACGCAGTGTTGCCCTATAAATGCTTATTATAGACAGACATGCCGGCACACATATATAAATTTATAAATATAAAAGCTAATCATGCACCTTGCAGAAAAAAAAAACAAAGCTGAAAAAAACAAAAAGTAAAGAAGAAGTGACTTTCGTTCACCAAAATGTCTTAAGCGCGTACAAAATTGCTTAAGCGTCTGTCAAGCAGATGAAGAGTAAAAGCAACACAAAGCATTACATTATTATAATACAATTATGAACGAGTGCTGCTTCAAGTGCGCTGAGCACCCACCAAAGCAAATACAAATAATAACCATGAAAAAAATATTAAGGAAAAAAGTAATTCTACAAAGAAACAAGAAGTGCCGATCAAAAAATTCATGCTGAAAGTATTTGTTTCTGTTAACTAACAATAAGTTAATTATATGTATGTAATAAGTAGATTATATGAAGGCTATAGGCCTATTTGGCTCAAATCTTTGAAAGCAAAAATAATTGCAGGTTTCGCTTGGCTGCCTGAAAATAGCAAAGTTTAGCTTTCGAGCATTTTTAATTGAAGACACGATTTTATTATTATGAACTTTTTTTTTAGAAGAAGCTTTGAAATTGTAATTTTATCACAATTTCGTCTGGTGCAGAGTTAATAATTTCACAACAACAAAGGAAATGTTCTGTAGATTCACGAGGGCTCTAATATAGTAAGGAAAGAACCTTATATGATAATAGAATGCGATGCATACAGATATATTATAACAAGTAAGGAAGGTCTAAGTTAGCGAACTTTCGCAATTTATTTATCTATTAAATTTTATTAATTAACATAACATCCAATTTAACCCCTAGTTTCGGCATAAAGTCCACTAGAATAACGAAAATGATTACATATAATATATATTATTTAATATTTGATTTTTGGACTGATTTAATTCATTTTTACATATTAACCGATATTTTTCGTATATGACAAAAAGCTCACCGGTTGTTGGAAGAGCCCAATATTACCCATAGAGGCATATTATTAGAAGAAAAATATTATCTCTGCATTCCTATAGAATATATGAAAGATTCACCGATATTTTATGTAAAAAATTATCCATTGGCACTGAGGTCCTCATGCTCGGTGTCCTTGAAATGTTATAGTTCGATTGCGACAATTTTCAGATGAGCGATGTCACACCTTCAATGAAGTACTTATGCAGAATTTTCTTAGGATCTCTTCACTGGTGTTTGGTTTATATATTGAACTTCCATAACTCGAACTTCTATAACTCATTGTTCTCTATAACTCGTCCGCTTGAATTGGCAATAGGAGTCAAATTTCATAGAAATTGCCTTCAGAAACTCTAAAGATTCTCTAACTGAAAGTTTTTTTTCTGGATTATGGTGATTCGTGTTAGGGAAGTTCAACTATAAATGTATTAGCTGGAATTCGAAATTGTGTTATAAGGAAAGTAGGCGTGATTAAGAACCGATTTCGACAATTTTCAATCCGTTACATCAGGGTATCAAGAATGATTTTTATAATTCTAATAAAGAATATTTTAATAGATACTCATCATTATACTATACGACAAACTCGACTTTCCTTTCTGGGTATTGAACCAAATATAACTTTACCGGGAGATTGAGACCTAATAAATGAAATGTTTGTTCTCCGTTTTTCGAAGTTAGTCTCCAAAATCGAAATATTCAACCTTGAAGTTCCAAAAAATACGTATTAAAAAATATATTATTAATTACAGGATATAGTTACTAAGAAATCTAAATAATTCGGTGAAGCTTATATGACAGAAGTTATTTGGAGCCGAGTGTTATTACTATTAAATTTTTAATTACATTTCAAAATTTTAAAAATATGTATAAAGAAACAATGTAAAACAAATTAGCCTAAATCTCAAAAAAAAAAAAAAAGAGATAATAACAATACTTAACCTAAATTGAAAAATTTCTTAATTTACAGCTTTCATTTGCAAATTACAACCTTCCGTAAATTCACTTAATTTACAGAGAATTGCGCAGCGGACGCCCTTAAACCGATACGCAACGAGGGCAAAAACCGGACTGAGACACACTTTTCACGCATTCACACATAATTACAGTGGCAGCGGCACATCAACGCAAAATTTTTGTGTAAATTATAATTATCGCGCACACTTCCCTATATATATAATCGTATGTATATACATATGGATGCATGTGAGGCGACAGACTGCCCTTGCACACTTTAATATACGGTTACATGAAGGCAGCAAATGGTCTGCGGACACTTTCGGTTGGCTGCTGATGAATTTTGATTATGGTTATTAATTTTATAGGCGCGCGCCCGTCAATGATTTTTTCACTACAAAAACAAGTGCAACAACACACATATGTACATATGTATGGAAGTGTAACTATGCATATGGGAAGGCGTTTTTGTGTGTGTGTGCGTGTGGGTGTAATTGTTGCTGATGATATTTAATTTTTTTGTCCGCAAGATATTTGATTGCTGCTGCGGTTATTTAAACGCATGTGGCCCAGTTCAGTTTTGTCTCTTACAATGCCACAATATTCTATGTGCCGGTGTGTGGATTACTATTAGAATAAAAGCAGCGATTGCTAACGGAATTTTCGTGCGGGCAACGAACGACAACGCCCACTTCCTACGCCTCGAATGGCATCTGCCGAGCAGCATATAGAAGCATACAAATCAACAAACACAGCAAACAACGGTACCATACCAATAGCCATTGTGGCAACACAGTGGTTTGGTCATAGTCAACGGTTAGAGCCGGCATAGCACACAATTCGGTTGCAACTCAAGCGAGCGAGTGCGCGCGCCCGTGTGTATGTGTTTGTGCGCCGGCGCGCTACCATTTTGGCCACATTTATCAGTGCATAAAAACGCACTTTGTGCAAATATTTGCAACAGCAATCGCTACACTTAGCTCGTGCCGCCGCGGCATAGCGCGCGGACGCACACTGACCGTGGCGCGCGCCGCCTGCCTGGCTGACTGCCGCGCTGGCAACCGGTGGATTAGTTGGCATGCGCATTGCTGGTAGCGATTAAATATTGTTGCTTTGTGTTGGCCTTTGTTGTTGTTGCTGCCGTTGTTCTCTACCGCGCTCGCCGAGCATGTGATTTAGTGAAATGGTTTTCGATTGCAGCATATTTTGGTTCTACTTCGTGCGCATGCGCAGCGGCAAAGGCGCAAAATCCTTCGCTCGGCCGCATCCACTTCGGCGTCGCGCAGCGTCCATTGTCGTACAATAAATTGCTCAAGCGCACAGTGGAAATCTGCACATCTATTGAATATGGAATTTTTCTACGGATTTTCCGACGCCGCCGCTGCTTCTATTTATTTATTTATTTATATTTATCTGCAACAATGCTTCCTATATAAATCTCGCTGCTCTTTTACTACTCTTCCTCAGCGCTTCATGCTGCTTCTTCTTTATTCGGTGTATATTCTTTTTTCCGCGCTCTAACGCTTTCCATTGTGCATTCTAGCGCTTGCATTTAGTTCGTCGCTTAGCCGAGTTTGTTGTTGTAGATAACTGAAAATTAAGTTCAATCTAATTCGTTGACCGTAACGCATTTTAAGTTGAGCTCAGTTGAGTTGAGTTGAGTTTGGTTAAGCAGTTGCCGCAATTGCCTTGCAGTCAAGCAATTGGGCGGCGCGTTGCACAATGCTTGGACAAACGTTGCAAGCGCGGTTGCAGCGCCCGTGCGCGTGCGTCCGTGTGTGCCGCCACGTTGAGCGAATTGTTAGTCAAATACTATTTTTATTATTATTTTATTTTCAGATTCTCTTGATTTTTCTACAATTTTTTCTTTCTTTATAGGCTTCTTCTATTTAGCTATATACTGTTACAATTCCATTGTTTGCAGGCTGCACTGCACTGCGCTGGCTGTGCGCTTAGTGCGCTATTTACTTACAAGGTGGGAATCATTAAATGCTGCGGAGCACATTTTTCATTTCCCTTGTGAGTTACACTGCAAATGTTTGTTTTGTGTCGGTGGTTAATTTTTCAAGGCAATAAAATCTATTGAATATGTATGCGACACAGAAAGAAGTCTTTAAAGATTTAATTTATTAGAAAATGGGTGCAGACAATAAATCAACTGTGCTTGGGTGGAAATGCTAAAAATGTAGATCAAGTATGAGCGTTGATTCATGAATAATCTAGATTTAATGATTGACAGCGGTCAGAAAATCTTGAATTCATATTTTCCATAAAGCTCGAGATTTTAATGTGTAAAAATGCAAATAAATTAAGAATTTGAGTCTTGAAGAGCGTGATCTTAAGTTCTAATACTCTGGAGTCCTAGAGAGCTTCATTAACTTTACTTTTTTCTCGTATGAGTCTAGAGGGCAGCCAAAATTTGAGCCACTGCTGTAATACACATACCAATACCCCTTTTATGTATCTGTACTAGCGCGAGTATAGTTGCCGCTAGGAAACTGTATACCAAAATATGCTTTACGTATTACTACTTTCGACTATCACTGGCAACGAAGTCTCCATTTATTTACAATATTTATTACTACCATCCCTTGGTATAGCTTCTGGAAGTGTCAAACCCAGACAACTGCTTAAGACCTACAGCCTCCTAACCTAATTGACGGTGTTTCAGATTTGCTGTTAGGGCACCTATTATTAATGTATTTAGAATGGTTAAGGATGCCCTTCTATGCCGTGATGTCTGAATTTGGTATGCCTGCAAAAGTAATATAAGCAACACCAAAAGCACCAACCACGTCAGGATCGGGAAGGACCTCTCCGAGCCGTTCGATACCAAACAAGGCTTCAGGCAGGGTGACTCACTATCGCGCGATTTCTTCAATCTATTGCTGGAAAAAATTATACGAGCTGCAGTGCTAAATAGAGAAGTTACATTCTTCTACAAGAGTGTACAGCTGCTGGCGTACGCCGATGATATCGATATCATCGGAAGCAACAACCGCGTCGTTTGTTCTGCTTTTTAAAGACTTGATAGTGAATGAGGACAAGACGAAATATCTCCTGTCATCAAACAAACAGTCAGAGCACTCGCGTCTTGGCTCCCACGTCACTGTTGACAGTCATAACTTTGAAGTTGTAGATAGTTTCGTCTACTTGGAAACCAGCATCAACAACACCAACAATGTCAGCCTCGAAATCCAACGCAGAATCACTCTTGCCAACAGGTGCTACTTTGGACTGAGTAGGCAATTGAACAGTAAAGTCCTCTCTCGACGAACCAAAATCAAACTCTACAAGTCGCTTGTAATTCTCGTCCTGATGTATGGCGGTGAAGAGTGGACGTTGACAACATCAGATGAGACGACACTAGGAGTTTTCGGGAGAAAGTTTTGCGCAAGATTTATGGTCCTCAGAACGAATACCGCAGACGATGGAACGATGAGCTGTACGATTTATTCGACGACATAGACATAGTCCAACGAATAAAAAACAGCGGCTAAGCTGGCTAGGTCATGTTGTTCGAATGGATGAAAGTGCTCCAGCTCTGAAAGTATTAGATGCAGTACCCGCCGGAGGAAGCCGAGGAAGGGGAAGGCCTCCACTCCGTTGGAGGGACCAGGTGGAGA
Organism: Zeugodacus cucurbitae; assembly: GCF_028554725.1. Taxonomy (NCBI): domain Eukaryota; kingdom Metazoa; phylum Arthropoda; class Insecta; order Diptera; family Tephritidae; genus Zeugodacus; species Zeugodacus cucurbitae. The sequence goes on from NC_071667.1 coordinate 68,746,956, forward strand.
GCGACCTGGTTACACTTGGGATCTTTAACTGGCGCCGAACTGCGAGGGAAAGAGAGGAGTGGCGCGCTATCATCGATTCGGCTATAACCGGCTAAACGGTTTCAACGCCATTCACATACATACCTACCAATGGGCAATGAGTTCCGAGAGTATATTCAAGATTAACTGCGGGTTAATTATGTTTCATCGAACATTAATTTCAGTTCCGACACCTCACAATTGCAATATTAATGTGTCCAAAGAAGCCTGAAGAATTGTTAATATTACGATGACAAATATCTCCTTCTTCTGCCTTTTTGTCTTTTTAATTTCGCGGCTATGTATAAAACGCTACAGAGCTCGTATCTAACCCCGAATAACGCCGAAATAGTTGGTTTAATGTATTGACATAAATACCCATTAATAGTTGAAGATATTAGACTATACCATAGATTTCATGCAACAACACTTTGCTTATAAAACAAAAAAAAGTCGTCTTCATAAATTCAAATATATTCCCAACGCCTTTTCTGGCTGTGTACCGCCAAGAATATCACGAAAGTACTCGCATAAGTAAGTATAGTGAATAGTCTGGACCTACGTTTGCATTGTTGCCGAATAAATCCGTTTATCGCCACACATAACATTCAATTACAATAACAAAATCGCACAAAAAAGAGTTGCAACCAAATAAACGTTATTTATTTACTAATACAATACTTACAAGGCTGGACCGAGGCAAAATTTGGCAACTCAAAATTGATTGTTGCAAGCGCATAAAAGAGCAATAGCAGCGGAAGCGGCAGGCAAATACTACTTAAGTATATTGAAAAATCACGGAAAAGAAGCAATTTAATCCGCCAACCATCGCCGTGACCTTAACGGTAAAACAAATTAGCAGCGCGCGGCGGTTGCACGCAAGCTAAATAAGCGATCACACACATACATATATATAGACACACCTACACACCGCATTGGGGCGCACACAATCAGAGTGAAGCTGCCGAAAATGCAGCGCGCCAATAATTAATTTTGATGCGATTTTAAGTGACTGCCGTTAGCTTTTAGAGCGCGGCGAGCATAAATCTCCTGGCTATCAGGTGTGTGTGCTATTTGAGATGGTGGCGTTGGCGGTTGCGCCGGCGCGTTGCACTGATTAATTTCCTGGATGCGAGAGCACGCAATGGCGGAGCAACAAAAACAATTGTAAAAACAACAAACATCAACATTCTAAACAATTGGCTGGTCGGTCAGCCGCATATCCGCTGCGCGCCGATAATTGCACAGGCGGCGTTTGTGGCAAGTGGCAAATGGTCATTGCCACTGCACTTCCGCCCCGCAACATTTGCGTGTTGCTGCAACACAAAAGAGTGAGTAGCAACAAAGTAAAGCGTTGCAACTTAATAGAAATCGCAAAAAAAGAAGTGGGCGACCGAAATTGTGCAGTTAACCACATTGCGTGGCAGTTGTGTTTCAATTGGCGCGCACGCGCAACCTTGCACCGTTGAATTATCGAATTTTAACCACACCGAAAAGTCGAAAAGTGGTTGCGCGCAGTAATATTTATTAGAAATATACACCGAATGTAAACCAGCGCCAGTAGCTGCACTTTAACACGCGCTCAGCATGCGCGCCACATTCTTTATGTGGCATGAAGTGCCTCTTTGCCACAAATAAACATATGTACATGTTTGTGTGTTTGTTGTTGTTGCATTGCGTGTAAATGCGCATTGACTGGCAATCGCTTTGCCTATTTGGCACTTGCCCTCTATTCTCGCCGGTTATTTCTATTACAAATTGCCGTTGCCACATTCACGGTGTGGCGCGGCCACACCAATTGTGCCTTGATCAGCCAATTTTCTATTTTTCAGTTGTTCAGCTTTGCTTCGGCCGCGTGTATATGATTGCAGTTTAAATTGTGTTTACGGCTGTCATTACAACAACTACTGTGTGCAACATTCATACATAAATGGGGCATATTCACCTTGCACTTTTGCATATACATATACCATAAGTTGGCTCTAATTTGCCGGTTATGAATGCAGTTAGTCTGGTTGTGAAATGTGTATATAACTGCTGATAAAGTGGGTTTTCGCAGCTGGTGGGGGTGGACCTGTGTGGTATAGAGCAGTTATATTTTATTTGTAGATTTTGAACAACGGTTGAGATGGTAGTGGACCAATACTCGATTGATAAATTAAAATTTACTAGTCTAGTTGTCGAGTAGTTTAGTTTGTCGAAAAAAAATTTTGATTTTACGAAATTACATGCATATTACTAAAGAAAGATCCAAAGAATAGATCAAGCGTGACACTGGTACCTTTTCCATATTATTTCAGCGAGAGATAAAGGTTGAAGACCATTTTGTGTTAATTAGTGGTTTAAGAAGTCCGCTACGTGGTAGTAAATATCGATTTTCACTCTGAACTGATCTTGTACTTGATCAATGTGGAATCCTTAATGTTCTGTGAATGAGAAATGTAGGTGGTCTCGAGATGTTCTGAGTAGCCCTCTAGGAATTCCTATATTTGTATGATGACTCACAATCTGGATAACAACATTAAAAAGCAATGGATGAGACCGGAATTAGATGCCCGGGAACATATTGGAGATATTGGATATATATGTGAAGGTCTAGACTCCTATCTTAAAAATATTCTCGAGAAAATATTTTCACACAATTTTATTAATATAACGCAAACATTAACTTTCTCATAAAGTCAACCAGAGTGTTGAATATTGTTATATGTCGTATACGGGGGCTGACCTAACTTATGGACCGACTACTGTGATCTTCGTATTTGGTATCTCGGGGCTTTAAAAACTATAGTCAGATTTCGATTATATTTAGATGAGAGTTGAAACATATAAGAATAAACATTTGTGCTAAGTTTTGTTGTGATATTCCATATGAGAAGTTGGTGTGGTTGTAATCCAATTTCACTTTCCATGAAACCTAACTTGACCTCGGGTGACCACTAGCTAAACCTCGTAACTATAATCATGACCCACATAATCCGGATATCTGTCTGTCCGTCCGTGCAAGTGGTAACTTGAGTAAAAATTTAGATAATACTTTGTTTCTAGTGTGGCATAGCTCGTATAAAAATCATTGAAGTCAAACAATAACTTTTCAAGACCTCAGATATCGAGCATGAGGACCTCGAAGTTTGGGTTTATTTCCTTGTTGAAAATATCGGTAAATCTCTCAGATATTAAAAACAAAAATTTAAAGCAGATGTTTTCCTTCTAACGTCGTCCTGTGCCAAAAATGGACAAAAACAGGTCCATATTTCCTCAAACCCACATATACCTCATATGCGGATTTTCAAACTGCCGATGGACTATATATTAGCTAGTATGTGAGATATCTTAAAAAAATTAAGTAATCATAAAATCTTGGATATAATTTAGCTTGGTGGCAAATATATTTAGTTAAAATCGGTTCAGAAATAATTCCAGTCACCATATCGTATATATAATGATTTTCGAACTTGATTCTGATTTTTTTCGAATAATGATTTTCTAACGAACATATGGGTCAAATTGTGTGTTCTCTTACTAAAATTATATAAGTAAATTTCGAGAGATCGAACTTAGCCCTTGCTTACTTGTTTTATACAGAATTTAAAGACTTGCCGGCCTGTATTATGCCACAGTATATGTGATGAAATTAGCAATAATTTAATTTTTTTTTTTAACTCTAAAAATATATCTAATAATAACATCGGCTTAAACATTTATTAATAACAGTAATATACAATACCATAAACAACTCAAATTCACCCAAATTCAATCAGTTTTAATCAACCAGTCTTTTCAATTTCCACCTGTCGTTGAGATAACATAATTTCCTACCACCTCCTAAAGCAATGTAAAATGTTAGCAATACATTTCGGGACATTTATGATCAATAAACTAAAGTAAAGGTAAAATATAACGGTCTACCGCAATGAAACTGGACTAAACCGCTCGCCAAGGTAATGAAGTGCCCATTCATATTGTAGAAGCAATCACATTTATTAGTGCACAAATGAATTCTAATTTCTCGCGGCAAACAGTAGTCAATGGTCAAAATGGAAATAATTTTAATGCCTTCGCCAGCAAGCAAGCGGCAACAGAAATTACAAGAAGGCAGTTAATAAAAGAAATATGCCATAAACCAAGCTGCAGCTGCCACTAGTACAGTTCCCAAAACAAGCCCGCCAGCTAATCGGCAAATGAATGAATTTAATTTATTTCATCAACGAATTCAAGCCTGAGAAATTTTCACAAGCCAAGAATTTGCGTAAAGCGCTGCCACGAAGCTTTCACGAAACCAAAAAAAAAATACAAAAAACGCAGCGTACTCAAGCGTAGCCACGCTTATCGAAGTTAAATGCTGAGCGATTTTTTTCAATTACATACTACATTTTCATTATGGCTTGCTACTTATTGAGCGGCTGTGGAAAATGTGCGAGTTCAAAGACACCGCATTTTTTTCGGCTTAAAGAGATTATTAATTGTGCTAATGATTTGCGTGCGGGAAAGCGAGTCAAGTGTGGTGTGTATTGAAGAAGAAATGTTATTGTAGAAAAAATATTATTGAATAAAAAATATTATTGAACCAAAAAAGAATTGCTTAATTGGGCATGGCCATAATTTTATTTCCGCACCTAACGGCACAATGCGCTAAAATAGATTTAGATAGCTGCCAATTAGCTGTTGCATTTAAGACACGCGCTCCTGCAACCTCAGCGATATCGAAATCAATTAGCCATAAGCGATAGCATATCTTTTATTCATTTCTGTAAAGTGATAGTTAGACACCTCAGACAGCACGAAAAAGTAAATGCGTGAATGCGGCAAATGCGGCAATGCGCTCGTTACGCTTGGTGGCATTCCGGGAGCGGTGAGTGTTGCGCATACGTAATGTAGCTGCTGAAGAAGCTACCAACGGAGGCGTTCGAACTTTCTATGTAATCAGCAGAAAACTGTATTTGCGTTAATTAATCAATTAGGCGGTTTACTTAATTAAAGTTGGAAAATAGCACTGCATGAATATTTAGAGAAGTTAGTGACCTATTTTATTTATATTGCATTAAATTATATCATATGTTACTCTTAATATATGTGAAAAATAAAAAAATTGATAAAAATGTTGCCTACATTTGGGCGCATAATGAAATACTATTAATTGGTTTTTTACTAAAGACAAAGAGAATTAAGAAGAAATGAGGTTATTCCTGATATAATTTTTGTATAGTCAGAAGATATTATTTACTTACAAGGAAAATTAATATAATAAATTTTTCAAACTTTCTTTCTGACCATTGTCCATTGATCGTCTCATTCAAATTAAGTTTTCTTCATTTTACGTTCTGATTTTAAGATATAAAGATCGAAAACTCTGCATTATTAATGACTATTTCAATGGAACGATGTAGGAATAACTCACAAATAGTATTTTCCTTCAAGAGGCTTGATCCATTCATCATAATACTAGTTCTCGTTCTTCAGTATAAAGAAGACTTTGAATACTACACGAACCACACAGCACTTCAAAAATATTCAGACAATACTGGTGCGCTGTTACAAGAAAAGGTTTGTGAAAGGATAGACAGAAATTCAAGCCCCTTGGATGTCAAATGTTCGGCCAATAGTTTAGAAAATTGTTTGGAAACGATTCCAGCTGTCTTAGTAAATTTGTGACAAGCTCAAAGCGTTTCGTCGATACCTGAGGCTCTAAACTATATATAGAAGTTAGGTATTACAACATATCGAAGATTATACTATCAAGTGGGAGAATCGGGATTACCATCGCGTGGATTAGCTCCGAGAACTAACGTGACATAACCTCTATTTTTGTTAGGGGCGAAATTATTAATATTACTTAGAACATAAGCAAATTTAAGGTGAGACTAATCATCCTAAATGACATTAAATTTATTTCGAAAGAGTCAGTAAAAATATCATAAACATAAGAAAGTGAGCTTCTAAAGAAAAATATTTCGCTGGCGCTGTAGACAACATATTAGGCAAATATCTACCTTTCGCCTTTTTGTCTTTTTAATTTCGCGACTATGTATAAAGCGCTACAGAGCTCGTATCTGGCAATACTATACAGATCTTGACATAACCTACAAAACGACACTATGCAAGATTAGTTTGGATATTGCCTTCAACAGTTATAGACGTGTAAACATGGAGTTCACAAACGCCGAAATTCGCGCTATTTTAAAGTTTTCCTTCGTTAAAGGCAAATCCACTAGAGAAACGTTCCGTGAGATTAATGATGTTTTGGGGATGATACTCTATCATCGCCCAGGAGATAGGAGTTTTAGTCACCAAACCACCCTTGGGTTGTGAAAAGTGGCTATCCGAGTTCTTCGGAAATAAGGAGGGGGGGCTTCTACGAGGTGGGTATTATGAAGTAGCGGTTTAGATGGAAACAGATTATCGAACAAAACGGCGCATATTCCGATCCTATATCCGATCATAAATCCGATCACTGTAACATTTTTTATAAAGCATTGAATAAACAGCAAAAAAGCGGAAGGGAGATATTTGCCAACCCAATATATAGAAATTAACATTCACTATGTCTTTTACTAATCGGGTAAGTTTTTATTTATGCACTTCCCACAAATGGTCATTCCGCTAGATGACGCTCATATTCATTTACTTAAAAAACAATTTCTAGACAATAATCCACTTAAGAAGACCCCTCATTATCACAATTCAATTTAAAGTATAATTGATTCATTTGCAATCGCGTCGAGACATATATTAATTGCGAAAGTACTTTCTAATGGCGCCGATTATGAACCGTTAATATGGTCGAATAGTTTCTGTCATTAATGAAACGCATGCTCATTATTTTACTATTTTAATCGGCAAAGACACAATTTGAACGATACAAGCAGCGCTAGCCAATAAAAACAAATAAATGGAAACCGTAAGCAAAAATATTTGAATTTCCAAACACACACATACACATATGTATGTAGGTAGGTATATATGTGTGTAAGCGAGCGTTTATTGGGTCAGACATATCAATGGTGCGCAGCGCATTGAAAGACCTGTTTGCGAGTCACCGAAATCATTCGAGTACAATTGGTAGCTGTAAAACTGAAGAGGCAATCGCGCTATTAAGTAAACTCTTCTGGAGATTTGTATTCTTACAAGTGATTCCATGTGTGTGTGTGTGTGTGTGGCAGTGCGCAATTGCCCACATGCGACAAGGAGGTAGCTATCAAGCAATTGATTTGCAAACTCTAACTGTGCAAATAGTTGGTACCAATTTGGACCGGTTCGCTTAACCACACACACATTCAGATAAATATAGTATATCTTCATATGTAAATGCCGTCAATGATGTGGCCACCTGTTGGTTTTTCGCATAAAACGCGTTTAAATAATATTTTTCACATAATTACACGAACATGCGCTGCTTTGTTGTTGTGGAACACAAACAAAAAATAAAAAAAAAAACATTTTATTGCAATTTTTTATAGTTTTCCTTTGTTTTAGAACTATTTGTTTGTTATTATTATCATTTCTTTTGTTTGTTGATGTGTTGACTCTGTCGCCACAGGCGGTTGGCTTTTATAAATGTCTTAATCCCGATTATGTGAGGTGGGAATTACTTTTATAATTGTTTCTCTATTAAATTAACATTAGCGAGCTTAATTTTTGGCCAAAATTTAAATGGAATTAGTTTTTATGCGTAAAGCCTGTGGCTTGCGGAAGCGACAACTTAAATGCCAAATAGTTAAAAGTAGAATTTAACTTTTGTCGTGAGTTTAAGAATTAAGTGAACTGTAATGTCATTTAAAGTAATCAGTGGAATTTGAAAATAATTTTCTAAAGAATTTTGGAATTTTGTGATTTCTAAGGCAAAGGAAGACAGTGTTATTTTTGCATTTATTTTATTTTTCTAAATCTAAATCTTCGACTCTACTTTTTATATTTAAACTATATTTCTATTCAAAACTTAAACTCAGCTTTTGACCGTTTGAAACGACGGCTTTTGACCGTTCTATTGATTTTTAGAAATAGGAAAAAGTCACAAGAATATGGGTTCAGCGACATCATGACATTCGAACAGTTGACTTAAAAATTTCTCAAAAAATATCCAGATTTTCCATTGAAAATTAGAGTAATCTACATGTACACCCAATAGAGATAATTGCAAAAATGTCGATGGAAATTCATCGCTTACAAGCCATACCAGTAATTTTTAGCAAATATATATAATACAATGCAACAAAAAAACAAATTGGATCTATTCCATCATACCGAAAGACTTTGATATTCCTCAAACGCTACAGTGCAAGCTATTGATATTCTTTAAAAAAATTTTAGAATTTAAAATTAAGTCATTTAGGTTCCATAACTTTTTAAATGTCATCCTCGTTCTATAGGAAGTGTTTAGCAACACGAATCGAAAGATCGGGACTCTCGACTGTAAATTTATAGAATGAACGATATAGATATATGTATAGTGGAACTTCCATAACTCGAACTTCTATAACTCGAAGATCTCTGTAACTTGAACTTTTGAATTGGCAACAGCGTTTAGAAAACAAATTTCACACAAATTTCCTTCCATAACTAGAACTTCTATAACTCATAGTACTCGATATCTCGAACTCTTGAATTGGCAATAGAAGTCAAATATCATACAAATTTCCTTCTATAAATCGAAATTTTCGACCAGGGCATAATACAAAATTTCAAATTTTACTATCGAGGCCGAATATTAAAAGAGTCTCTCTATAACGTATGGAGGCGAACCAAAAATATGATATAGCACCTATGGATTGCATAAATCGTGAACAAAGGTATGGGACACAGACGTCAAGAGCCAAAAAATAATATTTAAATTTTATTTTTTAATGAGAATTCTATAACTCAAAGTTCCTCTAACTCGAAGCTGTTTTGGGGATTATGGTGATTCGAGTTAGATAAGTTCCACTGTAAAAGCAAACATTCAAACAACTGTCAGTTCAGAGATCAGTTTATATGGTGACATTTGTCTCTAACAGGCTTCTCTGTCTTTAAATCAATTCATATTCAAGGAATTAGTTTTATCTATTTATATATTCTGAAAGACCGTCATATATGGGAAAAACCACTTTTCATATATATTTCATGTATAAGTATTTATCTTAAAAATCTGGCAGTTTTGTACAGAATATGTTTCTGGATAATAAAATAAAAAAAAAAATAAATTGTTTGATTTTTCAGTGACTTGTCACTTGTTTTGCATATGAATTATGCTCCAAATAAAGCCGAATTTTAATTTTTCAAAGTAATCTCCTTCAGATATTATATATATATGAGTTTTTTAACTAAAGCTTCATCCGATTCTCAAAGCCTTTTTGAAAAGAACTTTTTGTATAGCCTTATAACAGGATGATTTTTTGGTTCTTGACTCTTCCGAACTTCTCCAAGAGTACGATTTGGTATAGGTTAAGATGTCGATATGGACTTTTTGGAGTCATTTAAATTATATAACAGCCTTTTCTTTAACATGTTTTTTTTTCTTAGAAATTTCCCACTTGTGAACAAGCATTGCTGGCACCTTTCGGAAATTTAATAGATTTTTAAGATTTTTTTACCTAGCGTGATGATTTTTGAAACAAAAAAATAGAATTAAATTAGGATTAGAATTTTATTTTCTACTCTTTGCTCATAGCCTTGAACAAACAACCTATACGCAACTAGAGTTTCTTCATTCCACAATCAAGCCAGAGTATAAACGATAATCAGTTAAAATCTAAAATAAAAATAAAAAATTAGCCTAATAAATTATTAAATTTTATTACCTCTAAAATGAGGAAATTCTACGCTCGCATTGCATTTTCCGCCAGCTCATTGATAATCATTTACCACTTACATGTAATGAGTACCGCAAATAAAGCTACTTTTTCGACTGACCCAAAAACCAACTAAATACCGACTTGCGTGATCACTGACACACACATACAAACACACATTTATATAGCAAGAAATGTTTGTGACCACAAGCGTAACCGTTCGGTTTTGATTTGTGCAATTTTGTGCAAATTATGTCAGTAGCATTAAATTACCCATCCAGTGCCGCAATGATTGCTCAACAAGTTTGCCGCTTAAGTCTTGCGTTACGATCTGCCGAATTGCAATGTTTGTTCTTTTTCTGTTTTTTCGTTTTTATTTATTTTTTTTTAATTTTTTGGATTCTTTCATTTAGGATTTATATTTCAGTTTGTCCAAATCATTGTGCGGCGCGCATCTCGCGTTCCATCGAAACGGCACTTGAATGTGGCGGCGATAAATGCTCACTTAAAGCGGCATAAATCACGTTCGCGGTCAATTTTAATCACGATTAACGCCAGCGCTAACGCAGCCGTAGACATAGACGTAATAAGATCTCGGCGCGAACGCATGCGGCGCTGAGTTGCGAATGCGATGGAGTGATATAGTGCATTAATGAAGTGTACTTATGCACAAATACAGTATTTATATGTATGTGTTACTAGAAGGGAATAAAAATATATCTATAAATATGCAACGTTTTGTGGCACGCCATGTTGTCTGCGCTGCGTCTGCCGCCGTTGCATATTTGGCATTTACAAATTATTGTGGCACAATCGCATTGTTTCGTATTTCATATTTCGGTGGCGCAGTGTGGCATGCAAGCGGCTTGAAGTCTCCGATTAAGGCGATTATTACTCATAATAACTTCAATATGTATGCGAGAGTAGCAAATTGTGGTTTATTTCAACACATTTTTTATAAAAAAAATGATCTTTGACACTTTAAATCGATATGTAAGTGATTTGGTGATTATATTCTTAGTTGGAAGTTGTCAATTCGAACGGGTTAGCTATTAAAGTTATGCAAAGCTGCAAACATGTAAAAGCTTACAGCATCATTTGACTCCAGAAAGTGTGAAAGGATAATAAAAACAAAGCTTACTCTTACAAAACGTTCTAGACTACAAACAAAACTGTCACCTAACGATAGTATTTCTTCTTCTTCTTCTTGACTGGCGTAGACACCGCTTACGCGGTTATAGACGAATCCAAAACAGCGCGCCACGTATCCCTCCTTCTGGCAGTTTGCCGCCAATTGGTTATACCAAGCGAAGCCAGGTCCCTCTCCACCTGGTCCTTCCATCGGAGTGGAGGTCTCCCTCTTCCTCGGCTTCCACCAGCGGGTACTGCATCGAATACTTTCAGAGCTGGAGCACTTTCATCCATTCGAACAACATGACCTAGCCAGCTTAGCCGCTGCTGGACTATGTCTATGTCGTCGAATAACACATACAGCTCATCGTTCCATCGTCTGCGGTATTCGCCATTGCCAATGTTTAAGGGACCATAAATTTTCCGCAAAACCTTTCTCTCGAAAACTCCTAGTGCCGTCTCATCGGATGTTGACATGGCCCACGCTTCTGCACCGTAAAGTAGGACGGGAATGATGAGAGACTTGTAGAGTTTGGTTTTGTTTGTCGAGAGAGGACTTTACTTTTCAATTGCCTATTTAGTCCATAGTAGCACCTGTTGGCAAGAGTGATTCTGCGTTGGATTTCCAGGCTGACATTGTTATTGCTGTTAATGCTGGTTCCCAGGTAGACGAAATTATCTACAACTTCAAAGTTATAACTGTCAACAGTGACGTGGGAGCCAAGAAGCGAATGTGCTGACTGTTTGTAAGTTCTGATAGTATTTCTTATTACTAAAAAAAAGTCTGACTAGAAATTTCCACTCTGACGCCACACAAGTACTGACTGAACTATCCAAAAATCTCCCTATGAGGATTTTTTCAAAATTTCCAGCCGATGCACATCCTTATTGAATACGCGTCATTTCGAAAAAAATTCATTGAAGCTTTTGTCGGAAAGCTTAAGTGAAACCTCAAAGCTTTTCCATTTTCCGCTAACCAATATTTATTTTATAATTTTTATTTACAGGAAGTTATCTAAAAAATTTTCAATGAACTTATTCCTTTGTTTCTTTTTTTTAACAAAACTTCGCAAAAAAAAAGTTGAATGAAAGCTCAAAGCTTTTTTCTTCTTTACACGACACAAGTATTTTTTATAGAGTGTTACCAGAAAATAAAAAAAATGTGCTTAAAAAGCTTCGTGAAAGCTCAAAGCTCCGCTTTCTATATTACAAAGTAATTTTTTAAATTTAAATTTCGTGTTAATCAAACTATGTTAAAACAGCGAAATGAATATTTCCTTCAAAAATTCTTTAGATAATTCAATTATGTAATAAAGCTCCGTGAAAGCTTCAAGCTTTTTCTTAATTATATTTTGCATAGGATAAGTTCAGGTGTTTAAGTCATGCAATACCAGGCGGTATTTCCGTTTTAATAGAACTGAGAGTTATTTTCAAGCATAATTCCAAATTTCAATTGAATGAAAAGCTTCAAGGCTCCGTAGATGGCCTAAATATCCGTGCTCTCAATCTCTGAAGTTCTTGTTTCTTCATATTATTTCATCTATATTAACAATTTTCCTCAACCAAACCATCATCTAAGCCATTGAACTGAGCCAATAATTGTGGTTTGTAGCTTTCCAAGCACTTAAAAAGCTCGCCAAACGGAAATATTATGTATAAAGTAAACGCAAACTCTGCGAAAACGCAAACGCATGTATGAGTACGCATGTGTAATGTTGTTGTAAAACAAGCATAACGTATCAGGCTTGTTGTTAGCTAACCGCATTGAGTTGTAATAGATTTTATAGCGGTATGCCAAAAACAAAAACAAAGCAAAAGCAAAAGCAAAAAGCAAAAAAAGAAAATCAAATATTTTATTTGTTCGCTAAAGTGTTGGCATCACTCACGATTCGTGACACTTAAACACGCTATTTGCAATGTAATCATCTGCCAAACGACCATATAAATACCTATACATATATGTATGCATGAGTGTGTGTGTGTGCCTGCTTTGCCACTTTGCTAAGCGCCGATATGTTGGCTTTGCCTATTTAGTTGATCAAACAGACGTTAATTAGTTGCTTGTTGACTCTCGAGTGCTGTGTGGTTATATGGTAAATTGTTGCAATAACGGTACAAGCGATGCTTATATTTAGCGCTTGAGTGTATTTGCCAATGTGATTTTTTGCTATGCTCTTGCTTGTGTAATTAAGAGTTTTTATTTTTGTTTTGTGTTTATTTGGCTTTTTATTGATTTTTATTTATTTTTTGTTGTTGTTTTTATTTTATTGCTCTGCCGCACGCTATTCGTCAAAAGCGTCATTGAATCATAGCGACAGCCGCAAAGCGCTAAGCCGAATAAGTCAAGCGAGTTTTTATTTTTTGGAATTATTGCATGCCACAAATCGTTGTAAGTTGCTATGTAAACGGTTCCATTACTTATATAATGCGTATCTGCAACAAGTGGCACGCATTTGAGCGGCCACACACACACATCTATACAAATTCATATTTTTATGGCCACCACTTCACTGTGTGTGCTTGTTTGTGACCAAATTTGCAGCCGCCAGCGTAGTTAACCATAAATATATGGAATGCTTAGGCAATTTTTCATGGTAACAGGTCTTATGTGCGCAAATGCGCATGAAAATTGTTTGCCATGCCATTCATAAAGCGCTGGATTACTGATTTTTTTACAATATTAAAATAAAAATTATTTATTTGCTAAACATTTGCGCCTCTTTACTAGATAGATAGCGTGTTGCCAGCGTGTTTGCATTCTTCACGCAGCTGTGTGCCATTTTCCAGCCACACACATTACAACAACGAAATTTGTTGTTTTCGCTGGCACATAAAACGTTTTGACTTAAGTTGTCTCTGTAGAGTCGGACTTTTAAAGTCAAAAATGCGTGTTTAATTATTTGCGCATTAATTGTTTAACCATCTGTTTGTCATATTATTTGGAGATGATTGAAAATCCTACGGTTAAGCATTAAATAATTAAAGAGATGGTATTTTGGATAATTAAAGAGATGGTTTTTATTGCTGTTCGGGCAATAAACATATTATATTTTGGAGATAAAATCAAATAATAAATAACTATGGTCAGTTATGACTTGTAAAAACCATTAGCGGAAAGCCGACTTGAAAGAAAAAACATAGAGCTTGTTAAATGAATTCGATTTACTCAAGCCGTCCATAGTTAGATCAGTGTATTTTCTTTGTATGGTTTATAGAAGCGTTAAGTTGTCCCTGCTTGCTCTTTTTTTTTATTAAACCGCCTGAATGTAGGCAATATTTTTCACTTGATTTAATTTCGCATAATCTAAGGCGGTTTTATCACAGTTTTCAACCTCATTATTATTGCGCTCATATCTAGGCAACATTATCTAATTGCTTAATATTCATTTCATGTGATAGGTTGAAATTGTTGTATTTTCTACATATAATATGAATGAAGAAGCCGGAATGTGTTTCTAGATATTTTCTAGATCGTATGTTCACACATTCCTTTGTTGTCAGAGCAGGTTCATTTTTAAAATGTGCTAAATAGTATTTGATGAGTCTGCACTTATTCGCCAAAATGTAGGCAACATTTATTACACAATCCTTACCCTACTATACTTTCATTGCAAGCTTTATGAACTTCGAATTTAGCGAATTAATTTTTTGTAATTATAAAGTACATATTATTACTACTATACTTTATATATACTTTATTCTCTCTCTCTCTCTCTCTTTCATGGCATAGGATCAGTACCTCTAAATATAGGCAACAATTTATCGGTTTGCTACGATGTCAGACGCTAATTGTCAAAGCTGTTTGGAGGAAGGCGAAGAGGAATCATCGAAGCACTTCCTCCTTCAATGTCGAGCATTCACCAGACTTAGCTTAAAGCAACTCGGTAGGCACATTTTCGGCGAACCCAGTGAAGTGACTGGAATCGACATTAGCCTACTTAAAAATTTTATTATAGAGTCTAAGCGCTTTGTCGCATCATACGGATCTTACAGGTCCGACAAGAGTTTTCGGGGTGTCACAAAGGACAGTTGAATTTGTCTAAGTGAGATTCTCTGCAGCTGCGGAAATCTAAGGGCTAACCTAATTTAGTAAAAATAAAATTTGTCGAAGACATTGGACATAAAAATATTAGTAAATGGGAATAGCCGATGTTCACAGTATCAGTAGTATGAAAGCCAAATTAAGGCGGTAAATTTTATATATTTTGCAGCACTGAGCGCCGTAGAATGGCTTGAACTGAAAACATATTCATTACATGAAATATATTTTTTCAATATATTAATTTAAATGGAAATCATAAGAATTTTGTCTTTCGACTTTCATGGCCTCTAACAGAATAAAATTATTCCCTACAGCCTCTGTTGCACATTAACATGCAACAACAACAGACAACAGTCAACGAAATTTAAGACAACTGCTAAGCTTACAGTTCATAATGTAGCTGTTGTGCCTGCGATCAACAAAAGACACTTTGCTGAGACAAAGTTCGTGATCAACAAGCAGTCTTTTACCACTTTAACATTGAATATGAGCCCGCAAGTTCATGTTCATGGACACAATGAGATTGCATGCTGAAATCGCAGCAAACGATGAGAAGACAAAAACAACAACCGGTAGAAATACCAAAAGAGCACCAGCAAAAAACCTCTGAGAGCGTACATATCAAGAAATGCAGAGATTGAGTTTAAAATGTTAATATTTTCCACTGCTTACCATCAGCAACTCAAAAACAAACTGCGGTCAATGCACGACGTTAGAAATAAACAAGAAACAACAACAAAAATAATAACAACAGCGAAAAGTAAATTCAATGAAAAGAAATTACAATAACACAGCATGATAAAGTGGAGTGAGAGAGTGGTGAACACAATACAGCAATAATAACTAGTAAGCTACTGCCACCGCTGCCCAAACACCGGAGGGAGCCACACGCACAGGTGGTTCGAATGCCGACGAGTTCGAGGCGAGCAATTGAGTGTAAAGCGAACATGTTCGGGAGCGTTGAAAATCTGTTTGAAGGTCTTTTCTTGTTAGCTGAGCGGCTTTATAGTGGCTAATATGTTGGTTGTGGCAAGCAGGTGAGTGGCTTAAGCGCTCAGGCAATTATAAACCACTTTTTGTGTGTGGCTTTTAAGCGACGGCTGAGCGCAAATTCTGGGTGTTGTGGAGAACAACTTTCTTCGTGGAAAATATCATGTTTATTCTCTCATTAAAGTTCTCATTTTTTACATGCGTGCGAGAGCACCTCGTGATTTGTCGAAGGCCATTCAGTGGTCAATGTCAAGGGAAATACTAACAGTGCGATCGGTGAGTATTCAATATCACACAGCGAGAGAGAGTGGATAAAGTTTAAATTTTTTTGTGTTGTAAGCATGATTATTATAGCTTTTCACTAAAAATAGATTATTATTGGATTTGTTTTGGTAGGAAATCGCTAAAAGAATTAAGATTATACGGTAAAATGGTATTTGCACATGATCTTTGGTGATCATGTGATACATGTTCTTGAAATTATGATCAATGAAAGGCAGTTAGTTAGTATGATTGATAATTTAGTTAGAGGCTATACTAAGAGTAGTGTCTCCTACAGATTACAACTTTTTTTTTTGAATTTTTTTTTTTAAATATTTAAAATTGTAATTAATAATATTTTCCATAATTTCTAATCGCTTTATATATCCTTCCTCGAAATCATATATTCATTATTTTAATGATTGCTTTCTCTTCAACATTCAAAGACAGCACAAAGTGCAGCATAACCTAACAAAATGTATACAAATTACTCAACTCATAATGGGAGAACCAATGATCTCCCCAAAAATAATGTTGCACAACATTATGACCACCAACATAACTATGCTGTTAGCACACCTGATCATGATGAGTAATGATGAGTGTTTTCTTCTCGCACGCTGTTACATTTCTTCTTGCTCAAACACTTACTTCGGTGGTGAGTTCCGTCAACTCCCAGCAAAACTTCCCACGAAAAGTGTAGGCATTTGAGAAAGATTGCAAGCAACAACAATCACACACACTCAAGTGGACGCGGTTGGTATGCTTTCGCTCCAGGTGAGCGTGTGTGCGTGCGTTTGTACTTATCGTGGCTTGCAGAGCGCAGCGCATCTTGTATGTTGAGCGCGCCCGCTGAAGAAATGGTTTTCCCGGACATCTTGCAGACACCACACATTTGGTCTGATCGTCTCTGCGGCTAAAGAAGTCTTCTAACTTATATAACAACACATTACCTTGGCGAAAGACTTTAGTTCTACGGCGACCTTACAACGGTCAAGTACGATTTCTGTGCACACAAAAAACAACCGTTGCTGTGTGCCTTCTCATACTAACATAGCATATACCTATGTATAGTTTTTGCTCGAAACAGTTATTTCAGTTTTATTCAGTAGAAAAAAAGTAGCAACAACAAACATTTTAATATCAGAATTTGCAAATCGTGCAATTTAAATTGCGTTTCGAAATAAAATTGTTTAAGTAAATTTAATTTGCAAATAAATTTACTCGAGCAACGCGCGTTCGCAAATAAACTCAGTTAATCGGTATGAAAATTGGCTTATTTTCAATTAAAATTTAACTCCTGGTGAAAAAGTGCGTCTTGAAGTACTAAATTAAAGTGTAGTTGTGATTTTATGCGAAGTTCAGAGTGAAATAAAAATACAATTGTTAAGTTAACATTTTCTGCGGATTTTCTTAGATTTTACAGCAGATTTAATTAGGTAAGTGTAACTTTAAATGAAAAAAAAAATATTACATACTGAGTATATTGAAATATATTTGTATGGAAATAAGAGTCATGAAAGAAATTTTAATTTTCGAACGATAAAAAAATCCAGATATGTTACTGAGACATTGCATTATAAATATATTTTGCTTAAAATTTTCAACAAAATAAATTTTATTATTGATTGATGGGAAGAAGACCAAACCAAACAATGCGAACGACCAACGACCAAACAATGCGAAAATTAATAAAAAATACTGATATTTATATAAAATAAATTAGCAAACCCAATTAAAATAAAAATTAAATAAAATAAAATAATTATAAGAAATATTAATTATATTGTTTAATTATAAAATACAATTAAAATCAAATTAAATAAAAATTTTAAAATACTACTAAATATGAAATAAAAAGTATAATTTTATTTTTACAGTGAATGTATTCAATTTTAATTCTGTGTCAATTAAATATTTGTATTAAATTTCAAATTTATAAATTTGTAGTGTACAACTACACAAGACAATGGTTTATTAACTGATAACATAATTCAAAATAAGAATAGGGAAATTTTATAGAAATTAAATAAAATGCATCTAAAGAGAAATAAATCACAATTATATTTTAAAACTCGAAATTAAATATACAGAAAATTAAAATTTTTAATCGAAATTAAAATTAAGAAATTTAAAAAATTTCTATTGAAAATAATAATAGAGGAAATAAAAAATATCTGAGATAAGAATAAATAAAATAAAATAAATATTTGGTGAAAAATAATATACTAAAATAAAAATTAAAATAATTATTTCAGACAAAAAATAAATTTAATTTAATTAATTAAGAAATAATTACAATCTTCGTTCTAATAATAAAAAAAATAAAACTTTTGACTAATAAATAAAAAATAATATAAAGACAATAAAATAATAAATAAATAAAATATATACACTTTGAAATAAATAAAAAGAATACCGTATGAAAATAATTAATATTTAAATTAAAATTAAATAATAAATTAAAAAAATATATAGATAAAATAACATATCTCAGTTACAAGTTTCAAGTTCTATTTTTCATGTCATAGAAAATGCTTTTAAATCGATATTTTTGCTAATTAATAGCCTCAAACAACAACACAGAAGAACCTCTATTCCTAAAGCAATTTTTGAAAGTAACTTAAGTCGACTTAAGTAAATGGGAATCATTCGTACTTTTGTGAATAACTTATTCGGGACTCATCCTTCTGCTTGATGTTTAAAAATTAATTTAAAGCGAAATTTTTTCTTTAAAATAAAATAGGAGTGAATACTATGACTTTATATTTGACTAGAAATTAAAATATCTACCTTTTACTGAATCGAATTACTTGAATAGAATAGAATTTGTTATTTGTTGTTGTAATATTTGCGAAATACAAGTGAAGTCGTTTGAGGAAAAGGATATTTCTATAGAAAACTATACATTTATTTCCCAATTTTCTTTTACTATAAAGGAAAAAATAATACAATTGAATATTCAATTTATTGGCGAACTACTCGATAATTTATTCAATTTTATATGTGAAAATATTTTATAAACTTATTTAATATTTTTATTTCGCACAAATAGTTATATTTGCCCAGTTTTTAACGCACTGTGAAGTGACACTCCAAGGCATGCAACAACACACTAAAAAATATAAAAAAAAATCAGTCAATGGCTCCAATTTCTATGAATTGTAAACCCAAAAAAATTGTGGATGGCAAATAAACCAGATAAGATATGTTATCTAATCTAAAGTGATTGTTGCATTTATTCCCTTGCATACTTTATTATTCAGCAGCAGCCAGAATTCTTAACACGATGTTAGACCAAAATATTCTCTTTCTTGCCTTCAGTCAATTACAAAATCTGTATGGATTACTAGTGAAAGCAAAAATGTCATCCTAGAGCTTCTAAATTCACTAAGAGCCAGTAACAACGTTCACTCACGTTAAACGAAAAGACTGACATTACTGATATAAGAATTCACAAAAACATAAATATTTAAAAATAAATTGAATTTTTTAAATATATTTTTTTTTAAGCATTTTGGAACATCTTTACTGCTGTTACTGTGGAGGTAGTTCATTTCATATGATTCCTACTATTTTTTATAACTCTAAACATATGTAGTTTAGAAATAGTATACACATGCTTACATAAAATTTGCTTGTAGAACTAGGCAGAATTCAAATTCAAGCTTGCTTGTAAACAAAATCGTTCCACAAGTCTATTAGACGAGCAATTAAGAAAAAATCCATCGAAATTGAAGCAACAGTAAACCAATTAGAATTCCATAAGCATTCAGCCATTAACACGACTACTAAGGCGGCCGCTATTCGATAGACTTTACGACTAACAATTCGGCAGTTAAATGAAAAATGTAATTAGGTTAACTTCACATGAGTCGAACATGGCCGGAGCGAAAATCAAATCGGAATTCGCAAATGCGAGCAGGTGGGAGAAATGAAGTATTTTGCGAAGTGCGAGGAATTTCATAAGAGATGAAAAAATAAAAAATAAAAATAAAAAATGGAAAAAATGGATTTTAAATAAATATTATATATTAATAAAAAAATAAATAAATGGATAAAAATTAAAATTTCAAAAGATTAATTGATTTAAAATAAAATAAAATTAATAATAATAGTTAATAATTATAAATAAAAACATACTAAAAATCATATTAAGAAAGGAATAAGTCCTGAAAGCTTCTTCAGTCAAAAATTTAGTATAAGGTTAATCACTTGTTATTGCACTAGCATTCCGCAAAGTCATATTGGAATGAGTTGCATTAACTGCACTCACAGATATGGCATCCACTAAACTGGGCATTGATGTTGCCGCTAAATTAACCACCAGCTTTGGTGTTGTTTTTGTAATTGTTTTGCTTCTTTTCATACACTACTAAAGCGAGCAACTACAAAGCATAAAAGTTGTGAATTTATCGCCCGTGAAAATGATTGAAAAGCAGCCGCTTCTTAAAATCGGAGTGGTTTGGAAATTAAAAAAAACTAACTGAGGCTTTACTAGGGGATGGACGTGTCTGTTTTAACTACAAAAATAAATTTAAAAGCTTTTGTAAATAAAATAAAATAAAATAAAATAAAATAAAATAAAATAAAATAAAATTAAATTAAATTAAATAAAATAAAATAGAATAAAATAAAATTTAATAAAATAAAATAGAATAAAATAAATTAAAAAAAAATAAAATTTAATAAAATAAAATAAAATAAATTAAAATAAAATAAAATTAAATAAAAAAGTAAAATAATATAAAATAAAATAAAATAAAATTAAATAAAATTAAATTAAATTAAATAAAATAGAATAAAATAAAATTAAATAAAATAAAATTTAATAAAATAAAATAGAATAAAATAAATTAAAAAAAAATAAAATTTAATAAAATAAAATAAAATCAATTAAAATAAAATAAAATATAATAAAATTAAATTAAATTTAATTTAATAAAATAAAATAGAATAAAATAAATTAAAATAAAATAAAATAAAATAAAAAATAAAATAAAAATAAAATAAAATAAAATAAAATAATAAATGAAAAATAAATACATTTTTTATAAATTCTCTTAATATATATTTTCTCCTCACGCACCAAAAACACCGACTACCATCAATATTTGCCACTTGCAGTTGCATGTTTCTCACATTAGTGCATTTAAAATGATTGCCTGCAACATACAGCATTCACAGCAGCCCCACATGCGTTGCGCTACATACTCCCATCTCTCACAAGTATAAGTGTGTGCGAGTGTGCCGATTTCGAAAATCATAGTGCAACATAGTGAGAATCGTGTTTGATCAAATTGCTGCCACTGCCACTACTGCCATTTTTTATGATTCACAGCCACAGCAGTTATGAGCGCTAGTACAACAATTACAACATACGCGACTGTGTGTAGTCTGCGGCAACATGTTGCATGCGATAGCAGTGCGATGCCTTGCAGCCGTAGATGTAACATGGTATCTGAGCGTAAAGGGACTGCTATCATAGTTCTAAGCAAACGCGGCAGATAAACAGCGGCAACAGCAGCAGCAAGGTGTAGCGATAATAATAGCAAGCAAGCAACAGGGTGGGCAAGTGTGCGTACACAAATGTGCGATGAAGTGACGTGCAGACTAAAGGGAGTTCTAGTATGGCAACTTAGAAAGAAGTTTCTTTTTTGCTGCTTTTATTATCACTTTTTGCTTTAATCAAAGTGTTGGCACATCAAAAAGCCGTCAAAGTGCCCGCAGTTCGGCTTGGTGGCATGTTGTTGCATATGTGGAGTGTCTGTGGCTTAAAGCACTGTACTCTGTTGTGTTGCAAATGCGATGACAGCAATTTTAGAATAGTTTTTGTAATGTACGCACTTGTTACTTGATTTTTAATTTATTTTTTTCAACTATAATTTATGTAAATTCCCTTCATTTTAATTTTTCGCCTGAATTGTATGTGGCAAGTGGCACAATATCTAATTTAAATAAAATTATCAAACCAAGCATGCCACTCATTATAGAATTCCAGCTATTTTAAAAGCATATTAGGCCTAAATTGCATTTAATAATATATGCACCGCAAGACACACCACCAATTTCTATATGCAGTTCATGCCTCACGTACCAACACACACACATCAAACATTCACCACAACATTTTCCATCGAAATATTTACATTCACGCTTATTATAAAACACTTAATTCTGAAGAAGCGCCTGTGAACCCACCCTAACAGAGGCAGCAAACAAAAGACTTCAGCAACGAACTTGCATGCGGCCTAACAACAAAGCGCAATAATTTCATGGTCTTCCTCCCTGACACTGAATTATAAACAGCAATATGCAACGGAACTTCTGCGCCCCGCATTCTACTGTAGACACTCTCGAAGTCAACAAAAGCCTTAGAATGGCGGCCTATTAAAGTATCGTTCAATTAATGATTGATTGCTGCCACAAATTGGTTTTTAAGCACCCCAACAATAGTGAGGAGGTGGATCACGATCATGCAATGCGGCGGCATTTAAGTTTATTCAAGTGTATTCTTCAAGCTTTTCATTTACTTCAAGCACTTTGGCGCACGGCTTTCATGCTAATATACGCGCGGCTGACAGTTCGGCTGTTGAAGTAGGGCGTTCAACCGGCGCTCAATTAATGTTTACTAATGAGTGTTTGCGAGCAAAGTGGTGGATAGTGTTTTTTTAGGTTTTTGAGTTTTTTTTTTTTTAGTTGGTGAGTTTAGAAGTTTAATGAACTCTTCGCTGTTATTATTTAAGAATTTTGGTTTTTGCTGTAGGGTTGAAATGAATTAGAGCAAAATAATACATTAAATAATGTTATATAAATCCATGTAACATATGTGGAGCTTGCTTAAGGCATAACCTTTTCAAAAATTTCATTCCTTGATTCTTTTTTGGGATGTATTTAAGTTCTAGACAATCTGAATAGAATAAAAGGTTACTCAAAATCATAATCAAATTATATCTACCTTTAATTTGATAAATAGTGAAGATTAGCGAACCGAACACAGAACTGGTATAAATTTTTAAACTGGTATAATCAAATGTGATAGCGCTTATGTCTCCTTAATACTTATGAACATCATAAAACCACTTTTTATTACATTTTTGCTGCATTATACCAGTCTACTTAATTTATACCAGTTGTTACGTGAAAAGTGCACTTTAATTGCGACACGAAAATCATTAATCCTTGGCAGTTAGTTGAGCCAAACTATTATTATGCCACATAAGAAACAAAATAACAGAGAAATCTACAACAAAAACAACGCACAGCAAGACACTGCACGAAAAAGCAAAAGAATCCACAGAGGAGCCTTTTATGCTGGGCTGTGAAATAAATTAGATTTTCACAGCCCCACCAGTGTGTGCACAGCAGCAGCAGTAGTAGTTGTAGTAGAAGAATGTACAATAATAATAACAACAACAGCTCCACATTGGGTAATTACTGCTAAGGCGGCTGCTACTCCCGGAGGTTACTAGAAATTTTGATTGATTTTACAGAAAGAAAAAATAAAACAGTAAGAGAGTTATAGAAAAATATTATAAAACGCGTAAATGCAACAACGATAATTTTTTTTTTCACAACAACACTCTGGAGTTGCATGGCATATGTAGAGCTCAAGGCCATTCTGACTGTGTCGATTAGGCGCAAGGGATATATTGCAAATAGAGAAAAATTTATATGAAAAATGTGTAATAAAAGCAAAAAATAAAAGTGAAATAAAGAGTAGCAAAGAAGCGCCAAGTCTCCAACGTATGTGCTACAGGATTGCACGCCGACCACCGGCGATGTAATTAGAGCACACCAGCGAGCAAAGCGAATAGGCGTGAACAACAAGTACGCATATGCATTTGTAGTTAGGTGCAGGCACACACTTGCCGGTAAGGATATGGAAATTAATTTCTCAAGACACTAATTGGCGTTGATGGTCGTACTATTGGCGGTGTTGAAATGTGGTTCCAGGTAATAATAGCGTGCTAATAATGATAGCTAAAGAGTGAAAATGGTATAAAGGGTAATAAAAAAATAGGTACGTGTATAAAATTGCTTTAAAAATATATAAAGAAGGTACAAGCATCCTCTTCAGCTTCAGTTTTTCTATACTGCTTGTGGCAAGTTTGTGCCTTAAGTCTTTTGACTGCGGGTTTTATTTGATTTACATAAACTTTGTAGCTTTTTCAGCCTTATAAACTCAATAATAAAGTAATATGGCATTGAAATAAATGGAAAATTTTAATTTTATTTTATATTTGAAGTATTTCAGTAGATTTCTATTAGTACCATATAGGAAGCCGCTCAGACTTTAAGTTGATTTTCAAACACAGAAAAAATTATTTTATATTTGGATCGAATAAGTATAAAAAAGTACTATTTTTCCAAACTAATTTGCATTTTTTCAGTATTCGAGAACAATTCCTTCAGGCATAGTGACTCAAGATGAGCAAGTTCGTTGCTTAAGTCTTTAGTGTTAAAATGAATATATGACAGTTTCCGAATTTTCTTGAAATATATATTAGTGTGTATTAAGATATATTCATAAAATTAAATAATATCGTTATATTAAATTACTTTTCAACAGCCAAATAAATTTTGTATGTGCGAACCTACTCAAAGCCACACTTCCTACATCTATCAAATATCGCTGGAATCAGCAATTACTCACCAGAATACCACAAAAAAAATATTCCATATAATCAGCAGGTATAAAATCTGTCAGACTGGTGAAAGTTCTTTCGTTCACATTTCATTACAATTTACTTTCCATTCGTCACCTAAGTATATGCACACAAAATGCCGAACCAAAAAAAAAAAAAAACACAAGATTCCGAGTGGCTGAGGGTTCTTTACTTCGAATTTATGTTTATTTTATTTATTTATTTATAAACCTACATACAAATATATATAAATATATATATATATATATATATATATATATATATATATATATTGCTTTCACCTCAATAATCAGTGTTACGGCATCAGCGCCTTTTGCATTTCATTGGCCTTATTTACATATATACAAACACATATGTATGCATATATGAGTGTGCTGTATATAAGCGCCGCTATGCTTATGTTATTTCATTTTAATGCCTTCTCCGTTCTTTTTTATCCGCCTCAGCGATGCTGTGACTATTGTTGTGCTTTTGCCGGGCTTGTCATGACGTGCGCGGTCAGTTGGTCAGTAATCGATTTGAATCGATCCTATCTGCACACAGTTTGACTCACATATTCTTTTTTAAATTTCTCCTGTTTTTTTTTTGTTTTTGTCTTTAGTGTGCTTCATTTTGTTATTGTTTCAATTTTCAATTTTATTCTATTTGAAATTTTTAGAAAACACTTTCTCATTTTTGTTTTGCTTAATGAAGCCAAATGCGGTGGGCGTCTCAGCACTCACCTATATTTTTGACGCCGAGTGCTTGTTCTAACAAAACTGTGAATTACAGTATAGATGTGGGTGTTTGTATACATTTATATAAAGATAAAAATGAATTTGTTTGCTACTTAAATCGATTTTTGCCATATGTTTTCTTTAATGAAAGGTTGTGGTATGGTCATAATTGATAAATTTGAGTATTTTTATTGATGTTAAAAATTTATGAAGCCATTAAAGCTGCGAAAGACAGCTCGTGGAAAAGAAATTTATATAATTTTAGGAACATTAAAAAAAAATATATATAAAAAATTTTAATTGATGTGAATTCATTAAATAAAATGAAGAAAAATCTAAAATAAATTTGCAAAAATATGAAAAAAATGTATATTAATTTCATTCATTTCTGCTAAATTTTAAATTTTTTCGAATATCAGTTTTTAATACTTTTTTTTTTAAATATTTGAGATTAAGAACTAATATAGGTTTTTCAGCTAAGAAATTTTATTTATTTTTTAGTAAAATTAATTAAAAAATAGTAATAAATTAAAATATATTATAAAAAAGGTGTACGTTCTAATTCCAAACGGACTTGTTCGCATTTTCTCACATAAAATTAATTTTACAATGGTTCAATGACATGTCAGCAGAAAATTCCAACTAATTTAAGTAATGTGCCGTTCCTAACAATCACTCAATAAAAAATTAACCGTTATTTGGGAGTTAATATAGTTACAACGACAGCACTTAATTTAACAAATTCTTTAGACTGCCTTAAGAAGAAAAAACTCTAACAACAATTTCAACAAAATAATTTTGCGCCTATAAATTACTGAGAGCAAGATTATTATAACAAGCTTACATACAAATACGATAATATAGATTATTACGCCAAAAAGCTCCACCTTCTTCTTGTTTAGTACACTTTATAAATCCACCTTCCCATAGCAACATATGCTCAATAATGCCATATACAGGTATAACACAAATCATATTGTTGCTGTTATTGTAGCATGTTCAACCAGCTATGACTAAAGGTTAATTATGTATAAATACATACCGACAATCACACTACTTAACAAGTTGTTAACAAAATGTTATGTAAACGATGTTTGCTCTTCATTTTGTACTTGAACAGTTATGCCTTGGTAAGCAAAGCAATATATGGCAGACAAGGCATGTAAATAGAAGGTTTTTGAACTCAGTGCAAAAAAAAATTTAAAAAAAATATAAGAAAAAATTGACATTACCAATGTTTATCACAACAACTGTAGGTTCTAGCTCATTTTTTTATCAAGCGGGAAGGGCAAGCTGTGAGGTGTTTTGGGGTTATACCGAATTAATTAATAACAGGCGTATTTTTACATGGTACAATTTTCCATTTTTTTAATATTTTCACGTTATTGTGTCGATACCGAAATTTCGGGATTATATTTTTGAGACCGAAAATTTTCGGTATCCCGAAAAAATTTCAGTATTGTGAATTATATCAAATTTTATGCCAATCGTGTGCATTTCTTGTTAGCATAATTCCGTTTTTTTTTTTTCAAATAAATCTCAACGTTTTCGGCATCGTTATTTTGTAATAGTTGAATATTTCAGTCCACAAAAAATTTATTTCACCCTTTCATATAATTTCGAAATATTTTTCCATCAAATATTGCATATGAAAAGCAATAGAAAATGTTTTCTCCAAGCAATCTAGCCTTTTGTTACTTTATTGTTGTTGTTGCCATATAGCACCGCTTATGCAAGTGTGTTTATATAGTGACCCTGTAAACTCCAGCATTCAGTTACATCAAAGACCAACGTCCGACAATGGCATGGCCAAACTGTAATGAGACACCTGTTTTGTGGCAACAACAGACAGACAGATGAGAACACATGAAGATCTGCATTATGTGAAATTTGAAGCGAGTACATAAGCAAATTATGTAGTCGACCAACAGAGAGGGTGTCAAAGGTGCAAATGGGGAGCAGCAGCAGAACAGCGCGTAAGCAACAAAGGTTGCTGTCATGGAGGTCAGTCAGTAAGAAAACAGTAAAGCAAAAGAAGAAGACGAATCAGAAACAGCAGCAGAAGCAACAACAAATAGTGGCATTGAAAGAAATTTAGTCATAAAGCGAGGAAGTAGAAAAAGATGTGAGCTTAAGTTGAGCGTCATATGGGCAAAGTCAAAACTAAAGGCAGTGCTTTTCTCTCAGCTGCGACGCTTTGAGTAACTGTTAAACTATATTTAATTGCTATATTATGAGTACTTGCAGCATTTCGTGAGAAGTGAAGCGAAAATTACAGCAAAAGTAAACACACCCGAGTCTTATTCATAAATATATAAATATATATATGTAAACTAACACATAAAAATTTTGCAAGTTGCGGGTAACATATGGGTGTATATATGTTTATTTGTGGCATATGATGTACTCGTATTAAAATTTTAATTTTCGCACATTTTAAACACACACACAACTACAAGTGTGTTTATATTAATTTTTAGTGGTGTCAATGACCACTTTACTTTGACTGATGCGGGCAGTGCTCGGTTTAGTACGCGGAATTGTAACATAAACACATGTACGGGCTAAGTATATATGTGTTTATACAGTTGATGAAGGCATAATGTCACAGCAGTTCATTTGCAAGGCATTCAACTTTCAAAAATATTTTCATTTTTTGCACATCATTTTCCAAGTGTTTTTGTTGTTTTTTTCAAATTCTTAGTACCAAATTATTATTTTTTGCTGGTGTAGAAACACTTAGTACCAGTTCTTGGTAAAATTTGGAGTAATTGAATTTTCTTTTGCATAAAATATAACAACTAAAACTACTTGTTGGCCAGCAATGTCTTGAAGGGTAAAGGGATTACTTAATTTTGGGAAGATGTTTTATTTAAACGTTTGTATGTATGTATGTATGTTGTTTATGGAAAAATTTTGCAGAGAACATAAACAGACAGTAAACAACAACTAGAAAAAACATCGACTTTAATGCCTCGCTGAGTCTCATAATGATTTTAGAGCCTCTTTGTAGCTACACACTTATTTGGTGGTTTAAAGAAGCAGATTAACTGAGCTGCTTCGTCATGGCTGGTGTATTTCTTAAAGTCTTTCAAAGAATCTCTAGAATTTTATGCAACGAAAAAATATACAAAAATATTTTTCTTTGAAATAAAAAATAATTTTTCTTTAAAGTAAATTAAATAATTTCTTTAAAATAAATAAAAATTATTTCTTTTTTATGAAAAAAAATTGTGATTTATTATTTAGATTTATTTATAACAAAATCTTAATAGAGAAATATTTTATATAAAAAGAACATAACTTTCTTTGTTAGCAACATGTTGCAAGCTTTTACTTTTACCCAGCAATCTATGCGTAAAGCCACACATACATACATAAGCTTACTTTCCTATCACACTTCTTTGTCTCCACCACCTCCAGTCATGTGACAATGGCGAAAAAATGCGTTTCTATTAGACTTTTCAAGTGCGTTAGGCAATGCTGCTGCTCGTAAAGAACTCACTTTCTCAGACATAAACGACAGAAACGTGCTTTACTGGCAAAGAGCCAAGCTACTTGGTAACACTTCAGTTGCTTTCTTACTTTCTTAAAAGACCGAAAATGCATTTTTTACACTTTGTAACTCGTTTACGTCATAAAAAAGAGTGTATTGTTTTATTAATCCAACACGTTTTCGCATAATGCGGTAATAAAGCCGTGTGGTGATAAAAGCAAATATGCCACGGAAAATTGTCACAAAAAGTGCAATAAAAGCGACAATGATGGTTGGAATTTGAGTGAAAATTAATTGCTGCGGAGTTAGAAATGTTAATAAAAGTAAATTTGTTTTTATATGAAAGGGAAATTGTTTTGAAGTTTATTGTAATAAAAAAAATAGAATAAAATTTTAATAAAGAAAAAATAAAAGTTGAAAAAATAAAATTAAATATCAAAATAATAAAAAATTAATAAAACACAAAAACAATACAAATAATAATTATTGACTTCATATATAAAACACAAAAAAAAAATAATTTAAAAAATCTATAAAAAATGTTAAACAGAATTTTAGTTATTTAAATTTAATTATAAAAATGAATTTAATAAAATAAAAAAAAATTATTAAAAAAAAATTTATAAAAAATTTATTAAGATAATATTAAAAAAAAAACTAAAAATAAAATTGTTAAAAATACTTAATTTTATATCAATCGCTCCCTTTTTAAATATTTAAATATACTAGGCATTATTCACCTTCAACAATTATTATATCAGGCATAACCAAGTCAGTAATTTTTGCTAATGCTTCAGCTTCCATAACTGAAAAGTAATTTATACTCGTGTAAAAACCGCTTAAAAGCTCCAACCAAGTTCAATACAATAAAAAAATTAAAAAAAGTTGTTTTTTCTTGACAGAAAATGCGTACAAACTCATATGAGTAAAAAAAATCAACACTAAAACCCTTAAAGATCACCACGCATGCGCACTCACTTACGACGCACCGCCGCCTGACGACGTCCTCGTAGTAATGCATTAAGTGTGAGCAAAAACTAATAAAATTACACTATGTAAATATACGCGATTGAGTGGTAAGCAAAATACACCACTTGAAATGAGCTCAAAGGCTCAAGGGCACCAGAAGATGCCCTGGCAAATAAAGAAGAGCAACAAAAAAAACGGCACTGAGAACTTAGTAACCCACGAAGCAGCAGGAGCAAGGCTAGCGCTTAAGTGCAGCTTAAAATATATATTTCATGGTGTATGTGTGTTGGTGTAATGAAAACGTGCAACCCATTAAGCGCGTAGCGACCGCGAAATGAGCAAACGAAAAGGATGTCGAACATGACACTAAACAGCGAAGTTAAAGGTAAACACACAAAAAAAGGCGCGAATAAGTCGCAGGAAACTGAAAAAGCGCGCAAAGGGATAAACATGCCATTTAGGCTGTAAAACAAACTGTGAACCAGATAAAATTGCCTCGGCGGCGGCAGCGTTGCATACGCAGAGACTTCGATTACATGAAGTGCAGTCGTAACAGCGTGCGCATGCGCTTGAGTACAAGTGCACATGGTCATACATATGCATAGTTGTCTGTCTAGGGTGGCAGTCAATATTGATTGAGTGTAATGGCGGGAAAAGTGGAATTTGTAGTTGACCGCACGTTTTTTAGTAAATAAATATTGTTCAATCATGGATAATTATATTAAAATATAAGATATACGTTATGGATATACTCGTACTTTAAATAGGGTGTTTCCTAATGGATGGTATCAGATATTCTTAATTTAGTTTAGTTTTAGAGGTATTCTATAAATATGGATTTACCACAACGATAAATACATATCGTTGATGGAAATAAATTTTAATTAAATACAAAACACAGTGTTGCCACGTTTAAAAACTGAAATAAATTTATCTAAACTTTAATAAAAAATATAAAAAATTTCAAAACCAAGTTTTAAAAAATTATGTCATTTTTTCTTTAATTATATGGCAACCCTACTATGAAATTTTTCATTTATAATGAAAATCTGGCAGAAATTTTTACTTTTGTAGTTATCGGTTACCCAAGAATGCTTAGACTGCATATTCCTTGTCCCATACTTAATAGGATTACCATGTTATTTTAAATATATGGCAACCCTTAAAATAAAAATTTAATTTTTAAGTCCATTTGTTAGAAAAAATGGTTACTTCAACTGCTAGATGACCTATTAATTTTTGACTCAGCTGTTTCAAAAGACATATTTTTTAACTAAATGGCAACTCTATACAAACATTTATTTCAGTTTTCTAAAATAATCATATTTGAAAAGTAAAATGTTTGACAAATTTTTCTACTGATTGACATATTTTTTATAGGTTGGCAACCTTGTAAATTGTCAATATTTGAAAGAAAATGAGACTAGGAATATATTTTTGATTCAGTGTTTGTTATTTGGATATTTAAATTTATATTCAAAATCAAATGGCAACTCTTCATTTGGCATACAGTCAGCTGTAAACTGAAAAAAAAATCCAAAAATAATTGATTGCATATGCTAAGATTATACGTATTAGGACCTTATTAAGAATATATTTTTTTTAATTATTATATAACAATTTTATCAATTAAAAAAAATTATGTGGCAACACTATGCAAAATATTTTTGCAATTTTTAATATTTTTTATTGTATTTTTTAAATTGCATAATACATTTTTACAACAACAAAAGCTAATGAAAATTTTGGGTGACAAATTAAAACTGGGTGGCAGCATTTTAAAATTTTTTTATTTAAGAAATTTTTGTTAATCTGGCTTCAATCAAATGAAAACAAAATTTGAATACAAACTTTTTAAGCGACAGAAAACATGTTGCCACATCGACCTTATTAATTTTTTTTTATTTATTTATTTTCTTGAATCTATTGATCCGAACTATTAAATATTGGCATAAGATCTTGGCATGTAGCT
The DNA here is from genome assembly GCF_028554725.1 of Zeugodacus cucurbitae. NCBI lineage: Eukaryota > Metazoa > Arthropoda > Insecta > Diptera > Tephritidae > Zeugodacus > Zeugodacus cucurbitae. The sequence continues at coordinate 68,778,984 of NC_071667.1, forward strand.
AGTATGCAATATTGTGGGAACGCACCACACTGCCTCATACATAACATCTAATTAGCTGGCAATCATTATAAAATTATAGTCGCACAACCACAACCACAACAACAACAACAATGAACAGCAGACAGTAATAAACAGCACAGCAGCCGCTACGCGTAGAAAAAAGTCCCCAAAGAAGACTTGCGGCAGCGAAGTGATTTGCGTAAATATAACGCTAATATGTACACATGATACCAAATAGCAAAACAACAACAACTACAGCATTATCGAAGTGTTCAAATTTCCTGCGATAAGCAAGCAAGCAAGTCAGCAACGATGCAGGCGCAGTCTACAAGGGCTGCCAACGAAATTCTTTTCACATAGTTAAGTGCTGTCCGTCCACTGGCGTCTGCCATGGCCATCACAGCGACACACTGTCCACTTGCCGCGTAATATTGCTGGTGACTGTACGATTGTGTGTCTGTGTAGAGTTTTTGCTTACTGCCGCCGCCAATTATGCGACCGCCGGCTAAACGTGTCAGCCACAGGCGCTGCTGGCACCATTTTAATGCGACGCCCTGCAACAACCACCGCCATGCTACCACTTAGATAAGTGCTATGCTGCGCTGTGCTGCACTGTGCTATGTATCTAGTATCTATCTAGTCAATTGAGCGGCAATTGGCGGCACGCATATGAGGCCGCGCCACGCAAAGCGAGTAGCTGCTGATGTGCTGCTGTTGTCGGCTGCTGTGGCTTTCTCCAGCGATAAAGGCAGGCAAAGCGGCTCGGGCAAAGCGACATGCGATGCGCTTCGTTGGCTATTGTTGTTCTTATTTTCTTGTTGTTGTATATTTTGTTATTTTTTGTTGTTTTATTTGGTGCTGCGCATGCAGCTTGGCTTATGGTTTGGTGTCGCTGCTATTTGAGCACTCGAAATTGGGATAATAACGTCACGAAAAACTCATTGCCACGGCGATTAGGCTCAAATCTCGCAACAATTTGCCACGCCAATAAATTTGCAATAGGAGTAGATAGAGCGAAATACTTGTCAGCGCAATTGCAACGAAATCAAGCGATGCCGCTGCTGATGCAATGCGATAGTGGCACCAAGACACACACACACACTCATACATATGTGCAACTGCGGCAACGAAATCCGTTTTAATCTCAATCTCGTGTGCGCAATTGTCATCATTATCGTCATCATTATTAGTAGCCGACCGACGCCGACAGCAACGCCAATGATGACAGTGACACCCGTACAAGTTGCGACGGCAAATTGTATGCTCAATTAAGTTGCAAGTTGCAAGTATTTTTGGTGCCACATGCAACCTTAGAGACACAGGCATACATATTTAGTATAAATATACAGAGCTTGCCCTGCCACCTGCCGCCGTTCGCGTAGCATGCAACACTAGTTTGCGGTATAAGTTGCATTCACACGCTACTGCCGCTGTCGCTGCCACTGCCACTGTCACTGCCACTAATGTTGCAAGCATAAAAAACCACTCGATTACAGCATTGACTTTTATTAGGTCACCGCCGCAGCATCATGTGGCAACAACAGCACACATGCAGATAATCAACACCAACCAACTGCTGCTGAGCAGTAAAGATTACAGTGGCAACCACAAATTGCCGCACATAAATTCAGCTACAAACACACACACACTCAAACGCGTAATTGTCAAGCAGCTGCTAAGTGGATTTCGATGTCATTTGTGCAGCATCGATCGGCTGCGGCAGATAACATGCTTAGCTTACTAACTATTTGCGCTGTCATTTTAATATCTTGCAGCTGTGTTGTTGTTATTCTTGTTCTTGTTGTTGTTGTTGTTATTATATTAGCATATGTCGCGTTTTCTGTGTCAGCATAATTTTCTATTGCATTTGCGCTTGATTCGTTGCGACTTTATGACTTTTGTGGTGTCATTTTTGTTTTGTGACGCGTTATTTTGAGGCAATAGCAATAGCAACAACAATAATAACAAAATATGAAGTAATTTCAGAAATTGTCAACCGAAAAACCGCTATTATGCAAATATTTGCGCAACTACTTAGCGTTATGAGTTATGCTATGTTATGCTGGCAGTCATATGTGTTGGTGCGCCATTGCGTATGAGTGATCTCTAAACACATTTTTGATATTTGCGCTTTTTATTATTGATTACTTGGTTCTATTCTAAATATTTAGCTCAAATTGAGTTCAGTCAATATTTGCTTAAGTTTGGATATATTTTTTAGCATTTATTTGCTACTTCTTTGTATAGCGGAGTCTATCAGCGTATTTGCTTTGATATATAGGTCAGCGTTGAGTGCAAAGCGCCTGATCAATATACTATTTTAGATCAAAAATATATATATATATATTATGTATTTAGCGATATTCTAGACTAATATTTGAATTGCAAGCAAGTTATTGGATCAATATTTATTTATTTTGCTTTACTTTTTACTGTCGTTTCTACATTTTGAGCAACAAGTAGTTACAATATTGAAAGTCGAGGCTTCTTTATTTGCCAAAAATATTAGCAGTTATGCAAAATTGCTATATTGTTATACATTGTGACTAGTTTTTAAGTTAAAAAAAGAACTATATGCCTTTCCTTACAAGATGTATATATTGAAAATTTAAATGGAAAATGAGCAAGTAGAAACATAATATATGTATATGGCAATTTTTTAGATTTTTGATTGCTTTGGTACTGTATTTTTCTTTTCAAAATAATTAAAAATTTTCTTTCTGAATTACTGATACAATGCCAATAAAAAGCGATGTCACGATGCTGTAAGCATTTGTAAAACTATTCAAAAGCTATATGTCAATTTAGCACACTTAAAATATACGCGCTTAGATTGTTACTAAATTATAAATCTAAATAAATCAGAGTATTAATCAATCTCTCAAGTTGTGGCAGAGCTAAAATACAAAAAGCAATGCTAGCTTGCTGCTATCTCTCAATTAATATTGCGGCCTTTGTTAATAATATTAATATCACGGTAGAAGTAGTCAAATTTATCAAAATAAAATCTAAATTTACTTCAACTTGAATTTTAATTGACTTGAAAATCAATTGCAACTCAGCGACAAAGACGTACGATATACATACGTTCTTCATCTACGATTGGCTGAATTTTTTAATAAAAAAGCTACGGTAGATGTCGCTGCTAAAAAATATTAATCAGCTGATGAAATTTACCAACATCTTATGAAAAGCAAAAACCAAAATGTATAACAGCTGATCGGTTATCTAGTAGCCGGCAGTATAAAAGGCAAAAAAGGGTTTATCAATAAAAATTTTAACAAAAACCAATAAAAATATTGGACAATTTATTACTCAATACTTAGAGGGGCTTTTGATACAAGCTGCTGAACACACTGCATAATAAAAACAAAAATAAAATACATGTATATATTATAAAAAAAGTATAAATAAATACCAAAAAATATAATATATTGTTTAAGGGGTTATATACAGTTAGACGGCCGAAAAAAATTGAATTTTCCAGAATTTTTTCTGAGAAAACTTTTTAATTTATTGATCCAAAAATTTATACACATATTATGGTATCTTTTAACTGTATTTTAAGGATTAGTACTAGTACAAATATTTATTTGAAAAAGAGCTACAGCTGATCTCCAGGAGCTCCTCTCAAAAAAGACGTTTTGCGGTGACCACTATATCTCGGAACTGGATCATCCGAAATTAAAAAACCAAACAGATTTCGTTAAAATAATGTTAAATGTAGTAATTAGTCGAAGGAATAAGCAAAATAAAATTTTTTGACAAAATGGCGGTTTCTCAAAAAAAAAAATCGATTTTTCACCGAAATTTCGACCTTAAATTGTTTATAAAAAAAAAAAATTTATCGGAGAGAAAAAATCTTCGATTAATTACTAAAAAATATATTTAAGAAGGTCGTGGTGAAATTTAAGACTAATCGGTCTAGCCGTTTTCGAGTAATGTTGGTCACTGACTTTGAAAACACCATTTTGAGAAAAACGCGTTTAAAGTTTGGACCTTGTACTTCCAAGCACTCTGAAACGCTTTTTCAAATTTTTCATTTGCTTGTAACTTTGAAAATATTCACCGGAACGATATGAAATTTTCTGTGTGTATTCTTAAATATATGTACATTAAGAAAATGAAATAAAAAAAATCGATTTTTTTTAATTCTAACTGTATATAACCCCTTAATAAAATGTGGTTTAGTGTAAAAAATATAATAATAATATTTTTACCGCATTTTATAAATTTTTATTCTATTTAAACTAATGTAAAATTTTCTATTTTTTCTACTTGCAGCTCCAGGTATTTATTTATCAATCTAGGATTAAAACTATCTGGAAACAATTTATGGATGTATGGTAGATATATATGCAAATATATTTTTAAGAGAGTGTGGAATAAACTGTTTTTTTTTTTATATAAATAAGTGATTTTCTGTTGACTATGAGCTCCAGTTCTATTCTTGTTGTTCTAGAAGATACATCTTAGAATAAAAGATTACGTATAGGTATTCAAGATACATATACATTTATTCAGTATAAGTACATTCTTAGCATTTCGGAAAATTTTATTTAAAGAATACATACATGTAATTTCAAACACTTTGGTGTTACGAAATACTACAATATCTTGTCTACAACAACATATCCTAAGACGATGTTGTTCGTCGATATTTCAAATGCAATTTGGCTTTTAGTATTGCAAGATGACTGAGATCTGCATTGAAACCTCAACTAATACGAACAAATCTCAAAAAAAAATCATAATCCTCTTTCAATTACTTGCTTTGACAGTCGAAGTCTTAGGAGAGTTAAAAGGCACAAAGAAATGACATTAAATGGCATTAGAGGAATTTCAAAATTCTTAAATGTGCAACACAAATGCCATATGTGGAAGACTCAGATAGACAGAAAATAAAGTTTGAAGGTGAAGAGAAAGGAAGAAAGAGAGCAAGTATTAAAAGCACAAAAGCGAGTGTTGCAACTAAAAGTAAACGCATGACAAGTTGATAATCGGTGCAAGGCATTGCGAACTGATGGCTCGGGCACACAGGCAGCGTGTTGCCGAGCGATGACAAGCTGAACGCAACAGAAATGAGCAGTGGACAACAGAAACACAACGCAAACTGGATGCTAGAAATAAGAACGAAAATTGTGTGCCGGCAGCATAGTTGGACGAAGAGATCTCGATTGTGATTGAAAAACGCGTTTCAACGGCACACACGTTACAACAACACAAACAAACACAGCCATTTGCTGATGTGCTATGCCGTTTTATACTATATAAAACGCAAAACTATGCTAGTTAGCCAAGTTTGTTGCACAGCAAAAACCGTTTGAATGTCAATCTAGAAATTCCAGTTAATTCAGAACACCAAGCAACAACAGCAATAACTTAGAATGGTCAGCTTAGTGCAAAAATAACAGAATAGCATGCTGCATATGTCGACATATGTTGCATGCCACAACGCATTTGCCGCGCACAACAGGAAGAAGCGTGCACCGCATTTGCAGTTAGCAATGGTGGCAGGAGCAACCTGGACGGCATTAACTATAGCGCACACAACAGCTTAAGACGATTGCGCAAACGCAATTGCCCCGTTTGATGCGCGCTATTCAGGCCAAGTCCAAAATCAACGCAGCGGCGGCGACGCGGCGAACAAGTTTCGCGTTGACGACAAGCGTACAAAGTTGCCACAAACACGCTGATCATAGTGGTTAGTGGCGGCAAGTGTGATCGATGCGCTTCGAAGCGGCTAGAGCCTAAAGCAGTTGGAATAAGCGCTCAAATACAACAACAAGAATGCACAAAAAATCATATAAGTGCAACTTGTTTGCAAAAAATATATATTTTAATATATTTCTAAATCCCATGAACGCACTGCAACGCGCATGCGCAACATCTAAGCCGCCAGCTTAGTTGTATCCCGCTGACCGCGCCTTCAAGCGCACAGGCAGCAGCACTAGAACATAATCACATTTTATTTATTTCCTACTTCTTTAATCTTGCATTTGCATAAGCGCTGTGTGACTGCTGCGTCGCCTGCCAACGCTTAGCCTTAGATTATAGCGGTGCTTTCGGACAACATGTTCATGACCACGTATAGGCATCACCAGCAGTCACCGAGAGTGGTAATAAAGACTGTTGTCCAAAAATAAAGGAAATAAAAACAAATTTGCTTAAGTGCCGCTACTGTACGCTGCCCCGAGTGAACAAGTGTGCAACAATGGCTTAATTTTATTTGTTTTCCGTATTTGTCCTTACAGATATATGTGCGCCGCGTGGTCGGTAGCATCGTATGTATGTTGTTGTACTTCTAATTTTTAGGTGCAACGCAATTTCCCCGCTTTTATTGACAATAAATAAAATTTTCATACTAAGGTTGTAAGGGAGCAAGTTCGAAAGCTCAATTCGGTGAGACATTTTACTTGAGTTTAGGCATAAAAATGTGACATAAATGGTCAATAAATTTTTCACTGAACGGGTTTTAATTTTTGACTATTTATCGATAAATAAAATTATCGATTATTTATAAAAAAAATTACAGAAATGATCATTTCAGTTCATATTGAAGAATTTTAGTTTTTTATTTTATCGATAAATAAAATTATCGATTATTTTAAATCGATTTTTCGATAACATTTCATTATATTGCATATTGTTATCAGCAGCTTTAATTTTTAATTTCAAATAATTTAACCATTTCCTTAGTAATTAGTTATATTTTATTTAGATTTATTGTCGATAACTTAATGCAGCCGATAACCTCAAATTACTTCTGAATTGATTTTTTGCATTATTTGATCGTTAACTCTATAAAAATTACTAATTGTGGAATTAAATATATCAGCAATTTTTTTTAGAGAACTATTATCGATTATAATTTTCAACGATAAATTTTAATCGACTTTTCCGATAACTTTTTTTTATCGATTTCCGATATTTTGGCACAAAATATTAAAATTTAATTTAAAATATTTTAAACAATAGATATACGATTTTTTTAATATTTTAGCACTTAATAATTTTGAAATTGAGGTCTCTTAAAAGATCTGTATAAGATTTGCATAATTTGAAAGCAATAAACAGACAGTAAAGACAACATATTTACTAGCGAACAACACAAACAAAGTTATCAACAGCATACAAACCGTGCGAAAAATGAATAATTCCACATGCATGACTCAATTTCCAGCCACATAAGAGTAAATAAAGGAAATGAATTCAATTCAAGCTATCTCTGGATGCTGATTTTCTGTGTCACTAACCTGAGACGCGGCTCCGCTATTTCACAGCGCAAATATATGCGCATACATAATTAACTAAAACCGATTTCCAAACATTTTCATTAATGAATAATTTCTTAAACAACAACAACAACAAACACAACAGCGCAACAAAAAATACTATATTCTTTGTTCCGCTGTAAGCTAAACACGAGAGAATCACAAGCGGGTCGGGTCGTTCGAAGTAAATTTATGTATTTGGATTTCACGCACTACAACAAAGTAGCCATAACTGATTTTACATATGTATGTATACATATATATAAGAATAGAAACATATGTGTCAACTTGAGATGAAAGCAAGCAATATGTAAGAGAATTAGAGACAGTCTGTGCAAAGCAGCACACAAAGCGCCCGAGACAAGAGACCAGAGCATTATGTAGGAAAAAGGCGCACGGTTAGTAGGTCAAGTTTTCAAAAGCTGCCAGCAGTTAAGGTATTGCAGGCATTCGTGAATCAGTATTGGCACGTTGGCAGAAATGAGCAACAGCGTGAGTCGCACATATTGGCCGGCGTGTTAAACACGCTAGTGCAGCGCAGTGGAGCATTGATCAGTGGCGACTTTTGAGTGTGAAAAAAAATTGGTGGCAGGAGAATTTATTGTTTATTAGAGTGTAAATTGAGTGAAGTGGATGTTGTTGGGAAATTGGTTGGAGAAAAAGATGTAATTATTAGGAGAATTATTGTGGAGTTAAATGTTTATTAATGAGAATAGTTTAAAAAATTTTGGAAAAGGCTTAAGATCCAGCATAGATAATAAATATTTTAATGAAATAAATATTTGAATTAACAAAAATTAAAAAAATAATATATTAAATTATATAAGTAAAAGAAAATTTAATGTAATATTAAATTAAATAAAAAATAAAAAATAATAAAAGAAAATAATAATTAATAATGAAAAAATATAAAAAAACAATAAAAATAATAATTAATACCATAAATATATAAAATTATATTTTAAAATAAAAAAATTAAAAAAATCAAAAATATTTAATAAAATCAAAAATAATTAAAATAAATATAATTTTTTAATTTCAAATATATAAAAAACAAAAGGAAAAAACAATAAATAAAATACCTAAAATTAGAAAATTTTAGCAAAAATATATGGAAAATATGGAAATAAGGAAAGTAATATAAAAAAAAATTATTTAATAAAAAATTAAAATGAGAAACAAAAAAAATTATTAATCTTAAATTTATTTACAAAAAAAAAAATTTTAAATAAATTATAAAAAAAGAACAGAAAATATTCACTAACTTTAAAATTTAAATTAACATAAAAAATATTAAAAATTAAAATCTATATCAATAAAAACACTTAAAAAAAGCAAACAAATACATAAAAAAAAAAAAAAAATAAATAATAAAAAACCAATTATGACCAGTTTTATAGCAAAACAGATATTAAAAGGACATAAAAAATAATTAAAACAGTAGAATATATAAAATATAATAAAACATCGAAAGTAGCAAATCACTTATGTTTCCATTAAAAATTATTTATTTTACTTATACTTATTTTACTTTATAAGTTGAAAGAGTAATATTATATCAATATACCATTTTTATAGAAAATTTTATGACCAAAAAGACTCAAAAAAAAAATAAAAAAAAGCATTAAAACTTAAACCATCAAATTGCTGCAGAAGCGCAAGTTTACTGCCCAACACAAAAAATTTAAAAAAATAAAAAATTACAGCACAAGAACTTTTCGATTTCATGCCAAGGCGGCCGTCTGGAGGCATGTTCTGCAGCTTGTCCAGTTTTTGTTGTAACTTGTTATTGGTGTTTTTTCTTTGTTTTTTGCCAACCCTACGAATCACAAGTTGTTAACTGCCTCTAATGGCAACGCAATTATACCGAATGTCGCGCCGATTGTAGTCACAATACCTCATTACCGAATGTTGGCGAATCACGTTTTTTACGAGCGGCCATTAAAAATGCAATCGCATTTACAACACCAGCAACACAAACTAACAGACTCAAAATACAAAACAATCAACAACTAGAAAAAACGAGCAGCATTTCCGTACGGCACCAGACAACCATAAAAATTAAATTGAATGCCAATGCCAATGCCAAAAAGGTGACTGTGACTGTGGCGACAAAGCGCGCTGGGGTGAACAAAATACGCGCAACAACAAAAACAACAACAAAGCTGTGAAATCTATTGCAAAGTTAAAATCACAGAGAATGCAACCAACTAACAAAAACAACAACAGTATCACCGTTCAACCACCGCCTCGGAAGTTTAATCCACGGGGTTGTGGCACCGAAAACAAGAGGGAGCAGTCAAAATAGAAGTCATTAAATTCATTGACTTTCATTGATTTGCGGCACAGCGCAGCGAGCGCGGCAGTGGACAGACGAACACACAGACAGACGGACGGACAGACGAAGTGGTAGGCAGCAGACAGCGAACGAATGAAAATGAATAAATATTCGTATTAAATACCACAAGCTGTGTGCCGAGCACGTTCAGTCGCCATCTAATTCGCTTTCAAATTTACAACAGCAAAGCCATGTTGCAGCAATGTTGTACATTCTCTGTATATATGTATGTATGTATGTGTTTTTGCGTGTTTTTTTGTTGCCCTCAGTTTATTAGGTAAAACGTCGTCTAACCAAGTGTATTCGCTTTATGTCGGCTAAGGCACTCGCATTCGCATTAAATGGCCGGCAGTCGGTTTGGTAGTGGCCATTAAACTTGGGACAGCTCAAGTAACCGGCTAAAATTTTGCTTAATTAGTGAGTGTTATAAAATGGGCCGAGTTGCAAATTTTCTTTAGAATAAAAATTTCAATATACTTCATTTACCATGAAATCGTTAACGTTTCATGAACAAAATTAATTTTGGATATAATATATATTGCGTACCGCGGAAGACCCTACTTAGTAGCCTGAACTAATAGTATTTTTCGATAATAAACATTACGCTCCATAAACTTATGGCCTTCTCACACAGCCAAATTAATTGATCAATTAAAATTTAGATTGAGAAACCAGTTTTTGTCATTCACATATATTTTAGTTTTTGCTTTTTATAAGAAGTTGTTATGTTTTATAGCTGATTGCAATTTTCGACATCTACCGTCGTGTAGCGTGAACAACAACTCGCAGAGAAAGAACTTGAATATAATTACAAATACGGTCTTTGTCGCAGAGTTGCATTTCATTTTCAAATCGATTAAAATTCAATTAAAAATGAATGTCGATTTTTATTTTGTGTGGTAAATCGATCTTGATCAGCGTTTTAATCGAGCACAGACCTGTTAATTGATCAATTAGCTACTGTGTGAAAAGGCTATTAGCGTTTAACGATGATTTTAAGATTAATTATTATGTTAATTAAGACCAACAGATCCCTTACCTTTATTTGGGATTATTCACCGAGTCTTTAAAGGACCAAAATCGACATATATGTACATTCTATAAGTGCTTACCTGTAAATAAAGGAAGAAATAAAAAAAATTAGTCCAAATTTCCATATTTTTTTAAATTGATAGTAGTAATTTAATAAATATATATTATATATATATATATATATATATAAATAGAGCACATTGCTTGTCAAGCGGATTTGACAAAAACATTCCCCGGGTCGCAAGCACGTTTTTTTTGTTATAAACTGGAGTAAATCGAGAATATATTTAATTGATAGAAGCATTTCTAAGGCAATCTTGGTTCTCTCAACATTTTTGAGTATAGTAGACTAAATCCTCGCTGTAGTTCAGAACATAATTTTATATTCCAAAAACATCCTGAAAGATGGAAATACACACATTATATACCAGACTGCTAAATTTTATATGCAATTATTTGAATTCTAAATTCTAAATTTTAACTAAGCTAAGCAATTACGCTTTCAATACTATGCTTGGGATACCTTAGGTAGAATATCATAGAAGCTCGTAATTGTTGCCTTCATGAGAACTTGTTCAATAAGCACTTCGACAGCATATATTTAATTGGGCATAACTCTCCTTTTCAATTACTGAGTTTAAATGTTTCTAACCCTTTCGGCAATTACGAAACCAAATATGGCGCTAACGGATTGGATCAGAGTATATTATTTTTATCATGGGTCTGGAGTCATTTCCTATTATCTCCGTTCTCGAAAGGACTGGTTATGGATATTAGTATATTTAGAAATCTTGGCGCCACTTCAATATGTCATCCCGTCCCATAATTGAGTGCTCTCTCGATGAAATTTAAAATTAATGACATTAAATTTCTTTGTATTTGAATTTTAGTTAAGCGTTAAAAAATCAGTACCAATCCTTAATGGTAATTCCAAAAAGTAGAGCAAGTTTCCCGTGTGTTTTTTTTTTTTTTTTTTTTTTGACCAACTACTTGATATTTATTATTCTGTGACTATAAATATTTCTTTTAATTCGGGTTTCTTGCATTATATATATGAGTTAAAATGATGGCAAAACAGATCAGGGGTGCATGTTTTTACTAACAAAACAATTGGAACGAAGTCAATATCAATCCTTCAGGCAAATATATTATATATATTCAGAGAGAGTCCACTTTCTCCCACTGAATAAAAAATTAACGTGTAATATATTGTGCAAATCTTCCACAATCCCAGATACACACACACATGCGCATGTAAATAAAATAGGACAAAAATTTTACTAGAAAAGAATTCGCTTTCACTCAAACAATAAGCCAAAAACAAGATTCCAAAAAAATAATAATGCAAAAAAAAAACAAAAATTCAATTGATACGAAAATAATTTCACTCATCTGCAACAATGGCGAATAGGCAATGATTGCCTTGCCTGCGAGGTTGCTGCCGCCACTGAGGCTATTTCTTAAAGCCATTGGCCACGGAATTGCTGCCGCCCGCAATTGCTGTTTGACACTTGGGGTCAACGTGGCGCGAAATGCATATACAAACATGTTTAAAATAACTCACAAACACATACTTAATGGACATGCATGGCAGCAGTTAAGTTGTAGCACTAACCATAACCGTGTGTTGCATGCAACACATTACAAAAATCGCTGCAATTTCGCCGCATTCGTGTGTTTTTGCACCGCACATCATAAATGCCAATGAATTATTGGCAAACAACACAAATACTTGCAACAACAATAAAAACAAATAATTTTTACTGTTGTTTGCTGTACAGAGCGCCAGCGCCAAGGCTAAGAGGCCGGCCAGCCTGGCAATGTGGCAATGCCTGAATAGCGGTATGCAGGTTTATGTGTGCAGCTGCAACATCAATAGCCGCCAGCAGAAGGAGTATAGTAGTGGCGACGACGACAAGCGACATTGCGCGGCGTGCCAGAACCAACCGCCACCCAGACCAGGTCCAGCCTTTGAACAATGGCTTTTCGCTGCTTTCTTGACTTCGATGACTTTGTTGGTTTTTGTTGTTGCTATTGGTTTTAATGTTGTTGTAATGTGTTTTATATTATTTTTGTTGTTGTTTGCAATAGAGCCTGTGGTGTTTGTGCGCTTTGACGCCGCTAGCTGTCTAAGAGCGCATCCACCCACTTCGTTCACTGAGCCGCTAAGCCAAGCTCAAACACCAGCTTAGAGCCACACACATCCATACTTGCCGCTTGCTGTATTTATGCAAATGACCTCAAAAAGGTGGCATTTGTTGGCCGCGCGGCGAGGCATTACTTTCCCATGACGTTTATGGCTAACCGGTAGAGCTGCTTGTCGCAATGCCGCGGATGAACAAAGACCTGGCTTTCCGCTTGGTTGCGCGCCGCCCGCTTTTTCCTCCACTCTCTTCCCCCTCACTCCACCGCTTGCAGCCACTTAGCGCGGCATTCTCCGGCGCTTCAGCGTTGCTTTTGCAACGAAATCGTGCTGAATTTCATGGCGGAGCGAGGATTTTTCGCTTACCTTCTTGATATTCCTGTGTACACACCCCACACTTTTTTATGGTGGACGCTTTTACTGCTGTCCGCTGCCTACATGACTTCATGACTTAATTAGAAATGCAATAATGAAAGCTCGAGGAATCTAACTCAGCTAGTACTTGCAACGAGAGAAACATATGCAAGACTAGTAACAACAACAAAGCGGTGCTCTGTAAACATCAATATTGCCACACGGCATTCATAAGAGTCGGAGCAGAAGAGCGCGCTGCAGTCCCCACTGCTCCTGAAGCCACCTCTTTAACGGGTGGAGATGTGCACACAGCTTCGATGACCATACCAGCCGCGTCACCGTTTTCCTGCCATTTTTTATTTTTCCTTTTTTATTGCCACCGAGGCTCCGAAACCAAAAACTAACTTGTTTTTGTTGCATTTTCTGTTTTTTTACTTTGCGCTCCATAGCGGCGCAGGATTTCAATGCATGACTTGCACGCAAATATTGTCCCTTAAAGCGATTTCCAGCTGCGACTGCTTCCGCTCCATAAATGGCATGCCACACATGCAACAACCGCTCTCATAGTTGGCAAAAAGGTTTAAAGCTCCATAATCACATGCAAAATTAAGTGGGAATGGCATTAATGTAATTTGCATGCGCAGACGCTCGAACGTGTGAATAATTCGCAAATGATGTGAAATAAAATGCACTTTTTATGTGGCACGCCAAATGTGTGGCAATATAAGGAGGCCTTCCATTTTGGCTTACAAGAAGTTGCAAGGAGAAAAAGATATGTAAAAAGGACTACAAAAAGTGATGACTAGTGAATAGCTTTTTATACATACAAAAAACAAAAAAAATTAAAATATTGTAAAAAAATATTTAAAAAATCAGGTGGCAACCCTCTAAAGTCATATTTGTGGAAAATAATTATCTTATATAACGTTATTTTTATACTTATAATGCAATTTTATATTTATTTTGGAACTACAGTATTTATTATATTCAAAAGGGTGGCAACGCTCATTTTAATTTTAGTGTAAAAAAAAATTTAAATTATTTTCAAATAATGAATAAGCAAGTTTTGAGCTCAGTTTTCATATTCAAAAATTAATTTTATTCTAAAAAGGTGGCAACGCTGTAAAAAATTTGGTTCAAAATTATACTTCAGGGACTCATTCTAAGATAATTTTTTGTCAATACATTTTCATTTTTAATTTTTTTATCGAAATATATGGCAACGTTGCTGCTAAAATGCGAAATAAAAATCTTTAGGGAAAATGTTTAACAGAAGCGGTGTTGCTCGGCTATAGCTATTATAAAAATATTGTCTAAAACATTTCCAAGTACTTCTTCGAACACACTAATGAAAACTCAAGAAAATAACCGAAATTCCAAGCATTCCAACAGCTTCATTAAGCGCCAAAAGTCATAACACAAAAATAACCAATAAAGCAGCCACAGACTAGCTACAAGTCTGTTGGCAGAAGCTTGATGATGAAAATGGTTAGAATAAAAATTAAACGCTCGCGGTCATTAACTGTCTGCAGCAGCGCGAAGATTTAGATGCACGAAAAATGAAAATTCACAGTCGGCGATTTTCCTCATCTTTTTTTTTTGCTTTATGGTTATGTACTGCTGCTCATCCCGAAGAGAATACTCATATGTTTCTGCCCGCTCCCTCGTCGTTGCTATATTTTTCATTTGAGCATTTTTCGCTTTTCGTGCGCTGCCACGATGTTTTCACGCTGATAATGCGTGGCAATGGATGCGCTAAACTGCTGATGTTGCTATTATTGTTGTTGTTGCTCGCCGCTTTTACAGTTGTCTAAACAGCGGCCAGAACAGTCGGCGTGGGCTCAGGTATATGCCGAAAAAGGCGCTACTTAAATGAAATGTCTAACAAGTTCTAAAGCAACTGCCATAAGCGGCACGGTACAACAAAGTTGCTAAAGCAACAGCAACAGTTGTTGATAGCTGTGGGCTGCCGCAAAACGTTGCAAACATTGAAAGCGCAACGAAAACGCGTTGACGGCTGTTGAGAAGAACAGCAGAAGGGTCAGAATAAAGGCTTATCGCGAATATTTTTGATTTATGTTAGTTTGGTGGAGTTGAGGGATAGCAAAAAATATGGAAAAGTGGCATTAGGGTGCCAGAATAATTAATTTTAAAAATTAAAAAAAAAAAATTAAAAATTAAAAAAAAATTAAAAAAAAAATTAAAAAATAAATACAAAAATTGTAAAAATATATTATTGTTTTTTTGTTTTGAAATTTTTTTTTTTTTATTTTATAACTTTAATTAATATTATTTATAATAAAAAAATATTTTTTTTTATTTATAATAAAAAATTTATTTAAAAAAAAATTTATAAATTTTATTTTATAAAAAAATAAATTTTTTTAAATAAAAAATAATAATTTTTTAAGTAATTTTTTTTATTAAAAAGCCAATATTTCCAATATTTTAGTATATAACAAAATGGCATAACTTGACTTAACGAAAGTGTGAGAAATTATGCTTCAATTAAGATTTTCCTGTCTAAAAATACATTTACTGACCTCAGATATTAATGTTTAGATATTTGGAGTAATAAATTATTGTACAACTGAAAAAAATATTTTTGAGTTATTACTTTGCAGCAAAAAATTTATTTAATATTAACCAGACTTATGCTGATCTTGCTTTCAAGCACAAAATAAAGCAAATGCCTTTTTATTTCTGTACTAACTATTCAAGAACAAATACTTGCAACATCTACCTAGCACACCCTTCAACTAGACACACCATCCATGGCGGCCTCTACCTTAGCAACGCATACTTGCATTTGAAATTTATTAGGAAATCGCGTGAGTAATGAACTTGTAAGCGATACTGACAACTAAATGAAAAGAGGAAGTATTAAAGAAAGAAATATATTAGCGACTTCATGTAACTGTGTTTATACCACTAAGCTGGTTAGATCATTTAAGGCTTTGAAGTTAAGTTAGTTGCGAATTGAGTCTCTCCAGCCAGTTAAGGCCACCAAGAAAGTTGGATTGACCAGCGACTGCCTTTGGAATTGGGTCAGTTGCACATGTGAACGCGCATGCAACACTGAGAGCGGGCGATGAGAACAGGCACACACACCGGCACACAGAATATATTGACACTGGACATTGATGAAGTGCGCAATTGATTACTGTTTCGCATATGAGGTCGATGTGGAGCTTGTGGTCGTGGGACGCCAAGAGCAGTAAACTGCAATGCGCAAAGTTTATATGTGTTTCGTAGTGGCCTAGAGGGATCTACCTGCTCGTACGCGGGTTAAATATTTGCACTCTCAGTAGATGCCGCAATTTTCATTGTAAATTGATTAATGATTTAAAAATAATGAAATGCAAGGAATTTTTGTGTCAAACCGTTATTTTGCCTAAGAACTTTTTGCGAGATATATTAATGGTTGAAATTATCGCAGTTGACAGTTGGTATGCAAACCAGGGAGGTATGCATTAAACTTAAAAATTATGGAAATTTAAAAGTATGGTACATTCCTTGAATTTATTATATAATATATATTATAATAAAATTTTTGCTATTTTTTCGAAAAAATTCAGGATCCCGAAATTGTGTTTTCATAATCCCGAAATATCGGGATTTAAAAATATAATTTTCTGAGCTTCTTACTCCTTATTTATTTTACACTCCCAACCATTACCCAAAAAACAGTCATCGCGCATGCGCCAGAAGACTCATTACAACAACTCATTAAATAACCTTTAAAGCCCCGCTTAATCTAAGCAGCTACGCGTGACACTGCCACCAAAGCTAGAAAATAAAAAATAAATGTCTTTAAACACGCGAGCAGCAACGCGACACAATGGACACAGCTGCCGATAATTATGTGAACCCACCTACTGACCAAAATTACAACAAATCAACTTAACCAACTGAGTGTGGAGACAACAACAAAAAGAAGTAATTAAGAAAATATTTAGATAAACTAAATAATGAAAACCACAGCTTCTTCGCTGATAAAAATCTACGACGCAGAACTTTTGGCATAGTTTCATCTACACATCTCCCGCTTTCAACACGCTGCTCGTTCGCTACTCGCTGGCGCTACGATAAGAATGAATGAAAGAAAGCAAGAAAATTCCGATGCGCCGCTATTTATTCTCACGGCGTTTTTCCAACTGTAAACGAATTATAAATGTTGCACTACGAACGGCTGTTGTGTTGTTGTTGTGTGTGTGAAGGAGCGAGGTGGAGGCACTCGGAGTACGCAAGTGGAGGGCAATTGATGACCTAAACGCAATACAATACTTCAGCTGTTGTTGTAATTTTGTTGTTGTACAGCAAATCAAAAAGAAAATAAAAACCATGCCACAAAGTGAGCATTACTTGTCGAACAAAATATGGAATATTAAATGGTAGCGGCAGAGAGTTGCCACTTGCACATAGATACATATATAAACATAGATACATATATAACTGTAGCTGGCATTTATCTATTAAATATTTATTTAGCAAAGAATTTCCCGCATTGTGCTGGAAGAATGCTGTGAGTTTTGCTGGAAGAAAGCGCTACGCTATGCAAGAAATGTGCTTTCTTTTCGAGGCCACAGCTTTTCTAGCAACAATAATGTACTATTTATACAACAACAATTATAAAAACACAGTTGGTATACAAGTGGAATGGTAGTGTAGTATGGCTGCCATATCTTAATAATTAAAATTTTATAATAATTTTTTTAAACTTTTTTTTTTAATTTAGAACATTTTTTAATTTTGTAATTCTTTTTTAAATTTTTTTTAATTACAAAATTTTTTTTAATTTTTTTTTTTTAATTTTGGATTTTTTTTATTTAGAAAATTTTTTTATTAAGAACATTTTTGTCAATTTTTTTTTATTTAGAATATTTTTTTTTCATTTTTTTGGTTTTTTTTTATTTAGAAAATTTTTTTTCAATTTTTTTTTTATAAAGAACATTTTTGTCAATTTCTTTTTATTTAGAATATTTTTTTTTTATTTTTTTTTTTAATTTTGTAAATTTTTTAAATTTTTGTTATGTTATTTATTTTTTATTTTTTGTTGTTTTCACCATCATAAATTTGCATATAAACAAGTTCTCTCACGCAAGTAAATAGACGAAGCATCCACCAGCAAACAATGCTCCGATGCCCTCCAACTTTTCAAGGTCTCCTCCATCTGCCTTTTATCCAACGGCTGACATAGTTTACGACAGTCAGACAGTAACTGTCACATTAAGTAGCTTGAAATGCGCTATCTCCTTGCGGCAACTACTTAGCTTCTTGTTGTTGTTACTCTAAAAAGCTTTTCGTGGAAGCGTAAAATGCAAATCGCCTTTGCTAGACTAATAATTGAAAAGAAACAAAGCGAATTGGTCAACATTAGTGTATCGAACTTATCAACACTGAGCATTAAGTGTTATTTAAAGCTGTGGAGTGGCATAAGAAATCACAGACAGTGACTAAGAGTAACTATAAAGAAGCAGACAACTGTTTCTAGTGGAACAGAAAATATACTTAAAAGGCTGCTGAGTGAATAAAAGTGGTTGGATTTTGAGTTTTTAGTGATATTGTGGCAGTCTGGCGTATTTGGTGGCATGCCACATTCTCAATTTGAATTTTCAATGAATTTAAGTAATTTACATATCAGCTAGCTACAGCAAGAAACTATATTAGAAACGCTCAGAATCTATAAATAAGCGACTAATAATAGCACAGCATGTGGCAATTATTCAAAACTAAGGATCAAGTAGCATTCCAACAGCCTTGAAAGGGTAGCAGAAGGTAGAAGTGACTGATAGCAGCACTTAATTAGAATTATGAATTATGCGTAGGCACTGAGATACACTAAGAAAGTGGACAGCAAGTGTAGAATATGTACGACATGGAGACACACGCGTGCTTAATACACACACACACATACATATATATGCATATATCTATAAATATATGTGCAAAGTATACTAGTATAACACTTAAATACTCGTTTTGAGCATTAAGAAGCAGTAGTTTGCCTTACAAATGCTTTCTAATCCGTTGAGTGACTAAGCTGCACTTGTTGTTGTTGTTGTTCCAAGTGGCAACAACAGTGGCCAGTGTACAGAATCATTCATAGCCGTTGACGTCGTCGTCGTCGTCTGAGGGCAGCCAGCGAACTGTCATACGGTCAGTTGGTCGGAGCTGTCACACATACTAACACACATATGCTAGTTTATCTTGCAACAGCTAAATGCAAAAGCATGCAACAGCAACCGGAATAGGCTGGCACAAGCAACTGCATTTGCCTGCAACATGGTTGTAGCAGGCTGTAAGGCTGTCTGCCACTTTTATAAGCGTAATTTTTCCAATGCATTAATGTCACTCTTTTTGTTGCCACTTTATTCTCAGACATAATGCTGAAGACAAACACAAACACATAAAATCACATGTGTACCAGCGGCAGCATGTTGCAGCGCATTGTGTAGGCCACCTTTTAGTGGCAATCATTTACTTTGTCTTGATATTATCTCGTACTTTCCGCCATCAGCCATCTACTGTTTTGCATGCTTCTATACGACACCAGATCGTAGATGTATGTGTGTGCTTTTATTTTTTATACACTTCTTATTTTTTATATTCTCATTTTTTCACGTTTCTTTTTGGGTTTTTTGCGCCACTTTAATTCATGTGTGGATTAAGCGCGAATTTTTTTTCGCCGCCGTGGCATAAATTATTGCCACGCCACGGTGTTGCCGCACACAATACATGCTGTCGCTGCCGCTGCCGCTGCCTTATGTGGCAGTTAGGATGAGTAACACCAACCTCGACTACCTGGCTGGCTAGCCCCGCTGCTGTTGTTAATGACAGCGAAAAAAATTAAGACGTTATGAATGAATGCGCCAAAGGTTCTGGCGAGCGCTGGCACAGCCACAACGTATTTACATACTCATTTCTGTACTTATTACACTCACAAGTGGAATGTTGTTTATAACTTGGTGATCCGTTACTTGCGACTCGGCTTAGTCATATCAACCAGCGATATGATACTGACAACATGTTTAAGTGTAAAGTCATATATGCATAAAAAGGTACAGTTGAAAGGGGATAAAGTGAACTGCATTATTAAAGAAAAATAAAATATTTTGTATATAAGTATGTCAATTTGTCATGCTGAGCGATCTAGAAAGGTACAAAATGATAGTCAGATGACCTTTTCCTGAACTAACTTCAAAAGATATATATATTGAGTTATGCCTTTATGTGAAAAAATTCTGTAGTAATTCAAAGAAAAATAAAGATGATGCGAAATATTTAGAAAAGTCGAAATAAATTATCAATTTACATAAATTTTCGAGAAAAAACGAAAAAAAAAGAAAAAAGTTCGTGTCTTAAGTCTTTTGTATGAGAGAGCAATACTTGATATAAATTGATGAAATGAGGAGGCAAAAATACAAAAAAGCTTAATATTAATCACCGTTGCCGAAATTAAATTAGAATATATTACTTCTTCACCCAAAGGAATTATATTTTCACAAATTATATCTAAATCTCATGTATGAAAAAAAATCAGAAAAAGAACACAAAAACGAGAAAAAAGTAATATTCTCAAACAGTTGAATAGCACAATATGGGTAATTGTACAACAGGTAGATTATAGTTTGTAATTTTTTTATGATTGTTACGAAATTTTTACCTTACACTGATGCATTTAACTGCCAAAATGTTGTAATAGCCTAAGTCGACTTAAGCAATTTTAAAAATTTAAACTATTGTGAACAAAATTTTGAAGGACTGACATCGTGATCTATCTTAGAATGTAGCAAAGAGTGTGAAAATAAAAATTATGATGAATTAGAGCTAAATAATTTGTCTATTTTTCACTAGAAATGAAGATAACTACTTTAGCTTAAGTCGACTTAAGCTATTTTTATATCTTATTCAAATATTTATTAGAAAGTTATTAAGAAACGTTTAACTATTAGCAACACAAGACTTTAGAACTTATAACGTGGAGATTTGTTACCCTTTATTACTCAATTAATTATATATAATTAAAACAACAACAAAAAATTAATTAAAAACTTTGAGGCAAAATTTATTGTTAGTAAATTTGCAAATAATTTTAATGAAATGCTTTTCAATTATTTTATATGTGATGTATTCAATTAGAGCAGACAGCGTGAGTAAGCCCCTTACAGGAGATAAAATAATTCCATTTTCCACATGTCTACCATATATTTTTTTTTTAATTATGGTAAAAAAAAATATTATTTTTTTAATATTTGATATTTAATATTTATTTATAATATTTTTTTTTTTTTAATTTTTGAATTATTTAAAAAAAATAAAATATTGGTTTTTAAACAATTTTAATTTTAATTTTTTTTTATTATTGAATTCGGTAACAACACTATGAGTCAATAATTTTCGATAAATCTGTCCACACTTCTAAACTATGGTAATACTCTAATTTGTATAATTAGCCTTCAGTCACATATATTTCACATGACTTCGCACCATAAGCAATCTAGTTCCAACAAATTAAAAATTATTAACACTCTGGAATGAACTCAAAGCAAATAAATATCATTTAAAGCATAAGTGTATAACTGCCATTTAGTTTTGTTGCCAAATGCTAATTTGCGCTGAGTGCCTCAAAGCACATTTTCCACACACCGCCAATCACAAAAAAAAAATCAAAATAATAATAATAAAATTCAATAAAGCCAAACACGCTAAAATGCGGTAATCAGAGAAAGCATTCAAGCCGACACGTTCATTGAACCGCCTTAATAAAAAAGTTACACAAAGAGATTACCATATACGAGAGAAGTAAACAGAAATAGCAAAAATAGCGACAAAAAAAAATTCAATTCAATTGAATATTCTAGGCCAATCGCCAATGTGTTGGCATTAACTGTAAAATTGTGCGCAATTGAAATGCTAATTCCATAGCAACGCTGGCTTTTTACGCTAGCTGTTAACGCCTGCTTTAATATCTGCTCATTATCAGCTTCAGTCTTCATTGTGGTGATTATTGTTTGTGTACGCACGCACGCTGAAAGGTTCTCCATTATCGTTGTCATTCAAATGCCATCTTCTTCTGAGGCGAATCAAAACCACGGCGATAAAAGCTTTTTATTTTTAGATTCGCTAACAAACAAACGTTACATATATGTATATATACTCATACCACAGCGCGGCAGAGGCACCACACAAAATTGTCAACTGAGCGCACTCTCCAGCGCTCCAGGCGCTGAAATGCGCAGTTGCCTGTGACAGTTTTCGTGTGCGCATGCATGCGACCCACTCGCTGGTGCTTAGCAGATTGCACTTGCCACTTGCAACTTGTTGCATTATCATTTGCCACAAATGGATTTTCGAAATGTTAAGCGCTTAGCTGATTAGTAGTATCTCTGAGAAGGGGAAAGAAATGTGTTGTTGTTGTGCCTTTTTTGTTTTTGTTGTGTTAAATGTCATTTGAGTGTTTGGAATTTCGCGAGATTAACTTGTATTTCTATAAATAGAGTGATATTTTTATAAATAAAGGCGAAAACAGGTATGAAGGCGCTGCGCACAGTGTGTGATTTTGGTAAACTTTTCAGTAAAAATTAATAAAAAAAAAATAAAAAAAAATAAAGAAAATTATAAAAAAAATTAAAAAATAAAGAAAATAAAAAAAATTAATAACGAAAAATATATAAATAATTTTTTTTTATATATAAAAATTAACAAATTATCATATAATTTAAAAAAATTAAGAAAAAAATATTTTAAACAAATTACAATTGAAAAATATATTTAAAAATATATATTATAATAAAATATTTAAGAAAAAATATTAGAAAAAACTTCAAGAACTCAAGAAAAATATTATATATTTATCAAACGAAGTTAATTATCCCCTCACCTCAGTATTACTAAGCCGATTTTTTTATGACAAACCCTCTTCAACTCTTGGCAGCGCTCAGCTTTCGCCTCAAATTCGTCACTTCTCTGCTACTCTCTACATTCTTACTAATTCTCAAATACCCACATATACACACTTCTTAATTATATAAACATATTTGCACTAAATGCAAAACCATGCAACATGACATTTGCAGCTTTCGATGTAAATAAATGCTAATTTAATTCTAATTAAACTGGTTATCTTCGTGTTTGTATCATTCCAGTTGCGGAGCCCAGCAGTAAAAACTTTCTCCAAGCGCTTATTCACACGTTACGCGTTTAAGAATTGACAGTAGCCCAGTTGCGCAGCTACACAGATAATAAAAATACTCGACTGGAAAGTAAAAATTGACAGCGAACTCATAAGTGTGACAAGTACGCAGTCAGCTGAGGATTACAGGTGTTGGCGTGGAAGTGAGAATTTGTTTGGTGCGAAAAGAAACAAAAGGTAAGTCGAGTTAATGGATTTTTTCATATAAACTAGGGTAAATGCAAGATGGTACTGAGAATGTGAAGAGGTTCATAAAATTGTATAGTTAAAGAGATGTACAGATGAAATATTCAGCATTTTGTAGAGTTATGGTTGAGTCAAACAGTTCATCCTTGTTATCGGATTATGGGAGTAAGGGGTGTTGAATAGACCATTTAAGTTGAACTCAACAAAATAATGAAAAATCGATTTTAAATTAAATAACTTAAATAATTTGAACTCGATTTAGGTCAATTGAGCTCATTTATATAAAAATAATAGTATTGAGTCAAATGATTTGACGAAAATATATATTTTGATGAAGTGACCAGTACTAAAACAACTAATTGAATTCAATTTAGATAAATTAAGTAAATGTGAGCTAAATTTTAATAGATTTTAGTTACTTGAGAATTGAAAATTACTATATTTAACTAAATTGAATTCAATTATAAATAATTAATTGCATTGAGTTAAATCAATTTACGAAAATAGATATTTTGAAAAATTTAGTCAGAACTAATGTAACTAATTGAGTTCAATTTAAATAAATTGAGTCGAATTTAACTATATTTGTGAGTAATTAAAATAAATTTGTTAATGTAAGCGAGAAATAAATTGAATTATATTGTATTCAAGAGAAATTAAACTAATTAAATCACACTGAGCATATTTTACGGCAATTAAACAATTAAAATTAAATTGAGCTTAATTTAATATGATTTTTTTTATAGTCAGTATGCAACCAGTACATGCGTATAAAATTTAGTTAGTTATGTTTTAAAAATGTCTATTTAAATAAAATCATTTAAATGTACTCAATTTGGTAATTGACTAAATTGCAAAACTTTTACCAGGCTAATTGTTATTGACTTAGTGAAAGGCAATCAAGAAAGCGATTGAATTTGAATTGAAGTGAGGGAACAAACTTCGCCATAAATATGATTTAGTGAACTTAATTGAGTCAATTAATGCTTACTAATTTAATTGATTTTATTGGATGGGTAAGGTTAAAACAAACAAAATCTTTCTGAATATTTAAAAAAAAAAATTCTATGTTCCCATTTCGAAAAAGTTAAATAAAGAGTAGCATCCATGATCTATTTCAGAAAAATAATTGTTAAATATTAAAGAAAACGTGCTAAATCGAAGAGTGAAAAAAAAATCCACATAACCTCCAATAACTAAGACATAGACCACCACCAATCATAATAATGATTACTCAACTTTAAGTGATTAAACAGAAACTCATTCATAGCTCAATAAATACGCAAAAGACCAATCTTGGAGGCAAACTCATAAAATAATTATCATATTTCTTAGACCACTTGGCAAGAAAATTGATTTAAGCTACAATTGTACCGTTATATCAATAATCTTTTAAACTGTAGCCATTCATCTCCAGCACTCTTTCACATAAAACGCTTCTCTTACACAACTCAATTCGATAATAAAAGTTCTTATAAATTGATTTGTTTGCCTTCCCAAAAAGCACAAATCGACAATAAGCCACATGAAAGTGTATCGAACTCGCTTCGAAAGAACCAGAAACTTAGCCCAATCAAGTCAAGTGCCATTTGTTATGCTTAGCGGTGCACGTTACACCCAGTCATGTCCATTATAAAACTCAATCATGTCGACAATAATGTGTGAAACACACAAATGCGCGGCGAATACGAGATGCAAAGCGAAGCTGAAATATTTCTGCTAAGCACTTAACAATCGAATGTGAGATTTTCATTAACAGTTTGACTGAAAAAGTTACACATTTCGACACAAACACACACAGTGCATAAACACACACACAAACAGGCGCTCATTATAGGCATTTGTGTGTGAATTATGCATAGCAACAATGTTGCTCCACACCCAATTCGAGTTCACTTGGCTTGCTTGTGCGTGTGTATGTTTGTTGGTATATCCGGTATGTTGCGACCGCGACTGTGTACGCGCATAGCTGTTAAATATTTCGTGTGTCTGAGAACGTTTTCACATTCATTGATTAGTGTTGTTATAGTGCTCCGCTATGCGGTCGAACGTGCAACGTGTGTGTCTCATCAGCAAACGAGTGATGCAACAAAACCGATTTATTACACAGTTGTTGTTGTACACCGATTGTTTGTTGTTGTTGTTGCACACTATTATTAGTTTTGTTGCACTTGTGCGCTTCAGTGCTTGGCCAACGTTATTACCATTCAATAGTGCGTACGTGAAGCAAAAGACTTAAGCTACGAACTTGCTCGCTGCATTCAATATGCAAAGTGGTGGCTGAGGGCAATGCAGTTCTTGGTGTCTTTCCACAAAAATGCGATTGTTTGTTTTTGTATAATGAAAAGTGCGTGTGCGGTGCGTGTAATTATTACGTGAATGCGAACGAAGTCAATCGTAGAAATTGTTGTTGGTGGCCATATTAATTTTCATGGTGCCTGGAGGCTTGCGGGCGGTACACTGACCAGCATATCATCAAATCAACATAAATGCGCGGTAATTAGTCTTCATTATATGCCAATAAAATATGTGATTATGTGAGCGTATTTAGTGAAAGATAATGACAGGCACTTGGGAAATGAGTGGAACTGTAGGGAAGGTAAGGGAGAGAGACAGTATTCTATGATTGAAGCATAAAAAGTAAACAATTAGCTTGAGATATGATAGAGAGGAGCAATATAACAATGAAATTGAAGCAAATTATTGTCTGGAATTATAATATAAAGACTTTTTGAAATAAAAATCTTGAAAAATCCAAGCTGTTTAAGCGAAAAAAAAAATTAAAATAATTTATGCCAGAATTTTAGTTCAAAAAATTTAAATTTGTTATCAAATAAGCTTAACTGCAACTAAATATATTTATTTTAATATTTTTTTTTTTTTAATTACTTATGGTCGTCTTTCTTAGTCACGCAAAATTCCTAATCTCCACCAGCCTGCAGTCACACACTTTTAATGCTTTTCGAACTACCTTACAGCAATGATCTAATTTTATCGATCAATAATTCGTACATACATACATACATACATACATACATACATACATGCATACATACATACAAACAGACCATACATATTCAAATGTTTAACATTGACTTAAATTGTTTATAAAGTTTGTTTACAAGTAAGAGACAATGTTGCGATTTTTGTAACAAGTTCACTGCGCAACATTTGCGGCTACACACCGTTATACACCTACATGCTTCATGGTGAACAACTGCACGGCAAGTCAAAACAACTTTGGCGCTTAGGTTCACAACAGGCAGCTAACTCGTTTGCTGTCGTTTCAACCGTTAGACACATGACTATTTACGCTTTTATGTAGCAATACAATTCGCATATGTGATTTTGTTGGTTGACGGGTGTATATACGTATGTGGTCACAGTACAGGATATGCGCCAATATACTTAAGTTTTGCTTTAAGGCAGTGGGCAGGTATTTGTCATATACTCATATCAACATACATATATATAAATATTTATGCTGGAGTAAAAAAAATGCATATGTAAATACAAAAACATTATTTTTACATAATTTTTTTTTTCTTGTTTGTGTAGATTTTGTTAACATGTCTCGGTCTGAGTGCGTTTGTTTACACATTTACTTAGTTGCGCCGTTGAAACAAGTTGAAGAAATATATTTTTTTTGTGTTATTTGCTTGTGAAAAAGACGCAAGTACATATTGACTTAGGAATTTTTGTATAAAAGAAAAAAAAATTAGTCAAAAAAAAGTATTATAACATACAAAGAATAATTAATAAAAATAAAATAAATAGAAAAAAATTGAATGCGTGAAAATTAAGCAAAAATTTCATTAAAATATCTTAGAATGTTGCAATCTCTATGTAAACTTGCAAGTAATGAAACATTAGTTCTAGGAACACTTGTGGGTTCTCAAGGATAACATGTTAAGTGTTTATTGGCGAAAAAATTATTTAGGGTGTAAATCCTTATTAGAACTGCTGACAAAGTTAATCAGATCAATTTTAATATTCAAGTTTGTGCTTAAAAATGTCTAACTAAACTGGCAACCATCGCTAGAAGCAATGGGCGGTTGGAAACAACCTTGCCTTGAACTAAAATCTAAAATTAAGCAATAGAAAGACGGAAACACTTTGCATATATCTTTTGTACTAAATTATACTAAAAGATAACTTGAGTATTAAAAGTTTATAATAAAAAAAAATTTTTTAGAACTTTTTTTGTACTAAAAATTTTGTACTAAATTTTTCTTACAGTATAAATTTACATACTTTAATTCCAATGATTTCATTTTTGCTATCAAATAATGCATTTTCTAAATTCATAACTAGCTGCTTCAATTTTTGTACTAAAAATTTTGTACTAAATATTTCTACCAAAAATATTTTAATGTAGATTCCAATTATTTAATGGCAAATTGTATTATGAATTAATGAATTTTCAAATTCTATATTTTTCGTACTTTGTACTAAATTTAAAATTACTGTACTAAAAATTAGTACATAAAGTTTAGAACTGAATATTTTGTAGTTATATATTCAGTTAGAACTGAAATACTCTATAATAAAATTTTGTATCATAAAACGTATTGGACTTGTTTTACAAATAGTAAATACTAAAAATTTAAAACTCCATATTTTGAATTGAAAATTGAAAAAAAAAATTAAAACTGATTTCAAAATGTTAATTCTTCTAATATTACTTTTGTCCTTACAAAAGTACTTCACTTTGTGTACAATTCCTGTACTTTTGAAGCAAAAGAATATCATTCATCTCCCTAAGTTTTACTCTAGCGATCTACACTCAAAGTGTTTTTGTACAGCTAATAAGGAAATTTTATATTTTTGCTGCAAAAGCACACGAAGAAACATTATGTTTCTGTGAAATAGATGGTCTTCCAAGATTTTCAAGACATCAGTATATAACGAAGAGGTACTTAGCTTACCAGTATATTTCTTATCTTGAAATTTACTAGTATATTTTTGTATTCTTGAAGCGGTGGTAAGGTCCTCAAAGTTTAGTATTTAAAAATTGGGATTAAATCTGATCAAAAATAGTATTTTTAATATGTCGTATATTTTTAGAATTGAATAGTGATACAAGGAATTATAAATTTAAACTAAATACCCAAGTAACAAATAGTAGTAATTTCAAGTTTTCTAGTTTACATTAATTGTAATTCATTTTATTGCCGAAAGTTCACTTTATGTACAATATATTCATTTAATTTTTTGTTTAACGTAATCTTCAATGATTTTTGAGGCATTGTATGAGATCATATCAAAAAAGAAAGCAATTCATCGAAGAGGCATGAAAGCAGTCTCACATGACCATTGATGATTTTATGCTGATAAGACATGTACAAGCTTAATAGACGAAAAACTGTGTATAATTAAAAATGCAAGCCTATAAGATCATATCACAAAGCAAACTAGTAATTAACGAAAATACTGCACTAACCTCAAGGGAAAGTTTCGAGTTTAATTTCAAATAAATTGCGCTTTAATACAACTGATAAGTAATGCAATTAAAATGCCTTCAATACGGAACCATCTTCTTCCACAATTTTCAAAAACGCTTTTACACAATTAAATTTTCGAGAAGAAGCAATAAATACCGAAGACAGCTTGCAGCAGTTCACAAACTTTCTTTTCCTGCAAGACAAGCTTTTGTACTAAACCCTGCTTAAACTGCAGCAACAAAGTGAAGCCGAAAAAATTCTCTCGCTCAGCAAGAATTATCGGCACATTCCAATCCCGAAAATAACAGCACCGAATATGTTGCTGGCAAATAAATCAGCGGCAGAAATCAAGCGCAGACACACATATAGACAGACATACATATATACGGACAGACATGGAAGAACATGCATGACACGAAATTGTGCGCATGAGTGTGTTTGTTCGAAGATATTTTTTATAGGCGCCTAAAGCAACAAGCTGTTGCAGCTACATGTGAAAAACAACAACAAGCGGCATAACATTTGCTGCAGTTTAGTGGAAATAAAATTAAATAATGAAAAATAAGGAACAAGCAAAAGCCGACGAAGTGGAAGAAGAGATGAAGAAAAAAAAAATACAATCAAAAGTCAAACCGGCTCGGCACCAAGAACAGTTATGTTGAGTATGTTACAGTGCGATCGACGACAGTCACTGCAATTACAACAACAACACGCAAACAAGCTGGCAGCAACACAACAACAACAACAAAGAAAGAAGCTTAAAGTAATGGTGTGTATTTGTGTATTTAGGTGGTGAGGGGGGCAAAGGGAAGCAGCTAGTTATTATCAACGACGGCAGCTTTTCAAGTGGGGACAACAACAACAAACTATACATATATATACGACAACAACCAAGTGGAGTTTGCTATGTTTGGAACATCTTCAATGGCATCAACAACAGCAACAACAACAACCAGAGATAGTGGCAGCCAACCAGCTTGGCAACTTATTCAGCTGCTGCAGCAAGCGTGTGGCATGCCACCGCAAGCCCGTTTAGGCCTAACAAACAGCAGAGGTGGCGGGCAGCTAAACCAGTTAAAGTCAAAGTGTAAACAGGTGGCACAACAACAACAACAACTACGACAGGCGGATGAGCAATAGCAACAACCAGAACCACAAACCACTTCAGGACGTGCAACCTCAATGGCCCAACAATTTTTACGCACATGCGTGCTGTGACACGCACATAATGTGCAACGTGGCGTGCAACATCGCTGTTGTTGCAACTTGATTTTGCACCAAAGCAGCAGCAAGCTTGCCACCGACAAACTGGCTGTTGCTGCTGCTGCTGCAACTTGTGGTCATTGCCACATGACTGATGATGCGACAGGTAAGCGAGTATACCGGTAGCGGCAGCCGGCTTGCCACAGCATGCCACAGAATAATAAAAGAACAAAGCGCAACGTAAGGAGATGAGCAAAATAAGGAGCGCAAAGGCGACTGCGGTCAACGGAATGGCTGCACAAATGGGAGCTGAAGCTACTGGTGGTGTTGTTGTTGTTGCTACTGCTATTGTTGTTGATGATGCTACTTTTGTTGTTGCTGTCGGTTTTGCTGTTGATGTTGCAACTTCTTTTTTTGTTGTTGCTGCTACTGGTAGTTGTTTATTGTAGGCTTCTTCATTTTACTATTGTTGTTGTTGGCGTAGAAAAGTGGCACAATGAATTGGGTTGCTGGCACACTAACCACCACCACCACAAATAGGATCAACCAGCAACTGAAGCGGCAGCAAAACAAGAACAACAAATTATAATAAAAGCAGGCAAGTTGGAAACAACAACAACAAATATACTAGAATATTGGAACCACAAACAAGCCACATATACACATGTAAACACTTGCCACAACAGAATAGTGTCAGCAACAGGATACAATAACATTGTTGTTGTTGTTGTTGTTGTACAGCAACATGTCATGCGGGAGAAATCTTCTAGAAATCGGGAGAAAATCTTCACGCTGCAAATGGGGTTGAAGAACCTCAAACAATAAAGTATATTCTTCAACATGCAACATATAGATATGTGTATGTATATGCAACATGTTGCTGCATTGTTGACCGCAACAGCACTCTACAGAATGTTGCCATTCTTTGCCGCTGAACGTGAGCAATCAGCTCGACTTCGCAATCGCATTGAAATCTAAGTCACATTTTCGAAAGCACAGTCTACGGTGTAGCGGGTGAAGTTACAGTTGGCGAAGATGGCATCTAAGAAATATTGATGACACACTAGCGATTGTGCTGGGATAGTGCTAATGACACGTGCAGCTGCACGGAGCTACAAAATGTTATTGTTGTATTTTAACAATAAACATGATTCAATTATGAAAATATGAAAACATGAGTTAGCCTACTTGCGAAATTTCTATGTTATTTGAAGGTATTTAGGTCATAATTGCAACGAGGACAGAGAGCTGGCAACTCAAGGAACACAGTTTTAGTACTAGTAGTTGCATTTTTGCAAATCTTCAACACTTTTGTTAGCAATACTAGTCCATTGGCGAACTTTCTCATACTAGAAATATTAATCAAAAAATCATTTTTTCGATAAATATGAAATGTTGGGAACCCCTGATTATATAAAAAATACATTTTCTATTTATTTCATTAGAAACCAAATTTCTATAATAAAAATTACATTTCTTGCAAGTTTAGACTTGTTCTTAAATATATGTACGCCACTGTACACTGATTGATGGCTAAAACAGCGCCACTCGTGGCTCAACAATCGCTTTCTGACCAAAAAAGCTCAAAATATATACATTCTGTTGTCTTTCAAATAAGTCTTCACTCCTGCATTCACCAAATTCTTTGTGAATTCTTTGTGAAGAAGCACTTTGCTGGCATTGTGGGCGTTTACACGCTTCAGCTTGACAGCTTAATTGGAGTTTCTCGCAAGCACGCAATAGCTCGTTAACAGTTCGTAAAGAATGAGATGTAAATTTCCAGCTTTTCTGTGAAATGTTTAAACCACTTAATGGATTATCATTGTTGTTGTATTCAAAAATACCAAAATAAAAAGTGAAAGTGATAAATTTCAAAATCTCAGATGAATAAAGGTTTAGTCAACTTAAAATAATGAAAAAATATACTGAAATAGTTTTCGAACAAGCTGAATCAATGACAAATTCTTCCAAACACTCTCTAAACATGAGACTCTCAAAGTTGTACAATAACATGGAAGTACAGAACCCTTCATTATGCTTTATTTAATTCAAATTACTTTGAAAATTCGTCAAAAAACAATTAAATGCATTCCATAGCTTAAATATAACTCTAACACCACTCAACAACATGTTGCAGCAACATGTTGCTAAGCAAAAGCGACTTTCAACAGAAACAGTAATAATTCAACACAACAGCTTTTCGCACAACCGTTATTTAAGCATAATTACAAGTTATAAAATCATGTAACAACAACAATAACAACAACAGCAAAGACACTCGCAACAGATTGCACAATTTATTGCAAAATATTGCACAATCTCTGAGCGCATAAACATATCAATCAATAAAACGAGTTCAAAGCAAATGCGCTGACGCTAATCAATGAATCGAAGTTGCCAGCAGCGGTCGCAGAAATTAAAGCAACGGCACTGTGTGCATGGTCAACGGCTTAATGACAGTGTGATTGCAACAGAATTGGCGAGTCACCAGTGGGCAGTGGAAGAATGTGAAAGCGGGGAGGGTTGGTCGAGGCTTAAATACATATATAGTGAGATAGACTACCGCATTGACAGAGTAAAATTTAATTATAGAAATTTCGTTAAACACAAAACAGTTGGAAGCGCACACAAACACACACACACACACACATGCACATATAAATACATATAAGTGAGTGTTGCAATGCTGCAATTATAGGCAATTGCAATGTGCAATAATAGCAGTGTTTAATGTTGTTATCACGGCAGCGCGATTGCCGCTGCAGCAGCGTTGGCACTCATACATACACTTACACATATATATTGAGTTTTATTCATATCTTCTTAATTTGTTGCTTTCATATTTTTTTGTTATTTGCCTCATAAATCCTCTTTAGTGCCGCAATAGCCGCGTTCAGCAATTAGTGACAGCTATATTGCAGTAAATATAGCCCGTATGATTATTTACTTCATTTGTTGTTGTCGTTTTATCGGCTTTTAATATTCCAACAGTTAATCAATTAAAAACGATTGCATAATTGCTTTTGCAAATAGCAAACTATTCAGTTATATTATTGTAACTGTGGGGATTATATAATCATATACTCGTATATATAAACACACAATCACATATACTAAATATGTATTCGAAAATTTTACTGAGAAATTGTATATGATTATGGACTAGATTGGAATAGTATCTAAAAATAAATATAAATATTTTTCTCAACCGTTAACTATTTTTTCGTACCAATTGCAGCAAATAGTATGATGATGCTCTTTTAATATTAATTTAGGCATACAGAGAGGCTAGACAGCAAATAATTGCCGTTAAAATTAACAATTCTAGAGAAGTATTAGCTTTTTCCACGCTTCTCTTGAAGCACCTTCAAAACCATTTACGATACATAGCCAGTAACAGGTAGTAATCAATTGGTGACAGGTCCAGAGTATGAGATAGATGCATAAATATCTCCTGACCAAGCTCCCGGAGCTTCTACCGAGTTACTATCGAACTGTGTGGTGTGACATTGGTCTAATAGAACACATCTCCTCTTGTATTGTCGAAAGCTGGTCGCTCCTGAGAGGTGCTTCTTTCAAAGGTCTAATTTTTGTGGTCCGAAATAAGAACTTGATAGAAGATTAGCAGCTCATAGTATATGACTCTCTGCCAATACCACCAAATATATAAGGAACCCTTCTTGCACAATAAATCTTGGCTTGTCCGCCGTTTACACGGGCTCACAGCGATTCTTCCACAACCGTTTCCGCTTGAGGTTATCTAAAGTGACACCCTCAATAACCATTCAATTCAGAAATTTTTCCATTTTTTTTCTTTAGTTTCAACAGCGATTTGCAAATTGAAATTCGGTACCTTAGACAATCAAACATCGAGCTTCTTTTTATATCCAACCTTATTTAAAAGGTTCAAAACGTTTTTTAGTGATTTTTTTAATTCCTTGGCAATTGAAACAATATTTATATGACGGTCAGACTCGACAAATCTCATTATTTTAACAATATATACGACAATTTACAATCCAAAGACTTCGACGAAATCTAACTTGACGTGTGACCTCTCGTACCTTGCTGTTGGGTCATGTGAAATACTTGTAAATTTTTAGAGTTTTTGGGAGATAAAGCGGGCGAAAGGCCAAATAGCCTCTAAAATATGCTCAAGCTGATTAGATTGGGTTAGGTTGTAAGGCTGTTCTGTACACACAATCCTTTGTGAAGCCAGGATTCGAAAATGTCTTGAAATTACTACAAATCTGCAGAGATTTTTCACTTTCATGTTCGTTATTTCGTGCGGTTGTTCGAAAAAATGATATCCGATAAATTTGTTTCTTGATCTTACAAAGCCTGGACATTCCACACGAAAGTGATGAGAAGATTCCACCTCATGCTCCTCCAGGCAGATTCTACAGCTAGCAACTGGTAAGATTTTTAACCTTCCAGCGTGGGTCCCGATGGGACAAAGGCCAGTTAGAACCCTTACGACGGATTAAAATTATTAAAACATATTTCGCTAAAATTGCGAAAGCTTTAAGATATATATTCTAACGGCTTTCAGCATCATTCCCAACACCATTTAAATATGTATTTAGCGCATTTTTGATGTTAATCCATTTTCTACATATAAAAACCTAAATGTAATCAAATAAATTCATATCTCCAAATGTGGAGCAAATAATCAATAATTTAGCCACAAACGGCACAAACAACACAACCGCCGAAAGCCAGAGGCTGCGACACGCTACACACTGCAGTCAGTGGCAACAAGTAATGCTTGCAAAGCACATTCGTAACAGTTACATTGTGGCAAATAAAAATGCTTTCCGCCCAATTTAGAGTGTTTTGCTTATTGCTTTGGCATATTTATTTATGCGTGCTCACTAGGTCGTGCGCCACGGCAAGCTGCAACAGTGTTTTGCGTTTTTATATTTATATGTGGCATGTGTGGCAGCAGCGGCGTGACAGCTTATTTCCTCAAACGCAGCGGCAGCGCACTTAATGTTGCTTAGCACCTTCTGGCGCTGCATTTCAATTAGCCCACTTCTACTTATATTTCCATTTCCATCGAGTCGAGCGCTACCACTTCTGTGCGTTTTAGGGGCATAATTTGCTCTGAAATTTCAAGTATTTATTACCAATTGATATGCTTGCAACATGCCACATGCGTCTATATACCAGTAAGTGTTGCACATTGGCAATTTGTTCGAGTTTGCTATTTCCATGCACTATGCGAATGGGAAACTGAGTCAAGTGGCCAGTCAGCAGGCGTGACCAAACACATATTCACACACACTCTCAGAAAAAAAAAAGAAAAAATAATAATAGTTAAATCCCAGCAGCTCGTACAGGAAGGCCAGCAGACAGTTGGCTGTGTTTTTTTTTGTATGCGCTAGTAAAATGTTTTACGGTTTGTGCCTCCGAGTTACTTAGGTAGTTATTTAGTTGCTCAGTTAGCCAGTCTGTTAGTTAGTTAGCAGAGCGGAAATGCTGGAAAATCAGCTCAATTTCAAGCGTTTTGTTCATTTACACTGATCGTGGCTTTTATCTAACTGTCCCTCCGTAACGCAGTATTCGCAGCTGTTTGCCGTTGGCTGAGTGATTGAGTGAGATTTCAACTGCACCGACATCTCGAATAACTCAAAAGCTTGCTCATTAATTTATTTGACACCTTTTTTCTAGTGCACAGGCGCTCATGTCAGTGATTTCCTAAATATATTGCATTAGGTTCATTTGTGAAATACTGAACGAAAAGCTGATAAAAGATAAAAGATATTCTCTAAAATTACGATTTCCATTGAGAAAATTTACTTTTCATGAAGAGTAAAATGAAGAATATATCGAAAAAAT
Source organism: Zeugodacus cucurbitae (assembly GCF_028554725.1). Lineage (NCBI taxonomy): Eukaryota > Metazoa > Arthropoda > Insecta > Diptera > Tephritidae > Zeugodacus > Zeugodacus cucurbitae. The sequence continues at coordinate 68,814,994 of NC_071667.1, forward strand.
CGATCACACATCCAAAAAATATCGCAAATATAAAAAGGATACTCATCCAGAAACAATAAAAAATCAAAGTTATCGATATTAAATAAAAATCGATAAGTTATGAAAATATCGATATATTTTGAAAAATATCGAACATAAACCGATAAAATCACCCATTATACATGTTAACTTATACAAAGTTATCTGAAACTAATAGAATATCACAAAAATATTGATAGGACGATAACCATAATATTGTCGTTAAAAATATCGATACATTTTGCTGAAAATGATGAGACATATTTAAAAATATCGATTAATCGAAGATTTAAAAAAAAAACTTTTTAAGAAACAAAATCCATCGAAATTTTCGATTATATATAAAAATCGATAACTTAAACTGAAAACCACTAAAAAACTTCGAAAATATATTTTTGATGATATTTTAAAATAATATGGATTATAAAATTTAGAAAATATTTTAGATACATGAGAAATAGTGTTATCGATAATATCGAAAATTTCGATAACATGGCAGAAAATATCGATATCACAGTATCTAAATTTGTTCGACTTTACTTATAATATAATTCTAAACTAATAGTAATTAATTTTGGACTAGTTGGTAGAAAAGTTGGTCAGCCACTATACGGAGTTTCTAGTAATTTGGGGATACTATATCAAAAGTGGGTTAACATAGCAGCTACAGTGAATATATCACTATGGTTTTAAGTGTGTTGGAGCATAATTGCATACTGAATATGTTTTGCATCCTTTTTACCGACTATTAACCCTTATGTTTACCACAAACCCATTTTAGTTAATTATTACTTCCAACGAATCTCCCTTTTCAGTCTATTTGGGTTGCTGTCAATTTAGTTTGACATGAACTGCAAGCTTATTAAATTTAAATAAGTAAACCCGCACCAAAGAAAGCAAACAAGTATATTTGTATTTTTATATACAACACAGCCAATTTCCTACACAGACCACACGAAAATTTAAATAAAAACTTCCAAGCCATAAGACGACTCGCAGCCATACGAAAATGGCAAATTCCAAACAACCCAGACAATTGTGATTTTCAGCCGAAAAGTCTTATCTCATTCGACACAATCTACATTTGCATTACATGTGAATATCTGCGAGGCAAATATGATGTAGCTGCTGGCACACTTTCCACTGTCCACTACAAAAGAGACACACACAGAGATACAAGCAGTCGCGCATTAGAAATACAAACAATACAAAGCGCCGCGCAGGCAAAATGACAAACGAAGCAGCGACATGATGGCAACATTTTTGCCATCAACAGCGCCAATTTTGCACATTTTGGCTGTGAACAAAAGACTTAAGGCACAAACTTCACGACGAGCCACCAAGCAACCAGCAACATATGTATATACACATGTATATGCAACATGTGTACGTACAGTGTAAGTGCGCACAAACAAAACAAGCGGCGAGTTATCGCGCCATGTCATGCTATGCTATGTTGTGTTGTGCTATGTTGTGCTGTGCTATGCCATGCATGTTCATAATTTTTCGCCAAACAGGCGTTTTTATAAACTTGTCATATGCAGCAATTGTCCGAAGCACACCAAGACGAGGAAGAAGCAGAAGAGGAATGAATAGCAAGTCACAACAACAACAAAAACAGTAATGAAGATCTTTGTTGTTAGCAGCGAACAATGCAAATGCATATGCATGAAGTGAAATGACCAAAAACACACATGAGTGAGTTGCAAGCACACAGCACAAAAAAATAGAAAAACAACAATAACAACATTCTTGCAACATGCGCTGGTGGGCAATTTTTAGGCGGCAGCAACAATGCGACAAACAGGCAGCCGAACAATATGACAGTTTCTATTAGACGACCATGACGGCAAACTACAAGCGACCAAGAGCTGACCAAAAGCGGAGAATCGCAACAACACATATGTACAACAACAAGCCACTTATGTTGTAGGTGCCTGTTTTATGGCTGCGCGAAAAGTAGAATGAAAATGTTGACAAGCATAAAACTGCTGAGAAAGCTGCCGAAAATGTAAATTCCATTCCGAACTGTCCAGAAAAAAATAAAAATAAAAAACGTGTGTAGAAAAACGCGCCCTCATAAGTGGCAACATTAGTGCCACAGGCAGTGACAGTAAAATTTTCATTGCCATTTTCATTTCAACTGGCATTTAGGCTGCGCGTAGTTCTTGTTGTTGTTGTCGCATGCTTGTGCTTGTGCCTATGATTTGTAGCTGACCGTCGGTCGCATGTGGCAAGCAGCCAAACAATGAAAATGCCTATTTTTCACTAGCTTCAACAAAGCCTAGTTGTCGACGAACTATTTTCTGTGTTTCTTTTTTATTTTGACCTTAGCTCCACAGTTAAAGTTAAAAATGTTATAAAGTAGTAAGCAATTTGAATTCTAATAAAAAGTATATGCGGAGAATACAGTGGGGAAAATAATTTTATATTTATTTGTTGTTTTAGTAAAGTAATACTCAAAACTGATAAAATATAAAGGTTATAAGAATATAGGTAAGGGTAGGAAAGACACCAATTTTCAACAATTACAAGAATATCGATTTAAAAGAAAAATCAACTAAAAATAATAAGATAAACTCAAAAAAAAATTAAATTAAATATATATACAAAATTATAAATTCTGATAAAATAACGATATTTTCGATAAACACAAAGTTATCGATAAAATATAAAAAAGAAAATATTACATATCAATTGTAAAGAAACATTGATATATTAAAATAGTATTTTCGATAAATAACAGTGATATCGATACAATAAAAAATAATCGATATAAATCGAAAATAGCTAAACTGTGAAAAAAGATGGACAACATTTCAAACTTATTGATTGCGTAACAAGAATTTCGGAAATTTAAAAATATCGATTAATAATTCATCAATTAAAATTTTGTTTGCCCTTCACACTGCCGGCTACTTGATAAACGAGCAGCTGTTATACATTTTTGTTTTTGCTTTTCATAAGAAATTGGAGAGTTTTTCAGCTGATTCATTTAGCTGATCAATTTATTCAATTAAAAATTAATGTAGATTTTTAATTTGTATGGTAAATCGATCTTAATCAGCGTTTTAATCGAGCAGAAGCCGGTTAATTGAACAATTAGCTCCTGTGTGAAAAGGCTATTAATATTAACACTAAACTTTCCAAAACAGGTTTCGTTGATATCGATGAGACCAGTAGAAAATAGCGACTATTCTCAGGTACATTTGAATTTGCGAAATATGATAACGATTTATAATTATAGATTCCAAAGATAAATATTCCAGAAATATCGTTATCATATGATGGGTTCAAAAAAATTGTATTTTTAGTTTTCAGCCGGAATCGTGGAGGAAATGTGTGCCCATTTTTCGAGGCGGGGGTGTTCAGAATGCTGAACTCATGTTCTACACAATTTGTATAGATTTATACTGTCGAAATATATATATGTTAATGAATGATAATAAACTCCAGACTCTGTCTATTTACTGGTCGTAGAAAAAAAATCTAAAAAATCCCTAAAAAACAGGCCGTCACATGAGATGATCCCCTTAATTCCTTTTAAGATTGGATCGATAACAAATTTAAAAAATATCGATATCAAACTATCATTATTCTTCAGATTCTTCAAATATTTACACCGAAAGTTGGAAATAGTTTATTGTTCTAAAGCTGAAAATTATACAACGGTGCCTGGCTATAGACTACTACTACTCAAGTGATTTGTTGCCATTAATTTATTCTCCCTTCATTAGCAAATTCTGGAGCAAAATCACATTTCAAAAATTTTTATTAAAAAAATATTTTCTTTCAAGTGCATCGAAACATCTTCATTAAGCCCTCAGATGTGTATATATGTATGTTCGAAGACCTACTTGCATTGATAACTTATTTCAACTGCATATGCTTTTACATGAGTATAACTCACATATGTACGAAAAAAACAAAAACAAAAACAACAATGAGTGGCAATGGCTAACAAACGAAGTTTGTCATAATTTTATTTAAGCGAATTTTCCAGCCAAAACAACAAGCACACATTCGTACATATCTACATAAGCATGTGAACAAAGCGTGGCGGCAAGCACGCCGAACAATTCGGACAATTGCAACTCAGTCGAAATCACAAAAACATGAAAAAAAGAGAAAAAATAAATAAAAATTCATTGCATTGCTTTGAAGGAGCTTCTTGGTCAAGTTTATGGCCGTAGCATTACAACTGCCCACCACAAAGAATGTATGTGTGTGTGTATCCCTTGCGCACGGCCATAACTTAACAGCACAAATATATCTTCCTTCGTACAACTTCGCTGCATTGGCGATAATCGAATATGGGTTTACTTTGCTTTATGTTCAATTTTCACTGTTGTTGTTGTGCATTTTTTGTGTGCTTCGCGCGGTTTTTTGGTTTTCGGTGGTACTTTTAGTTGAAATTGATGTTGCTGTTCGGTCGTTTAGCAAGTTAGCATTGTCGTCAACATCGTCGGACACGGACGACGGCGACAATGACGACGACGATGATGACGATGATGACGTTCATGATGAGGACGACGACAACGGCCGCCGCAACGCTTGACTGTGGCTTGTCGGCTCTTGTCCTCCGTCGAATTTAGGTCACGTTCAAGTGAGTCTCTCGACTACGCGCATTGTGCTTGCTTCGAAATTCTTTTGCGCTTGACTGCCTGCCAGCGCCCGTGCGCCCGTGCTTTTTTGACTTATTTTCGCTGCCCGCTGCCAATGCGGCAAGTGATTGTGATTTACATCATCACGAAGCCCACAGCAATGTGAGGAGCCAGTCAGCCAGAGAGTCAGCGAGCAGACCGCAGCATCCCACAGCCTCCATCATTGTTGTTGTTGTTGTTATTGTTATCATTGTTGGCGATTCCATTTCGGTACCGTTGGCCTGGGAAAATATGACTTTCTACTGGGTTAACGCGAACAATTTCGTTTTTTGTGTCAAGAGGCTCAGTTTTTTGGGCATTTTGCTTTGGCATTCGTTTCTTTTATTTTCAGTTTACGTCCGACAATAAAGAATTTTGTGCACAAATTGTAATGGAAATGAAATGAAATGAAAGTTACCAATTGCAAATGAAGGCATAAAGCATTGCTTGAGCCACAAATTTATGTTTTCATAAATCCATGTGGCAGCGCATTGCCGTGCATAGGGTTGAGCCAACGGCATGATGTGCTGTTTGTGCTCAAATCAAAAGGAGCTGGGATGTGTTGATCGTTTGGCAGCAGAAATCAAAATTTGAAGAGCGTGTTATTACTTGTTCATTTGGTTTGCATAATTTCATAATTATGCAGGAACGCAGGTTTTATTTTTTATTTTTGAGAAAAAAAAATAATAAAAAGTCAAACAAGTATTTTGAGTTGATAAATCTCAGAGTGCAATCAAATGAATATTTGAAAATTGAAATAAAAATTTTGTTTACTAAAATGTATGATATCATTGGTGAAATTTGTTCAAACTAATAGAAACAGTTTATAGAAACTGATATCGATTGAAGTTTGCTGCGAAATAAAATATTCTCTTTCTGTGATAAAATTATTCTCCAAATTTCTGACTCGCATTGACTTCATTTTTTGGCCTTATTTGAAACCTAATTATCTTCTGGCCATAGACGATCTCATTCGTACCGATATCATCGCTGTACTGGTGTATATGCATAAGAGAGTAATCTAAAACTCAGCAATACAGAGGGCCACTTATGCGATATTGTACTCAAAATAGTAAAGAAATTAGATGTCTCGGTAGTTTTCGGAATGGTGACGCCAACTAATATTTATATACACATAAACTGGTATAATTTCTCTATCAATTTTGGTAATAAACTCAAAATATAATCTCAGAGCGGGGCTCAGAGAGAACAAACAACTCTCTCACCCGAAAAGTATGCTGTTCTCACCAGAAAAATATCTCTTGAATTCTTGGAGAAATTTCAAATCTCATAAAATACTTGATCAACTCGAACCAATTTAGGCTTAACTGCTACATATTTCGCATAGAACACTATTTTGAAATCCATTAATTTATTTAACTCAACAAAAATATCGCAAGCATCCAAACAGTATGGGAGCTCTGCCAAATGAGACGAATAGGTCCATACTAGGGCTCTTAAAATTATTCGAATAACCTGAAAACCGATTATTCGAATATCCGGTTTGTAACCGTTAGTATGAATATTAACCGATTAATACTATTCGAATAGTCGTCACATTGACACTAATCGAATAATTGCTCTGCTGCGGGTATTTGTATACATGAAAATTGTTTGAACTCCAAGCAGCCTTTGATTTTTGTTTGTTTTTATTTGAGAAAATGTCAATTGTACGCATTTTTCGTGAGTTTCACTTTTTTCAATAAAAATAAAATTTTAATGAACTTTCACTATTCGAGTAGTCGACAACGTACGGTTAACCTGATAGTCGGAAATGAACGGTTAAACGAATAGTCGACAACTTACGATTATCCGTATACTTCAAACCGAATATTATTATTCGAATAATGCCCTATCCGGTTAATTTAGTTAGTCGATTAGTCGAATACCAAGAGCTCCAGTTCATACCCTACTCTAGTTCCTATATATCAAATATGAAGATATTATTATCGATGTACATGATAACACCATATCGGACAGTAACACTCATTGGGACCCCTATTTAGCCACCCACGTTGATTTGGTACCAAAAATTTAAGAACGACATCTAGCTCTCATAGAAAAATATTATTTGTCCAACTTCCATCTGTACGACTGATTTTGAAGTGACTATTTCAGATAATAATTGGGGTACTAATGAATAACCCCCTTAGATGAACTTTGAACTTTTTAAACTGCTACAAATTATTCATTAAACCACAAAGTTTTCACATATAATCCAAAAAATCCAATTAATTCATTAATTTGGTAAGATTTTTCTGGTGCACTTATATACATTCTTCTTAAATTACATCTCCGCTCTGCGACCATTTTCTCAAGTGCTATCTCAATCAAGCGCACTGGCAAACACTCAGCACAAATTACCCATAATTTCTAAAAGTTCTAACACCCACCCACGAACCGGTACACAAGCGGCATGTGATAACATAATTACAAAAACAAAAGGCAAAGAAATACAGAACAACAGGTACAAACAGAAAAATAATAAAAAAACCGAGACAGGGCCACCAACTGACCAGGCTTGATTGGTAAGAGACACATCGGAGAAGATACGAGCACACTGAAGGGCTTCAACTGTGAGTCAGCGCCTCAACAGACAACTGACAGAGCAACAACTTCAGTGTATGCGTACATGCAACATGCATTCGATAGTGCAGCATGTGAGTGCTGTTGCACGAGTAGGACAACATTTTTTTCATGGTAAATGTGTGTGTGTAAACAACAAGAAATAATAATAAAAATGTAAGCCGCAGAATACCACCGGGTACGTGTGGGCCCGTGTGCAAACGTTTTGTATGCTTTAATAGCAAGTGTGGCAAGTGGCTACGGACGGACGTACAGTTTTGGGTTTGACTGCCACATGAGCGCACGTTTTCATTTAATCATAATTTTCTACATTTGCCCGCTGTTTTGGTACGACCTGTTGCCTTTGTTTTTGCTTTTTTCACAAGTAGTTATTACTGGTTTTTAGTGGTGGCTTCCCTTTTGTTGGCTTAATTTACAAATGTGGGCAGTTGAACAGTGAACCTTTTTAATCGGCGCTCATTATATTTAAGTTGGAAACATTAAATTGCACCACAAAAATAAAGAAATAAAATTACAGCTTAAATGTTTGGTGGGCATGAATTTAAGGGAATAAAATGGTGGTAGTTGTATAGTTATTGCCTTAATTAACTGTAGAATGGGTTTGGTGGGTTTAGTGATCATAATTAACCTTTTTCGTTGTGGGAGTTATTTCGTTTAGGTTTTAATGGTATCTATTATACAAATCGAAGACATCAGTTTTATGACCGCAAAGTGAGACCTCTTGAGTACTTTACGTTTTTTATAATAACAATGCGCCTAGATGTAGGCAACACTTGTTGGGATGGGTTTTTATATTTTTTTATACAAAAACAAACTGAGAAAACATTAAATACCCTTTGTTATAGCCATAAAAGATCATTTCATAAGACTAAATTCCCAATAATAAATGGTAAATACTGAAAATTGTCAAAAATGCTCCTAAATGTAGGCAACATGAAAACAATACATTGTGGGATATATCACCAAGATATATTTTTGTATCAGGAATTATAAATAAAATGTGATATACTCTGTTTAACACTTTTTAAATCTAATAAAAGGATACGTTTCTATGCATTTGGAGTGAAAGTTTAATAAGCTTAAATTGTCCTTAAAATATTGAAAATGTGCCTAATTATAGGAAATTACTTTGTATTGCTACTATAATTAAACTCTTAAAGACTTAATCATTAATTAAGAGTTAAAATTTCGTCACAATCTTTATTTTCCTGGAATTGATCGGGTATGACTTTCATTGTGGGACTTTCATGCGGTTCCTTCATTCAGACCAATCGGGTAAGACTACCGAAGGATTGGTTGACAATTGATTAAAAACTTAATTTCATTGAAATAGAAATATCAAATATGAAATTGATGAAGTTCGAAAAAAGGATTGCCACCTACTTATAATTTTCATTCAAATAAAATTGCTTCAATAATTTTTTTCTTTCAATATGTATATCAAACGAAAGCTATTCTAGAAATATTTATGTATATTGGAATAAAACTGTTGGGTAGGGTTGCCACTTTTCTAAAAATTAAAATTCAAACAAATCAAATATGTTTTATTATATAATTTTACTGAATCAAAATTTTTAATATTAGCGAAAGATATCTGAACCTTAGACATATATTTGAGCATGGTTGCCACCTATTATAACAAAAATAAACCCAACATATAAGCTTAAATATTCATTTGTAGAAGTTATACGATTTTAGGAAGGCCATACAATAAAATGAGAGTCTCTTTCAAAGTCTAGAAATTTAATTGTGAGAAAACGGAAAACGGACCGATTTGTTATTATATCCACCAAAAATTTCACCGCACACTCAAGAAAACGAAAGTGGCAACAATTAAAATTAGATTTGCATAGATTTCTGAAAAAAATTACACATGGCCTTCACTATAAATGCGTTTGGTGTTAGTGAGGTCATGCTGCTTGATTTTTGTGAAATAAAAAACAGCATTCAAGATTATTCAAAAGTACACAGGAAATAACGAAATTAAAATGAAATTATGAAGAATTACAAATCATACGTGCCCCAAATGCACAGCGAAACGAAACCGGACGAAAGAATTCGCGAAAAAGCAAATGAAAGTGAAGCGAATTTCTAAGTAAAAAGTAGGTAATGACATTTGGAGGTACATTTAATTACACTAAAAGTTGAATTGGAAGAGGAAGATAGAAAATATATAAATAAAAAAAATATTCTCCAAAATAGCATCTAATGCAAAAATAATCATAAAATTTAAAAATCATAAAAATCTCTCAAGACCACTTAAAACATAACTAGAAATATGTATATCAGTACCTCTTATGACAACAAACTTCCAAAGCTCCATAAACTAGCCATCTCTTGCCTACCATTACATTTATTTTCCCTCTTTCCCCGCTTTCATCAGCTCTTTCACATTCAAAATAATTTTATGTTACAATGTCAAAGCGTTTGACAGAACTGGGCCAACTGTGTCAGTCGAGTATGAGTGTATGAAATTGAAAAGGCCCAAAGCTATGCTACACAAAGTGGCGCCACAACTACCTACACGTGTGTGTTGTTGTTGTGGTACATAAAACTCATTTTCATTTGTGGAAATCAGTGCAACGAAACTCGCGCAGTCACTGGGTCATCAGCGAACCGACACGCCATATCAAGTGGCCAAGCGCGCACAATGACAAGGGTATACGTTACATGCCGTAAGCCATTACGGGGCGTTAAATGAGCGGCGAGTGTCTTCCGCTTGACAGCACGTCCATTGTCTACAAGTATTCTAAGCCAAAAAGAAATTATCCAAGTGAATATGTATGTGTGTGTGTATGTATGAGTGTCCGTGGGTTAAACAGCTACTCTCACTACTAGAAGTGCTTTCTGTGTTGCAAGGGCACACAGAGACACACACACAAACTGAATGTCGCGCAGTGAAAATTCAAGTTCCCAGCTTTGCGACCGGGTCTCTCGACTAGCTGACCGTTGACATGCGCATTCGTGCACAAGTAGGAAGCGCATTAAGCTAATAGTCGGAGGAAAAGTTACTTTGGTGATTCACTTACATTTGTATGTGTGTGTGTGTCACTTCGGGTAGATGTGTGTGAAAGGTCGTGGGTGCTTCATATTAATTAACTTAACGGTTGGGTCGCAAGTGACTTTAAAAGAGCATTAAATGTAATTTGATTCACTTTTCCTTGCGTGTTTTCATACAAATTATCTGAAAGTGAAACTCGGCGCCCTGTTGACCGTGGCATGTTGCCTTAATTTTCATTTCATTTCTTTCGCATTAAATTCACACTTTGCTTGGCTTTGCACGGTTGGAGAGTCAGTGAAATTCTTACTTACATAGTCATTAGCGCTCTTGTGTGTCTGCCAGCCGAAATCGAATCGCACTAATGGTATGTGCTATGCGCCTAATTTCGAGTGATTTTGCATATTTCATTTCATTTACAAAGCTTACCTGCAATGAGAAAAGAGAGTTGATAATCATTAGTAACGGTTTAAATGCTGCGTGTGAAAGTGAAATTATGCGCAAATGGTTTGTGAAATGAATTAAAATTTCATTAAAATTGTTTAGTAATTTATTTTATGATAAAAAATAAAAAATATTCTTACAAAATTGATGAATACTTCACTTTTCAATTAGAAAATTTTCTTCAGAAAGTATTTTGTTTATTAAAAATTGCATACAATTTTGTCAGTAAAGATTTTTGGATTTGTATCTAAACATATTATACAAGACTGGTGTGTGGCTTTGCTAAAATACTTGTTTTATTCGACTTGACATTTAAAATATTGAAATTCCATATTACAGTATTAAACTATAGACACAAAAATTCGTAGTTCAATAACATTAGCGACGAGAAATTGTAAAACTAAAAAAATGATCAGAAGTGTCAATATATTAACAGATATCCCTCAAAATTGATTTTATGTTTGCGAATTGGGTAAAATATATAAAATATATGCTTTGCGCCTAATTGTAGGCATTATTATCTAGATATATTTTATAATTGAGCTCAAAATATATATATCTAAAATACTCATTTAAAACATGATTTAGTCCGTCATCAGTAATTGTTTACATAAAAACTTCCAAATGGTTTATTTCTTTTAAATTTCCGCAACTCATTCACCAACGGATAGATTTCGAGCAAAATTTTCGATTTTGCGGATTCAATGATTTCGTAATTAGCGACATCTATTAGCAGCGGAATGTATTTTTTCGAGTCGGTAAGTGAGTTCAATGTGATCGTAAATTTTATTTTCGATACGGATTCAATGATTCCGACGTAAAATTTTTCGATCGAATCGAACCATTTTTCGATCGAATCGAACCATTCAATGATTAGGCTCATTTTATAATTGAGCTCAATATATAGTTTTAGTGAATTCATTAGTGTTATATAGCCTTTTCGCACAGAGATTAATTGATCAATTAACCGGCCATTGCTCGATTAAAGCGCTGATCTAGATCGATTTACCATACAAAATAAAAATTTCATTTTCCTACATTAATTTTTAATCGAATATAAATCGAGTTGAATATGCAATGCAACTCTGAGAAAAATTCTTATGTACAGCAAATACAAAAGCAGCGATCGTTAATCGAGTAGACGGCAGTGCGCATGACAAAAACTGGTTTCTCAATTATAATATGAATGTATTAAGTTAATTAGGCTGCGCGAAAAGGCTATTATGTTAAAATCACTTATGAGGGGAGATAAAAATATATCGAAATCGTTTCTTTGAGGATTTTAACCAGGATTTATGAAATATTTTTTTAATATTATTATTTCCTTATTATAATACAAAAGCAAATATTTCAAATAACTTATTTTTTCATTATTTTCCTTCTTTTTACAGGTATGTTTTCCATTTGAGCACGTGAATATATCATACTAAATTTTGAGTAAGTGATTCTGACTTTCAAATATATAAAATTTAAACGGTTAATTAACTTATAATATTTGTTGATAAATTAATATCTGGACTGTTTATTTTAAAACAGTATAACATGTTCTAAACACAAATTGACTCTCTTTGAATATTTGTTTAAAAAAAGTGGGCTTAGATAATGTGGATAAATATAAAAACACAAATAATTTTATTTAGAGCAAAAAGAATACGTGCAATCTGGTTAAGCCATAGTAAACTTTACATTTCTCTCAATAGTCTCATTTAATAAAAATAAAAAAAAAAATATTTCAGTTCAAATATTCATAAATTCATTTGATTCAATATTAATCTATATAAAAAATTTCATGAATATAATTAAATATCCATTCATCATTCACCCAAAGCTCCCACAACTAATTACACAGTCGTAAAATTTTCCCATCGTTAAATCTTTATCATCGCTGCCCATCACCGTCTGTAATTACAGAAGATCAAGAAAGCGACGAAGACAGCTACACTCTGACTTGTCATAACAAAGCCAACTGGAAAAGATCTGATATCATTCTAATTGCTATTGTGTGTCGTAATAAATAGCGTAAGAATGCATTATGCGGTCTTATCAAGATCAACACGTCACAGTACACACACAACAAGAAACACATTCATATGAATGAAGTGCTGTCTGAATTCATTCATAAGAAAACTGTCTGTGCAATGAGTTAAAGAAATGAATGAAGGAAATAAATACGGTAGCCAGGGAGGTTGTGAGTGCTTAAAAATATTATGAAGGAAACGCAGTGAAGCGCTCTTGATATTTTTACATTAATTATCAAATGCAAGAAACTAATTGATTTGATGTGGTGAATTAGTGGATTAGAAATATGTGATTAAGAAAATGGATGAGAAAATGAAATGACTACGTGTTTTTTTTCTAGGAAGCTTCAGCTGAAATCTGGGTTCATCATAAAAGCCAGCCAGTTACTTCGAGAGAGATGTAAAGGAAGAGAGAAAGTTAGAAGAGGAGAGAGGACAAGGCAGAGAAGCAAGTAGAGGAAGAGAGATATAGATAAAATAGAGAGATGGAGAGAGATCGAGATAGGAGAGATCTAGATAAGAGAGATTGAGATGAAAATAAAGAATGGAGTAATGATATAGGGAAAGAGAGAGAAATTTTATTTTTTTTCATATAATAAGTATCCACCAAAAAACAGTCCAGCAGCTGACAATAATATTCTCGAGTAATTGAACCATAGACAGGGTAATCAATGGACCATAAATGTCCATAAAGTCATGCTGAGAGATATGAAAATTTTGAAATAGTCAAGATTGCCTTAAGAAATTCATGTTTTTTACTATTATATTTAAAGATTGCTGAAATATAAGAATAGACCTATGATGGATCGATAGTTAGATGAGAGTGTAGAATCTTATAGTGTCAGCAAAATTTCTTTTGGAGCCTACAATAAAGGAAAAATAAAATAATTTTCCGAAGAACTGCTGGAATGCCTAAAATTTATGAGCCGTCATGCTGTGCTGTCATACAGCAACCGCCCCATCAATGTAATCGCCTCATTAGAAATGCCGTTGTGCATAATTGTTGCATGTGGCATGTCAGCTGTCACAATGTTGTTGAAGCGCAAAAACAAAAATGAAATAAATCAACATCAACAACAACTGTCAATACGCCTTTTACATGTAGCTGTCAATGAGGCAGCATGCGATACGAGCCAAATAAACAACAACACAAACAAACAGATAAACAAATAAAAGAAATTTTAGCAAACATCAGCGTGGTGCTGTGGGGGCCGCAACATGTGACAACAACGAGTAATGACAATTCACGAAAATGTATGTCGCTGTTGGTGTCAGTCTGTGTGTTTATGTACAGTTGAACTTGCAACGGTGTAGCGGCGCTGCTAGTGTGGCATGCTGACTACCGCATTGCTGTTGCATGTTGATTGTTTGTTTGCTCCGCATTAAATGCATTTTACTGTGTGTTTTGTGCCCACAACAAATGCACCGAACAAATGTGGCAAATGCAAATTGTAGCGGACAACAACATGGACCGCGAGGCAATTTTCAAAATTCTCCAAATAACACAAATGACAGCAACAACAACAACAGCAATAAAAGCGGAGAAAATAACAAAAAATGTTCAGCGACCAGCATATCAACTGACAAATGCAAATACAACAACAAAAAGCAAGTGGCTGCAAATGGCGCTCGTTGCTGCCACTTGTTGCGCATTTCGCCATTTTTTCGTTAAATTTAACCCGCATTTTGTTGCTGCCTACTTCTATTTGTGCCACACGCGCATGTCACCCAACAGCCGAGGGTCGCGGCTGCTGCCGCGTGCCGCATGCCACATGCGCACCCTGCCCGCCACAGCGCCAACGTGTGTCCGTGTCAGCGCTGAGGCTAAATATTGCGGACAGTTAATTTCTATGGTGCGCAGAATTTACCGTTCGCTTGACAACAACAACAACAACAACAGCAGCCAGAACGGTATTCCACAACAACAACAATCTGCCTATGCGTTGCCACATGGGACACGCGCAGCTGAGAAAACTTGCCACAAATGCGCGCAATGTTGTCGAGTGAAATTTTACTGCTAACAACAATTACAAAAACACACAAGCAACAGAAAAAACAAAAACAAAAACATAGAATTAGCGAAAGAAAATTGCTGCCACTGCTACAGTGAAAACGCTTTGTTTGCCACACACACACACACATACACACATGCGATGTTTGTTTGTGTTGCAACGCGAATTTGTTGTGGCATGCTGTTACTGTTGTTGCCACTTTATCGCTATTACTATTGTCACATATCTACATATGTTGGTATGTGCAGCCGGAGGCGAGTGCGCGCCACTAATGCGACCCAACAGTCAGCAAAAGGCGACAAGCGCGCTTTGTTGTTGTTGTTGTTATATACTTGCCACACCAAATGCACCAGCAAAGCTACTGTGCTACCGTACGCTCTATCAGCAGGCCCTTTTGCGCCACGTAAACAAATGTTATTGTTGCTATTGCTTTTTGTGCACATTCGTGCCGCATGTCAACGCACGTGCAACCGCGCCGCACGCACCACATACAAATGCGGGCTGCCGACGTCGCCGCCGCAGGCAATCAGCAAGTGTAAATTGCACATGCAAATCGACAACAAGTGCCAAAACAGTAAACAAATGCCAAGCATGGCACGCAACAACAACAACAACAACAACGCCGACAATAGACGATTGCAAAATTTATGACTTTCAGCTGCGGGACATAGGAAATTAAGGCAAACACAGCGCACTGTGTGGCATGCCACGGCGTGCATAATCGCTTGTGTACCTGAAACTTCTGCTTCTGCTTTCATAACTTCATGTGTTGCATGAAAGCGCGTCGAAACTGCGTGATTGCGCATTCGCAAGTGTGGAGTGTGCGTGTGTGTGTGTGCGGAGCGTTTCGCTTCGTTTCATATTTTCGCACTGCCGCTATTTGTGGCACACAGTTCGACGCCTTTGCGTCTGCGGCTGATAGTGAATGTATATTTGCAGTGTTGTTGTTGTTATTGATATTGTTGTTGTTGTTGGAAGATATTGTTGTTGACACTTTCGCACTAATTTCCACGTGGCGAGATAAACAACTGTGTGGTAAATTGAAGCTATAATAAGGAAGTAAGGTAGTGCTGATTGCGCCGGGAATTTATTGCATGCAACATATACCTCTTATTCGAATTAAAAAATAATGTTTGAGTGTTACTGTGTGGACTCGTAAGGGAAGTTCATCTTATCAGTGAAGAAAACAGGTGCTCATATACCAAACTTCCTAATTTTAGCCATGTTCAATTCACCATTATAACTCTTCCCATGGATACTGATCTCTTTCCAAGAATTGAAAGCAACAACAATTATTATACCCAGTCTCAAGAAAATCGTATTTTTTAATTAATTTTTCAAATTTTCTTTTTTTCCTGAAATTATTTTTCAATTATTCATATATCTCTGACTACCAAACTGCCATTTCCAAGTTAGATTTTGGATTTTCATTTTTTGAAATTTGAAGTTTCATTATTTTGTATGGGTCTTTATGTCTTTCAAGTGTTCCCACAGTCTGCCAAGCAATCAAAACCACCTCTATCAGACTTAACAATGATATGGAATGAAAAGAGATAAGCAAAAGAAGCTTTTGGGGGCAAGTTTGTGGCTTAAGTCTTTTATATGTGATGGTTGTTTGACAATATAAGAGTAGTATTTTGACAGATTGGAAATTTTGTAGCGTAAATAAAACAGCGATTACAATGGATTAAAGAAAAAAGTTCTTCAAAAAATCCAATGAGAAAAGCATGAACGAGGGAGGGTCTCACATTTCTTTGTAGTAATCTGACTGAATACAAAATAATAGCACAATAATGTTAGATATTGTTCAATTTACCTACTAATTTCAAAAAATTTTATTGTAAACAGATTCTTTCTTTTTTTCTTCAACTGTGTCAAATATGTGCTCCACTTTTTCATAGTCGCATATCATTTTAGTGTCACACGGCTGCAATGCAACAAAAATAGGCTACCGGTTGTCAATTTAGCGCAACTAACTCGTCAAACCTGGACTAAACTGACTGGAAAAAATATCAACATGCAAATCAGCGTAAATCTTTGAACTTGTCCTGACTGTGGCAACAACTTTTTAGCAGAGTTGTTAGTGAATAGTAAACAGAATTGAAGTTGTCTGCTTGACTGGTTCAGCTGTCAACTAGATTTTAGTTTGTTTCTTGAAAAAAATATGTAAAAACTTTTAGCGGTACTTTTATCCTGATCCGTTACTGTTTTAGTGGTGATTGACAGCTTACAAGGCTGATATGCATGTAGCTTGCAGTAGAGAATCCGTAATAAAGTGGATGTGTGACAAAACTGCTGTTTTTGTTTTGAGTAGAGAGTCTGGGCTATAAATATAAATTAAATATGAAAAGTAAGTCAAATTTATCCAGTCAGTAGATAGTCAGTAGAGTTTCTTATGACTAAATTGAGTAAAAAGAGGTATAAAAATTAATAATTATTTAAAATACCAGATAATTTTAAGTACGTTGAAAGCTATAGAAACTCATTTTATATATAAAAATAACTTTCTTGATACTAAAAAAAACTTCATTCATCAAAATTTTTAATTTTTTAAAAGCTTATATCGAATGGTTTTCTTATTAAAGACACCTAAAAATGGGAAAACGAGTAAATGAAAGTGACTGCGTTTAGACGAAAATAGAGTAGCAACATTATCACTCCCTCGCACAAAATCTAGTAAAAGAGTTACAAGAATAAAAATATGAAAAAAAATATGGAGTAGAAAAGAAGTCCAAACATAACAAATAAACACCTGCAACGCTAGCACATAAATAAATAAAAAAGAAACAACGGTACTAACACATACTTGCCACATTATGAGTATACTAAATAAACATTTATGCAATTGCTCGGACATTTCTGCATTCCATTCAACTTCAGTTAAAATGACAAGTCATATAATTCTATACTCTATACTCATATATAGCTTGTCAAAAAGTCTTTTTTCTTTCACAAATAAAAAACTTGCATAGAAGTGTTTGTAAATAACAAATATTGAATTTATGCTTTATTGCAACGCCTTGACAGAACTTTGTCATAGGAATTTCATAGAACAAACACAGTAAGAGACGAATATTTATGAGAGCTAAGAGCGTACCATTCACTTGAGGTATGGTAATATGGAAATTTGAATGTGTGAAAAATATTGTAGACTTTCTTTAGACACCTGAAACAAAGCAAAAATGCCTAGACTGTTCAAAGTCCCAAGCATATCTTCAAAATTTGGTTATGTTATTTATGTCCTTACTTGAGCTAAGTAATCATAATTATTATTTAAACCTGTTTGTATCGTATTATATAACCAGGCATCAAGCAATATACAGTAGTTTGAAATAAACTCAAATCAAGCAAAACAAAAATAATCACATATAATCAAAACCACTAAAAAGTATAATGTAATTATTTTTCAATTACTGCAGATTACATTTGATTACTTAAGATATTAAAACAAAAATAAATAAATTGTAATAAAAATGTAAACAAATATTTAAATATCTTTCCAAATACTTCTAAATACTTCTAATTACTTTCGATTACTTAAAATAGATAACTAGAAAATAAACGGTAGTCAAATATAATAGTAATATGTTAATTACTTCAAAAAGTAAGAATTTGAAATGTATAATTGTAAGGTAATCGCACATTATTCCTTGCAAGAAAAAGTAATGGTAATCATTTGAGTAATTTAAAGTACTGGTAATCATTACAATTACTAATCATTACTCAATTGCTAGATTTATAAATACAAAATTATTCTGTTTCTATTTTATTATGTTTTCAATTACTTCAGATTACATTTTATTTGGTAAAATAATAATAAAAAAATATTTAAAAAAAATGCAAACAAAATACATTTTACACATTACATTACATAAGGTAGTCGCCCAATACTGATTGGAAGAAAAGTAATCGTAATCATTTGAGCTTTAAATTACTGGTAATCATTGCCATTACCAATCAGTACTCAATTGCTAGATTTATAAATACAAAATGATTCTGTTTCTATTTTATTATGTTTTCAATTACTTCAGATTACATTTGATTTCTTGAAATACTAAAAAAAAATTTTTTTTATAAAAATGCAAACCTAACATATTTCCATTGCTTTCCAACTACTTCTAATTACTTTTAATTACTTCACATATTTAACTTTAAAATAAATGATAATCAAATATAATGGTAACAAGATAACTACTTCGAAAAGTAAGAGTTTGAAATACCTTCATTACTGATTGCAAGAAAAAGTAATGGTAATCATATGAATTTAAAATTTTTGGTAATCATTACAATAACTAATCATTACTCAGTTGCTAGGTTTAAAAATACAAAATTATTATGATCTTAATGCAGTTTTAATATCGACAGCAATTTTAATTGATTATAACCTATTTTTATCATTACAGGTAAGCAGAGGAAGTACAGACGAAATCAACACTGACTCTATTGAACAAAAATTCAAGGTATTTCCTATTAACATATAGAAATATTGACGCACAACGAAGTCAAGAAGTGAGCATGCAACAGGTGTTGCATACACTAGAAATTCTCATAAATAACCCAAAGTGGCACTGACCAAGTTGCACTGCGTGTCATTGAAATTAAAAAAAAAAAAACGAATAACAAAAAATAACAACAAAAAAAAATAAACATTTATAACTGTGAGTCAGTGATCTCTACAAGCTGTATTAGCTGCTGGTCATTTGGCACATGCGTGCCACACTCTAGCTGCTACAACTGTTGTGGTTGCAACTACTTGTGGCGACCCCAAAAGTCAGTGTGTCACTGCTGCAACCACTTCGGTTGTTATTTTTGTTACACACGTTGAGTGTTGTTGTTGCTTGCTTTAAGCAGTTGGAGTGCAATGTCACTCGCATTTGACAAGTGTTTTTCACATATTTTTTTTATTTTTATTTTTTATAATTGCTAACGTGCAGATATGAAAGAAAATTCTTGTAGAAACCCCTTGAGAAAGAAAATGAAGAAAAAAATCGTAAAAAATGCGCACAGCAAACAAATCAACGGAGCCATCAAAATTCCGACACCGCTTTAAGGTGGTTTCTTCATATTTATAATGGGCGAAAGCAGACACAGCAACGAGTATGAGTAATGCAAACACACACACACACGCACAAAGAAGTGAGTCTACGAAAAGACCAGTCAGTCATAACATCCACTTCTGCTACGTCTAACACCGCTTACTGCATTTTCTGTTGTTGTATGCAATAGAATTTTTGTTGCAGTTGCAAGTAGTAAATTCCTTGTGTTTGTTGCAATATTTTTTCTTGTTGTTGTTGTTTTGTTGCCAGCTTTGTAGCCGTTGCCATGAAACGGTTCTTCCTGTTTATTAGCCAAATAAGGCGAAACCGCTCCGGTCCACTGTCATCGGCCATCTTTCCACTGTCTTAACTGGCCAAGTTAGGCAATTCAACTTGACGAGCAGCTGTCAAATGGCTCATGGCAGCCTGTGCGCAGATTGTCAGTGTGTTTTTTTTTTGTTTGTGTGTTTGTTTTGTTAATATTGTTGATAGCTGCCGTGTTTTTCTTTGATGTTGGCTACTAAAGTTGAAGCAACAGCATTTATTTTATTAATTAATAATGCATTCCATTTTGTGGGCAATAAATTTAATATTTTTTGCAAATAAAATTAAAAAAGTTGTAAATATTAAAGAATTTCTTTTTTAAATCGATTAAATCGTTTTATATCGATCTTGGACATTGGTGTCAACATTAACCCAATAAAATATTTGTAGAGATCTGTTTGCATCCCAAACTTATTCTCAACTGAAAATGTCACTTTTTGAGCCGAATTCTCGACATTTACACGGCATACGTATGCTGCCAGAAAAATGGTCAAAAGTAGTAGCTAGCGACGGCCAATATTTTGAATAACATTTTTGTAACCGTTTTTATGCAAAAAAAGCCTTAAATTTACAAAAAAAAAACGGAGGAAGCAAAGTTGTAGACCTAATAATTTTAAAATTATTGTTATTTTTGTAATTGTAGAAAATATTCCTCAAAAAGTTTTATTCTTTGAGATAGTCTTGGAGATACATATACATCCGATTACTAGTGTTGGTTTAGAACCGATTCGAGTGGGTTGCTTTGTTGCGTTTAAATCAACCTACCTTAAGATATGTATGTCTAACAAATTTCTGACATTTTCATTAAAATAATAATTTAAAAATTTTACTTCAGAACCCACATGAATAGTGTAGAATAGTTATCTAAAATATATGAAATCTGCTGAAGATCATGACGTCTTCCAACATAACAGCTCTTTGAAAAAGGAAAAACGTAATGCGCGAAAATCAACAAATTAAAATTCTTAAAATTGCAGAAATTGAAGGCAGCGCCACCTTAAGGTCGATCGTCGTATACTGGCCACCCGCTCATTGAACTCAGATATACAATGTAGTTTAAATTAGTACTGAATGAAATGACATGATAAATATATGTATGTCTCTTAAATACTCTAGTACTGAAGTTCAGTATATAACCTCAAAATTTTAATTTCTTATATAAATAGTCCTCATATATAAAAAGTCTTAATAAATCCCTATTCTACTTGATTTATGTAAAATATAGCCACACCTGACGAATTTATCCCGAAAACTTTTCGATTACTTGCATATGTACAGCAATATAGGTAGTTATCTGTCATTGCGATCTGAGGACGGTGCTAAAATACAATAACAAAACAAGTAAGGAAAGGCTAAGTTCGGGTGCAACCGAACAATTTATACTCTCGCAATTTATTGCTATATTTTTATTAAGATCACCCACAATTTGACCCATATATTCGGCATAAAGTCCAATAGAAAAACGAAAATCATCATATATAGTATGCCTTAGCCTATAGGTAATTGTTGAACCGATTTCACTCATTTTCATCACCAAAAAAAATTAACCTTTGGCGCTGAGTTCAACATGTTCGATATCTGGGGCCTTGAAAAGTTATAGCCCGTTTTCGACAATATTTTCACAAGTGAAGCTAGATATGATATGCACTATTTGTGTAAAATTTTAATCCGCTTCTTATTGGTTCCTTATGTATATATTATAAATTGAAGGAATAAGAAGGACTGGCACTGAGTTCTTCATGTTCGATATCAGGGGCCTTGAAAAGTCATGGTTCGATTTTGACAATTTTTCCACAAGTGATGTCACAGCTCAAATACAGTATTTGTGTAATGTTTTATTCCGCTATCTTCATTTGTTCCTAATGTATATATGTATCTATTATAAAGTGAACGAATCAAAAGAATTCAAAATTGTGTTACATGAAAAGTTGTCGTGGTTGTGAACCGATTTCATCAATTTTCCATGCATGTCATCAGGGTGTCAAGAAAATATTATGTTCCGAATTTCATTGAAATCTGTCGAGTAGTTCCTGAGATATGAGCCCATGAGTGGGCGATGCCACGCCCATTTTCCATTTTGTAAAAAGTGGGCGATGCCACGCCCATTTTCCATTTTGTAAAAAGATCTGAGTGCAGCTTCCTTCTGCTATCATTTCTGTGAAATTTTGTGTTTCTGACGTTTTTCGTTAGCGAGTTAACGCACTTTTAGTAATTTTCAACCTAACCTTTGTATGAGAGGTGGGCGTGGTTATTATCCGATTTCTTTCATTTTTGGACTGTATTAGGAAGTGGCTAAAAAAACGACTGCAGAAAGTTTGGTTTTTATAGCTCTATTGGTTTGCGAGATATATACAAAAAAACCCTTTTAGGGGGCGAGGTCACGCCCACTTTAAAAAAAAACTGCATCTATAAAAATAAATGAACATCTAATGACTGAAAGAATGATTTCAAGGGGTTCAGAAAACAATCAAACAATTGTTAGGATGTTGGAAGCCATTGCTTTATCATACACACCGAATATTAAGCACCCTACTTTCAGGGAAATAAAGAACTCTCATCAATAGAAAAATATATCAATTCTTGCAACAACTAAAAACAAATAATTGTTCCCGATAAAAAAAAAAATAAAAAAATCGCTTACAATAATTACAGTTCCACAAATAATCTAGTTACAATTATAATAAAAAAGTTCAAATGATATCCACTCATAGCTCATCTCAGCTACAAAAGCAAACTACCGCATTAGCCACTATAATTTTCAATTCCATACGCTCTCATCACACACACATTTAAAGTCATAAAGCATGAGCTACAATTATCTTATTACCATCGACAAGCTTGCCACAACGCTAATTACAGCTGATGTATTTAGCTGAGCAACGGTGCTGGCGCTGAGGCCGCCTAAGAGACAGCACTACTTGACTTCCTCAAAAACCAAACAAATGCAAGCTGTCAATTTGCGAACCACAAGGCTGCCAATACCAGAGCCACGCCCCATATGGCAGAACAATCAGATAATTGACCAAATGGGCTGGAGCATGCATTGCAAGGCAATATAAAGTGGTAGGTAGTGTGGGCAGGGAGGTTAGTAGATGCATAGCAAAGCTACATATACCGCCGAAGCTTGCCGCCACATATGAGTGCGGTATTTATGAGACAGCATTAAATGCAACGCTGCGCTGGAGTTTATGGCTTTCATAAAGCATATTGCCATGTTGCAGCCAACATAGCTGCCACATAAAGATTTTTCTAATGAAATTTTTATTGCGTTCAATGTATTAATTTATCAGCGGAAAACATAGGTTGCCAAGGAATATTCAAAAGAAAGTGCGGATTATGTAGGCGACGTGGGGTGAAATTGTGTATCACAACACACACACACAAACATATGTTGCCACATGCAAGCGGTATTTACACAAGCAACAAACATTATTTGTTGCAACAAGTGCTCGGTGTGCAATGCGGGCATATCAAATTTCTAACGAGCGCATCGCGCAACATGTGTCTACACATCTTTTTGTATGCGAGTATGTTGCTAAGGCGCGGCGGCTGCGATGCACAACAAGTGGCGCTAAATCAACAACAATATCAAGATACTGACTGTTGCTGCGATTTTGCTATTATTAGTATTTTATTATTTGCACTCGTTGCAACAACAACAACAACATTTCGCAATTCGTTGCACCGCCAACAACAAACAAATGAATGAAGCACATAATTAAGTCATAAAATAGGGTTAAATTAGTGTAATTGAAGTTGGTTTTGTAGTTGTTGCTGATGATGGTGCGGCGCAAAGAAGAAGATTGGCACCACTACCTGCCACAATGTATGTGGAAGACCAACCAACCAGCCAGCCGTGCAAATAATGAAACTAAATTACCACCGTCCATATGATATGATATGTTGCACGTTGGCCTGGTGTTCGCGTTGAGTGGATGTTGCACGCGGATAAGCAACAGCGATTGCCGCAACGATTTCATTTTTTTTTTATAGGGGAGTATATGTGCTCTTTTTTCCATCTGCTTATTTTTTCTGCCTTGCAACCTTGCAACATCAGCCAACTATAATTTCACGCTAAACACACAAAGTCATGTTGATATGACTGGCCAGCTGCAGCATATCCGCGCACTGAGTTACAGCAGACAGGCACGCATGTATGTGGCATGCCACACACACACATTCAAATACGACCGAAATGCTTGCCGAGAAAAATATTTGAAAAATCTCCAAGAAATCGTATTAGTTTGTGAAAAGTACACAAAGCATCAAAGAGGCGATGTTGCAGGTACGGCAAACAAGCAAAAGCAAATACAATAACAAACATATGAGAGTGAATAGTCGCAAACATAAACGTTGTATATGTTGCACTCTTATTTGCTTTCTTTATATTTTTTTTCACCACAAATTTTCCAACGCTTGCGGCATTTAGCCAAAAACAGCAACAACAACTCTAACAACGAAAATTATAGCAAATAATAGCAGTTGTAAATTTTGAAAGTAAAAAGGCCATTGCACTGCTTCTTGCACTTGTTGCAACTTGCAACACTGTGGTTAGATTGCATAAGAAATAGTATGCCTGTGTGGGTTTTTAGAATTGCGCAATTGCGAGCGCAGTAAAAGTAAGACTTTTCCTTAAAAACACAGCTGCAAGTCGGCAGTTGTAGCGGTGCTGCACCAGATAAGACAATGTGGTGATTTCAGTTGGTAAAGAAATCTCTAAATAATTTTTTATATTTTTTAAAAGAAGCATTTTGAAGACACTTTACATCAAAAAAAGCATTTTATATACTCTAAACTTCCCTTTTCTTGACAATTATATATTCCGCTAGGTGGCACTAGTGTCAATTTTTTACGAAAAACCATATTTGTGGTCTGGTTTTGTATATATTCGAGATATATAGTGGCAAGAAGGAAATTTTAACTCTTTTTTAGCTGAAACTATTCTCATAAAAACCACAAACAGTTCATATAAATTGGAAATGTGGTTATAAAAAGTGTATGCTCAAGCGATCTTAGCTCTTTTAGACGATTGCTGTCTATTGAGAATATTTTTTTATCCAATTTCTTAGAAATTATGAGAGAGCTATTCAAACACTTTTCATTAATATAAAGAATAAGACGGAGAGTATAGAATTCCTATATTTTGGTCTTCAATCTACACCAAAGCAACTTCGAAGCCGTGAGGATTCCTATATTGAAATATCAAGATAGTTTTAAAAAAACTTCTAAAATATCGAAATATAGTTTCAAGCTATACTTTAGGCTCAGTGAAAGAATGATATCTTAAATATGGAACTTCATTGAACAGTATCGTCCAATTCCCAGTAAAAATTTACAATGAGATCTGCGATCGAATTATTAGATTTCTTTATTTCGATCAAAGTTGCGGTTTCAACAGCATCAGAACATAAATCCTAACTTGTTCTCAAGATAACTCAATCCAACCTTATGACCTCAACCGAATATAAAGGAGATTTCGCTAATAAATAGCTGAGGGGTCTAGTAAGCTAGCTTTTTCTTCAATATATATGCATGAGTTTATTCATAAAAATTAAAATCGTTTAGTTGACAGTCGAAAGCTGCTTTCCTTTTATGCATAGCCTATCAGCTACTGTGATTTTCAGATCATTCAGATCCAAGGTGTTTTAAGAATTATAAAAAAAATATTTCCTTTAACATTATAAGAAATTATTTTAGAACCCACCACTTTTATTTTGCTTATTTCGCCACATAGTGTCCAACTAAGTGTTCATATATGAGTGTTTCAGTGCATGTCCACCACTGAAGGAAGTGCAACACTGCACGCTTGACTGCCGCAACTCATGCGGCTGCTTTAGACTTTCTGCGGTTGTCCACCTGCCGTCTAGCGCCTAAAAACGTCGTCGTCGTCGTCGTCTAACTACACTTAACTACATATCATAACTGCATCAATGCGCTCACTATTTGCTTCAGTGATTTTTGAACTTCTACTTAAAACCAATAGAGTCGGCGGCCAGACAAGCCGGTGCGCACTAAAGAACTTTTATTTTTGTATACAATTATTTTTGGCTGCATTTTCCAACGAATGCACAGCGCTACGTGCCTTGGGCCTCGAGGGGCGGCTGCCTATTTGTTCTAGACAAATATGTAGCAACAAAAAAAAAAGTTGTGAGGAAAATGAAAATAAATAGAAATTTTAAATAAATAGTAAAATACCGTAGCAAGTACGTAAGCCGCCTCGACACGGCAGTGCAAGTGCAATATGTGTAGCAGCTGTGCTGTTGCATGCCACAAATTTAG
This sequence comes from Zeugodacus cucurbitae, assembly GCF_028554725.1. Lineage (NCBI taxonomy): Eukaryota > Metazoa > Arthropoda > Insecta > Diptera > Tephritidae > Zeugodacus > Zeugodacus cucurbitae. The sequence continues at coordinate 68,841,352 of NC_071667.1, forward strand.
AAAGAAAACACATGCAAGGTGTGTGTGTTTGAATATATTGTTACGAGCATATCTTTTTATGAGTGGTTTACTTGTGCAGCGCACTTCCGCGAAATATACTAATATCAAATGTATATATTTAAATTTGCTCTTTAGTTATGAGATGTGCACGATAATATTATTATTAATATGGCGCTGTAAGCTGTGTACTGTTAGTTTCGATGGTATGTTGTGTGCTGTAGCGAAGAACTCGGACAAATATTGAAGAATTGTGGCAAAATGAAATGTGGTCCGGATGTAACTAGTTTGTAACTAGTCGGCTAATTTTTAATTTTTGCATTGAAAATTATTGAAATGTAGGTATAAAGTATAAAAATAAAATAGATAGATATAGAATAATACAAGCAAAATAAACATGGTCTGGATTTAACTAGTTTGTAACCAGTCGACTAATTTTTAATTTTTGCATTGAAAATTATTGAATAGTAGATGTAAAGTATAAAAATAAAATGCATCAGTTTTTGAAATATATTTGTTTAATAAAATAATAGTGAGAAGCCAAAAAGATATGCTATAGCGCTAAATGGTTCAAATGTGACTAGTTTATAAGTAGTTTCTTACATTTTAAAGACTAATATTTTCACAAAAGTTCAGAAAAGACTGTATTATGACTACAATTCTAAAAAAATGTCGACTAGTTGCATTCGGTCTAGTTTGAAACCAGTCCATATTCAATTGAGGAAACAAAATTTTACGTAATTTTTCCACCGGTTTGCTTTCAGTAGTGTCAATAAGCCATTCATTCATTTAAATATTTCCCGCAAACACTTGAGCCACCTTGCCAGTACACTAGTATGAATGACCCTCGCTGTATGCTTCTGCAAATATTTACATTCTCACACATAAATACGTGGTGATTACGTCTCATTCGGTTAACTTGGCGGCAAGCGCATATAAAGCCACTCATTATCACCACGAGCATCATCACAACAACACACTCGTTAACAGCGCCCGCAGCTTCTATTTTATGTTATTTTTGATTTATTTACTTTTCGCTGACTCTAATAATGTACCATCTTTCGTAGGTCTACAGCCGCCATCTCGGTGTGACCTACCGCACAGAAAATTGTGTTTGGCTGGGTTTGATGCCGAGGGTTGGGCTTTATTTGTACTTTTTTATGAGATTATTAAATTAGGCTATGAACCCAGCCTAGTAAGAGGTGAGATTGTGAAGACACGATATATGATAACTGGACAAAAAGTAGGAAACTCTGGAGCATGTTGCTACTGTTCACGGATTTTTTTTATTGATTATAAATTTTAATTTTTTTTTTATTTTTCCACCGCTCATTTTCTAATGACTACACTATGTACTAAGCTTTATTCGAAATTTAAGAATATTTCATAATTATCTAAATATGTCAACAAATCTCAAAGACATTGCTCCACTGACACTTAATATTGCCATTATGGCATTCACTTAGTTTTATATCGCAGAAGATTCAAACATTTCAAAGAAAATATGCAATAATAACAATAATAATAACAACAACAACTCATAAGTATAGTCGATAACAGACGTTGAGACGTTGCATGCTGATTGCATATATAGAATTCGTCACAACTAACGCTTCAATGACATTTACTGTTGTTGTATGGCAATCAGCCAATATGTCAGACACACAGAGATCACTCAGCAATCAGCGCTCAACACTAAGTACGCCGATGAGGAAATGATGCCACAGCCAGAACAGAGAGCAACATTAAAAGTGCCGTTGCTTTAATATACCGCCAGTCAACATGCCGCTAAATAAGTCGGCGGACTGGTTGAAGGATGGACCGATGAACGATCGCATGAATGAGTGCATGAGTGAGTGTCATAAGCTAAAGTGGAACGAAATGCAGTCAAAAGCCGGCCAATGCACGGCTCAACAACTGACAGATTGGCTAATTGCTCAAGCGGCAGCTCCACTCAGTGCAAACTAACTAGTGCTCGAGCAAACTACAAGCAGATTTATATATATATTGAAGCGAGTGTTTATTATGCCACAGTGTGCCATTTGTGCAATGACAACAGCAATAACAACAACACCGCGCACAGCAATTGTTGCAGCAATAATAAATAATAAATGTTGAGTGTTGGGCAGCAATTGAAGTTAATGTTCGCCAACAAATGGCGGTGGCACAAATATTTCCTGGAAACGCTGTCAGCGCAACGGGCGACGATGAGCGCCGCCAATTGGCATTGTCCGCCATTGGTAGTCTGTGGCAGAGATGCTTAGGCAGCAACAGCTTTGTTGATGTTTTCTTTAGTTTATTTTGCTTCTTAATTGTGTTTGGCATGCGAGCGAAAGATTAGTGAAAGAGTTGTAAATTGCAAGTCACAAATGTGTGATGACATCATGCGCGATGACAACAACAACAACACCATGGTGAGGTAAATGAATATGCAATGGTGGGTTATTAGGAAGCAAGCAGTGCCACAGTTGGCAGCTAGCAGATGACATTGACAGAAATGATGGCAATGCTGACAATGGCAATAAGCGAACTGAATAAATATTAAAAAAATAAAAATAAAATAATAAAGAGAAAAAATCAATAAAATTTTCTTCGTTTGAAAAGAGAAAAAAAAAACAACAAAGTAGGACGTCAAAGTGTTTAAGTTTATGAATAATAAATAGAGTCTTCATTTGTTGACAGTATAAATTACATAGATCATCTATCGACTTTTTTTGCTGAAGCGGCTGTAAGTGGCCATCAAGCGAGGAAATATTTTAGTTTTTTTTTTACTGAGATACCATAAATTATTAACATCTTTAAGAGGCAATATTTATAAAGAAATAGCAGGATGAAATATTAAAAATATTTTATGCCGATTCTTATCGATTTTCAGCAGTATTAAAATAATAAAAAGAAAATTAAAAACAATCTGTCAACTCTGTCTAACACAAATTGATATCTTTCTTAAATAATACCAAAGTAGAAATAGGAAAAAAATAAAAACATTTGCTAAAATATTATTTCCGTATATAATTTAACTACCAGAGTTGCCAACTCACAAAAATTACAAAAAAAAAATTATTTTATTCAGTGATTTTCGAAAATATAATATATCTTTGTCACTATATACATATGTAGAATAATCCACATTATTAAATGTAATCTGAATTATTCACATTTAAGTATTTGCACTTTACATATTATTGGCAACCCTGTTTAATATATAACTTTTTTTTTGAATTTTAAAAGGATGTTCTTCACGTTCCATATATTTTTTAGGACAGTATTATATTTGTTTTAATTTTTAGATTATTTTTTATTTAATTTTTATCAATTATGTGGCAACCCTAAAAATAGTTTTTGGTAATTATTTTTAATATATTAAAAAAAATCATTATGAGAGAGATATATGTGCATTTTTCTTCCAAAGAGTAACCCTGAGTAACCATATACCACACATATTCCAAAAAGACGCCTCAGGCGTAACGGTAAATAGTGAAAAGTAACATCTTCTTCCAGCGCCAGAGCAAATAGCTGCACGAAATGCTAAGTGCCAATTGAAGTTTTTATTAACTTTCTCCTATCCGAGGGATTAACTTCAATTTGGTGGCCTCGCAGCAATTTTTGGCAATACAAAGCACAACAACAGAAACAAAAACCAAAAGCACAT